>NC_053160.1:51852974-52491474 GCF_016835505.1 Polypterus senegalus | reverse complement strand
TGTAATTCCACTCCCCCAGATGTTCGAGATAAAGTAAAAGCTGCTGGTTAATTCACTTTCTTACTAATGGTGAACAAAATTTGAGCTTTTAAATGTTCCATTTTACTCTATACTGGCAGCTGCTTTCCTTTTGTTTTCTTCATAACAATCTGGAGTCTTCTACTCTGAGGCAAGGTGAGGAGTTCATAATCAATAAGGGCATCAGCGTAGATTCACTGCCTCTCTGTGCTGAGAGGAACACAGCTGGAGCAGTCTGTGCAGAGGCCCTGCAGTGAGAGGTGTACCAGGCACAGCCCACTGAATGGACTCCTGAAGATGTGAGTAATCACGCAAGGGCTGGGGTTCAATTCCCTCAAGGGGAGGTATAGCCCACTATGGCTGGCAGTGTGGCATAGCAGTTAAGGCTTTAGACTTTAAACCCTGAGGTTTCAGTTTCAATCCTGCTACTGACACTGCCTGGGCTCCAATTGGGAAAGCACAAGAAATGTAGCCAATTGTATCTCAAATGTTCAAGTCGCCTTTGATAAAGGATTGGATTGCCAGCCAAAAAATTAAATGTAATGTATCCTTACCTAATTAAAGTGATTTGAAAAAACATACACTTCTCAAAGTCCCAACTAATAACTAATAAAATAAACTTAATCTATATTTTTATCTTAGAGCTTGGCATGTCAAGAGAAAAGAATATGAGAACGCTGGATACCACACTAAGAACTAAAGCAAATCCACAGACGCATATTGATCTGTTATTGTCGGTGGTTTCAGGCTTTCATTTCAATGGTGTTACATTTCTACTCTCAAGCAGACATTACTAAAAGATCATGTTCACATGACTAATCTAAAATTAGCCATCTAATAAAAAGATAAAGAAGACACCTGTGCCATTCATTGCTGCTGAGACACTGTTTTCTTACTCATGCATGCTCTTGTCTATTATTTAACTTCAAATACATTTTCCATAATGGCTAGTACATTTTTTTTTCAATCTAGTGTTATAATTGTTCTAAAGAAATCAATATACTTCTTTATCTATACAAAAAAGTAAAACTGTTCCTGCAAGTGGGTATGTCAGTCTCCATGTTATCCAGTTTAATAAATGGATACGTGTCTGTGAGTCTGTGTATCTGTGTGTCCACCTGGTTGATATGATATTAGCACATAACAAACATCTGTAGTAATGAAATACATTGCAGGTGTCATTCCAACAGATGGTGCATCACAAACATTTGTAGTAATGCATTTCATTACTACAAATGTTTGTGATGCGCCATCTGCTGGAATGACCAATGCAGTGCATTTTATTACTATGTGCATTGCAAAAAACATTCTAATAGATGGTGCACGGTAAACTTTAACACTGAGGTCTACGTTGATTTCTTAGATTTCAACCCATTTTTGATGGGTAGCACAGCTAGAAGTATACATTTGTATAAAAAGTGAATAAACCTTGATGTGAATTTCTGTATTAAGACAACAAAGGTCCAATACTAGAATGACAGCATGTTTAAATGAGACTGCTATCCAGAGCGTCCCTGCTAGACAGCCATCTACCATCCTCTGGCTATTTAGATAAAATGTTTCCTTTAATCTCATTGTGCATATTCCTTTATTTTCTGTATGATTGCTGTCTTTCTGAATCATATCATTTATTTCCCCTGATTTTATTTTGAAAAGTATTTTTCTTAGGCAGATTCATGAGGCCGGGGTTAGAGTACATTTATATGCAATTATACCAGCCCTATCTTCGGTCTACAATCTAATTTCCGTGCCTGTGCATGGACTCCTGCTTTTAGCAAATTTCTGTTCTGCTGTTATTCTTTATAAGCCTTGAGGCATATTGATAAAGCTGATCATTATTTCATTCTCTTTCCCTAATGGTGGTCCTTATTTCAGCTTGCATTTAACTTTCCACAATTAGTCTGGTTACTTGTTTAGCCATGTTTTAAGAAAGGACTGTACAGCTTATAATCAATTACAAAAACCTTAGACTTAACAGTTTAATATAATATCTAGGTAAAAGTTTCACCAAATCCGATAATTACTGTGGTTGCTTCATTTTTTCTTTGTTAAACTACTTTCTGCAACCTAGCATATACCATGACAATCAGGTAACTGATTGTATTACAAGGTCAGCCATTTTAATATATGATTTTTTCACTCAGTTCTTTGAAAGTTATGATGTAATACTTTATATCATTCATGTAATGCAAATATTATCTATCTTGAAATTACTATATTAGGCTGGCATGGGAATGAAGGGCTAGCATTAATGTTTCACAGTTCAATTCCTGGGCCTGGGCACTGTATATCTTGAGTTGGCAGGTTCTCCCCATGTCTCTGTGGGTTTTCTCCAGACACTCTAGCTATCTCTCACATTCCACAGATGTGTTTGTGATGCTAAATGAGGAACTTAAGTTGGCCTAGTTTGGGTGTGATGGACTGGCTTCCTTTAACAGTTTGACTTATTGTCTTACATTCAGGGAGAAGACATCAGTACTCCAAGACCTTTAACTGGATAGCTGGGTCAGAAAATAAACAGACTAATGAATAACCATAACATTTTAACTCAGACTTTCTATTTACTACATCTCACTTTGTGTGATGATTGAAGATTATGTTATTGGACTGAATATGGCATGTTTGTGACAAGTATCATCTTCATCAAAGGCATTGTCACCTTCTCTTCCTATAAAAATTTTGATGTATTTTGACAAAAAAATAATGTTTTTACCTTTAAGCATATGTAATATTCATTCATTCTTTGGTCTCTGTATATCCTGTATATCTTTTTTTGGAATAAAAATCTATTATATTGATTAACTCAATGGTCTGATTCTATCAAGAAGGTTGCTATACCAATTTTAGAGCGCTCAGAAGGCCACAGTCACTAAGGTCTAAAGGTTTTCAATCATTTGTCATATCAGTTTTGTAATTTCTGGGTTAATGTAACACAGTGTGTAATATTCCATACAGCAACCACCAGACAGATCCAAAGATTTGGATTTGGTTTCCAATCAAGTCCTTGGGTTTATTCACCAGGTACTTTGGTTTCCTTTTCATCTAAAAGACATGAAAACAAGGTTGACTGCCTCAGTGTGGGTGAGTGTGAGAGTTTGTAGGCCTAACCTACAATGAGTTCGTATTCATCCATTCCACGGCCGGCATCTTCTGTATGCAGTATGCTTAGAATAGACTTCTGCTTCCAATCACACTGTTGAAAAAGCTGATAGATGGATTAACTGAGAAACACTTTGGGCCAAGCATGCACTGTGAAGAGTGCCAATGTGGCCAATAATTTCACTTCATTCTTTGATCTTACAACTTCCACAAATCATTTAAGAAGATGACATTTTCTGCAATACTGTGACACTGCAATCACAGTTCTCTAAAGATACACTGCTTACTTCACTTACCATATGCAGTCACATTAATATAATGTTGTAGTTAATGGCCCAACAATGGATGTTTACTCGTGCTTCACCTTATATTTTTGCTTTAAAATTTTAAGTGTGGTAGAATGTGTTTAATAAACTCTGATTTTCAGCAATTAAATCTGCATATTTTCTGCATCTGCTGCTCCACTTAGTATGCACACAGTAAAAAAATGGTTTGCATCTCAACAGAAGCAATATTTAATTATGTGAAAAGGTCACTGAAGGGGGACTGTATGCAAATGGGGAACAGCCTAACTCTCTGTGTTTAAGGCACAGCACAAGCTGCATCCTGAAAGAATATTGTGCAGCTCTTCAGAAATACCCTAAGTAATGCCTGCCATCTACAGCAGAGTGACTCTGAGTACCCCAACACCCCGTACTCTTCCATCCCTGTGAGCTCACTCATGGGCTGGATAAAAAACTACCACACTGGACTTCTGAGAACCACATTAACAGAATGCCAACCCTATTAAAAACCATCACACTATATCAGATACTGATGTTAACACTTAAAACAAAAAGAGCTCTCCACAGAGACTGCCTACTTGACTATAATATGCTTGCCCTTAAGCAATGGGGTTTCACTATGTTGGGTCAACAAATGAGAAATTGACTATGGAATAGAAGCAAGTGCACCATTTCACAATTATCTTGGATTTAGCTATGTCCAAAGTATCCCTGCAAAACTGAATGACCATAATAAAGAGATAAAAAAAGTCAATCAAAATAATGGATGAATCACCTATTTCAAGCAGTCTTTCAGACTACACAAAAAACTGCCTTATAAAAAAATATTATTCTTTTGGTGGTAATGTAACCTTCGTGTGTTTATTGTCTGAAGTTTCAGATCTCATCTATGCTGTTTGTAAAATGATCCCCCTACTTAAAACAAACACCCAATGATTTAATAAATCTACTGTGTGAAATCCAGCTCAGATCTGGGGCTGCTGACAATGGTGCATAAGGAAGTGCGAGCATAGCTTAGCTCCACAGATTTGTTTGACTCAGACTTCTCAGACATAAAAAAATGTTAAAATCCAAATACTGAAGTATTTAAGCCAAGTGATTCAGAAGAGTATCACTAATAAGTGTAGCCATTTACAACAGCTCATCTCTCAAGTGTGATGGCTGCAATGCCAATGGTGACAGTGAAGTTGAAGCTGTTAGAAAATGAAGAACTGAAAACTGAAGCCAAGCAATACAAAGATGCTCAAGATTATTTGCTCATTTGGCAAAATATTTATTGTGAACTGCAACAGTATAAACTTCTCAGCATGGTAGTGTAAGACACCGGTCACCTTAAAAGGCACTATAGATAAATAACGAATGAAGGAATGACTGCTATGCTGACCAACTCACTCTCCTTGTCCACAAATTCATGAAACCTGCTCTCTTTCCTTCTGTAGTAAGTGCCATTCCTTTCATACCTTCCTTATAACATTTCTGCACCCAGTGTCTATAGATTCATCAGTAGTTCACCTTGTTCCAGAAATTTTATAATGTTTTAACAGAATGAAAGGGTATGACCCACTTCTAGAGTGAAATGAATTAAATTATTTTATATAGTATTAACAGTTGTGACCTTTACTTTGAGTTAGACCACTTAAGAATGAAATAAAAGCAGATGTGCATTAATACATAATCCAATAGAGCAATGAATTCCTTTCATAGCCTTGCATACCTTGACATTTGAGCTTTTTTTTTTGCTCTACATCAAGTAACAAAGATGAAGTCGGTCCATTTATCACCTGCCCCTGTAACACTGAAACATAGTGCATATCGTTTATTTTTCTCCAATCTGACAAGCCAGGACTTGCAGGATGAAAAATGAACAATACATTGTATAATTAGAAAACATTAAAGTTCAAGTTCTCCTGAATTTGAATGCAGCTAACTGTGCCAGTTACCTCATCTAAGCCAACTATTTCTTTTTTAAGACTCAAGTAAAATGTTTGTAATCTTAAATATACGTTTTTCCAAAACACAGATTCATAGTTAAAAACTGTACATTTTGAAGATGTGCTTGAAATCATCATAGTATGACACACACAGCAGTGTAACCTAGCGGACCAAGCAGAAGAATTTCAAAATTTCAACTGAAATTTCACTGTGTGTTTTTACCCACCTGCACTACTAGAAAAAGTATGAATGTTGTCACACACGTGAGCATGGAAGGCAGCTAAGGGGTTTCAATGAGGGTAATTCCATGCCAGACCAGTGGGTGGCAAGGTGCACTAATCCTTTCTCTCTTTCTACTACAGACCAGTTATAGGAAATCCCCCCTGGCCTTCCGGTAACGATGCAGAGGACGCCACTTCTGTTCCCGATGATGCAACTTCTGGTGATGTCACTTCCTCTGCCATCCCTTAACACTAGAATCCCTGAAGTCTACAAAAAAATGCTATGCCATTTGAACATGAGTTTTCATTTGAATGTTATTTTTCAATCTTGCCTTTACTCTGTGGCATACCATTTTCAAATAGTGACGTTTTTATGTATGAATGTAAGCTTGTGTGTGCGATAGAGGTGGAGACAGTTTTGATCTCATTCAAGTGGTTACTGGAATATGAAATAAACACTTTCGCAAAGGTATAACGAAACAAGTGTACTTTTATTCAAGAATAAAGCTGAATAACAAAAAATTTAAGTTACAACAAGATACCATGAAGACATGATTCATTAGCAGTTGTCTGTCTGGTTATGCCCCTTCAACAATAAGTTTTACAGGTAGCAAAACTTTACACCAGCTGTTACAGACTGAAATCAAAGGCTTCTTCTTTTTGGGCACATACACCATCAGCATGACACTGCCAGATCTAAACAGCAGCGTGGCGAATTGCTCGCGTACTGAAGTGACTTTAGCTGCAGGTGGAAGTCCCATTTTACTTTATGGTGTCAAGCAGAGTTGCATTGTGATGTAGCAGTCTATTAGCCAGCGAAAGTGCTGTTAAGAAACTGTATGCTGTTACGTTCCTGCCTTTGTCCAGTCTGATAGCGGTCCCGGGACATCGTATCTTTGATTGCCACTACAACAAATAGTTCAGAGTAGGTATCAGCCACAGCACCCACTGTGTTCATCGCTGCTCTTGTGAAAAGAATGGAGATAAATGCCATCAACTCAGAGCCACATGAACGTCACTGAGAGAATAAAACTGAATAATAAAAAACAAGCGCTAACTTTTACAAGTAGCCACAATTTACATGGGTGTTACAAACTCAAATCAAATGTATGTTATTATTATATTATAGTAATAATAATAATAATAATAATAATAATAATAATAATAATAATAATAATAGCAGCTCACTACTCAAAATGTGAAGGGCCAGGTCTTGAACCTGGGGCCCTTGGGTTATAAGGCAGCAGTTCTTATCTCTGCACCATTCAAGTACACATATAAACTCCCAGTCGATTGACAGTTGAGCTTGGATTTTTAACTCATTGACAGCTACATGTAAATCAAATACTTTTCTTTTCTTTGGTTATATTCTTGAATAAAAGCGCACATGTCTATTTGATATTTGGACTAAAGTCTTCACACGTTATACACTTCACGTCATGGAAAAAGTTTCTGCTTTAGGTATGTGTTCAGCATTTCCTTTCATCTTACATTTACCAGATCTTTGTAGACATGGAACACACATGAAATGCATGAATTCCAAATAATATATTATTGACCCTATACAACTCCAGGCACATCACACACAGATAAGGAGCTTTGGCATGAGCTGGAAGAACTTTTTGCCCGAGTTGAGCTCCGTCAAGGCGGTGGATGGGACAGAAAGCTGCTTGCTGCTTGTGTTGATCGACGCATTTACAAAACAAAAGATGCTGATGGAGAGGTGCAAAGATATTTAAGGTTGGCAGGGATTACACGTTTTTTGTAGGCTTCAGGGATTCTAGTTTTAAAGCCACCATCTTTGCCTCATCCAGGCAGTTTCTGTTTTGGACTCAAACCTGTATACAACTGTACACCATTTAACTAATTTTGCAGCCAGGAAAAAATTTACAGGTGGCTGCCCCAAACCATTTTATTGCTCCTGTCTATTCATTTGACAATGTAAAGTAAACAATTGTAGTCTAACTATACGATATTTCTCTGAAAAGCTTAGGTATAGTAATGACTATAGAAACATGCTAATAAAAACTACACTTGTTGCAGATTTTCTTAATTGTAAGCAACTCTCGATTTGACTCATATGTAAACCTAGTTTGGCTCACCAGCTTGAACTGAAGCCTGCCTCTCACACTCACCCCCATATTACTAAAGAACACAGAAGTGAGCCACGAGGTGGAGCTAAAAAAACTGTTCCTTAGCGTAGGCTTTTAATATCTTAGATGTTTGCCTAGGCAGTCCAATCACTGCACAGTTCAACAGTCTCCAATTTAACACTGCAGCAACATCTACAACAACTACAACTTGCCTGAAGAAGGGGCCTGAGCTGCCTTGAAAGCTTGCATATTGTAATTTGTTCACTTAACCAATAAAAGGTGTCATTTTGCTTCACTTCTCATTTCATCCATAATTGCTAACATGGTACATCACCTGTAAAAGATAGCCAGGCCACAGACAGATACGACGCCAGAATGTCCAAACACACACACGCTTTATTCACACTATTTACAATATTTACAGATTTTGCTCAGTCCTTGTTCCTTCAACTGCCTCCATTCCTCTTTCGCAAGTTCCGTCCTCTTCCACCCAACTCCGGCTCCCAAATGGACTGAGGCAGCCCCTTTTATCTTGCCCATGTGCTCCAGACGCGCGATGACGAACTTCTGGCAGCACTCCCCAGTGTGAAGTGCTGCCCTTGCTCCCGAAAGCACTCTGGGCATAAACCATCCCTGGTCCGAAAGCACTTCCTGGTGTAGTGGAAGCGTTGTCCTCCACAGCTCAAGAACCGTCCAGGCGGCCAGGTAAGAGTAGCGCCGCTTTCCCGGTCTGTCCTTCCTCCAGGCATCCCAGTGGGGCAGGGTCCCTGGTCGTCTGCCACACACCCTACTACTATAAACATATGTACAAAATGAATTTTTGTTCATTATCTTAAATTCTGAGTTCCACTTCATGAATGCATTTAAAATTTATTATGCAGAGTCCAGTTATCTTAGGAGAAGGACATTCTGCAGGAAGTGGGTAAGATAAAAGGGGGGGGGGCACTGGGGCAGCGGCTCTCTAAAACGAGAGTACTTCTGGCTTGAAACCAAGGAGGAACTCCACCAGCATTGGTCAATGTGTAAGAAAAGGAAATGGATCCCAATGCCTGCAATTCTGGAACAGAAAGATCACATAAAAATATAATGAAGGTAGTGTATTATGAAAGCAGAGATGGTTAGCACCTTCCTTGACAAGGATGGAAGAAGTCCTAGTGGCATTGAAACTCATGCATGTTTAAGCAATTGCCACCTACATCATGGCATTTCTAACCATGTTGTTCTAAATGGACACCCCCAGACCTGTTTATAACTGAAGAATTGTCTGTCTCCTTTTTATAAGTTAAATATTTTGGGGCTGTTTGCATTATAAATCAATTCAGCCTGAATGAGACTGTGCTGCTTCCAAACCTCAACCTTTTATAACTGCAAACTTTTGATGCAGTTGCTCCGTTGTTCTAGTAATGATGTAGTGGTGTGGTCAGTTGGCAGTGCCACAGTTCCTGGCGGTTTGAATCCCAACTGGAAATGGGGTGAGGTGGGTGAGATGTTAGAGGGGCCCTGATCGGGTTTATTTAACATATTGGTTGCCTCTTATTCTGGAGTTCCTTTTGATTTTATTAATTAAAAAAATTTAACAAAAATATATAAGAAGCTTGTTTTGGACTATTTATTACCATACTTAAGAAAAAGATACCCAAAAAGGTGTTTGTGGAATGAATCGTTTAATTTTTCCTTATCTCGGGTTTAAGTAAAATTAACAAATTAAAATTAAAATTAACAAATCCTGGTAACAGGATGAACAAAGTATCAGCATTGAGCAGTCATGCCCTCTTAAAATGCCCCTTGTGGCCCCATTATATGGTTTTGTTTTATGTATAAAATAACAACAATATAAACAGTATATACAATATATAAAACATATCAGTATATTAAAAACATATTTCTGTTGGCAAAATATTTAGTAATACATAGTTGGCTTTTGGATTAAATATCTAGGACACAGTCAAGTTTGAAAATGCAAAAATCCACATTGCATATTTCTAAAAGAAAGAAAAAAGAAGCTTCATTTAGCTTCAGGCAGTGAACAAAATCAGATTATGCATCTGTCTCAAAATCGCAGTATTCAAATATAACCCAGAATTGGAAAAACTATTTTTGCACCTATAGATAGTGTACATACCATATAAAATTTCCATCACTACATATTAAACACAGATGATTATTGTACCATAGATATTTCTTTAATATCTGTGGACACATACATCGCACCACAGATATTAGCCAGGCTGACAAATATTTCAGCATTTATGGCTGAATACAACATTTTTCTCTTTATGTAGGAATGCTCTTGCTAGCCAAGTCTTTGATTAGTTGCTACCTCACCATCACCTTGAAATTAATGACAGTGAAGATCACCAAGCCAGTCAACAATTTAAATGTTATCTTTGATTTCCAATTTGACCTTCACCTAGAACACTGTGTTAATGAGCCATTCTTGAAGGTATATGCTCTGAAAAATTGATAGGAAGCAGTAGTTATTACTAATTTGTAATTTAATTTTTGTGCATGTGATCAGCTGTGCTTTGTGGAGTGGTGTCTAGCACAGCAGTCCTCCAACCTCCTTTTTCCTGCTGAATTAGTTGGTGCCTGGGCACTGCACTACATGCCTATCCACCTCTGTGGATGCAATAAGTTGTCACAAGCCTGACAAACAGCACTGTACATGACTGGTCTCAATTGAACAGCATTTGTGGACTACCTGTAGTTTTCTGCTTCTATGATTCCCTCATGCTTGTGTTCACATAACTGTAATTGTAAATTTGCTTTGGATAAATAAATATAGTCAATTCTGATCATCTGCAGGGGGTTACATTCCTCAACCTCTCCCATCCCCATCGGACCGGTGGAGGGAGATGAGGTTGGGTGGATGAGCCAGCCCTTCATTTTCACCCCTCGAAACTCAGAAATCATCCTTCCACAGTTTTACCTTTGGAAGCCTTGTTATGACTTTTACTTCCCCCCATAGTCGCGTTCAGTTATCTTCTAGGTGCACTACTAAAGACCGTGAGTGATCGCAGAAGCCAAAGAACCCGAGATCTTCAGTAAATCTTCAAACCAGTAGTAGTGTTGAACAAAGTGTACAAAGGCAGGGACTTATTCAGTGTGTGCTTATGACCCAAACTTGCTTGGAATTCCTTGTCCATGGGGAACAACTGCAAGCCCCGGTCTAAATTATGAACACGGGTTCTACGGCTCAGCACGTCTCTTGGCGAGGGGCAGACAAACATTGATCCATTTAGTGTAGCACACATATAGCCCTGGACATCTAAGGACATCACAGACCACAAAGATTGTTCAATCTCACACTTTGCTGCTGTGCAGTAAACCTCATAGAATTTGTTTTTGTGCTGTACATGGCTGCAAATAGATGACAGTAGACCGGGGTGTTGTAAAATGAGTTGTGGAAGAGGTGGGTGGGTGCTTGGCCATATAGTGTGTTTAGTAGTGGTGTTCGGACAAATTCATTCCAACATTTGGGTTGTCGGAAGTGGATGCATAAAAAATGCAGGATAGTCGCAGAAATGACTGAAAGTTTTGTGTGAGAGGAATGCTGATGTAGTAACTGAAAATTAAGATACTGGCAATGGAGTGGTTTAGGAGGAAGCAAGGAGTTCTACTATTAAGTGACACATTGAGTACAGGTGGCTGTGCAAGCACAGCAGTGATAGTGAGGGTGAAAGATGAATGGAGGATATTCTGACTTCACAAAATTCGTCTTTTTTATTGAAGGAAAATGATTATGAGATCAGAATGATCAGGTGGGTATGTGGAGTGTCGTGGAGTGAAAGGGCGATGAACCGTGAGGTCCATATATTGTGTCCACATGATAGGCAGATGATGACAGTGAGAAGAAGACACTAAAAACAGGGAGGAGGTTATGGACTTTCCATGAAGAAGGCATGGTTGGAGGTGGTGTTGGGCGACATTAGAAGAACAGGTCTTACCCCATTAGATACCCAGAACTGTGGAGAGTACAAGGAAACATGTCTGGGAAGGGGGAACCATTTAACCTGGGAAAATCTGAAAATTGGCTGTTAAACAGGTGACAACGAGGATTATTTGTATGACATAATGATTAATTTTAAAGTATGACACTGTTGTAGCCAAACTGTTAATAATTGTTACTACTTTTTCACACTCCATACTTGTTCATATTACATTTTTTGGTGAATGGCATAATTCAGAAGAAAGCAGCATTCTTTTATGCTTGTACATGTTTTATTTCTAATACAGCCAATGCAACTGGTTTAATAAGATCTTATGAAAAACATAATAATTATTCAGATGAATATACATTTGTGCTGTATTGTGCTTAGAGATATATATCATCCATAAATTCCAATACAACCAATGGCTAAAGAAAGACAAGAAAGAGACATATTCATTTTAAAATATAATTTGCAGATCACATGTGATAGTACTGCCCCAACACTGCTGATGTTGCTTCTTCTGTACTTATTCTTTACTCAGTAAATGATCTGGTTGAACAAAGTTCAAAATAATGAGAATGCCAAAATGAGAAAACACAAAATTAACAAAGTAGCTGCTTGCAAACTACAGCTTAATTTTATTTTACAACTGAGCAGTTCACAGATGGCCCTCCATTACTAGAACACTGTAAACTATAGATGTAATGTAGACTCTGGGCGTGGGGGTCTGATGGGTAGCGAAAATCTATGGTCACTGTTAATTTATTTCTTGTTATTATAGTGAAAGTCATCTGGAATGTATAATTTGGTGGCAGACTTATGAAGCATACTGTAGATTAAGTCCAATAGCACAGGGACCATCGAGCACAGCTTTATTTAGAATATTGAATGTGATTTGCTAAAGTTGGTAAGTACGCCACTGTAAAACAACCCATTTCCAATATTTTAAATTGGTTATTTTAAAGGTTCACATTACATGCAAGACACATGAAGCATAAAGTAATTTGACCAGCTAACAGCACTTGCATGTCTGTGTGTAGCTTGTTTCAGAATATTCCGATCTAATGCAGTGTTCTGTTTCAAACTGTTATAGCATATAAAGAGAGATTTCTTTTATACTCTCCTTTCTTTATTTGCTACACTGCCTTGTACCACGCTTGGAGTATTTTATTCTGTAAACATTTAGTATTTGATGTCACCAGGGACAAATGTTAACAGTTCCTGAAGGATGCTGAAACCTTGAGAATGCACCAGATATTAAAGTGTTCTCCATCAAAAAAGATAACGCGTCAGAAAGGAATGAGGATTTACCAGTGCAAAACCGGCAAACTGATGCGATACAGAGTAGAATAGAATGGGAACAGAAGATAACATACTGCAAGCATGAATTTAAACTTCTACAGTGGTGACTGGAGAAATATTCTGACAAACATTATGATCATAGAGTATTTATTACAAAGATCACCTTTAAAATATTATGAACATAAATTTCAAGAACAAGTGAGTCCTGTTTTAAGTTGAAATATTTCAAATTGCATGTATCAGCCTTCAGCAGTAAGTCTCTTCGCCCATTGCTCCACCCTTTACATTATACTTGTCCTTGACTCTGCCCATCTTTATATATTACCCAGCAACACTACTGGCTGGCACATGCCATTCTTCTGCTTTAGTTAAAATACAACTGTGCCATGTCTTTGAATTAGCTACAGTCAGCAGGCAATGACGCGTAAAGAGTAGTTATTGTAGCACCTTGTGCTCTGGGACAATTTAAATCCTGCCATATGTCCAAAGCTTTATTGACAGCTCAGCACACACACACACACACACACACACACACACACACACATACACACACACACATGTCCATCACCAATTCAGGTCTCTTATTGGTGCAGAGCCTCTGTCACATGCAAGTCAACAGAGACAAACTAGAAATCTACTGGAAAGCATTCAGCACAAACCAAACTAGCAGAGTATTTATACAACTAAAAAAATCATTGTAACCTTACATTACTGAAATTTGTTAGGTTTCCTAATTCTTTGTTAATTTTTATCTTAATAGTTTTATCCTTTTAGTCAGTGTATTTTTCTAAGTTTTAAGCCTTGCAGCATTCATTTTCACCTTTGCTTTGTTTTTATATTTTGTTTTCAGACTTTTAGTTTATTTTTTTGTGTTCCCATTGTTACGACTTGACTGCCTGTTGTCAGTGGTGTGGCCCCAGAATTCACACCACATGATGTCACTGAAATGATAGTATACAGTATAAGGCGTCATCCACAAACAGATTGTGGATTTAAAACTAAAAAACGTTTGCGTTTGCTTTGTCTTTCAAAATCTCAGAATTCAGACCTTTCCCATTGATTCTATGACTATGGTAACCTATGCCATGTATCAAGCTCTGTCACGAGATAATTTCTCTTTCTGGTTATGATCCTCAATACTGTTACGAGTAAAAGTTTACAACTCCTGGTCCCTTCTTCTTTTGCTCATGTGGACTGCCACATTTTTCATCTGTTGACAGAACAATATTATTGTATTAATTAAGTTTGCCTTTCAGAAGTGTGCGCACCTGACCTTTATGACTGCAAAGGTCTTGGCTGTGCCACTTTTCCGCACCTGTTCATGCTGTGTGGAAGTTATAGACAGTCCACTAAGTCTGCCTTGTGTCACTGTACTGTGGAGGACGTTTTAGCTTCAAGAAGCTGTGTTCTCTTCAAGCCACTTTGACAAGGCAGCTGAGGTTACACTCTTACGAATTGGCATTTGTGTTTAAGGAGTGCCCATTCTTTTAATAATTCCTCTTTTAGTATTTGCAGCTGGGTAGTTCTGATGATTTTAAATTGCTGTACTTTACCACTGACTGAAAACCTGTCACCCTACTGATCAGAATGGGTAATAGTGCCATACATTTAGAGATAGATGACATGTCTGAAGAGAAATGGTAGGGTGACAAGTTTTGCCTTCAATTATCTAAAAGGCCAATAATAATTTAAAGATGTACATTTGGCCGCTGCTGTCCTTGTTCCAGGGCTGCTCAAAGAGAGCACTCACACAGGGTTGTGCGTTAACATATACCCTAACAATATTTTCTCTGTCAGATTTGTTTACCTGTTTGTGTATTCATCATTTTTGGAGTGTTCTCTTTTTTACTGTGAACAATGAAATGTCTCATTATTTGCTTGTTTTCATGAGTGCATGCTGCAGTGAATGGAGCCAAATCCAGTGCTGCTTTCGGTCTTGCATCAAACTGGATTGTCAAGACTCAGCTGAATAAAAAATGAAAAAATAATTTTTTGAGTAAACAAAAAAAACAGGCTTTGGGTCATGCAAGCTTCAAGCAATGGCAAGGAAAGTGATAAAATAGAAGAAGTGAATAACCTTAGCATGCTCCTAATATGAAAAAAGAGCAAATTACAAAAGCCTTAAGGTTTAGCTCACAAGGTTTGGCTTTACTCAACCTTATGTTGTCATCATGTACTCCTGCCTAAATAAACTAGCTCTTAAAAAGAGCACAATATCAAACTAACATATAAAAAAAGGTGTAAAAAACAATTGGCACAAAAATATGTAAAACCATAAATCTCAAAGCAACACCCTCAAAAGTGTAAAAAAAACAAAACACAAATGACAGATGCAAATAAAACGGATGGTCAAATTGATTTGATTTCCAATAAGGATCAGATAAGCTGAGCATCATACTCTGGTCCAAGGCCTTCTTTTACAGAGGAAAAAGGCTAAAGCGACGTGACACATTAATTCATATGGCTAAAGGGAAATGACTGCTTGACCCTGCAATATTGCAGTCTATTTGGATCCTCTTATGATTAATTCCAAAAATGGGAAAGCCAAAACCACAGGGAAAAATGTGTTTAATTGCTTATTTATAGAGAATAATTAAAAGTAGAAAAGCGCAGGCAGAATTAATACAGCAAAATAAATACATAACTAAACGATTAGCACAAGAAATACAGTCAGTCATTGCCCAATCTGCTATATCCTAACACAGGTGTCTGCTGGAGCCAATCCCAGCCAGCACAGGGCACAAGGCAGGAACAAATCCCAGGCATGGCACCAGCCCACTGCAAGACACACAAACCAAGCACACACTAGGGACAATTTAGGATCGCCAATGCACCAAACCTGCATGTCTTTGGACTGCGGGAGGAAACCATAGCATCCAGAGGAAACCCACGCAGACACGGGGAGAATATGCAAACTCCACGCAGGGAGGACCAGGGAAGCGAACCCAAGTCTCCTTACTGTACGGCAGCAGCACTACCACTGCGCCACTGTGCTGCCCACAAGAAATACATCATTGAAATAAACAAGAAAAAACAGATATTCCAACATTAAGCCAAAACCTTGTGAAGGATCAAATCTTAATATTTAACAATCCAACATCAAAATCAAAAGACAACCAAACCACTCAGTACTGAGAATACCTAAGAAGAGGAGGTAGTAGTAGGATGAGAAGTCAAACAAAATCACACCTCATATTGGCTAACTGAACTGATTACAACATGAAAGCTTTCAAGGCAGCTCAGGCCCCTTCTTCAGGCAAGTTATAACAAGGGTCCTGAGCTGCCTGGAAAGCTTGCATATTGTAATCTGTTCAGTTAGCCAATAAATGGTGTCATTTAGAAGATGCTGATAACCCACTTGGAGTTTCAAAATTACTTTTAGACCTCTTAACTTTAATATAAGAGGGACACAGGAAAAGCAAGTGAAAGCTAAATAATGCTGCAGGACAGTGCTATGGCACTTGAGAATATTATAGTACTTTGTTATTTATTTATGTATAGTTTTACTTTTTATTTTTCATGTTATTCCAAAGTATTGGCATGCACAGAATTCATTTCAGCCCTAATTTTAGTTCGGATTTAAACTTCTATTTTTGTTCATGTTATAATTATTTTTGGCACACGGCCATTTTTTTGCGTGTGTGTGCGCTGCCATTTTGAGACATAGAGAAGCTTATTGTTGTTAGCTACCTCATGACAATCTGAAGTTGCACATTGTGAAGTTATTAGCACAATGGTATAATGGTCAGTGCTAAAGACTTTGAGGTTGTCTGAGATTAAGGAAACAAAAACAAATCCCAATTTAATATTCTGATTTAGGTTAAAAGATTTATTGAAAATCCTAATCCAATTAAAAGTTGACAATAAGGGACCAGGGAAAAAATAAAGAAAGGGGCAGGGGAAAACACATGAAAGAAAAAAAGAAAAATGGAGTTTGACACTGATGCAGTCCTGCCAGATCCTAGAAAAAACAATTGAAGATTGACAATCAAAAATAAAAGACAGCAATTAAATAAATGGTTACAAATATACAAAAAAAAGGAAAATTCTATCGTTGAAATGCTTCCAATAGATAGCTAGTATTCTGCTGGGGCAATATTCAATGCATTGTTTCTATGATGTTTATTTTCTTATTGTGTAAGTGCAATATCAGGCAACATAGTCCTGAGATGGGACATGGCACCTGATGTGTTAAAACAAGAATTTCAAAGAGCAAACTTTAGAACTAAATAAAACACATAATCCATACATAACAGCATGTGTTATCAGGATGTGATGCTTCAAAGAAACCTCCATTAGAAACTGGGATGTCATAAATACTGTCATTCACAACTGCAATTTTATTACTAGTCCTGAAACAAAATGAGGTACTGAATTAGAAAGGAACCTTTTCTGTATGCGTGGTACTTTTATTATGTATGTGTCATTAATGGGTGATTGTTTAACTTAAAACAGACTAAGAATTTCAGATTACTTTGTTATTAGAATTTTTTCATGTTGCTTGATAAGTAAATTTGAGGTAATGGTTGTCATTCCAAGAGGTTTTGTTGTCAATAGTTTCAATCCAAATTCTGAAGCCTTGTGGTTCATTAATATTATTTGAGCAGTTATGCAGTTTTCCGAGAAGTCTCCAGTCCATGAATAATAAATACTGTGTGTGATATCTGACAATATCAAGTTGAAAGATGAGGAGCTGGAAAAGATTTACAGAAGAGGTAAAACAGGATGTGCTGTTGTCTGACACTACACAATCATCTGGAAGCTTAATATTCCATGGTGTATACAAGCAATTGTGAAAAATACAGGTAAACAACAACATTATATCGGGTGCTACTCAATATAAAAAGTATCAAACAGAAAGGATTTTTTGTTTGCTTGTAGGATCACTAATCCAACATTCAACCCTTTTCCTGAATTTTACCCTTTTCCAAAATCCGCTCACAATCTAGAAGAGCACAGTAAGAAGTTAATTCAATAGTTTTGCCCACTATTCACCTGTTGAAAATGATCAAGGTTAATTAAGAGATATGGAATTGAATGTCGCAGAAACAACAAAAGATAATAATGTATAATAAAAGTCAAACAAATTTGGCCTATGTTATTGTCGATATGTGCATAGATTTACCTCTAGAGGTGAACAGTTTAATAGGGTTTTCTTTTGTGTTCAATCATTCATTGTGTGGATCCCTACAAGCCATCTTTCTCTTTTTCTGTTTTTTTCCCATTTAGAGGACTCATACCTTGACTGAATTAAAACAACATGGTGTCTGATTTAAATACAATACTTCAAGTATTATTATGACAATGTAGCATCACAAATTGTTAAATATCCCAAGTCCTTCTATTTTTCTAAACTACACAGGTATGATTTACTTTAATGGTAAGGTTAAAGACAAAGATTGTGCTGTTGTTGTATCATCCATTTAGTGGTGTCTGATTCATGACAGACAGACAGACAGACAGACAGACAGACAGACAGACAGACAGACAGACAGACAGACAGACAGATAGATAGATAGATAGATAGATAGATAGATAGATAGATAGATAGATAGATAGATAGATAGATAGATAGACATACATACATATATATATATACATGATGTGACGAGTGGCTGGGAAAGGAGCTTGGAAGCTTAACCCTATAGGGGCCAGTGGTCACTGCCAGGGGGCACCCAGATGCCTGAGGAGCCCTGTCCCACAGCACTTCCGCCACACCCGGAAGTGCTGGGGGGAATAAGACCAGGGACACCCAGAGTGCTTCCGGGTGCAAAGCCGGCACCTCCGCCACACTAGGGACTGCCGGAAGGAGCTCATTGGGAGGCACCTGGAGCACATCCGGGTGGATATAAAAGGGGCCGCCTCCTTCCATTCGATGGCTGGAGTCGGGAAGAAGAAGGACAGAGCTCAGGAGGAGAGGAGAGGAGAGGAGAGGGGCCTGATGAGAGAAAGGAATTGTGTGAGGTCTGGACTTTGGGGGAGTATTGGGTTGTGTGCTGTGTCACTTGTGTATATAATAGTTGTAAATAAACGTGTGTGGTGCTTAAACTGATGTCCACCTGTCTGTGTCCAGGCCATACTCCACAATACATACATACATACATACAATATGGTCTGAACACTAAGTAATCTCCAATCAGAACAGAGCTAATACTTATTTCTAAAAATAGCTAAAAAAATTAGTTATTTCTCCAGTTTTAATATATTTTACATTGCTATCTTTAGAGTTTTTTTAATTATAACGGGTGCCATCCAGGGCTGACCTCTTCATTGTACTTAATTGGACTCTGGAGATAGTAGCAAAGGTGAGAATAAAAACAAAACTGATTGCAAGTAACAGCAATGCTGCACATCCTCTCTCTGACACACTAACTTTGAGGACTTTCAGCGAACACAATATTCAGCAGAAGTGTATCAAGAAACTCTGCTGGGGGTCCTTTATGCCAAGAGCAATACTCCTCTATAATGCCTCACTGTGACTGTGACAGCCAAGTCAGAAGATTTTTTTCTTTTTAAATTTTCTTTCTTTTTAGTCATTCTAGTGTGTGTTCAGACCATATTGTATGTATGTATTGTGGAATGGAAGTTAAAATCTAGTGCTAGCTTCTGTTTGAAAATCTGCATGTTCTCTGCTAGGTATTATTATAACAGATAAATAAATGTGCTTACATAGAGTAGGGCTGCCAGTGTGGAATGCAGTTTTTGGCTACTTCCCGGCTTGCCTCAGCATTGTCTAGGTTATCGTCCAATTAAGATGCCAAATGTATGACAAGTTTTCTGATAAGCATAATTAAAAATATAAGAAAAGACTAGAATTTCTGCTTTCCGTTGTAATCAACAAATTGTGTAAGAATGTTCTGTGACCTTTGGATGAAACTGAGCTTATTTTTTCTAACCGCTTCTTTGAAGATCTCTTTTATAAAAATGAAACTCACCCCCCCATGAGGGGGCTTTTTGTACTTAGTCTCTGTTAGGCAAAGGCCCTCTACTCACCAAGTATAAAGAAATAAAAGAATTCTGCTTGTTTGAATAGCTGTCTGCCTGCTGTTGTCTCGTTCTTCGTCCACAGTATCTATCTATCTATCTATCTATCTATCTATCTATCTATCTATCTATCTATCTATCTATCTATTTGAAGAACTTCTATATAAAGCCAAATTTTCCCCCTCTGAGAGACTGCTTTAGAACTATGGACTGGGATATCCTACAGGGGTCACATAGTGAGAACATTGAGGAGGTTGTTGACTGCACTACTGACTACATCAACTTCTGTATGGACATTGTAGTTCCAGTAAGAACAGTATGCTGCTATGCTAACAACAAGCCATGGATTACAAGTGACATCAAGGGCCTTGAACCAGAAGAAAAGGGCTTTTAAAGGCAGTGATCAGCATGAGCTCAAGCGCATGCAGAAGGAACTCTGAGTCCAGCTCAGGGCGGCGAAGGAGCAGTACAGGAGAAAGCTGGAGCAGAAGTTGCAAAATAACAGCATGAAGGAAGTGTGGGATGGGATGAAAATCATCACTGGCTGCAGCTCGAAGCGGGGTGCCACCATCGAGAGAGATGTGGAGAGAGCAAACCAAATGAACAACTTCTTTAACAGGTTTGACCACTCTAACCCACTCTCACCTTGGAGTACTGCACCCTCTACCCATCCTTCTGCTGATACCAGCATAGGAGAGAGTTTTCCCCAACCCACAATTACAGCAGCCCATGTAAGCAGAGAGCTGAGGAGACTTTGTGCCAGCGAAGCAGCGGGTCCAGATGGAGTATCGCCATGACTATTGAAGGCCTGTGTGTTGGAGCTGGGGAGTCCTCTACAGCACATCTTCAACATGAGCCTGGAACAGTGGAGAGTCCTGAGGCATTGGAAAACATCTTGCATCTCCCCAGTCCCAAAGGTATCACGTCCTAGTGAGCTGAATGACTTCCAGCCTGTTGCTCTGACGTCACATGTGATGAAGACCATGGAGCGGCTACTGCTTCACCACCTGAGGCCACAGGTCCGCCACGCCCTTGACCCTTTGCAGTTCGCATACCAGAAGAAGGTGGGAGCGGAGGATGCCATCATCTATATGCTACACCGATCCCTCTCCCACTTGGACAGAGGCAGTGGTGCTGTAAGAATTATGTTTCTGGACTTCTCTAGCGCCTTCAACACCATCCAACCTCTGCTCCTTACGGACAAGCAGACAGAGATGGGAGTAGATTCATACCTGGTAGCATGGATCATGGACTATCTTAAAGACATACGTCAGTATGTGCATCTCGGGAACTACAGGTCTGACATTGTGGTCAGCAGCACAGGAGCACCACAGGGGACTGTGCTTTCTCCAGTCCTGTTCAGTCTATATACATCAGACTTTCAATAAAACTCGGAGTCCTGCCATGTGCAAAAGTTTGCTGACGACACTGCTATCGTGGGCTGCATCAGGAGTGGGCAGGAGGAGGAGTATAGGAAACTAATCAAGGACTTTGTTAAATGGTGTGACTTAAACCACCTACAAGTGAATACCAGCAAAACCAAGGAGCTGGTGGTGGATTTTAGGAGGCCCAGACCTCTCATGGACCCCGTGATCATCAGAGGTGACTGTGTGTAGAGAGTGCAGACCTATAAATACCTGGGAGTGTAGCTGGATGATAAATTGGACTGGACTGCCAATACTGATGCTCTGTGTAAGAAAGGACAGAGCCAACTATACTTACTTAGAAGGCTGACGTCCTTCAACATCTGCAATCTGCAGATGTTCTATCAGACGGTTGTGGCAAGCGCCCTGTTGCACGCGGTGGTGTGCTGGGGAGGCAGCATAAAGAAGAGGGGTGCCTCACACCTGGACAAAATGGTGAGGAAGGCAGGCTCTATTGTAGGCACAGAGCTGGACAGTTTGACATCCCTGGCAGAGTGACGGGAACTGAGCAGGCTCCTGTCAATAATGGAGAATCCACTGCATCCACTGAACAGGATCATCTGAAGACAGAGGAGCAGCTTCAGTGACAGACTGCTGTCCCTGTCCTGCTCCACTGACAGACTGAGGACATCGTTTCTCCCCCACACTATGCGACTCTTCAGTTCCACCCATGGGGTTAAACATTAACATTATACAAAGTTATTGTCTGTCTGTTATACTTCATTGTTATCACTCTAATTTAATATTGTTCTTTATCAGTATGCTGCTGCTGGAGTATGTGAATTTCCCCTTGGGATTAATAAAGTATCTATCTATCTATCTATCTATCTATCTATCTATCTATCTATCTATCTATCTATCTATCTATCTATCTATCTATCTATCTATCTATCTATCTATCTATCTATCTATCATATGCAGAGTAACATGTTGGATGATTCTATTGTTAGCAATATTCAATTGAGTATACTCTCAAAAATAGAGGTGTCAAAGTATCAAAGTAGAACAATGCCACTGAAGAACCATTTTTGATTCCCAAAAGAACCATTGATGTGAAGGTTCCAGAAAGGACTTTAGATAATAGATTATAACAGATTTGTGAAATGACAAATGATTTTTAAAGGACTCTTGCTGCATAATATAACACAGGCTGAGTTCACATTTTCTTGACCTGTTAGAATCCTGTTGCTAGCCTACAATTTCTGTTTTGTCCACATATTAGGAACCTTTTCACAGTGCAAAGATTCAATTTCATATGCAGAAACTCAGTAAAGTGCCATTAAGAACCATTATTTTTAACAGTGTAAAGTGATGATTCAGAAGATGTACTGTCATCGAGCAGCATGCAGTTTAGATGTTGACAGTGATACATATAAAATAGTTTGCAGCATACTTGGCCAAAGTGATTTCTGTTACTGATACTATGTTGCAACAGTATTAAAAAATAAAATGGAAGCAAGCTCTCTGGTGTCACAGAATAGAGTAACTGTAAAATAAGCTAGAAGGGACAAAAAGAAACATTGACTTATAATATCCTCTTAAAACGCAATTCTAATTCATGTTTTTTGAAATGCAAAAAGTCAGGCACAGGCAAACAGATAACTAATACATCTTGCTGAGGAACAGGTGTCAAGTTGCTTATATTGCTAGAAGCAATTACAGACATTTATTTGTTGCCTTAGGAAGGAAAATGCAACTATGATGAATACATGCAACACACTGTATTGTTTAATCCATCAGAAAAACTGTGTTGGTTATGAGCTAAATGCCAGCGTAGCAAGATAATATATGCCAGACATCATTACTGAAATCATAATTTTATTATGTACCTTTAAGAAAAATGAATCCATCAGTGTACAAGCTTCACTTCTGACATCAAGTGTAAGACTGCAGAGAGTTTAAACATTGCCTCGGGATAT
Source organism: Polypterus senegalus (assembly GCF_016835505.1). Lineage (NCBI taxonomy): Eukaryota > Metazoa > Chordata > Cladistia > Polypteriformes > Polypteridae > Polypterus > Polypterus senegalus. The sequence continues at coordinate 52,468,266 of NC_053160.1, read as the reverse complement.
AACAGAAGCAATAATCGAAATATTATTTTCAGAGCTTGGTCTGTTAGAATTAAACTATTGAGAGACATTGTGTATTCACATTGGCATTTACTAAAGATGCGCAATGTGCCAATACCAATAGCAATTATATTAAAATTACAACATTTGTTAAAGATGAAGTGGTCTCGTACTTACCATCAAAGATCACTCCAGTAATAGAAATTAAATTAATACCAGATTTCAAAGATCAGAAGCACACAGGAGACGGCACCTAATGGCTCTTAATTAGAAAAGTCAGATTTTGCCATGTCAACACCACTTCATGCTGGGTTTTTAATTACACTTCGGGGATTACCTACTAAAAATAAGAGTAACTTTTTTTTTGTTATTAAAACTTATTAAACTTTGTTAATACGTTTGAGTATTGTCATTTATGGGACTTCAGGGATTTACAGATTACTGTTGAAACAATTGTTATTACCTTTTTTAAGATGGCTTTGTTAAGAACCAAGTGGTAAAACAGCATTAAATGAACTTTGGATGTAATATGCTGACAAGTTTAGTTTGGTCTTGTTTATTTATAAAGCATATTTAAATCATAACATGTTGACCAAAGTGCTGTATGTTGCTCCATAACAGGATTTAAGGTATGGTGCTAGTGAACCAAAATTAAAGTCGGAGACGCTACGGAGGTCAGAGGGCCCAAAAACACAATCTCTGTTTTCTTTACATTAAAATCAAGAAAATTTAACATCATCCAAGAATTAATGTATACCACACAGTCCAATAAGGATTTAAGGGAGTGACCCCATTTCAGGGGTAAATAGGTTTGTGTTGATAAGAAATATAAGATCACTAGGCTTATGATGGAGTTAACATGGTAAAGTTATAATAACACTAGCTGTGTTATCCGGCTTTGCCCAGGAAACTTCCTAAGACAATGGTCCTCAGTTACTGTATAGAGCTGTTAATTAATCGGATGTTGGACCCGATAACCAGTTATTGCTCATATCACTGCTGATACTGGGTCAGTTAATGAATGGAGTTAGTTCTGTTGCCTCACACTCCAGGGTCCTGGACTTGATTACTGCTGTGATGGACTTTATATGTTTGTCCTTTATTCATCATGATCTTTCTCTGGTCACTGTGGCTTTTTTGCACATCCCAATTGCATGCATACTGGATCAATTTCCCACTATAAAATTAACTTTTCATGCATGAGTTTGCCCTATAATGGACTGATGCCACATTTAGGGCTGCATTCTGCCTTATGCTTCGCATTGCTGGGCCAAGCTTCAGCTTCGTGCAAACATATAATGTAAAAAGAGGGTGATCAAATTGACTACGGTTTTTTAAAGTTTAAGAAATCCATCCATCCATTATCCAACCCACTATATCCTAACTACAGGGTCACGGGGGTCTGCTAGAGCAAATCCCAGCCAACACAGGGCACAAGGCAGGAAAGAAAACCCCGGGCAGGGTGCCAGCCCACCGCAGGGCACACACACACACACACCAAGCAAATACCAGGGACACTTTAGAATCACCAATGCACCTAACCTGCATGTCTTTGGACTGTGGGAAGAAGCTGGAGTACCTGGAAGAGCCCACACAGACATGGGGAGAACATGCAAACTCCATGCAGGGAGGACCCGGGAAGTGAACTGCGAGGCAGCAGCACTACCACTGCGCCACAGTGCCACCCTAAGAAATCCATTGATTCATTTTTTATTAGTCCAAAGTTTAAGAAATTTTTTTATCTTGTTACAGTTCCGGCAGCATGGTGGCACAGTGGGTAGCGCTGCTGCCTCGCAGTTCACTTCCCGGGACTGAGTTTGCATTTTCTCCCCATGTCTGTGTGGGTTTCCATAGTCCAAAGACATGCAGGTTAGGTGCATTGGCGATCCTAAATTGTCCCTAGTGTGTGTGTGTGTGCCCTGTGGTGGGCTGGTGCCCTGCCTGGGGTTTGTTTCCTGCCTTGTGCCCTGTGTTGGCTGGGATTGGCTCCAGCAGACCCCCATGACCCTGTAGTTTGGATATAGCGGGTTAGATAATGGATGGATGGATGTTACAGTTCCTGGAGATTTGGGACCTAAGCATGCTTTTAAAAATGTGAAACAATATGTGTGAAATGATTAGCAGAAACTTGTAAAAGCATTTACTTATAAGGCAGTATAGTGAAGCATGAATTAGACTGCTGTCAAACAGCTTCAGCATCCTGGGTTCAAACCCGGCACCGCGTCATTGTCTCTGTTGATTCTGCACATTCTCCCCATGTCTGGAAGTTTTCTTTCAGGTACTCTAGTTTTCCTCCCAAATCTCCAAAGATGTTCTGGTTAGGTTAATTGTTAACTCTAAACTGGCTCAGTGTTGAATTAGAAAACAGCTCAGTGTGCCTCTGTCTGCTAGCGCCTATGAAGTAATGTGTATAATGTAGAATCCATCATGAAAGGAGTGCTAGTTTACTGCAAAGAACGTATAAACACAGCTCCACATACAGGATCAATTTGAAAATGTAATTCAGTTTGCCAGCAGAAACACATTAACAGAAAGAGCATGCAAAAACTACACAAAAGGCACAACAGACCAGAAATTAATAAACCAACAAGTGCTCTGAAGTCTCTGTATAAACATGCAACCAGTTTTAAGAAAACTGGGTAATAATTTGTTACAAGGAATATGCTGGAGAGGATTTCATGAACTCAGCAGTTCCTAAAAGCAACATATGGAACCCTCTCCTTGGAAATGATATTTCTTGTAAATTAGTATAGTACAAAATCATTCTGGCATCTCCCTGCAAGTGTGCCAACAAAGAGACAGATGTTATTGAAAGAAATCCGGCCCAGGTTATTACTATGTATGAAACAGTCATTTGTCCATCTGTTGTGTTCTCTAAAGCAGGGATCTGTAAATCGCTGTGTTTTCATACAAATAATATTACACATGATTTTAATTGGTTGACTATGTTTAGGTAATTGTACCCAGTGTCATTTTTTCCTATTAAGCTTTTATAATGTGCAGAATTTCAAATTATATACTAAATAGACTTTGCAAAATCAGTTGCCTCCTAAAATATGCTGTAAACTGATTGTTAATTAACCAGGAAAGTAAGAAATTGATTGGATTAAACATGTCATATGACAGATAGATGGATAAAATAAATTGGAATAAAAATAAATTATAACCATTTGAGAATGGAAGGATATCTTCTCTCTCTATCTATACAATACAATACATTTTATTTTTGTATAGCCCAAAATCACATAAGGATTGCTGCAATTGGCTTTAACAGGCCCTGTTTTTTGACAGCCCACCGGCCTTGACTCTATAAGAAGACAAGAAAAAACTCCTAGTATTGGAAAAAATGCAAGAAATCTTGGAAAAGGCAATTCAGAGAGAGACCCCTTTCCAAGTAGGTTGGGCATGCAGTGCGTGTCAAAAAATGGGGTCAATACAATACAATACACAGTACAGGACACAAGTAATCCTCAATACAATACAATACTACAATAATAATAGTACAAGTACAAGTACAGAGTATCTTTCCCCATCAACATACTATTTTATCATTTATATACTGTAAAAGGTCTAGTTCTCTGTTAGCTGGCCCATAAATCACATTAACTTGCAAAATGTTATAAAAAACATCTCTGTATTGTTTTTTTAATTATTATAAAGTGTTTTATATTGCAATTACCATCTTCATGATCTTGGTAAAGAGAATGATTCACAAATAGTATTCAAACAGCAACATTCACTTTGATGATACTACGTGGTGTTGATTAGTTTAACAGAGTTGGTAAATTCATAAAAATTTGCATCATCCTCAGTATAAATATTCATTCACAAATAAAATCACTGATTGGGCCTCTGTTACTTTCTCTTTGCTTACTCTCTTTGTTTTGAAAATGAAGAGGTTCACATGCAATTGTGTTTAAAAAGCGAACTTGACAATAAACACAGAAAATTAAACTACTCTATAGTATTACTAAATTTAGGCTGGAATAAAGGGGCCAACACTCTCAAAAAAGGTGCCAGAGTGGTTCTTCAGAACGATGCCACAGCGGAACAATCTTTTTATTATTAAAAGACCCATCAAAATGAAGGTTAAAAAAGAAACTTAACTTATTTATATCTGCAACAAGCTTCATAAAGTACATAACCATAAATAGATGGTAACAGATCTATGAATTACCAATGGAGCATTCAATACCACAGGCTTTCTTAATTTGTTAGTGTCCTGCTAGGTTGTCAAACCACACCACTTTACAATAGGTTATGCAGAAGGGCACCTCTAAATGCACAACATAAACGACTATGAAGTCGACAAACCACAGCAGAAAATCAAGCAAAGGCCAGTATAGCCAGCAAAGAACATAGACATGTGGCTACAGTGCAAATGTGTTCACAAAGGTGAACAACTGAACACTAAAAAAGTCACATGGTCTGATGAATCTAAATTCTTCTGTGATACCCACAGATCCATCAAGCTTTCTGTCAATGGTTCAGGCTAGGTGTAGGGCACATAATCCCGTTATTTCTCTTGGCACATATTAGGCGTCTTAACACTAGAATTACCAGAGCCTACAAAAAAACCCGTAGATCCGTCCCACCTTAAATCGCTTCTTAAAATCGTTCACAGCTCTCCACCAGCGTCTTTTGTCATCTAAATGTGCTGATAAAATCAGGCTGCAAGCAGCCGACTATTCCATCCCCCACTGACTTAGAACGTGCACAAACTTCTCCCAGCTCATGCCTTGATTGATTTTCTGGGAGTGAAGTGGACTTTTAGAGTGGAAATAATAGATCGTTGTTTGGAACACACGCATTTCATGTCTGTTCCATTTTTTACAGTAATCTGTGTAAACACATTGTTAAAACAGAAACGTTTTTTATATTCTAGTAGTAGATGACAAAATGTAGGCATAAACTATATAATGTATGAAGCCTGAAGTATCAAAGAAATACTTTCACAAAAGGTACAAATCTAACACAACAATTTTATTCAAAAATATAATTGCAGAAACAAAAAGCCGCCTTAACATGCGACATTGATAACTGTTTATTATGACTGCCTCCGTGGTGCAATAGAATCAGCTGCCAACTGGAAATCAAAAGGTCGCGAGTTCGATCCTGCACCACTCCATTTTGAGAAGTGAAGTGTTCTTAGTCTTACTATTTTAGAATAAAAACATACATTTGATTTCAGTCTGTAACAGCTGGTGTAATTTATACTTGTAAAGGTTAGCTTTGTTTTTTTTTTTTATTTTTTAGTCAGTTTTATTATCTCAGCCGCGTTCACGAGCCCAAACACACCCCACACCCGCATCTGACACTGCTGTTTTCACATAGACGCGCTGTAACTGAGGTAAACTCAGCTCCCTTCTACATCGGAGCAAGAATGCACATACCATTGCTTGCATACTAAAGTGTCAGCAGGCACTTTTCGTGGCATTACACACATTTTTGAGCATGCCCTCTGCACACTACTTGTGACTTTAGGCTTTAGGAAGTAAGTAAATAAATAAAGGTAAATTTATTTAGGATGGATTTACGAGTTTTTTCATATTCCTATTAATTCTGATCTTAATGTCCTCATTCAAGTCGCATGGCCATGAATTGGATACGTATCCAATGGTAATTATGGCATTTTCTTACTCATAGTCTGTTTGCTTTGTTCCGAATCTGGGGGTGATCAGTTACTTGGTTTCACTTTCCAATTATTTTGGTTGTGCTTCACACTCCAAACTTTCAAGAGAACAATCACAATATATCAATAAACACCCCATGGATCTATCATGAACTTCTTGCATTGGGTTTCTCTAGGACAGCGTTTCTCAACTATTTGCAACCCAAGTTTTCATAACAGTTTTAATTGTGCCCCCCCCCCTAAAATTTTTTTGAAATGTAGATGCATATTTTATTATACCTACTTAACTTTTATCGACATTTATCTAACTCTATATTTATTGCTCTAGTATCAGAATGTAGTTTAAGTTAATTTGTTTTGGTTTCAACAGATGTTTTTTTCATATTTTTGATTCTTTTCTTTTTTTCACATCTTCGCGTCCCCTTTTTGTTACTTTAGGCCCCCCTAGGGGAGCCCGCCCCACAGGTTGACAACCACTACTCTAGGAAAAAATATCATGAAGGACCACCAACAGCTGTGTTTGCACAACACTGCATTTTCCATAAGTCATTTAGTTTAGATATCATATCCAACTCTATGAGCCAAACATGTATTATTGAAACTAGAAGACATGGACATATTTCAAACAGGCAAGAGTACAAAAGAAGGCAAGCTCTGTCAAGAGCTAACACTGATCTGTTTCAGTTTTATGACAATAGATGTGTCAAATGTGTTTCATTTAACTGTATGATGTTGTGTATTTAATCTCCAGCAGCCACTGTGTCCAACCTGCACACATCAATTTCATGCTATAAACTTAGGGTGTTGAATAACAGTGACCTGTGTGACTGACAATCAATTATTTAACAACTCTGTTTGTGTTTCGATCAACCCGGTCACAAAAGAATTTACACTTTTTTTTTCTTTTTCAACTACTTGTACGATCACGCATGTGAACGGCACATATCAGGTACCTGACCAGGTGCTAGGCTCAATCTGACTGACTGGTAATTGTATGAGTTGTTTCATGCAAATTGTGGTACATTTGTACCTATGTGCGTATTTATTTTTTACCTTGTTATTGTTTTGAATATTCCATGTGAGGCGGTGGGCTGGGGACTATGCCAAGACGGGACACCTGGAAGGACCGGGAGAGGGAGTATGCCAACCCTGGACCACGAGAGGGCAGCTGCCCTGGTTTGTATAGGGGCCATGGGAACTAAGCATGGAAGCACAACCCTGGAAGGGCCCATGGCCACCGCCAGAGGGCGCCTGGAAAACTGAGGAGCCCTGGATTTCAGCACTTCCACCACATCCGGAAATGCTGCCAAAAGGGTTACCAGGGACACCCGGAAGATCGTCAGAGGGTAACTGGAGCATGTCCGGGTGGGTATAAGAGAGGCCGCCTTCCTCCAGTCATTAGCCAGAGTTGGAAGGAAGAGGACAAAGCTCAGGAAAGAGGAGCGAAGGCGGTGAAAGGAAGGACTGTTGCGAGGCCTGAACTTAAGGGTGTTTGGTGCAGGGGCACTGTGTGCTGTGCGGGACTTTATTGGGACTGTAAATAGTGTAAATAAATGCGTGTATGTTTGAACCATCTGTGTCTGCCTGTCTGTGTCCGGGCTGAACTTCCACACATGTTAACCCTTGACTCATTATGCTGTGAATGAGATTCTCTAAGGTTAAGTTCATATTACAAGCCACATTGCTCAATTCGAATTTTTTTGATCTATCTTGATGGTTCACGTTCATAAGTATCTAACTGTAATGTGAGTACATCGGTCCTCCAAAATGGCACACATGCCCATATTGATACATTTGTGCATGAGTCATCTGTGTCACTAACAAAAAAAACTTCACATTTGAAAGACAACCAATGGTATTAAAACCAGCAAAATGAATATACTAGTAGCTAGTGTATGCATCACATTTTGCTCTGTACTGGAGGATGACAAACAGTTCGTCAGCTGTACATGATTAGGGCAAAAAGGCGATCTAAGCGATGAGTGGGTAGGGGAAAGAAGCCATCAATGGTGGAACCGTGACTGTTGTGCCACATTGTTGTGTAACTCTCCACCAGTGTTGGTGTGCCACACCGCTAGTGCTACCTGATGACTGCAGTGCTCAACCTATTCCTATTAATTCTGATCTTAATGTCCTCATTCAAGTCGCATGGCCATGAATTGGATACGTATCCAATGTAGGACCACATATGAAAATGACTCAATTCTGATTTGAAAAGATCAGATTTCTGTGTTTACATACCCCTGAAAACATCAGATTTGTGTGAAATTAGGACAAAAAAAATCAGATATTCAGTCACTTCACCCTGTTATAGTAACGTGACTACAATTGCACACACAATTTCACCCATTATGCGCAGTATTTCCTGCAGTTAGATTGGTCCCGTGTCAGATCACATTCATATCTCATGTAAACTGCTCCACCATTTCCAAAGGGTCTCGGTCCGGTTGTTTTAGTCAGCACCCAATGATCCGGACTTTAAATTAAAATGCACCAGAGTTAAAAAAAAAAAAAAGCACCAAATTAACTAGTTATGAAAACACCTTTAAAGAGTTCATTCTGTTCTGTACTGAAAAAAGCGGCCAATCAATGTAGGTACTTTATGTTGGCTCTGTGGTTCTTGCCGTTGGCTCAGGAGTCCTAATCTGCTGTGGACTTCAGGTACTCGAGTTTTCTTTCCACATTCCAAAGATGTGTATGTTAGGGTAACAATAATTCCAAACTGACTCTTTGCGAGTGTGCATATCTACAATGTTATGTTATGTTTTGGTAGATTTAACCAGATACCAATTTAATCATTGATAATGGTAAAATGTTTGTTTTAATTACAACAGCAAGATACACTTACTGTATATCAGTCATTTGCAAACCCCTAAAGAAGAGAAAACCTCAAGTACAGTATATGATATGAATCAATGAGAGAATTGGAAGGTTTCTGTCATGTTATACTAAAAGACACAAGGTAAAAAACAGAAATATTTTAAATGTAACTTAAAAGATATAGTATATGGTAGTTGGCATGGCATCTTACATTATAAAGGCAAATGATAAAATAATGGAAACACCTAAACAAACTGTCTTAATTGGGTCTTAGACCACTGCAAGAACAGCTTCAATCATTTTTCCCATCGATTCTACAAATGTCTAGAATTGTAGAGAATTTTCTTTGATATACTTTGGTAATCCCCATGGGGAAATTATCTTTTCACATGACCTTTGGCGGTCAAAGTGCAGGGTCAGCCATTGTGATGATCATTCATCCAATATGAAAAATTCCACCATGTGGTTTATTTAATCATGGACATTTTGACGGATGGTCGGGGTTCATGCCCGGCCGGGACGCCCCTTCACTGTACATTCAGGGGGTGCAGCCCTGGACTGTGCAATACCTCCCCCTGGATGCTAGAAGGCCGCACCCCTGGGTTGAAGTGGTGCCTCGGTTTCCCGCAGGGCTCCATGGGAATTGGAGTTGGGTGCAGCCCTGTTGGGTCCTGCAGGCACTGCCAGGGGGTGCTGCAGCTGGGACTCCTGAGCACGTATGGGCAGCTTCTTCGCCACACCCAGAAGTGCAGCCGGAACTCGGCAAAAAAACCACCTGGAGCACTTCTGGGTGGACTATAAAAGGGGCCAGCAGCCACCACTCAAGGGCCAGAGTCGGGAGGAGGAGGACAAAGCTTTAAGGAGGAGTGGTGGAGCCATAGAAGAGTGTGTTTTGGTGTACTAGGGACTGTGTTGTGCCTGTGGGGGTCAAGGGGAAGACGTGTTTCACAGGTGAAGAAAAATAAAAAGTTCTTTTGTTTTTATACGTGCCTCCAGTGTGAGTCTGTGTCGGGTCAGGCACCTATATAGCGCCTTTTACAACATATACAACACTGCCCTCATGCTGCTTCAGAACATCCCATAAGTGCTTGACTGTGTTGATTTTAGAAGCTATTGCTGGCCACTGTATAGACAGTAAATGGTTAATGTTACCGTTAACGACCGTGTCATTCTGATAGATTTCCCTGCTATCAGAAGAGAAATACTACTCAATAGGATGAATGTTATCACTCTGAATTGCTTTGCATTTAATGGCATAATTAGCATACAATTAAATTAAAACATGGCCTGTAAACTCACAGCTTATTTAATTCAAAAACTTCTGAAGCATATTTAATATCTTTACATATTTTTGAGGCAAATATAAAGAATGTATACAGTATTTTAACTTTTAATATATTTATCCCATTATGTGTTCATATAACAGGTGAAATTATTTCATTCTGCTCTTCAAATGCCTGTATGATTTCTCTTTATATACACAAAAATTAAAAACAAAAATCATACCTCATAGGTATAGGTAGGTTAATTGCAATACTAGTTCATTCAAAAAGTTACACTTTTATTACTATTTATGCTACTTAAACAATCTAAATTATTTTTCTATGTGTTATTTACAGCAGCCAGTGTTCAAGAATGTTGTTTTACAGATCCAGCATCCTGGCTTCACATTCCATGCCCCAACAGTCCGTGGACTCCAGTTTGCTTCCCACCTCCCAGAGACATACGTATTAGGCTCATTAGCTAATTCTGCTGAAAAAACGTGATCAATACATTTACCATTCATGCAGACACGACCTATACACGGCATTTAATAGCAAATTGTGCATGCAAATGTACTTTCTGTAAATTAAATATGCTGTAAAATAATTCAAAGCTTCATTTTTTAGTTTTCCAAGCCAATATTTTTTGTCATGTAAGACTGCTATAAGAAAACAAATTTAATTTTGGAAATATAATGATAAAATCATCTTGCTGATATCCTGTGGCAGATATTTCTTTATGCCTTCCAGAATGTTCTATCCCAGTGCCCTCAGATTCCACAGGGGACACATGTAGACAGATCTGATGGTATCTCATAGTAGAGTGAGGTAACAAAGACAACTCATTACAATAAATATTTAATTGACACCAACCTACTGGATTACATCTGACTTGAGTGATTAATTCATATCACAATGCTCTCTTCTTTACATTTTGCACAAGTGATTATTCCTTTTGTTCCCAATTATTTGCATCAAGAATTCATTATAGAACAATACTATTACATAAACATTAGCTCTTAAGTAAAAACTCCTTTAAATGTTTGGCTCAAGTGTCTTCATAGTCCATTCCTGTATTCAATTATCACATGGAAAAAATACCTTCTAACTGAATATAATAAATACTGCAGTGTCATAAAATCATGTAAAAATCTAATAACATAACTGAAGGCATTGATTGTAATATTTATCCGAGCCTTGTTTACAGTATCAGGATCACAAAATTTGTTTGATTATTTGAGAATTCAACCACTGAGGCCACTTTTCCATTACAAGGTGGTAAGGAGCTGAAGTGTACCCCAGCAACATTGGGCAAAAGGCAGCAACCAGCTCTTCTAGCCTGCCAGTCCATAAGAGGGCAAAAATTAATCCAAGTAAGCACTCAAACCGTACTGTCTCCCTGTTGGTTCTTCGATACTGCTTTCTTTTTTATATATTAGGATAGGTGGCACATGGGATGGATGGGCATCCTGGCAAGGAGTTGGGAAGATACCTTAATCTGACTCAGCCCCGAGTGCACAGAAACACTTTGCGGCCGAGATGGAAGGATGTCGCACCTGAACAAAGTTCCCCAAATAGAAGAACAGACATCCCTACCAATAGAGAAGATGGTTCCTTACCTGGCAGGAAGCCTCAGATAAACAGGCAGGCATCCCAACAGGAAATATGTGTGGCTCCATCCCTAGCCAGGACAGAGGAGGAGGTCAGGGAAAGAGTGTATCTGGGGGATCTTTATTTACCCCAGTCAATAGATGGCAGTGGCCCACAATATTGGTGGCCATTTGGGAACTAGCAGGGAAAGCTGGGAATTGTCGCCTGGCAGCGCAGCCCTACTGGGGTCCATGGGTGCCGCAATAGGGTGCTGCAGGAAGATGTATTCTCTTTTATATGGGACTTCTGGCATGGAAGTGTTTCCAACTGGCAACAGCCCTTATACTTGAAGTATTCACAGGTCCTCAATACAAGGCACTGTACTGCCTTGCTCAAGCGAATCGGAGCTGAGAGAAACGAAGGCAACACTTGACTGGAGAAGAGCAATGCGGAGGTGGTGGTTTGCAGAATGGATTTGTATATTAAACATCCTTTATATGAACCCAGGGTTGTCTTTTGTATTCATATTTTGGGTTTGGAGCTCTCTGGTGCCCATTAGCCTTCACAATATATATACAAAATCGTATGTCATATATAATACACTAGCAAAATACCTGCGCTTCGCAGTGGAGAAGTAGTGTGTTAAAGAAGTTATGAAAAACATTTTAAAAATAACGTAGCATGATTGTCAAAGTAATTGTTTTGTCACTGTTACGAGTGTTGCTGTCATTAAGGATTTGCTTATCATTATTTCTTTCACTCAGGTTCGTATTTGGAGGACGCATTGTGCTCAAATTACATTCCGAGTTTGTCAACTGTTGTAAAGATAAAACAGGTTTCATTGATAAGTTTGTGTCCACATTGTCAGAGTTGAAACATTCATAAACATCGAAGTTTCCACCACCCAAATTGCTACCCGTGAATCTAAGATGTTTATCAGGCATTCCCGGTTGTCCAAAGGTGTAAAATATTTCCCCATTTCTATACACTTGAAAGCAACAATGAAACAATTCCACGGCAGCTATCAGTTCACATACAGAGCAATAGGTTGAGAGCATTTCACTGCTATAGTGGTATTGTGTAGTATAATTTGCAGAGTGCATGGCATAAACTTGCTACACTGTCAAACATGGTTGATATATTGTCAAATAAAATTACCTTAAAAGGCTGAGGCTGTAAAAAAGTGACATAAATCCACCCCAAAAGCATTACGGTGAGGTATACACTATAGTAAAGTAGGTCCAGTGATACAAACTTTGAAGTATAATGGCTACTTGTCTCGGCATGTGGCACTGGTGGAACAACCCTGTCAATACTACAATATGTTCTTTGAAGCCTGAGGGTGCAATAACTTATAAAGCTAATGACAATCTGCGCTAACGGTAAACCATGAAAAGTTCTGCAAAAATTAGGCATACATACAAAATCCAATCAGGCAGAAATCAGTCTGATTAGTTAAAAGCAATGTGCTTTCTGTGACTGGCACAAAACCAGGTAACCATATACAAAAAAGCAACTCACATTACTGTAAAAAAACTATATACTGTAAATACATATCTTAAAAGGACAGCATGCTGGGTTTTAATCCTGGCCCAGTTACTGTCTTGGTGGAGTTTGCATGTTCTTCCTGTTTCTGGGTGTTTTTTTTTTGTTGCATACTCATGTTTTCCTGGCACTTGTCATAGCCTGGTAAGAGGGAGTGTAGATGTGTCTGTGTTTCCTACAATGGACTGCTACCCGCCCTGGGCTTCATGTTGTAGGATGGGCTCTGACTCTCAGTGACTAGTAGGTTTAGGAAATGAACGAATGAATGCATAAAAAAACTGAAATTACTTTATATATACAGCAGCAGAGTTATTTTAGCAAAACCAGAGATTATAACTCATGAAATTAAAACATTTTAGGAGTGTTATTACAGTACAAAGATACAATATGCTGCACTAAAATTTTGCAGACTCAATTTTAAGTTCTGAAAACTATTATTTAAATACAGTATACCAAACCTTCCAGCCACTTTAGCAGGAAGCTATGATGCAACAAAATGCATTTCTCAACCTTTAATATTATTCTTGCCATCCCCAGATCTTTTGATGCTAATTCTAGGCTGACTGACACTTGCAGGCAAATGCAATATGAGTGAGAAATGAATTGCTGCTTTTCTCTGAGGCATATCAGTGCAGCTTTCTTCAGAGATGGGGAATCAAATTGTCAAAAGGACTGACAAATTACTAATAGAGTTGAGCCTTTTCCAGGAGATGCTGATGCTAAAAATATATTAAGACGTCTCTTTTCGTTTTTTTTCCTCTTATTGGTCAAACAACTGATTTTTACTTCTGTAAAAATATAACAAGTTTATTATTTAATTTAGTTCCATGTATTTCTACAAATTTCATTCAATTTATTTCAATAATTACTTTTGCTTACATATGAATGACTTATCTTAGGATAAAAGTTATATTTATTACTGCATCTAAATGGAATTGATACAAAAAGGCATACAGACTTCAAAAAAAAAGCTGAATAAAGGACATTTTTATTCAATCATTCATTCATTATCCAAACCCATTTACTCTGACATAGAGTGGTAGGACTATGGGAGGACATCAGAGTACTTGGAGGAGAATGTCTAAAACAGCGAATTGAGTCATATGGTAGTAGAAAGTACATTGCCAATAGTAAATTTATGACATGTCTATCTTTTTATGAATAATAATAATTCTTCTGTAATAAATCATTATCCAAAAGGCTGCAGGCTCAAGTTTAATCCCTGGAGGGGATGTCTCGTCATCATTACTGTCATAATTTCCTGTTGAAACTAAGCAGTACCTTTGTATGAACAAGATAAAATGAATTATAGTATAATGGAACATTGCATGCACTTTCTGGTTTTTTTTCTGTTACCAGGCTGTGGGGAGCTAGACACTATCCCAGCAGCACTGGGAGCAAGGCATGAACCAGTCCCCTATGGGACAAATGTTTCAGAGGGAGACAAAGCCTCTGTATTCTGACAACAATGGGCAGAACCCTAGGTGGGAGGTCAGTGTTCAGTGGTCATAATTGTAAAACGTAGATTAAGTTAAAAACAGTAAAGTCACTAGAATTTATATACACATAGACAGATTAGAAACAAATGAAACAATTTTTCAAGCTATATATATATATATATATATACAGTACATACAGTATATATATATATATATATATATATATATATATATATACACAGTACAGGCCAAAAGTTTGGACACACCTCCTCATTCAATGTGTTTTCTTTATTTTCATGACCATTTACATTGGTAGATTCTCACTGAAGGCATCAAAACTATGAATGAACACATGTGGAGTTATGTACTTAACAAAAAAAGGTGAAATAATGTTTTTATTTCAGGTGACTACCTTTTGAAGCTCATCGAGAGAATGCCAAGAGTGTGCAAAGCAGTAATCACAGCAAGGTGGCTATTTTGAAGAAACTAGAATATAAAACATGTTTTCAGTTATTTCACCTTTTTTTGTTAAGTACATAACTCCACATGTGTTCGTTCATAGTTTTGATGCCTTCAGTGAGAATCTACCAATGTAAATGTTCATGAAAATAAAGAAAACACATTGAATGAGGAGGTGTGTCCAAACTTTTGGCCTGTACTGTATATATATATATATATACTGTATTGTGATGTACAGCCGGGTCCCATGCCCGGCCGGGACGTCCCTGCTGCATCTGTTCTGGGGGAGCAACCATGGGCAGCTCAATACCTCCCCCGGGACGCTTGGTGGCAGCCTCCCTGGCCGACGGTGATCCCCCAACCTTTCGCATGGCTCCATGGGAGATGGAGTTTTCCACAGCCTGGTTGGGAGCTTGGATGGCCGCTAGGGGGAGCTGCATGTAGTCAACAGCCCAGCTGGACGAGTCTTCAGCCCCACCCGGAAGTGCAATTAGGACCACGTGGTCAAGCACCTGTAACACTTCTGGGTGGGCTATAAAATGGGCCATCCACCACCACTTGAGAGCCAGAGTCGGGAGGAAGAGGACTAAGCTAGAGGAGGACTGGTGCTAAAGAAGTGTTTTGGTAGTGTTGTAATTGTGCTTTGGGACTGTGTTGGGCTATGTGGCATGGGGAAGACATGTCCCCCAGCTGAAGAATAATAAAGCCTTTGTTAATCTTGTATGTGCCTCTGTGTCAGTCTGTGACGGGTCGGGCGCTATAAAGCGTCCTGATTACAATATATATATAAAATATAATATATAAATAAAATATAAATATATATAAAATATTATATCTTTCCCTAGTTCTATGGCAGTGATTCTAAAAGGAAGAAACAAACAGTGACACTAAAGGAAGAATATACTTAGCTTCTGTTTAATATCATCTTAACACTCACAATAATATAATATTCAATGACAGCTACTGGCAAAAGTGCAATGCTGTTGGGGATTCCTGCAATTGGTGCTGTACACTTTGAAAGACAGTGTGGAAGGCAAATTGTCCTAGGTATGGTAGGAGCGTTGTCTTCCATCCATCTGTAGGTGGTATATAAGGTTCAGTGGAGTTGTCTGTGCCTTATGCTTTTCTCAGGTTCCAAAATAAGAACATGCATTTATAAAACATGGAATTCATTCACAAGGAAAACTCTAAATCGCAGACAGTGGCCCCTAGCCATTTATTGGTCATCACCCAACAGGGCACATCAGCACTTTTAAATAGCCTGCCTGAGTCATCTTCCACTTGTTTCTTCCCATCTCCCTGTCAGGTTCTCGCTGTCAGCTGATATTGTGTGGTTTCAGCTGTATTTATTTATGGCCTTAATTACCCATTTTTAATAAAATAATATGTTTGGAATAAACCTCACAGATCACAGTGGCACACTTCAAACCTTTTGCTACATGCTTCTAAACAGTCTTTGTTTCATTGATAACTGTGTGTCTCTGATTTACCTACTGGACATTTCAGTAAGAAGAATGCAAGGAGTCAGTTGGTGGTCTTGATATGAGAATAAAAGAGACCACATACAATAATAGAAGGGAGTGAATAATATAATACCATGTCTTGTCATTTAACAGCTCATCTTCAGTCCACACAACAGATATTTTATGAAAGGACACAAGGCAAAAGAGCGAAATCAACTTGAAAAGATATACCAGATTTCTTTAGTGTATTAAATTAGATTATATGTTATTTGTTACCAAGAGGAAATCAAAATTTTATAGAAGCTTGAAAAATAAATAAGATAAAAAAACAAACAACCACCTCCCCCAAACAAGTAAATAATGCTGGCTTGGATAACAAAGGGCTGCTACTGTAAGTACAGGCTTGTAAGTTACTCAAAGCTGGGCCATTCAGGTTATTTTATTACAAAAGTGTGAATAATTCCACTGAGACCAGTTTTACATTCCAGTTCCTGTTAAAAGGTTCACTCTTTCAGCCTGTCTTAAATCACAATGACATGCACACTATTTAATGTTAACTTCAACTGCAAATTAGTATTTAACATTTCCTTGATACTGAAACACACAATTTATTGAGAACTTCAGAAATAGAGTGACACGATTTTCCAGTACAGAACCATTTTATGGCTGGAAGAAAAAGGCAGAACAGAACTGATGGTGGGCTGGAAATAACAGCATCCTAGTTGCAAGGCAGTTTGAAGCTGGGGTTTAACAGTCGCCATCAATGTAAGTCTCACAGCTGTCTTCTTGCCTACCCAACTAACACTGTCTTAGACTTGCATGGGTTTTCAGTGTCTGCATGTATTTTTCTGCCACATTCCAAGAACATGCACTTTATTGTAATATGTGGCCCTGTGTGAGTGAGTGTGCTCCATTGTGCTTTGTGTCTGATTCTACTTGATTGGCTCTAGCTCCCATGGTATTAAACTGGATTAACTGGGTTGAAAAATGGAGGGACAGAAACAACAGACTTCTATCCTAGAGTGGGAAGATGAAAGAAGGCAGATTAAATTCTGTAAGAATGAAAATGCTCCAATAAACATTTGAAAAACATTCTCAAATATTAAATTATATTTCATCTAGTATGTTTTTTAAATCTTAAAATTCTTGTATTTTTAAATAAGCTCACAATGCATCCACTTTGTCTTGACAGTGGCATACTCTGTTTCCCAGTAATTCTCAGACAATTGCCCTGTTCTTCTTTTCAGCTCAGTGATCAATGAACCTTGCCGCTTTCTGCTTCTCACCATATTTAATCTTTTTACTTCCCATCTCTCTTCCATTTTTTTAAGCATCTCCCCAATCACCCATGGGTGTTTTATTCAGATTTCCTTCTATACTAAATGCTAAATTGTGCCTTCTGGCATCGTATTTCTGAGCTCTTTATACCTTGTGTCTGTGGTGCGTACACTTCCTGTTATGAATATATTATTGTAATATATTCATAGTAAATATTGTTTCATTAATTAACGTTTTAATTACTTTTGATTAAATATTAATATGTAACGAAAAAGCCTTCACTGTATCTACAGAATGCATCCCTCTCCCGTATATTTCAGATAATGTATACATAAAGCCTCCATACAGTAAATGGTAAGACGAATCCATTTTTCACAGATACATTGCAGCCTGAGGAGCCAGAGATTTACAATTAGAATCTCAGTACACATTTTCACAGATGAAACAATGTTCTGATAAAACTTTGATCTCATAGAAATACTGAACATTATTTCAATGGTGTTCCCAGTGATGAGCAAGGAAACATGTACTATTAAATGATATTAAATCTAGCACACTTCAGATTTTGGGAAAAAAGTCAGATGTCACGGGTGATTAAGGACTGATAGCATAACTGAGTGTGCTGTGGACCACAATACTCCTTTGTGTATACTCAGTGCTGGACCAGGCTAGGTTCTTCTGCTTTTATGTTTTGCAATATCTAATTTAATAAAATTAATATAGTGTCAATGAGGTGAGTACTCACACCAGTATTTTCAGAGACCGTTTCAATCCACTGGTCGTAAGTTTACTAAAAAGCCAGTCATAATAACAAATTCTTTATATACACATATATATAACTATATTATAACATGTGTATATATAACACGTATTATAACTGTATACAATAATATTATTTAATATTTTACATCCATCCATTCATTTCCTTGACACACTTATCTACAGCAGGGTTCCAGGGCAGGTGGAGCTTGTCCGGCCGGGCTCAAGGCAGGAACAACACATGGACAGAGAACAGAGTGTAACTGCAGTCCGCGACACCTGTCACAAAACGGCCATTGCAGGTCAACAAGATTCTATGCACAGACCTCGACAGCTCCTCTCTGTTGAGGAGGTTGTCTTTATTAGGTGGTATGACTTGCTGCTTCCTGAGCAGCTCTTCTTTTCTCCACCCTAGCGGCCCACTTCTTCTCTTCTTTCGTTGGCATCTTTTCACATTAAAACTGATTCAGTATTTCTGTTGTAATTACTTGGCACGTTTTCTTTCATTTTTCACTTAAGCTGGCACTTAAGTCTTCAAGAGAGTTTTAAATGACAATGTGATTATAATCAAATATTCAAGGCACAGTACCTTGTAGATGCAGAAGAGATCTCCAGAAGAAAGCCGAATTAGCACATTCTAAAGAGTGTTGTGGTGCAGTAAGAATCATACACATTTCTGTTTTTAGTCAGCTAACTTGACTAAAATGTTTTTGGAGGTGCATTCATTTCAATAAATGTCAGACTTTATCCTGTGTTTGGCCACAGTCATAGGTGAACAAGAGATATGGAATGGGCTCAGCACACTACACTGTTTGGTTGCTGAGTTGAAGGTCAGTGTGGAGGTGGTGATGCTTCCAGTCTTTATGTGCCAAAGACTGGCAATCAGGAAGTCAAAAATCCAGTGGAAAACTGTGGGACTAAGTCCCAATTACAAGTTTGGTGATCTTGCAAAGCAGTTTTTATTATCATACACTGTTACAAGGAAGGTATGAAGTGCAAGGGATATGGCATCCTCTGTGGGCCGGTTGTGAAGATATGCAAACTGAAAACGTGGACTAGATCCCTTATGGATTTTGACTTGCCTCAAAATCCTCTTTACGTTATCCGCAGAAATACTGAATGAATCATACAGTGCTGTAGGAAATCACATGGAATGTAATTTCTTATCGTGATTAAAGCTGGCTTAGAAAACGAAGTGAAAAGACAATTAAAAACAAATAAAAAAAATGCTTTTTAAAAGGTACTCAACTCTATGTGAATGCCCATTGTAACTGCAGTTTAGTTAAAATAATTCAAAACAGATGGATGTCCTACTGACAACAATAGTTGTGATTACACAATGTCTACAGTTGTCACATGAAACTCAAGAAAGAAATGTTTTAATAAAGAATGTAAAAGGACACATTGGGCAGGATTGATGCAAATGCATCTAATGAGTTTATGGTTTTACTGCATTTTGGAAATTGTTGCCATTTCCTTGATTCAATTTTCAGTATACAAAATATTTTAGCCCACTTTTCTGTTAATGCCCTCTGCAAAGACTGGTGCAGTGGAAATTCAGAACCATCTGTATAAGAGGAAAGAAATGACACCATTATCCAACATGAGAATGGTATTGTGCATCACATTATTATTATTATAATGTTAAAGAATTTTATTAAAGAGTATTAAAGAATAAAGATATTACAGAATAAAGTAATGCATCAAAGAATTGGGAGTATGTCCTATTTATTTTGAAATTTAGTTCGACAACACTTACCCGTTTGTGCTTTAAGTATAAGATGATCTCTTTATTTTTAATTTAGCTTCCAGGCCATATTAAAAGATTAACTTTAACTTATTAGACAGCACAAGCAAACCATGAAAAGGTCTGCAGATTTAATGCTGCACCAATACAATACTAACTAACATACACATATTAAGTCATGAATCACCAGTCAAACAGTTAGGATTGTTATTATGCCATGGTTGCATGTTTTTCACATTTTAAAAGGAACTGTTTTATTAAACTTCAGTTAACAAAAAAGTTTGAGCAGAATTTTTCAAAAGAAAATTCATCCTCACACCTGCTTAGCTTAGTTCTGAGTCACAATAAGAAAAAGAACAACATCCAGATTAAAACCCAGAAGAATCGAGGACAGCATACAAATACCAAACACTCCACTTTGAGTTCAAATCAAGTGTTTTGGAGTTGTGAGGCAGTAGTTTTAACCACTGCACCACTTTTTCACCCATAGTGTTAAAAATACAAAAAATTAAAGTCAGTGAATGTAGAGGATGGACACTGTTTTTTTAAATTCTACTTTGCGTTTCTTAGTTGTAACTGTGACTATTCCATACACTTCTAAAATAGTAAAAGCAAAGAACAAAGACGTGACATACAATAAAGATGAAATACAAGTGTGTCGGTAGACAGGTGGGTGAAAGAGGAATCCAGCATGCACCTAATCATTTCCATCCCAAGTGACATTTATTCACAAATATACACAAAATAACATGTGTGAGCTGACAGCACAAAACGTTTCTCAGAACTATTAGTTAACTGATATAATAAATGATGCCACAGAAAGCATTCAGTGAATCATTGGCGACTTCCGTTTGGTGTATTTTTTATATATATTAGGCATGTAGTAATGCATTTGGAATATTAAAAAAACAAACAAACAAATGTCACACTAGGCCTATAAAATTAAAAGCACAATAACTTTAATCCTAAATCGTCTATCCTCTGTAGCATTCTTGACAAAGATTCAATGCCATCTTTGTTAACAAGAAAAGCATTCTGAGCTGATTTTAAGGTTTTATATTTTGTCAGTGAGTTAAGACTGAGTCATAGAGAAATCTTTCAGTGGCAAAATCACAACTTGCAACAAATGTTGCCAGGTGTCTCTTGCTCATTCCTCTATAAATATCAGCGTTGCCAGCAGTGTGGTGGTTAAGGGCTGAAAGAGTGCACTTCAAATAATATCATCTTACTTCAATATTGTTGAAATACTTCACTTACTTTTGTTATGTGAATTGAATCTTTCTTGTAATATTTTTAAATTGTACTCTATGCAACTAGTTTATTATAGGTAAATAAATGAACTTAGGAATACACTATAACAACACTTAACAAAACATTGTGATTTCCAGGTTGCCAGAATGAAATCATTTTACTATTTTCAATAGCCCTATTAGGAATCCAGTTTCTGCAAATAATGTGGCACCATTTGAATAACTAGGGAATTTACTGCTATCATTATAATTAAGATTAATCTTTGTGTTGGACATTAATTACATATTAATGGACAAAGAATAGAACTGGTGAATAAAGAATAGTCACAAAAAACCATCTCAAAGCACCTTTTTAATATATTTAATGAACTCCATTTTATTATACGTGTTACTCTGCCTGCAGTGGGCTGGCACCCCACCTGGGGTTTATTTCCTGCCTTGCGTCCTGTGTTGGCTGGGATTGGCTCCAGAAGACCCCTGTGACCCTGTAGTTAGGATATAGTGGGTTGGATAATGGATGGATGGATGTTACTCTGCTGAACTATTGAATACTTGTACCTTCAGTTAACAGTTTGTTCTTAATAGGCGCACTTCCATTTAAGAGTTCATATGCTTTACAACAATAAGAAATATATTATGCCTATAAGACATGCAAAATAAGCACAAAACAATGTTTTGCTTACATATCAACAGCATGCAATAGATCATTCTGTAAACAAACGATGGCAATTTCATTTGGGGAGAAGATGTCTGAAAACAAGTCAGTCATTGATGTTCATCCATCAACTCCAAAGCTGAGCAAATACCACTGTTTATATAACTGACAGAAAGAAATGGTGAAACACTCCTTAATGGTTAATAAAACCAGCTACTTCAATGAATTAAAAAAAAAACAGTAAGAGAAAGCAATTTGAACAGTCTCAACAGCAGCTTTAATAGGGAGTCATGTTATTTTGTGACTCCTGTCATAATTTAAATGTTCAGACTAATAAAGCTTCTCTGATATTGGTATCGGAGATGAGATTACAATGAGGCTAGTGGAGCATGAGCTTCAGGGTCCTTCACACGCAGGTGCCCGGGCAATGCGTTCACAAGTTTTTGTAAAATTTGATAATTTTTTTTTTACTATCGTTGGTTAGTCCACTGCCTCTGTCCACTCCTACGTCTCCTCAAAACTGGTGACATGGGGTGCCTGCTCATGGAGGTTTGGGTTTCTCTCCCACTTCAGAGAAGATAAGTCAATGGTCCTCATAAAGGCTGTACACAATATCTCAAGGGTTCAAGTGCTACAAACTTTCCTTTCAAAGAGAGAGAAGAATGGGTATCAGATTACAGGCACTGTTCAAATTTGGGGAGGTTTCAGGATACAATTATGTCATTTGAAGCTTCTTCAGTGTATATGCAAGTTATTACTAATGCTATCAGCAAAACTACTGCCACACAATATCCTCTGACGACTCACCCACATCAAGAAGATAGGAATGGTGCTCAGAGCAAAGCCAATTTTCATTTGTTTTCAAGGAGACCCGAGATGTTGCAGGTTCAGGTAAGAAAAATATTGCTGGAAAACAGTGTTATATGGCTGACACAAAACTCTTACACATAATTATCAGTAAGTCAATGTACTTAGTACAAAACTGATTTGATTACATACATTTTATGCTCAGTGCAGAGTTGTATCAATTTTAAAATGCCTTTGAGTGGCTTCTTTGTATGATTTTTTTTTAACAAGAAAAAATCTCTCTCTGAGCTATCATTGCTAGTTAAGGCACACCATTAGCTAAGACCTTTGGTTCATGGAGGCAAAGTTATATACAGGGGTCCTTGTGATACTCTAATAGTATACCTGTGTGCTAGGGGTAACAGCCCATGACACCTTGTATCACTAGGTAACCCCAGCATTAGGCCATGCCATCTGCCTTCCTTTTCCAGGACATTTATGATCATTAGTTCATCCATATCATTAGTCCTTGTTTTTAGCAGTATATCAGATGTATTATCTTTTATCAATGTACATATATGAATTATGCAGTACCATGAGACAATGAAAATATTTAACAAAAAGGATCAGACAAATGAAAAGTGGTGAAAAGTACAAGCAGGTGATGTTATCAAAAACTCAAACAGCAAGGTAAGAACACTTCTCAAAAATTAAAGACCACCACGGCAAAAAGCAGTTTGTTAACCAAGAAAAGATTTTCCAAAAAGAATTACACACCAAATGCCTTTTTTATGCAAACTTAGGTCAGTCGGAATGCATGTGTTGACTTTTATATGGTTAGGCTGTGGACATCCCACATTGTACACTCCCGGGTGGTTGTGGGATTGATTGCCGTAGCAACAGCTGACACAATCACTGCAAAATGGCTTTGCCTGTAAACAAAGTGCTGTTATGGAAAAATGCAAAAGTTTCCAGCAGTTAGAGAAAATCAATCACACTCCTTGAGTTAAAAAACAGTTTAGCCATACAGAAGTCCCCAACTGTCCCCAGAAAAGGCATAAAAAACAATAAAAGACACCAATCATAACAGAAATTGTTGACATATATATATATATATAGTTGATCAAAGTACATGCAGAAAAACATGCAGTCAAAAAAAGTCTTTAAAAAAGTACTATAAAGGTCAAGACAAGACATACAATACAGCAGTGGGCACTAAAACTAAAAACACAAAATGGGAGCACCTACACAAATACATAAAATGGTGACACTTATGAAAAAAAATCATAAAAATACTATACAATAAAATAACCTACCCAAATTTTGAAAAAGAAATTAAATTAATAAACAAATATGAACCATTACTTGCCCAAGCCAGACAGACAGCTGACACTTTAATCTGCACAAACCTAAATTTTACTCAATCTAAATCTCCAGATATTTCAGTTAAGAGTTTTCAGTGTTTCTTTATTGTTCTTTATCAACCACTAGGAGAACTTGTGTCTTTTCTGAATCTATTGCCACATTATTACAATCCACATTTTACATGAAAATCTCAGTTATTAAAAGATATCTCTGAAAAAGCAGTTTTTGGTTTTAAATGGTAAATACAGCCAAGTGTCACTGGCATAAGAAAAAAAACACACCATGCTAGTCTGCAGACGGAGTATTATGCTCAGTATATTTGGAAAATGACTTGATAAAAATCTGTCACTAATATCTCAGATTTCATTTGAGTAGACATTAACTTTGCAAGGTCTTAATATTTATGGTAGCTACACTGCAAGTGCACCACATGGTTGATTATATTATGGACTAGGGTAATAATGGTGAAAAAAACATGACCTTGCAAGAAAAAAACTTATATTTTATTAAAGAACTGGGCATTGCCCCATAAGCAAACAATAAAAAAAACACAAAAAAGACATGTTATATTTTTCAGTTCAGTAACAGGTACATTTTGAATTTATAACATATTGTTCCTCAGATATTGATAGAGATTTCAAGTTGGAGGCTCTATAGTTTAAATCTATAAAACCACCCAAAAGCTACACTGCTGATATCAGGAACACAAAAAAAGTGTGAGCTCTTGCTTAAAGCAAATTAGAAAAATGAATAATTTAATAACTAATAAAAATACTGAGTATTACTAATAATATTTTATAAAACATAATTTCAAAAACTACTAATATGATATCAGGTAAATAGTCACTTGCAGTAAGAAAGCAAACTGGTAACATTTTAGGCATTCCAAAAATGCATCTAACTATTCAATTACTCTTATATAACAAGACCTTAGCAAAGACTTTTTTTGCTTTTAATGTCACTAATAAAGCAATAGTAAAGGTGCTTATTCATCTGTGTAATGTGTTCTACTTAAATGCCTTCACTTTGAAATGGTCAAAGGTAGTTTAAGTGAGACATGTTTTTCTTGATATTACATACTTCAGAGTAAGTCATGTGAATTCTTTATGTTAGAGTTTCTTAAACTGTAGGTCATAGGTTTCCACCTGTTTTGTCGTGTAAGGGCGCGAGACACTGTTTTATTCAATGGGAATGGGTTGCAAATAGTCAGCAAAGTGTGTCACAGTAATTTGTTTAAGCAATTGTCGTTGCTTTGCTCTGATGGTTATCAGCCATTCTCAGAAGCTCACCCCCTCACTCAGACTATGAATAACTACTTTACTGATGCTGTATAAGCATAATTAAGACCAAAGTAGTCTCTGCTAAGGCCCTGTTACAGAAAAGTAATAAAATGAAAATAAAGTGACAGTAAATTGTTTCAAAAAACAAGCCAAACACACTAACTAAAACTCGGAATCAGAATACATTGCTAAAGAAAAACTACAGGTATGTGCCTCGATCCTTTACTAAGTGACCTCCATGTCACAGGACCAGCAACAAGCAAAGCAATTGTATACAATATGGCCACAGCCATGCCTAGAAAGTCTCAAAATGGAGGCAACCATTTAAAGTTCAGAATCACAAAATGACATACTAAAAATGATGATAAAATAACAAAACCAAATACAAACATCCATAAAATCTGTAATAAATATAGACCACTCTGCAGAGATTTTTTCACTTTTATATTAAACACTCTTTTCCCTGTTGATCAATGTCAAAAATGGCAAATTAAATTCACTGTGATTCAATGTTGTTGAACAATAAAACGTGAAAACTACAAAGGAGGTAAATACTTTTATAGGCACTGCAAATGTAAGTTGTATTTTATGTTTGTGCTTGTTATGTCAATAATATTGGGTGTACTTAAGCTGGTGAATACAGTTTTATCCATCATCCAATGTGATTTCTATTCACGTAATCTGACATCCTCACATTCTGACAAGAACCGACATCTGCAGTTCTTAAGTGGGACATACTGTCTTCACGTAAAATCATGTAATGTGATGCTGGCCTTAATAACAAAGAAAAAAACCAAAACATAAGAGGCAAGACAAATCAATGGTAATCAAATGGGAAAATAATAACTAATGATAATACTGACATATTGATTTAACCACCAGGAATTTTGGGGCTTATCACTTGCTTGGTTTTAAACATAAAATTTGACGTCTTTATCTCCAGAAACCTTGACAAGCCTGTTATAAAAGATTTGAATGAATGGAGACAAAACCCTAATGACAAAATTATTCCATATTCTTTTACAAATTAACCCCAATAAAATTTGGCCATTAACAAAAATATATTCTAAAAATGGATTACTTAATTGGACCCTGTAATCTAATTTTCAGCAAATCCTGCCTTGCTCTAAAGCACACTGCTAATTCCGAGGCATTGTTATAATATAATTATATTTTCACTCTGAGGCCCACAGCACTGGATAACATTTGGAAGATTCACAGAGTCTTCAACCAATAACTAACACATTTCTTTGATAATCTTTTATTCAGGTGCAAGGTAAAAATATTATTATTGTAGGCAATGTCTCATAAAATATGCTTAACTAAAGCAGCATCATTTCTTTTCAGTTATAACTTTGGATCAATACATTAATCATTATTACACATATCGTTACATCTCTCATTGTTGTACTGCATGTTCCAAAATGTAAAGGTCAAACACTAACCTTTGCTGCCTTTAAAATTTTAATAGAATTGAATTAGTCAAAGTAACATTCTTAGTCTAAAATCAATCATTTTGATAACTTATTTCCAGGATAGTAAAATCGAAGTTAGTAGCTCTTGAGATAAAATCAGATGTCACTAGATAAGTGCTATAACAGGCATGTTTTGAATAGTAAGATTTAAGAAAAAGTACCTGTCAATAAAAAAAAATTTGAACACAAACAAAGAACTGTTAAAGGTTAACAAACTCTTACTACAAGCAGGCATAAACCTTTTTTATGTTTCATTGACATTTTTTATACTCTTGTTTAGTTCTTGTTAGAGATTTGCTCTGAATGAATTCAGTTAATTTGTTTAATAGAAAATATTTATTTACAAAATGCACCTAAAGACACATTTATACATGCACAAATCTTTTGCGCTTAAAGTACTGTTACATCCAGCATTTTTATTTCTTTGACATTAGAAAACTGGTTGAAGATTGCTAAACATATGGAATATCTTTGTAAAAAATGTAGGAGAGCTTAACACAAATTAACTACATTTATCCTAATAAGGTATTTTTTTCAACCAGAAATACCCCAAACTGCTCAGACATTCTGGAAAATATTTCCAAAAAATAGCACTGGATTACACTAGAAAGGGTAAAAAAAAAATCACCTGATTTGGCAGCACTGGTGAACGACATCATTACATGACTGGAAATTCTATGCCAATGAACTTCGTTTGCTTTTAATAAACATATATATCAGTCTAGTTGTTATGGCACACAACTAAATTATGTCAGTTGTACTAGAATCAAAAATGTAAAGTCTACAAACACACTCATTTTCAGTGGAATCAACTTTAGCAGCTGTGTAATGACAAATTATCCAAAAAAAAGTAATTTCTTCAAGCTTAAAAACGTATTCATTATGACTCAAGTCAATCTAAGATAATTGGTGAATGGCAATATACTCTAGAAATAATTTCTGGGAAAGGTGCCATTAATTAAAAGTAATGAAATCCATTCATATTGTTTCTGAGTGAACTAAACTTCTTAATATGACACCTAAGGAATTTACAGTAAGTCAGTTGTACTAGAAATGGATACATAAAGCCTTAAAACCTACTCATTTTGAATAAAGTCAAATTTTGTTGATGAGTAATGGCAACACACCCAAAGAATCATTTTGAGTGAAATCCAAAATGTAAAAATAGATAATGGTTATTCTAATGCCAAAAAAAAACTATATGCACTTCTTTTACGCTGTAACAAGCATCAAGTGTGTGACTAAAAAGGAAAAAACAAGTTAAATATTTAGGAGGAGAAGAAGAAAGAACAAAGCCAGGGAGATAAAAGAAGAGTGAAGACAGGAGTGGGTATGAAAAGCAGCCATTACAGAAGATGCAGGAAAAAGATTAAAAGATTGGTTGGTCATTTAGTGAGACTCAAGTCGGAAAAAGAGTTTGGTTTCTGCTGTTTAAGTTTTTTAGGTGTCCTTGAAATCTTGTGAAGCACACAAGCAGAGAGATCAGTGTTGTGTTGATCACTGGATGTTCAACAATAGTTTTGTAGTCTTTACTCTTAATGGCTCAAATGTGCTCCATGAAATTATCTGCAAGTCATGTACTCATTTTATAAGACTGGATGACTGAACACATTTTACAATTAATAAAGTAAATAAAACTTTTGGGCTGTTGGGAGGCCTGTTTTGTAATTACACACTTTTCAGAGGTTCTTGACATGATTGCATTTTTGGTGGCAAGTGCAAATGATACCGCGATATCACTTACAACAGCAGGTGCCAAGCAGGGAACGTGGCTCTTCTTTGTGAAGTGAGCTGCAGAAGTAATTTTTAAAACAACAGTATTGGGGGGAATTCATGGGTTAATTGGGGAAAAAGGGTCCAGAAGATCTATGTACAAGATGTACAAGTCGGGAGCAAGTGGGATGTGGTGCTTCTCTTTAGGTGGATGTTGGGACATCTAATTCTGGTTAGACTGATGGCTAAAAAGATGTCAGTCGACGCGGATATTATATCAACTGCCTCCTTAAGAAGTCTAATAAGATGTTAGGTTATATAGTGTGATGAGCAGAGTATTAGTCAAGGGAAATTATATTTAAGCTATATAACACACTAGAGAGCTTCCCATATTGCAAAAAGAAAGTCCGGAGAAAACCAGCTATGAAGGAGCTTAATCAAACATAAGTGGCGACATGACTAAAGTGTTCAAAATTATGAAGGGAATTAGGACGATGAATCTCAGTTATTACCTTAAATTAATGCTCTTAAACAACATTAAGGGAAGAAACTTGATTATGGAACATTCTGCACAAACACTAGTAAGATTTTCTTCACTTTTGACACAAGAAATAAATTCCCAAGTAGTGTGGTACTTTAAGGAATTTCAAAACTTAACTTGATGTTATTTTGAAAGAAAAAAAGTCATTTGAAAAGGGTGGCTGATCTTTGTTGGGCTCACTGACCTGTTCTGGTCATGATTGTTCTCAGTTCTCTAAAACTCAGGGATACAGGTTCCTTTAATCAGTCTGGTTGTTATCCACGTTAAGCTTAACTTCACGCATTGCATGAGGCTTTTGTTCAGGGGCTCTTACATGATCCCACTCGATGTAAATGTTAGATTAATTAAAGAGCCTTTATTTGTATAGTTTGAGTGATTGTGTACGTATGAATCCTGTGATGATCTGGTGCCCCACCCTGGTTTGGTATCTGCTTATTACCTAATGATGCTTAAATAGTTTCCATATACTAGATACAGTATATCCATATGCTGGATAATGGGGTTGAGAAAAAATAACAGATTATTACTAGAACTTGAATATTAAGAGTATGACATGACAGTAAAAGAAAAATATTAAGTTTATGATATTTTACTGCAGACTGAACTCTACATACAAAATCTAGTTGTTTTTGGATATACTGTAAAGTTTAACTGCTTAAGTTAGACAGGTGCTTTTTTGAAAACCATTTAGGTCTTCAATTAATTTCTGTAATACATTGTAACACTGGAGTTATAAAGACACCACATAAACCAATCGATAGATAGATAGATAGATAGATAGATAGATAGATAGATAGATAGATAGATAGATGCTTCAGGGAAACCTTAAGTATTAACAAGTAAGGAAGCAGTCAATAAAAATGGATAAGTTATATGTATCTAATAGTTCTCTAATTAATAAAATAATGGAATAAAATTTCCATTTATTAAATGTCTCTTCAAAGAAATGTGCATTGGTACAAGTCCAAAAGAGATCACACAGCTGTGCTAACAGTTAAAATACTCTACTTGGAATAAGGGAAGAACTTAGAATATCTGGATTTCTCCTAGTCAGCAATTGAACCATTATCTCTACAAACTGGAGGCAGAAATATCATAATCTTGTTTTCACTCTCTTCACCAGTCATATAAATCAACTAAAAATTATTCTGAGCTCATCGAAATAAAACAATCCCATTGTGACTGCACAACGATTCTTATACAAAAATTACAACATCAAACCCATGTTTATAAGTTGCATGCAATATGCATGTGACATGCCCAAGATAAATGCAAATTTCATATGAAATATTAATTTATGGGTTGGGTACATTTAAATTGAACCCACAGTTTGCCTTTGTACATATCAAAGCTGTAGTGTACTCATGGGAAATGGGGGTTTGAAATTAAAATGAACAGTTAACAACAGGCCTGTTTATACCAGAGGCAAATACAAAAATACAACCTGCAACACATTATCAGTGATGACATAGTTGCTCCATGGATTTTATCTAACAAACAATATCAATGTGATGTAGTTGTAATGCTGTTGAACATCTTTAAGGGTTTGAATTAATATCTTTCAGTATTACAATGTGTGAATTGTAGGGGGCGCTTGTGTGTCCTCCTCAAACCCAAATGATGACCACAAAAAAAAAAAGTACCAAATTGAAATGATTCTATTACCAAAGCAGATGAACAGTGAAAACAATTATCAAAAAAATTCCCAAAAAAAAAACACAAGGGCTTAATAAGAACAAAAACCTAAACAGTTTATCCCTTACATTGTTTCCCTCCAATTTCTTGCCTTTTTAATTACCCAGCCATTTAACAATGGCTTACTCCCATATCTAAGCCACCTATGTACTGACTGCAGGGGGCTTTTATCCTGAGTCAGGACATTCTGCTGAGTAATTTTTTACAAGTACTTCTGAATTACTCAGCCAGCACTCAGAGGCCCCCCCCTGAGAAGCTCCCCCTAGTGGCACTAAATTTCCCTGCAGTTATCCAGGTCAAGTTTAAAGGGCTGATGTCTACCAATAATAAGGTAGAAAATAGGCTTGGTGGGACTCCATTACAAAGCACTGAACTAGAAAAATTGCATAAAACAAAAATAAAGTAAATACAAAACCATTAACTGAAGTCCCAAAAATAATCTTTTATACAATCTAGAAAGCATACTGCTTGCGCACACCCAAACAAGTGACTTCCTATTTATTACCCATTTCTCCCATTACCTAAATGTTGCATAGGTAGTTTTGCCATGCAGTCTAACTAAAAATCAAGGTTTTGAGCTAGTTGTACACAAACAAAGCGGCCAGAGGTGAGACCAGGGGGGTATTTTCCGTACGTCACTTAAATCATCCGAGATCAGACGCCTTACCTTGGATGAGTTAATGCCGGTGAAGCTCATCCGGGATAAGTCGATTTTTCAAACGGAAGTCGTGAAGTAGATTCGTCTAGCTGGATCTAATTATCCGAGATGAATGCGCGTGCCGTCGCTGATTGAAAATCTCATATACATGTACTGTATATTGAGTCTAGAAAACATGATCAGTAAGTTTTTCATGGGCTGTAACAAAATGACAAAAGAACGGGCGCATTTTTTTTCACACAAGCGGAGCAGGACCTTTTATTCGAAGGATATGAAGAATTTCAAGATTTAATATGCACAAGGGGTAACACTGCAAAAGCTGCCCAAACCAGAAAAGATGCCTGGCAAAAAGTGGCCGACAAATTAAACGCTAAGTAGTGTGCATTGTACTTATGAATGCAGCGTTTTATTTCCTATGTGTCTGATTAATTATTATTTAATATGTCATAATTCCAGATCAAATGTGAGCACAAGGAGAACATGGGAACAGGTTAAAGTGAAGTAAAAGAATATATTTCAAACTGGTAAATATTGGTATGTAACTATTTAAAGAATTGTTGACATAAAGAATCATATATAATATAAAAAAACATTAATTTTAAAGTTAATAAGAAGGCAGACAAGCAAAAAACAGGTAGAGGTCCACGCGGTCCAGACCTAACCCCTGCAGAAGAGTTGGCTCTCCAGCAAAATGCCCATCGCACTGTTTCTGAGGGCATTTTTTTTTATTGGGTCAGTTACAGGGAATGTCATATCCCTAGAACTTGTCTGACCAACGAGATATTGACGAAGGTCAAATATTTGATGAAGACACTGTGTCTGATTATTCATCAAGAGGAGAGGTACATTTTCCAAATAATGTTTGATCAAACTCCACTCTAATCAGTCCCATGTGCCCCACTTATATTTGGAAATCCTGGGTAATGAGAATGTTAGGCTGATCGTGAGATTCTTTATGGAACTGTGGGTGTTTTTGCCCGTGTACCTGCAATGGCATGAAACGCTTCTTCTATTGTCTGCACACGTAGGTGTCCAGGAAACACTATGAAAACCTGAAGGAAATATTTCAGAGCCAAACAGACTACGAATTGCCTGGCAAACTGCACTTTTAGAGAGATTTTCTGCATCGCCTACAGTATATAAAAAAAAGTGCCGCTTGCAAAAAACTTCAAAGCAATGCATATTGTCTGTAAGGTTGTGAGAGCCCGACTTCGCTTAGTTTGACTTCGAATATGAGGTGCTAATAAATCTTTAAGGTACAATATTCCCCCTCGGCTAAAGCGGTATCTTTCGAAAAGAATTTCCTCCGGGAGCAATAAAGGATCTTGCCGATCGCGCAAAACCCTCTCTATATGAAATTCTCTTCTTATAATTTGCGCACCAATATCAATTGGTCACTCATTCATGAACTGCAAAGCCATGACTGAATGAATTCCATGCACGGACACTGACTAAGTGTGTGAGCTAATCCTTGTTTACATAGAACAAACCTGCTCCAAGCAGGTTTGAGGATTGGATCTGCTGCTATGACAACACATCCAGCAAGAGTTTCGAAAAAACGACAGATCCAGTATTAGGCCAAATCGTCAACAATTACATCCGGCTAAATGAGTAATCCACGTACGAAAAATACGTACGAAATGTATAGGACAGCCCTTCTCCCTCTAACCTGTCGCTCCAATTGCACATCCTGTTTATTTCTGGTCCAAATTTATAGTGGCTGGCATCGAAAGGGTGGGACTTCCAGAAGTTGAAGCATGGTCAGAAATCAGCCTGGTTTTGCCTTTAAGAGCTGCAGGCAAAAGGGGAAAGGTGGATAGCAACAGTACCCCCTGCTGTTCCGGAGTGAAACCTCTTACCTTAAAAGAGCCTCTAATGTGTCCTATAGGCACACATGAGTGTGATGGTTATTAATTCTCTTTTTGCCTTTGGTATAGTGTATGTAATGGTATATTGGATAATATTATGGATGTTTCTTGTGATTATTATTTATAGGTTGTACTATGTTAATCATTTATGCAGTTAATTTAGTTGGGGGGTCACCTGATCTGACAGCTAGTGTACTGCCCCAGCTAGTATTTAACAGTAATACATTTGTGTTCTGCCATTCCTGTTTTTGACTGGTACTTTTTCTTTCACTTTTTTTTGCCATTTATTCCTGCCTTACATTTTGTTGTTTCTGAATAAACACATTTTTAAATATTAAGGACTTTGTCTTTGATGTCCTGGAACCAGAGTTCTTATAGTTTCCCTTTCATCCTTTCTAATTTTTTGTTATTAAAAGCCCTTGTCTGTTATTTGAGTTTGGGGATAGGCTGCCTGGGGTAAGGCCTATCTAGTGGGTCCTGACCTATCTTTTATTTGGTTTTTAAGTTCTTCTCCCCTTTATGTGCTTCATTGTATGAGGTATCACATCATATGTACAGTAGGCTGTCAGTGTGGCTGCACTGCCAAATGACTAAAAATTTCAGCTGTTTGTTCAGTATTAGGCCACTGTTTGATATTTCAATGACAGCAACATATTTTACCATCAAATAGTGCATTATCCTATCACAAGGTGTGCATGCATAATAACACACTCTATTATTGCTATTGCTAGGCAACAAGATGGCATATCATTGGACCAAATATACAAATATTATTAATAAGCAATACCAGTCATCATCCTATCCTATCCAAGATAATAAAAAAGGAAGAATGTGCAGACTTCACTTACTCAGTGACTTGAACACAGGTCCTTTCAGTTATGTCATAGCAACCACTGTATCACCTTACTGTGTACTGTCCTGGAGTAAATCATAGCAAATTAAAATTCTTCTGTTTACAAAGGTGACATTATCACTTGAAATTAGGTAGATGTAAATCAAAAACAGAACGCTTGCATATTCTGTTGAACCAATTTACACTTCTAGATAATTAACAATTTGTGTTTTTTCAGCAAACTGCTAACCGCAGAAATTACCATTAGGCCTACTCTTCCCAAGGGTTTATATATCAATTATCAGATATTAATATGCAATGTATTTTCCTACAGAAACATTAACCTGTTAAAAGAAAGCTATTTTAATAAACATTACACTACCTACAGATTAAGCAAAAGGTTGCAAATATGGAAAAAAAGTGACAGGCAGTGAGCCACAGCTCATCTATATAAAGAGGTGATATTGCACAAAATTAACTTGGCTAAGGCCAAAAAAAGACATAAAAGTGAAAAATTCTGCCCAGTATAAGCCAAACCCTGCTGGAGGAGGCTGAGGTTTGACTCTTTTTTTACATCTTTTCTCTCCGCCATATTAATTTGGAATCAAAACCCAAAACTGATCATTTGTCCACTCATCTATTTACTCTTAATAACATTATAGCGTCTCAAGGGGGCTGGTGTCATCATCTGCCTGTTGTTTTTCTAAATGATTTCTTGTGCACTAAAAATATTTGAAACATCACTTTAGAGGTGTTAGAAGCCAAGAAATCCAGTGGTTAAGTTTATTTATTTTGAAATGTTTTTAACAATGTGAAAACGTTACCCTGTGGCAACATCTTGCTTATCACATGGGCCCACCATGCTGATACCTTTCTGTTTACAGTTACTATGAAATTGTTAGTTAAAGTCAACCAGAAATGTGTGGTGCATGACATCACCAGGTCAAAGGTATACAAGTCAGTTTTGTACACTTTTTGGTTGTAAACGTTTCTGAATACAACATAAAATCCGTTTTTATACTGATTTCTGGTTACAGACGTTTTTCATCTTGTGACTACATCCTTCAGTTTATGTCTTGGCTCAGTTCACAAAACACTTTACTGGTTTTTAACTCTATTTCTTTGTCCAATATCTACAATTTTGGTTTCACGTTCTGAGTTTGTTTGATTCTTGATCTCCTTGTTTTGAACTTGGCTCATGACTTCCTTCTCATTACAGACATCTGCCATGTAGTGCAGTAAGTGCAGCTGGGTCCTTTGACAACAGCATCAAGCACGAGGATGGAACCCAACCCTGCATGGGACCACAGTCCATGACAGGGTATGGTCACTTACATGGGGAAAAATTAATGTCAACATTTAACCTTAATCAGTACACAAACCTAGCACAGCCAATGCAAAAATTTATGAAATTCCACAAAAATAGAGATCAGGATTCAAATCCAGTCCCCCAGAGCTCTGAGCTAGTAGCCTGAGGTCCTGTCCACACTACTACATTGTTTAAAAAAGCAGATATTAGTCTCCATTTTGCCTTTCATTCACAATACCCCAACATTTCAAATCTCAAAGAACTGAGACTTCTGAAAATGTTCCCCAGAGCCCCATACTTCTGAAAACACAGCCTCAGTGTTGTAATGTGGATGGGTGGAATCACAAATATTTGAAAACACAGACTATAATTGCACTCTGATTTGTTCTTGCTTATTATGTGATCCTTCCCTGATTGGATAATGCTCATTAAAACATGTCATTCCCGACTGGTCACCCCTTAACTTAACTAGTGCTTGTGTTTTGTTTATATGTATGCTACAAAATTGCATTTTGTACAGCTTAAAGGCTGAATACATCTGCAAAACCAAATAATTCAATGGTCACTACAATTTTGCGATAAATCCAATGGAAGGCAGCATTACCACCTCTGCATGCCCAATGTAGGTGATTGATATTTTGGTCATTTTGGTGTTGATGGAGATACTTCCATCAAAGATGTAAAAACACTAGTATGGAGAGAGACCAGCTTCATTTAAAACACTATTTTTAAATTACAAATGTGTAGTGTGGGTTTATTCTTAATCACAGTGAGACCTGTAATCATTTACAAATGAACAAAACTTCTGCCACACAAAAAGCTTTATTTTTTTAAGAGGACCAAAAGCTGCTTTCATCACTTTGGGTTTGCTAAGAGCATCCTTAATGTGATAGAAAAATGGAGAAAAAGATTATCTTTAGGTATGAGTGTCAATCTACAATCATTAGGTAAACCATTTTTTTTTTAATTGTAAATGATTCTTTGATTTGTAGCCATAAGTCAGCAGGCAAAATATGATGGGAACTGTATGCAGTTTGATAAATTAATTTTCATTTGGGGAGAACAGGTGAACCTCAAAAAGTTATTTTGTTTTTTCAACTAATACTGAAACAAGACCACATTTAGCTTGCATTAAATGTAACAACCGGTGGTTGAGTATTGAAGTTCTCGGAGCTGAACTCTACTGCGCACTTCCCCCAAGCTGGTCGGCCAGCGGAATGCCAGCGCCATGCACGCAGCTGTACCTAGCTCATTAAGCAAGCGAACACTCGTGTCCCATACACTGCACAACCCCGAGTGTCTCCATACATAATTGCATAGATGGAATCTAGCAACACACAGCTCTGTCCTTTTGTATCTCTTTATTAGAGCAGATAGTCAGAAACAAAGCATTGTATTTGGTACTGCCAAGACTGGACCAACCATATTACCGTGGTCTTGTATTTCATGGCAACATCAAGACTTAATTATGTAAAACTGGCTCCTGCAATGTTATATCTTTTTTTTTTATATTCGTGATTATTTTACCTTGGGGATAAATAAAGTACTATCTAGCTACTGTATCGACTGTTCTTTCATCTTTAAGATTTTATATTTGAACAATAAATGTTAATTCAATTTTGCTAAGCTCTTTGCTCTAGTGATTTACTATGATATGCTTTTTGTGCCCTTGACTTGTCTATGATTTGCATCATCGAGTTATCCTTTAAACTCAACTGTTCAAGTAGTTCAAGGCTCATCTTGCTATATCTTGCTTTTCTTTTTACCCTCAGTGTCTCAGGCTACAGTAAAGCGAGTGACTATAACTGTAAATGCAGACACACTGCAGTTTTCTGAAATTGGGTTCCTATTGTTAGGAAAGTGTTGGATATTCTCTTGATGCAGTTTGCTTTGTTTTCAATCAATAGTAATTTGTATTTTCTTCTTTGTAGCATTTCATTATTAATATGGGTTTATATGGTCTCCTACACAATGGATAGAGTAACCATGGCTAAGTCTTGTCTCTAATGAACCCTTTGCACTCCCTGAAAATGATTTTTAAAAACATGTCATGGTGGGATGAATGATTTAATGGCAATTATAGTCATGAGCCGACTTATATCTCCATTTGGGAATGGCTATTTGGTTGTACATCTGTCGCAATGTATACAAGTCATTACAATGGAGGCTCTGTGGGTCTGGTGTTGGTCATTGGTGCGCATACTTCAAACTGCCGGTACAGAATAAAGTAAACCCATTTTTGAGTTTTGGTGGCCTTTTTTCAGGGTGTCATGCAGCGCTTTTGAATTGCTCCTCAGCTCACACCCCCTTCCACTCAGTAGTATGAGAAGTGCCACATTGCTGTTCTCCTGAAACTCAACAGGGGAAATACTCACGTGTTGGTGCTGTGCAGTGTTCATTATATCACAGGGAAAACTTGTTCTTCATTTGTTGGTGTTGCACGGCAATTAATTAATACTTCAGTGGGGAAAGCTCATGTAGTGTTGTGGGACTAAAGAAATCAACTCATAAAAGGAAAGTACCAAGTCATCTATTATTAACACCCGC
Organism: Polypterus senegalus; assembly: GCF_016835505.1. NCBI lineage: Eukaryota > Metazoa > Chordata > Cladistia > Polypteriformes > Polypteridae > Polypterus > Polypterus senegalus. Next base: position 52,430,301 of record NC_053160.1, on the reverse strand, counting down.
TCATTAGTAAATGTAAAATATTGCAGGGAACATTAGCCAGAAGTACAAATGGTCTCAAATCAATGCTTTACTTTGCTCTTTGGATAGAAATGTAAGTAACAAGGCAGTTAAGTTTACAGATAATACCAAAATAGGTGGATTGCCAAATAATTTGGAATTCATTTAATTATTACAGTAGGACTTGGAAAGTATACAGGCTTGGTCAGATTTGTGGCAGATGAAATTTAATGTTGGTAAATGTAAGGTATTACACTTAGGAAGTAAAACTGTTAGGCTTGAACACACAAAAGGAAATCTGAAAATGGTGAGTACACATTATGAGAAGGATTTAGGAGTCGTAGTGGACTCAACACTATTAACTGCCAGACAAAGTTCAGAAGCCATTAAGATGGCCAACAGAATGTTAGGTTCTATCGCACAATGTGTGGAGTACAAGTCCAAGGACATTATGCTCAAGCTTTATAATGCACTGGTGTGGCCTCATCTGGACTACTGTGTGCAGTTTGAGTCTTCAGGTTACAAAAAGAAAATAGCAGCGCTATAAAAGGTTCAGTGAAGAGCAACTAGGCTCATTCCAGGGCTACAGGAGATGAATTATTAAGAAAGATTAAAGAGCAGAGGCTTTACAGTTTAAGCAAAATAAGATTAAGAGGTGACATGATTGAAATGTTTAAAATTAAGGAGGGAAATAGTACAGTGGATTAAGGCTGTTATTTTAAAATGAGTTAATCAAGAAAATGGGAAAAAGTTGGAAACTAGTTAAGGGTAAATTTTACACAAACATTAGGAAGTTTTTCTTTACACAGAGAACCATAGACACTTGGAATAAGCTACCAAGTATCGTAGTAGACAGTAGGACTTTAGGGGACTTTCAAAACTAGATAAGATCTTATTTTAGAAGAATTAAGCGGATAGGACTGGTGAGCTTTGTTGGGGTGAATGGCCTTTTCTCCTCTAGATTGTTCTAATATTCTAATGACTGTACTGGGTTTGCAAGAAAATATTTGAACAGCTGGCAGACAGCTCTTCACAAATGTTATAATTTGGAGCTTTCAGGTGTCATAGTTGTTAATTTTGTACCTTCTGGAAAATTTTACCCTTATGTCTACTGACACCTTTCCTTCTCCTCTGTTAAGAGCAAAAAGGTTTCTTTGCCACCATGTGAATTCACTGTCCGGAAGGTATTAAAGGTGGCATGTGCCATACCTGAAGTGTAAGATTTTGGATTCACAACATAAAACTTTTGTGGTGGTAGTTAACAGAAAAGAATCTTTAAGGAGTCAGACCTGCGCATATTTAACGAGTTTGGTTTTGATATGCATATTAGGATGCGTATTTTCATACTTTTGATCTTTTAATTCTGACCTTAGCATGTTTATTTGACTACATTTTCTCTTTTTGTCTCCTTGTCCATTTTAATAATATTTGTATCTTTTTTTCACCTGTGGCATAATAGATAGGACTAAGTGGTTGAGTGATGGCAGCAGCCCATCTGACAGAGAAGATAGCATGGCATTTGGCAAGCCTCAGGAGGACTCAAGGAAGAGACTGGAGACTTTAATATAAAATGAATAAACAGGAGCTCCACACAACTGTAAGTACTTGTCTTCGTCTCAGTGATAGAGAAGAGGGAGAGTGTGAGTGATAAAGATTGCTGACACTATGATACCAGCGGTTTTCTATCTGTTAAGGAAAATGTTTTTCCCTCAAAATGGGGAAGCCTCCTGGTTCACCTTCTGTGCTCTTAACTAGATAGAGCTGCAGCACTAGTATGTGGCAAGGTGGTGAAGTAGTTCAAGACATGCAATTACCTTATTCTGCATGATGAAATGGCAGATTAAACATTACATCCTTCAATGCCCTGTGTGCATGAGTCTTGAAAAGTGTGATGCTGGTCAGAAGTACAAGGTGCTGTGTTTTATGTTTGCAGATAGTGTATCTGTTCGTGATGCACTCTGTTAATTTAATATGTTCAAATGCAAACTGATAGCACTCTACATGGCTAATTTACTGCAAACTCCATCGTATTAGAATGAGATTTTAATGTTTAGCAATTAAGTAGAGCACAAACAGAACCCCTGACTACCACTGGATATTTCGACCACTGACCTTTCCTGTTTCTGAAAATTCTTTTAGAAAAACACTTAAGGAGAGTTGCTCATCTTTTTGGTACTGGAAATAAAATTTTGTTGAGACTTAACCTCCAGTTCAATACAAATATAACAGCTACAATGTGGCAGTACTTATTAGAAAACACATAATTCAATATTAAAAATAGCTAAAATAATCAATACCAATAAGTAAAATTAAAGAGCAACAGAGCAGTAAATGGTCCCAGAGCTTCATTGTTGAAGTCAGGCAAACTAGGGATCACTATGGACTATGTTCAGTCAAAACTATAACAAGTGGCCATATAATGTTGGGCTGCCCTCACAGTCAGGATTCAGTCCCTAATTTCAGATCTTCAAAGAAATTTCATCCACTTATGTAAAATTATTCTTAAGTACTGCCTTTTGACACATCACTCATTCAGCAATTTGACTTGCTTAGCTGGAAGACCAGACTGCCTACTAAATTGTAATGGCTAAGAAACTTTGGATTATTGGAAACCTTAAAAAGATTGCTTAATTTCTGATTTGATATACTTTGTTAATCCTTGAGGGGTAATTGTCTTTTCATATTACCTTTGGAGGTCAGAGCTTAGGGTCAGCCATTGTACAGCTCAAGAGCCCAACACAGCACCATCACATTTGGCAGTAATGAGATTTGAACTTGCAAACTTCCAGACATCCTTAGCTACTGAGCCACCAGTAATAGGAATCTGTAAAGCTGTTCTACAAATGTTGACATTCTTTCTTGGAAATAGTTGTTCATTTTTAACTCACAGAGCAACTGTATGTCTTTCATTTTTTCTCTGAAAGATGTACTGGTGAGGCCAGCAGGGTGCACTCACCCCTGTAGTCAGTGGGTGGATCCCAGTTCCCCTGTGCAGTGACGGAACACTGCTGTAATAACTGGCACCATCTTTTAGATGAGACATAAAAATGTCTCCCAATGTGTTAGCTAAATTGCCCACCATGCACATGACTTTGTGCATTCTGGCCACCTAATCACCACATGTCTCTAACTGACTAACTATCTATCTCTCACCTTCACCACCTAATAGCTGGTGTGTAATGAGCATACTAACATAAAAAATGTCTGACATCATATCATTCAGGTGGATCCTGCACAGCGGTGGTTGCAGAAGTGGCTCCCCTGCTGTCTATGTAAGGCACTTCAAGTGACTGGAAAAGCGCTATATAAATGTAACTTTCTCTTACAGGGTCACAATACAGGTATGTTGTTAATATGGGGAAAAGGAAAGCAGAAGGATTGGTTGCATCAGAAGGGGAAAATAATATTGCATATTGTGTTAATGATATAATGTATTACTGATATGTTTTACCATTCAGAAACTCAGAAAGAGACAAAAATAATAAGTATGCTCAGTGTGCCCCTGCTCACCTTGTTTACAGAGAAAACACCTGATTATTTAATGCATGTTAAAGTGATCCTCGGCATCTACAGTTGAGCAGCCATAAATAACTGACCACCATCCCAACTCTGTCCCTAACCAATTAAAATGCTCTTCAAAAATATCATGTTTACAATATATGTTATGCACAACTCCTTTCACTAGAAAAAATTATAACAGATTTTAAAGAAAATCATTTACTTTCATTTTGTGCTATACCTATATAAGCAGAGTTTCACAGAGTGAATGGGGGCTCTGATCAGGGCTCTCAAGAGACTGAGCAAGGAGTCCGTGTGCCTGGGCTTGCAAGTGTCCTGGATAAAGAACAAGATCCATGTCTTTAATGATCTCTCGGGCACAGCCATCAGCAGTGTATCCTTCTGCAGAGAAAGTGTCAACCTTGTTGAGAGGTTTACTTACCTTGGCCGCAACATTCTTGTCTCTGGTGACTCTTCCTATGAAATCAGAAGATGGATTGATAAAGCATGGGGAGTCATGAGGTTGCTAGAAAGGGGTGTCTCGCACTCCCAATATCTTTGCTAAAGGATGAAGGACCAAGTCTTTAGAGTCCTGGTGCCTCCTGTTTTGCTATATGGGTGCGAGACATGAACACTATCCAGTGAGACGAAGACTGGACTCCTTTGGTACTGTGTCTCTTCGGAGAATCCTTGGGTACCGCTGGTTTGACTTTGTGTCGAATGAGTGATTGATCATGGAGTCCAGGATGGGGTACATTACCTGCATTGCGAGGAAGGGTCAGTTACAGCACTATGGCCATGTGGCGCAATTCCCCAAAGGGTGACCCGGCCGGCAGGATCCTCATTGTTGAGGACCCAAGCAGCTGGACCAGGCCAAGGGGATGCCCACGTAGCACCTGGCTATGCCAGATAGATGGTAATTTCCGGAGGATGGGACTGGCCAGCAAGTCTGCCTGGGGGGTTGCCAACCAGGATCCTGAGCTGTTTCGTCATGTGCTGGGTGCGGCAAAACACTGTACCAGTGCATGCTCCCCAACCTAAAAATAACTACCCAGACAAGTGGTTCAGCACCTATTCTTGCCTTCACATTTAGCTTCCAAGAATTTCACTTTGTTTAAGTGGTTGGTGAAGATGAGGCCACTTGGATAAAGTTTGAATGTATGTCAAAATGCTAGATTTGTGACAATGGAACAATATTATTGCTCAAGAAGCTGGCAGAAATGGTAGGGCACACACCAGATTACATTCCAGATCATCTGAGGATGTGAATCACCCAAAACATTAGAAGAATGTACTGAAGTTATAGTGCAGAGCAGGAAAACAGCCATTTTTTAAAACCAGGGACTGAGCATTGAGAGCACTTGTTTATCTGATTTACTTCATTATGTTATTTGTCTGCAGTGAAATGACTTATATGTTCCTACTAAACCGAATAAAAGAATTTCATAGTGGTGTTACATTACACTCACTGTTGTATTTTGTGCTTTTGGAGATGCAGCAGTAAAAATGTCTTCAGTGAAAAATTGTGTTTTTTTCAATGTTACATTACAAAATAAATATTAGAATTAAATATTTCTTCTAAATATTTGTATTTCACTAAAGCCAAGAAGGGCAGTAGTCTAGGACAGAAATCCAATTTCCTCTCATGAGCAGCAAATAAAATAGAAAAGAATAAATTTAATAAGGTTGTCCTATGAGCTAACTTTTTTCTTTTCCAACACACTTATATCTATTTTTTCCTTCTCCTACTGAAATATTGGTAATTGTTTGCATATCAACAATAGCCTTTCTAAGGCAAAGAAGCAGATGATTTGCAAAACTGTAGTCTAGGGATTTAGGTTCAAAATAAATCTTTGACTACAGGGTGGATGAATGTTCTTACATTAGCAAAAAATGTCACTTGCCATTCATCTCGACTCAGTATATCATTCCACTGCCTATAGTTGTTTGGGACCAAGATGTAATTCCTTGGCTACAGAAAAACATTGATGCCATTCCACTGGGAATAACTCTCTCCTAATCCATAACTGTTACTTAAGAAAATGATGAGTTATATAAAAATTATCTATTAGTAAAGAGAATAAAGAAGGAGACAGAAAGACATCTAAACAACACATAAGTCCCAATGTGCTCTCGGAGTCCAGGCTCCAGCCACAAACACAGTAAGAACTCTAACCCTAATTCCATTGGTCAGTTGCAATGCTAGCCACCAAAAACAACTGTTTAATACCTGTGATTGAGTCACTGTTATGTGTGCTTATCACAGATTACTGTGAAAGTGATGGTAAACGATGGTCAGGAGAAGCATACTTAAAAATTAGAATCCATGTTACACCTAATTATAACATAACGATTATCATTACTGATTTATTCCTGCAACAAAATGCTGTGGAACTTTTACCTTGTCACAACAACTCATGTGTTTCTAGCCCACAGTCAGAATGATGAAGAAAACATAACATGCTAAGCTCACTAAAGACCAAAGCACTCACTGGATAAGGTGACATTAGTCACTTATGTTGTCATGTGCTACTTGTCAGGAGACCTAGAAACACCAACAGCAAGTATAAAGTAGTGGAAGGAATAAAAATAGAGATTATAAGACTACAGAGTCAGTGGTATGTAATACTGACAAGCATCAGGACAGGTTTGGAGGATGCCGAAACAACACAACTTTTAGTTTTTAGCTAACGAAACAGGCTTGATGGACTCAAAGCCCTAAAATGGAGGATATCTCATGCCACTCTCATTCTATGAGTGAAGTTTAGCCAGTGCTGAATTAAAAAAAAATCCTCTCAACCAAACTATTAAATCACCATGGTTATAATACATAAACAGTAAATAAATCTTTAGAAGGAATGGCCACATCAATGCAATTATTCTGCAGAATAATATAGATAGTTAATCACATACTTTAGAGTACTAGTGGCAATTATGGTAAAATACTTTTAAGCAAGCCCTTCTTATAATAGGGGAATGTAGAACAAATTAACAAGAGATGTATCTGAAACTAAACCTGAGATGTTGAGACAACACACCTTTTAGTTTTTAGCTAACAAAAACAGGCTTAATGGACTGAATGGTTTCCTCTACTTTGAAAATGTCTTTGATGATCATACACTTAGGCACAGCATACATGTAATTATGGTAACATTATTGGTAGTCACTTGTGAATAGTGACAACTGAACTCCTTGGTGTTAAGTTTACCTGAGATTCAGAGAAATCATAGAAGTGTTCGCGGGAAAGGACTAATTCAATTAGATTTGGCTGGATTATAACTGTACAATCATCTTTAAAGTGTCCCTGAGGGAGAGGGAAACATCTGCTAACTATACTGGACCGATTATTGTGGCTGAAAAGGTGACTTTAGCTGTGCAGCAGCAGTGCCAACCACTAAACCACCATGTTTCTATGAGATCAAAGAGGAACGAACACAGTCAGAGACATGTAATCATATATTTCGTCAAAACAAAGTGGAAATGCCAAAATCTTAGTCAAATGTCAGAAATGATATGTACAGTAGGTCTTTTAAAGGCAGAAAAGTCAAATTGGCATGTCATGACTGAAGCTGTGCACTGGCTCATTTCTATTTTTTGATGTTCCGCTGAAGTGGAGGTCCCCAACTCATAACCCAACTTAACTAGGAGCAAAAACAGGTCACTAATTAAGAAAACGGGTCAGAATGAAAACCTACAGCCACAGAGGCCCTCCAGGACCGGAGTTGGGGACCCCTGTGCTGAAGGTTCTCCAAACTGTCTGTGCTGATGCTTTGCACTTTTCTTTCCATCAAAAAGATAGAAACATCTTGTAAATAGTAATAAATCTTTGATTATTATTATTATTTCATAGAGTCTCCAGTGTTTTTCAGGCTCCTTCAAAGTTTTTTTTTTCATCTCCATGTGGCTCTATGTGGCTAATTATGAATGCATAGGGCACGTGCTGATGAAGAACTCAAAGATTGACTTGCACATTTAGCAACAAGCAGGGCTAACTTGTTATTTATGCTGTACATGTTTCATAAAAATATAATTTTGAGAACCTGTATTATTTGCTTATCTCTTCTACCACTAAGTCCCACAGAGTCTGCGATGCAAATGATCACCATTATATACCCGTGGGGTGGTCCCATCCAATGTTGGCTGTTACAGCTCAAGGAGAAGTCGTGCTGGCCTCGCAAAGCATTATAGGGTGCTGTAGAAAAAGTTCTAATCTGCCCAAATTATCAGCAAATAACTCAAAGAACAAGGGTGAATGCAAATGCAGTAAATTCGCTGCGAATAACACTTTGGCAAAATTCACTGATAAACATTACTTATGAAATACATCCATCTACTCACTTAATCCACTTCTGGATTTTGGGGCCTGGATATCATCCTGGCAGCAATGCATGGACCAACCCTGGCACACTCACTCATACAAGGCCACTTTAAAGACTCCAAAGCCAAAGCTAACACCTGAGAGCAGGGAAATGTGCATTCTCTGGGTGGATAGTATGGCCATTTCAATTAGAAGGTGGATTTTTCCTGGTCGGGCCTCTGGGTGAGGCACCTAAAAGCTACGGCTCGATATACAAAATTTATAATGCAAAAGACATTAGCCATATACTTTGGAAACTGAGTTGGAAACTGATGCACTGAAATAACCCAAAAAAGAGAGTTTTTATTTTTGTGTCATTACATGTTGCCTTATGTGTGTTGAGTACTGCTGGGAAGGGCTCTGGCACCCATCGCGCTGAACTGGATTAAATGGATTGAGTAATGGATAGAACGCTGAATAGTTTGCTTTTTTGTTTCACTATAAAAATAGAAGAGTAACTAAGAATTTATTTATGTACCAAAAACGCAATGACTTAAATCCAATTTGAAAAAGTCGTGAAAAGATGCTGACTAAATAGCAGTGAGCTCCTCCATTGATCTTTTAAAGCTATATTTCAGTGAGAGGCATGCAGACGTCCACAGTAACTGAGCAGATTTATTTATTTTTGCCTTAAAGATTTATGGAACATTTTGTAGCTTTTCCATAAAGAATTCTAGCAGGTCTAAGGATAAAATGATTTTGCACAGGAGTTTCTCAGCTAAATTCCACCAGGGGTTAATGCTTCTGAATGAAGTGCTAATTTTGCTAGAAAGATTTAAAAATTGCATATCAGCTATTCACATACTCAGTTTTTCATTTCTTTATTTTATTTTCAGAAGTACTTCACTTTTGAGTATTATAATTTCCATTAAAAAAAAACTATAGATGGAAAAATAAGCATTGTAAGCATACCGACTGTCAGCAAACAGTTATGGTTATAAAACTGAAAATTGCTCTAGCTCAAAAAGCAATTTACAAAGCAGGTCACATCAACTTGTGACATTTTCTGCAGGCCAGTTCAGCGTATTTTTCATTCTGTCAGATATCTCCACATTGTGGTTACTTTACAACAGCAGCCTGTTCTGTAATTGATTCCTTCCTAAATACTAACGAAGATTAATAACGGCAAACCTAATTTAAATGGCCAGCCGGTAGTGTTTACTAAAAATAAGGTCATCTGTTCTGTTGTCTGTGGAATATTACAATAAATTGTTTCCCCTTATGTCAAATGCATTTTTCTATTACTTATTGTCTTAAAATACCTAATTGAAGAGTAAGCAAAAAATGACTAAATTAGGTTAACACTGTATTTTTTCAGTCACTTGCAATAATTATTTAGGGGATTTTATCATTTTGTCTATTAAAAGTCATCATTGTTCCATCAATTTCCAAAACTAATTAAACCAGTTCAGGGTCAGAGTACACGGAGTTTATCCTGGCAGCAGCATCATCAGGTACATGGCAAGAACCATCTCTGAAAAGGGTGCAAAGATCACTATTCTCCAAAGAAATAGGTTATGCTTGACAATGCTTTTGCACTTTCCTTATTAAAGGTTAACCACAAAGGAAATTTTGTTTATGAGACATAAAAATTATATTTTAAATTAATAAATTTGACACTATCATTTCTTTTAGCTGGAAAATGAATGCCCACTCTGTTAGGTATTCCTGTCCTTCCTATGAATTTGATAGGTCAGATTGCATCATCCTAGAATCAGTCTGTATCAAAACTACTACGTATTCATTTAAAATAAGTATTTTTTGAACTAAACTAATCTCTGACTGCACTAGTAAAATAAAGCATTTCTGCCTAGACTAAAATGACAGAGAATGCGTTTCACGTAGCTGTTTACCAACACTGGGCCAGCACACATTGGCAGAAACAGGAACAAGTGTCCTCCATGCTAGACATTCAATTGGGGTTTGCACTTGCACACTGTAAACAGCAATAGTGAATACAAAAAAAACAAGAAAAACAGATTGATTTGTTTGTCCTGACGATGAGGTGAAATTATTATTTAGGGGAATGAGTACAATAGAATACAATACAATTTATTTTTGTATATCCCAACATCACACAAGAAGTGCCACAATGGGCTTTAACAGGCCCTGCTTCTTGACAGACCCCCAGCCTTGACTCTCTAAGAAGACAAGGAAAAACTCCCAAAAAAACCTTGTAGGGAAAAAAATGGAAGAAACCTTGGGAAAGGCAGATCAAAAAGAGACCCCTTTCCAGGTAGGTTGGGCGTGCAGTGGGTGTCAAAAAGAAGGGGGTCAATACAATACAATACACATATCAGAACAAATCCTCAATACAGTATAAAAATAAAAATTACAAGTATTGACCAGAATTTAACAGTAGATGATATCACATAATATGATTTGGATTTGTTTAGAGTCTTGGAGACCTCAGCCATCAAGCTGCCTCCCCCATCTGGCCATTCCACAGCTGAAACATGGCTTGGCCAGCCAATCCAATGAAGGGACCCCTCTACCCCACGATTCCTATGATCCTCCATCAAGGATGACTTTACCTTAGGCAGGCAAAACAACTTGGCAGGTGGGCCGTGGCACTGAGTGCCACATTTCAGTACCAAGAAGAGAAACAGAATAGGTGAGGGTTAGTAACAAATTATAACTATCATGTTACTTATGTTTTTATGCTAATGACTAACAATAGAGATGCAGTCTGCACAGTTAATCAGCAGCTCTAGTCAGGATATGCTAAACTGAAGTAGTGAGTCTTCAGCTGGGATTTAAAAGCTGCGACTAAAGGGGCATCTCTTACAGTATAGTAGCAGGCAGACCATTCCACAGTTTAGGGACCCTGTAACTAAAAGATCGTCCCACTGTTATTTTATTAATCCTTGGAATCATAAGCAGACTGGCATATTGAGATCTTAATGTGCGCTCTGGTTTGTAAATCATGATAAGTTCAGACAAGTAAGCCGGACCTTGGCCATTTAATGCTTTATACGTTAAAAGAAGAATTTTGAAATCTCCCCTAAACTTAACCGGAAGCCAGTGTAAGGATGTAAGAACCGTTATGATATGTTCATACTTTCTTGTTTTTGTAATAATTCTTGCAGCAGCATTTTGGATTAACTGGAGGCTGTATAAAGAACAGTTTGAACATCCAGTGAACACCGCAATGCAGTAGTCAATCCTACTAGAAATAAATGCATTCATTAATTTCTCAGAATCCTGTTTATTTAGAAAGCCCCTTAATTTCCCAACATTTTTAAGACTGAAGAAACATGATTTGGACAATTTTGTAATATGCGCTTTCAATGACATGCTTGAGTCAAAGATAACTCCTAGATTGCGGGCTGATTCAGTAAAATTAATGGCGATTCCAACTGAGTTAAATGATGACAAAATATTGTTGTGATCAACGTCATTCCCTCCAACAATTAACATCTCTGTTTTATCTGTGTTTAAAGACAAGTAGTTCTCATCCATCCACTCCTTTAATTCACTAACACAACTAATTAAAGACAACATTGGAGAAACTTCATTTGATCTAAATGAAAGGTATAACTGGGTGTCATCTGCATACGACTGAAAATTAACATTATGTTTGCTAATGATAGATCCCAGTGGAAGCATGTAAAGTGAAAGCAGTAAAGGTCACAGTACTGAGCCCTGTGGGACACCATATCTCACTTCTGTGTATAATGATGGAGTACTGTCAGCACATTTCTGTACATATTGGAATCAATTTGATAAATAAGAACTAAACCAAACAAGCACAGTGCCTGCTTGAGTTTTTCCATTAAACCAGGGAGAGTTTCTATGTGCTTTGATCACTTTTGTTTTAAGGGGAGCCACTGCGTCCAGAGCATCTCTCAAGGTCACATTATAATGTGATGTTAGCTGATCTAAATTGTTTTCCACGTTTACATTTGATGTTAACTGATCTAAATAGTTTTCCACAATTACACTCAACTTACTCAAAGTACTGTATCTATACATTTTGAAGCAGAATTACAATCTAGATGTCGCACTGTCTTTGTTTTAATTTGTGAGTGCAAGGGCAGGACTAAATCAAATGTAATTAAGTATTGATTGGAAATAAATTATACTTACTTTGTAAGTTATAATTAAAGCTAACATGTGGTTATGATTATGAGTTGGACCTTTGACAATTTGACAAAATCCTACTGAATTTAACAAATAAGTAAATCATTTGCTAAAAGTGTCAGTTTCCACATCGATGTGTAAATTAAAATCCCCCATTAGTACTATGTAATCATAATTTATAGCCAAATCAGATAAAAGGTTGCTAAATTCAGTCATGAACAATGAATATGGCCCTGGTGGTCTGTAGACTATCACTATAATTGTGTTGGAATCTGTTTTAATATTTAAAGTGAATGCCTCAAAGAATGTGAAGTCGCCTAAATTTTTAGACGTTATTTGCATTTTGTTACAATGAATTATTCCAAGGCCTCCCCCTCGACCAGAATCTCTAGACTTATGAAGGAACGAGTATCCAAATGGTGACGCCTCAGCTAGGGGATCAGTGTCACATGTACTAAGCCAGATCAGATCAGATTTTGAACTTAATATAATATCATTTACCAAAACTGCTTTACTGCCAAGGGAGCGAATGTTCAATAAGCAGCATTTAAAATTGCATGCTTCTTTCTGAACTGGTGATATATTTTTTGTTTTAATTTGAAGCAAATTTCCATTACAGATGCCCCTAGTGGAGGGTCTAGTTTTATCCCTTGATCTAATTATACACCTTATTTTTTGGTTATCAAGTAATTTAAGGTTAGCATCAAGATTAAATTTACTGGATGCCCCACAACAGGGATTATGGGTAACAGCTTCAGGATAGTAATAGGTGGGCTAAACAACAGCCTGTGATTTAAGATCACATGACTGCTGCCTGTATGGTGCTCTAATCAGTCAGCCAGGCAGTTTTGCTGCCATATTTTGGGATAATACATAAGATCCCCTCCAGTTAGGATGAAGACCTGGCGGAGTGGGGACTCTGAGACTAAGGATCTGGGCAGGTATCTGGAACGCTGCCGGTTTAAATCTGATTACTACCAGAAGGGATCCTACTCTTAACCTGAAAATTGCTCCAGAGGCTCTGTACAATGGCTGACCCTGCACTCTGAGCTTTAAAGGTTCATGCCAAAAGGTATGAATGTCACATATAAAAATATCATGAAGATTATAGCAATGGAACATTCTCAAAAAAGCCTCAAGCCAACAGCAGTGCTGTCAAATTGTTGATTAAACTTAAGAAAATGTATGCAGAACAATGGTTTGGCTAATTAGTTCAAAATGCTTTGCAAGGGGCATATCAAAACACACAGCTGATGGTAACTTGACATGGTATGACAGATGATAAATAAACCTAGTTCCACTACAATCAGTGGAAAAAAACAAAAAAAAAATATATGGTTGTCGTAAGAGAAGCCCCAAAAATGTAGAACACCAAAGGCTTAGATGACCATTACCTGGTGTCATACTTCACAGTTCCTTGAACATGACAATATTGGATTGAATGGGTTAGAATGGGCTACCTGGAGTACCGCTCATCACCAACTAATTTGCAGCAGCTGTAGGCAACGTTGGAGCTAGCACTGGTCAGCCTCTCTGTTGCACCCTTCTAGGACCTTTCTTAATCTGATAAACTCTGCAGTCTGGCAGTAATATAATTATTTCAATCGAGCAGTGAATGTATGCTTATTTATTTTTTTACATTTGGCAGCATTCTCTTCAAACTTTTTAGATAGATAGATAGATAGATAGATAGATAGATAGATAGATAGATAGATAGATAGATAGATAGATAGATAGATAGATAGATAGATAGATACTTTATTAATCCCAAGGGGAAATTCAGATAATCCAGCAGCAGTATACTGATACAAAGAAACAATATTAAATATTAATAAAAATGTAAAAAATAAAAATAAAAAAAGCAGACAATAACTTTGAGTAATGTTAGCATTTACTCCCCCGGGTGGAATTGAAGAGTCGCATAGTGTGAGGGAGGAACGATCTCCTCAGTCTGTCAGTGGAGCAGGACAGTGACAAAAGTCTGTCACTGAAGCTACTCCTCTGCCTGGAGATGACACTGTTCAGTGGATGCAGTGGATTATTCATGATTGACAGGATTTTGCTTAATGCCCGTCGCTCTGCCACAGATGTTAAACTAATTACTTCTACAATAGAGCCTGCCTTCTTAACAAGTTTGTCCAGGCGTGAGGCGTCTTTCATCTTTATGCTGCCACCCCAGCACACCACCGCGTTGAAGAGGGCATTCGCCACAACCGTCTGGTAGAACATCTGCAGCATCTTACTGCAGATGTTGAAGGATGCCAACCTTCTCAGAAAGTATAGCTGTCATCCAGCTGCACTCCCAGATATTTATAGGTCTGCACCCTCTGCACACTGTCACCTCTGATGATCACAGGGTCCATGAGAGGCCTGGGCCTCCTAAAATCCACCACCAGCTCCTTGGTTTTGCTGTTGTTAAGATGTAAGTGGTTTGAGTTGCACCATTTAACAAAGTCTTTGATTAGCTTCCTGTACTCCTCCTCCTCCCCACTCCTGATGCAGCCCACAATAGCAGTGTCATCTGCGAACATTTGCACGTGGCAGGACTCCGAGTCATATTGGAAGTTTGATGTATATAGATTGAACAGGACCAGAGAAAGTACAGTCCCCTGCGGCACCCCTGTATTGCTGAACACAATGTCAGACCTGCAGTTCCCAAGACGCACATATTGAGGTCTGTCTGTAAGATAGTCCACAATTCATGCCACCAGGTGCGAGTCTACTCCCATCTCAGTCAGCTTGTCTCTAAGGAGCAGAGGTTGGATGGTGTTGAAGGCGCTAGAGATATCCAAAAACATAATTCTTACAGCACCACTGCCTCTGTCCAGGTGGGAGAGGGATCGGTGTAGCATATAGATGATGGCATCCTCCGCTCCCAGCTTCTCCTGGTATGCGAACTGCAGAGGGTCGAGGGCGTGGCAAACCTGTGGCCTCAGGTGGTGAAGCAGCCTAGGAACCTATGTATAATTATTTACATAGGAAATGTGTAGATGACTCTAAATTCCCTACGTTCCCCAGTTTGAGTGAGTATGGGTGTATGTATTTATGTATTTTTTTTAATCATCTTTTAGAGTCTCACAACAAGCTGAAAGAACTGAACTTGCAATGTTGTGCTATCCAGAAGACCTAGTTCCTTGTCATTCCAACCTCACTGCTCTCCCATCAGTTTAGTTATTGGCTAGTTACTGTAACGATACCAAGTGTGGCAGTCTATTGCAGAGCCCACTTATACCTAGCAACCTAACCTCTAAGACCCTGATATGGATTAAATGGGTTTCAGAGTGTTATGTTACATTAGTTTAAATACTGTATGTTTAGGAATGTGGTGCTGTATGGTGTTTTAACTGTTTTTTTTTAGTAAAAGGGTAAGCCGGTCTGAGTCTGTCTAATGAGGAGTCTATTCTGTCAAATTAAACTGTTTTAAACTGAATAAATGCAGGTTTGATTGACAGTTAATTAGCTACTCTTCTACAGGACAAACAGATCTGCTTGTGTATCTGTTCTTTAGAATTATGCCCACTTTCAGAAATCACTTTGAGAAAAAGACAGTTTAGAGCTAACAAATGGGGCATAAAATTAAACATATTGAACCTGAATCACATTTCCCATATTCCTTTGTGAAAGCAAAGCACACACTGTGAGGACAGCTGAAATCTACTTGCAGAGTGTAGAAACCGGTAAACCAGACTTTAAAGAAAAGCAGGTGTTCAAAAAAAGCTACACTGACCTGCTGGATGGCAACACTTGTAGAACCATGTGTTCATTGGGACAGGTCCATGCTTCTTTTATACTGATAGTAAAGGAACTGGTTTTACATTTTTGAAGCTCACCAAGCAATCCACTACATTGAGTGTTCGTGTATGCTACTTCTACTATTATCATTAATTTGTTAGTTGTATTAGTTTCCTATACGGTATCTGATCAAAGCCATCCTGAAAATTTATACTGTATGTGCCCATGATCAAGTGCTTCTCTTGCTGCTTTATAAAATTCAGATATATACTCAGCAAAAAAAGAAACGTCCCTTTTTCAGGACTGTGTATTTCAACAATAATGTTTTAAAAATCCAAATAACTTTACAGATCTTCATTGTAAAGGGTTTAAACAATGTTTTCCATGCATGTTCGATTAACCATAATCAATTAATTAACATGCACCTGTGGAATGGTCGTTAAGACCTTAACAGCTTACAGAAAGTAGGCATTTAAGGTCACAGTTCTAAAAACGCAGGACACAAAAGAGACTTGTCTACCGACTGTAAAAAACACCCAAAGAAAGATGCCCAGGGTCCCTGCTCATCTGCGTGAACGTGCATTAGGCATGCTGCAGGGAGGCATGAGGACTGCTGATGTGGCTAGGGCAATAAATTGCCATGTCCGCACTGTGAGACGCCTAAGACAGCGCTACAGGGAGACAGGAAGGACAGCTGATCATCCTCGCAGTGAAAGACCACGTGTAACAACACCTGCACAGGATCAGTACATCCGAATATCACACCTGCGTGACAGGTACAGGATGGCCACAACAACTGCCCGAGTCACACCAGGAACACACAAAACCTCCATCAGTGCTCAGACTGTCCGCAATAGGCTGAGAGAGGCTGAACTGAGGGCTTGTAGGCCTGTTGTAAGGCAGGTCCTTACCAGACATCACCAGCAACAACGCCGCCTATGGGCACAAACCCACCTTCGCTGGACCAGACAGGAGTGGCAAAAAGTGCTCTTCACTGATGAGTCACGGTTTTGTCTCACCAGGGGTGACGGACGGATTCGTGTTTATCGTCGAAGGAATGAGCGTTACACCAAGGCCTGTACCCTGGAGCGGGATCGATTTGGATCGATGGCTAGGGCCATTTCCCCCAGAAATGTCCAGAAACTTGCAGGTGCCTTGGTGGAAGAGTGGGGTAACATCTCACAGCAAGAACTGACAAATCTGGTCCAGTCCATGAGGAGGAGATGCACTGCAGTACTTCAAGCAGCTGGTGGCCACACCAGATACTGACTGGTACTTTTGATTTTGAGCCTCCCTTCATTCAGGGACACATTGTGAAACATTTTTAGTTTATGTCTTATGGTGTTGACTCTTTTAGTATTCATACAAATATTTACACATTAAGTTTACTGAAAGTAAAAACAATTGAAAGTCAGAGGATGTTTCTTTTTTTGCTGAGTATATTTGTGACATGTGGTATGCTGCACCTAAAATCATTCTGACTGTTTGTTAAAACTTCTGTACAGGTATGTGTTGCTCAAATTGCCTTTAATACAAAGGAATGTCAAAATGTACCTAGAACATAAAGGTTAAATCCCATTACAGCGAATACCGAAAATTTTCAGAGTATCAAATACTTTTTGTGGGCGAGAAGAAATGTTTATAGAACATCATGTTAAATGAATCTCGTTTTAATGAAATGTAAATCTCAGTATAATAAACGTTTTTTGACCAAAAATGGCCACAGAAGACAATAATGAGATGCAAAATATACTTAATGCCACTCCTACACTTTCCGCGCAGAGTCTCGGGAACCCTGCAACAGGCTGTCTCAAAGAGAGAGACACTCTGTTGCAAATTTCTGGTCTTGGGCAGTCTCAGCTAGCATATAGGCATGACATCATACACATAGTCGAATTCTGAGTCAGTTCCCCACTGAGCATCCGCGTGGGTAGTTGTGTTGTGTGCGGATACTTGTTCAAGTTTCATAGCGCTTCTCGAAGTTTTCTTCGAAATTAACAAAATAAAACATAGAGAAACACCATTAGTTTACACTGAAAGAAAAATTGGCAATCCTGGAAAAAGTTAATTCTGGAATGAAGAAAAATGGTATGATGAAAACATTTTGGAATCACACCTTCATTATCATCTAACGTCTCATTCTCAAATTAAATATTTTTTATTCAAGTTTAAGAAGCGAGGTTTTCTATACAGATTTTGTCAAGTTTGGGTAACAGAGTTGAATGTGAGACGGGAAAGTGAGAGAAGGTTTTCAAGGGAAATACAGGTACATTATTATTGTGCAGAAAAGGAAGGTACAATTTAAAGACTTAATTCAGAATAGGAGCTGTGGCACAGTTGATCGTCCTACTTCAGCTCCCTTCTTTAGATTCAATGTACAACAGTGGCTCTGAATCACCACTGTGGCAGACGTGCTATGGAGAAGACAGATCAGGAGAGTGTGAAGAAGAGCAGATCAAATCCTGGTGTTAAATGTTAAACATTGTGCGACAAGCATGGGACACTGTAACCCTGATCCTGCAGAGGACAACCAATTGCTTTGCATTGGTTTACTGTTTACCAGACGCAGCAGATCAGCTACAGACCTCCACTTGTGCCGCTGCCATTAAAAATGGCTAATCACCAGCGATCCCAGTCACAAAACTATACGTATTTTCTCCATATTTGTTAAAACAAAATTTCTTTTATAACCGAATATTTTTAAGGTCCCATGAGTTTCGTTATAATGGGATTCCACCTGTATTTTTAAAAATTAAAACAGATAGAATACTGAGTTTACTGGAGCATCATTTTACAACAGGATCAAAATTATTAACACATAGTCCAACGGTCATAACGGTTGATAGAACCATATCACAGGCATGTTCAAAATTGTCAGAAGTAGTGGAAGTGGATGGGTGACCTGATCATTCTTTATCAGTGACATTCGTGTACTCCTTTCAATCCATTCATTGTTTCCATATTCTGCTCAACGTTGATAGATCTGTGTTACAGACATATGCTCAGCCCACAAAAAAAAAATTGCAGCACAAAGCTGATCTTTGGGGCACAAAGAAAGAGGAGTATCTATGTTAGCAACACCATAATAGCAGGATTTAACTAAACCAGTTTGAACCTATGACTCAGAAGAAACACCAGCACACATGGGCAACTACCACTGCAGCCAACACCTTGATAAATATAAAACATTAATGTGGATACTTTTTGATTTACTTTTGCAATTGTTTTCATTAATCTGCATTTAATACACATTAAGTCAACTGGCCTTTAGTTACTAGTCTAGGTGCAACTTGATCAAATTTTTTAACGTTTACTAGCGTTCAACTGAGAACAAATTAATCACAATCTTGCTGTTGACCCTGTTGTCATTTTCTCTCTTTCTATAGTCAGTAAACAGGCAGTACTAAATTCAGTTGATAAAGTCAGATGCACACATGTTTGGATATAAACCCATGATTGCACTTTGATTAGCTATATATTTTGCTCTTGTGCAGATGAAAAACAGCAAAACCCTTCTCGAGGGGTAAAGCTGTGAAAAGTGCTGCATGGTTCTATAGTGTCAACCAATATTCAAACTTTAACTTCAAGCCAAAGTTAAAGTCACATGTAGAGTATAGCAAGTAAATGATAAATTAAAAGAAATACTTCCAGAGACACACCCTAAACAAGTAAAACTCAAACACTGCAATGTCAAAAAGGCAGTTGTGCTTTTTTGCATTGCAGAGCTAAAGCGAACCAGCCGAAAGCAGCCATGCTCATGACATTCCTGCCTACTGAGGAAATTTACAGATGACAACACCTGACATGCTTGTCTTTGACAAGTGTAAATACAATGAAATAGAATTCATTTATATATTTGCTGTTAGATAAAACGACCTGCCTTGGTAAAAACAAACAAGTCTGTATTAAAACTAGCATGTATTGCTAAACTTCACAGAGGACAGACACGAGATAGGAAACAGTCTAATTAAACAAAGAGTTTATTTTACAGTAAATGAAAATCTGCAGCCACTATGGACCCCCTGGAATAAAAGTGAAACCGCTGACACACAGCAGCAGGCAGTTTAATATTTAGAAGAAAAAACTAAAAGGATCACCGACTGCTCTAAATAAGGATCAAATACAAGGTTAGAATGACAATATGAAGGGCTGAATATCTGCATGCCTCTGAACTCCTATCCCACATGTGCTCAACAACTGTATTACAAAATGAATGGGCCAGTCTGAGCAACACATTCCCAATTTATCCCATGAGCCCGAAGAAACTGTCACCTAGTATAGACAGATCAACTTGTATTCCTGCAATTATTCAGAATCACATTAAAGAGCAAGATTTGCAACACATGAGCCTTATGTGGTTATCTTATTGAATGTACATTAACTTTTTAAAATACACTTTCCTATGACTCTTTTTTATCAAGAAACACATTTCTTTTATTTTGCCTTAACATTTTACAGAGATAGTATATAAAGAGCCAATACTGGTGAAAGACTGGCAGGGAAGAGTGCAAGTGTGGATAGTCCTGTCATTCTCAAGACTTCACCGACTAACACTGTGCCTCTATGGATTTATTGCAGTAGAACTGTAAAAATGAAGCCCTAAACAAAGCAGCAGATCATAGGCTTGACCACAGAAAGTGGTACAACAACACAAATGTATACTTGACACAGCAACAGGATAAAAGAATGGACAACTGGGCACCTGCATTCTGAGGCTAAATACCTCACTAAGTTATTATGGAGCTGTCAATTGTAGACGCAGGTATCCCGTTGGCTCTATATATTGTTTTCTTCTTCCTTCTTTGAAAGTTATCCCTGTTACCCACCAGGTACCCATAGTCAAAAGCATATGCTGTCTCCTGGGACATCGAAAGGATGTCAGTGTCACTTTTGTGGTGCAGTTACAATGAATCCATAAATAAATGTCAATAAAAATAGTGAAGGAGAGTGTTCCATAAATAATTAAAATCCATAAAACCAACAGAAAACCAAATGTCCCTTCCACGGAGCAGCAACTTTCAAAGTGTTTTTTCCTATACTCTGTACATAAACAGAGCCACGTTGTACCTCACATTTATACTAATGGAGAAGCCTAACAACTCCACATTTGCTTCTTAAACTCTATTCTAGACTCAACTGTCTGCCAGATGACAACCATGTCAATTCTGCTGCCAAAGAGCAAATAATTCCTTCATCTCGGAACTCAGACCCTTGGGCTCTTCACCTCCAGTCAGTACCCATTGACCACAATGGCTCCCCTGCCCTTGACTGCATTAGGTAGGGTTGCCCCACCCTCTGTGAAAGCCTACTTCTATTGCAAGGAGATGACCTCACTTGTAGTTTGGCCCCTTCTCTCTGCTTTCTCCCATCCCATTTCTCCATCATGACTAGCCTTTCTTCACTTACCTTGTTCTTCCCCCCCTGCCTTTACTCAGTCTGTTATATCTTGTAGTGTAGGTACAGCAATTGTTGACCCATTGAACTGCTAATAGGTATGGATGCTCAAACCACTCGCCCATATCTGCATAATTAATTATTCCATTCCACAATTAGTCCTCTGTGGTCGCACGGCCTTCCTATACACCTACACTAAAGACGCAGAGTATCACTGCACCCCGCCATTCTGCCACTGACCTAAGACATGCTGTGCCACATTTGCCCTCAGGGTTGGTTGACCTATAGAATTTTGATTCATTAATAACTGCATCCAGTTTAGGCCATTCAATTAATGAATACAATTTTCTAAACTTTTTTTGTATGTTTGCTGTTTGCATAGCCCTGTGTAGAAAACAACTGAATGTCTGGGTGATGTTCACCTTTTTTGGTTCTCTTCAGTGTTGCTCAAGTTAGGCTCCATCTCTTCATAGCTATCTTTTGAAAAAAACTAAATTTGGAAAATGGAAGAATGGAGTAAGTACAGAAAATCAATATCATATTCTGAACTTGCTTACTTCAATTCCAGTGAATCATTATCAGGGGCAAGGCAGAAGCCAACCCTCAATAAAGTGCCTGTCACAGAAAATATCTGACTGAAAGAGAAAAGAATTATTTAATAACTAACATATTAGTGTTTCTCAACATTTTCCCATGCAAGTGTCTTTGTGCCTCTCTTTCTTGGTTAATCGAGGACTAAAATCATAGCTGGGGGTGACCCCTTGATGAGTCAAGCACAAATGCAAGAGTCCTCTCTTGGTGAATCAAGCACAATCTTCAGAACGAGGGATGAGGATGGTTGTCCTTGTTGAATCAATTGAGATCATCAAACAGGCTGAGCATGGTTGTTGAAGTGGCATCCTGCCACGATGCACTCATTACCCATTTTGCAACACACTAACATTATAAAGAAATGCAATTCACATCCCAAATGTCACAACACAGTGGTTGGGAAGCACTGTCATATATGACTAACATAGCGTTAAACAAGAAGCGGCTGCTCAGGCACTACTCGACCCACCATACTTGAAATTCACAGACTGCCTTGCTTTTGCTCTATTTGCTACTAAAAACTTTACAAAATGGGTTTTTAGTGTATCTGCTATGACCTTATAATTGTCAACAATAAAGCAGGTACTTGGCCCTCTGTCAGAAAATGCCCTTCATCTTGCTCGATTCTGTCCAAATACAGTGAGCTGCTCAGCTAAACCATACAGAATAAAGAAATAGTGATGAACACACACTAAATGAACGCACTGTCCTTATTTTAAGGGTCAACCTGGTAGAGTGTATGAGCGGGCCCTGTGTGCACTGGCACCCTGACCATATTTGTTTAGTGCCTTGAGAGTGTTATTTTATGTTTGAGAATAATTCAGGGTTAGGTTTTTCCCTGTTGGCTGTATATAAATCCCATAGAATAACGACTGGCATCTGTGAACCCCTGAACTACATAAATAGGTTAGAAAATTGAAAGTCAAGTCAAGTCAAGTTGGGGAGCATGCACTGGTACATTGCGCTGCCGCACCCACTTTACATGACGAAACAACTGAGGATTTCGGTTGGCAACCCCCCAGGCAGACACACGGTCCAGTCCCACCTTCCGGAAACGACCCTCTATCCTCCACAGCCATGTGTTACATGGGCGACCCATTGGCCTGGTCCAGCCACTTGGGTCCCCAACAATAAGGATCTTACAAGCTGGATCACCCTCAGGGAAATGCGCCACATGGCCGTAGTGCAGTAGCTGATGCTCCCTCACAATGCAGGTAATGTGCCTTATTCAGGACTCCATGAGCAACCGCTCATTCAACACAAAGTCAAACCAACGGTACCCAAGGATTTTCCAGAGAGACACAGTACCAAAGGAGTGCAGTCTTCATCTCAGGTCACTGGATAGCATCCATGTCTCGCAACCATACGGCAAGACAGGAAGCACCAGGACTCTAAAGACTTGAACCTTCGTCCTTTTACACAGATATCAGGAACGCCACACACCCCTTTCCTGCGACCTCATGACCCCCCATGCTCTCCCAATCCGTCTACAGGAAGAGTCACCAAAGACATGAATGTCACTGCCAAGGTAAGTAAAATCTCCAAAAAGTTCTTCTCTGGTCAAATCGTTCTCAAAGTTAGAAATATACAGGCACAATTATCTGCAATAATGCTTTTACTTCTAGGCGTATGCTATCTGTAAATCAATTTGTGGCTACCTGAGCTACTGTCCTTCCCACTTTGATAAAAAGGCAAGAGAGCAGACATGGAACCCTGCGACAACAGAAATGGATAAGAAGGTTCAAAAATGGAAGGAAATGATTCTTAAATGTCTTGTTTTATTGCACACAAATATCTGATATTTGTCTAAGGCTTCTGCTTTTTTGTTTTGAAAACCTTTTCATATTACAAAGTGGTTTAACTCATACAGTTTCTTAAACATTGATTGATTGGTCAATTGTGCACTTTTGCCTGTTTTCTCACTCTGATTCCTTTAATTCCATCATGTATTTCAACTGCTCCACTGACAGACTGAGGAGATCGTTCCTCCCCCACACTATGCGACTCTTCCACCCGGGGGAGTAAATGCTAACATTAATTTTATTTTAATATTTTTCATTTTTATTACTATTTAATATTGTTTCTTTGTATCAGTATACTGCTGCTGGATTATGTGAATTTCCCCTTGGGATTAATAAAGTATCTATCTATCTATCTATCTATCTATCTATCTAATTGCATGTCTTTTTCTGGCTGCCAACTACATAAATAGCCTGGCTTTACTCCTCCAGATGCTCCAGAAAACACTATGATGAACATTTAAGTTGGAAACTCAGAACATTTTGCAAGTAATGAAAAATGCCAATGAACATTTAATATGAGGCCAAAAGCCAATGCTTTGGTGTTAATCTGTTTGAAGAAATTTGAAGCAAATGTTAAGCATAGGCTAAGTAACTAAGCACTAAGAAAGATTTGCAGGGAAGTGCAAAAGGTTGACCAATTATGCGCATCTTTTTCATCTTACCAAGTAATGGGTTTAATTATTATGAGGTAAAAAGTGGGATTAGAAAGATTGTGCAATTAAAACAGTATGATTCCTCTCTTTAAGCACGCCACTGCAGAAAAAAATTGAATTAAAACCTCATTTTAACTAGTTCCCTAAATAATTTTTCATTTGCCATTTATATTCTATATACATATTGTATTTTCAGTAGCATACCAAGGGAAGACCATTTTTGTGGTTTAGAAAGCTTATGAATAAATCAGATCATGAAATTGTTTTATGTTGATTCAATAATAGCAATACGCCTACAAAGAAGTGAAAACCTTGCATGTTCACACACAAAAACAAACACTCACGCAAGCTTATATTCAGAATTTTAAGCACATTTTGCATGTCTGTATTTTGGCACTGACAAACTTTATATAGCTTATGCTTAAAGTCTCTCTTTAACTGTATATTTTAATCAGAGGTTGGATTATTCACGTTCCACAGTTATTCTGTGAGAGCAGTACACTGCATGAACTTCTATTTCTTAAAAAGACTCTAAGGATTCATTACTACTCTGAAAATTAGCAAGAGCCAAGAGGTTGGCCTGTTTGACCTTGATTTGTTTGGTTTAACTAAATATTTTAGTGGATCTATAAGGAGAATGAGAGTTGGTGCCTGACTGGATGATGCATTCCTTGTCTATGGCTATGGCTGCCACCGGAACTTCCAGAACAACAGTATCCTATAACCTGAAGTAGTGGCAGGCATCCAAAAAAAAAAAAAGACGCCTTGAAAAGTCTGCTTCTGATTAGAGGTCATGCTAAACTCATGGAAGAAGTTGTCCTCAAATTCTTAATTAAAAACGTAAGCCATTATCTGTGTCTATAATGGTACTGGGCCTTAAGAATATTCACTATGACACACATTTACAAAAGTATCCAATTGAACATAAATTGAAACATGAAAATCAGTACAGGGGCAGGGTTGTTATTGCTGGCACCTTATAGCTCTAGAAGACTGGATTTGAATCTGCAATCTATCTGTATGGCGTTTGTACATACTCACAATGCTCACATCCCAAACACATGAAAGTTACATCAATTGGTTACTCTACCTTAGCCCCAGTGTGACTGAAGCGACAGTGTCTCTCTAGTGCCCTGTGTTACCAGGACAGACCCCAATTCCCATGATCCTAAACTGGATTAAGTTGACTTGAAAGTTGATGGATGGGTGGGTTTTGTAATATAAAGTGATTTGGTCTTGTGGTTATTCATGCATTTGAAAATGACTTTTTGTCTTTACTGTCATATAATACTCATTCACATTATCAGTGTCCAAATAATAATTTAAGCCCACTTTAGCTAATATGAGAGATGGAGGTATTTAATGGGAATTTCAAGGGCAAGGATATGGGTGGCAAGTACACTAAAAGTCCAGTGGGGCAGCATCTCATATTTATCTTGACTGACAGGAGAGCAGTTTAACAAGACATTAGTGCCATTTAACATTATAAAAGATGGCCCGCTCCCTGTGAGATTGTTCTGCTCACACCTCTCCTCTTATCGAATTGTTTGTTAAATCTCAATCAAACTGGAAATAAATAAAAGCTAATTTGCATAAGAAAAGATACCAAGATAAGGGGGTTGAAGTATGACTAATGCAAATTTCACTCCTTTCAGATTACATTTTCATTGAGGTGCCACAATAAACACCTGTACTCCTGTTGTTCCACACATTTGGCTATTCTACTGGAGATCATTTTGCGTTCACAGTGCACCTTGCTTTTCTTTTTAGATATGAATATTCAATGTTTTCACACATTCACTAGGTCAGTAGATGAAGAAGTGACATGTCGTTAAGCATAGTCATCTGAGATTTACTGGTTCTGCTTTATGCAATGGATTTGATATTTTGTATTTTCACTTTTTTCTATTAAACACATAAGAAATGTCTGGGAATGATCTAGTAGTTCAAAACAAAAGATTACTAATGTTGAGCATGTGCTTTGCCAAAATAAAATAATTTGAAAGTTTAGTATCAGTACTTACAGTAAATAGTGACCAGAGGTTTACTCATTTGCAACACATGGTCAAGCATTTGTATCCCACAAAACTGCTAAAGATGTTTTTAACCTTTATGGGAATATTACAGAAATGTTACATTCTTGTCAGCAACTACTTCTCACTGCATTTCTTTGGAACAATTAGTGATGAGCAAAACAGGCATGTTTCGATTTGCATACAGTTTCATGAAATTGACACTAAAATTCATACATTAAGCGACTGCAAAATGCAGAACCCACTAAAGAACAACTGTGCTCCCTAAGGCTTTCTTCATGCTTCTGTGTTAACCTGTGTTTTATACTGCAGCTGTGTAAAGTGGGCGGAGTGGTGGCTCTGAAGTTAGGGATATGCACCAGCAATCAGAAGGTTTCCAGTTCAAATACTGTAAATGCCAGAAGTGACTCTACTCCGTTGGGCCCTTTAAGCAAGGCGCTTAACCTGCAATTGCTTCATCCTGGGTATGATGTTAATCTGCATTAAGCCCTGCAAGCATGTCCTCCAACTTGCAGGGAAAACATGGGGGTTGGTGGCAGGTCTGGCACTCTGGCCACCATAAAAAACCTCATACTGTTCCAGTGTGGTGCTGAGGTGTCACCAATCCAGGTGGTTTGTCATGTGGTGGGCGTGGCAACATGCTGTATCACCGTCTGCTCCCAACCTCCCTCTCTCTCTCTCTCTCTTTGTAAAGCAGGAAATCTGTACCAAATTGGTAAAATCTAATCTATTTTTGCCTTTCATTCACATCATCACAGAAGAATATCTTAAAAATGAGACATGATGCATGTTTTCCACAGTAAGAAGCACCAAAACACACCATTGTGCACATTACTGGGTGTTCACTATGGGCAAACTCAGTACAAGGAAAGTAAGGGAAGCCAAACCCACTGCCCCCTTATCCGGAGTTACTTAGCAACCACTTTATTCTATTGAAGGATATGCACACATCAGGCGATTCATCTTTTGTTCACTAGAGAACTTTATTTAAAAATAGATCCAAAACCAGACTGCTAGAAGCTGTGTACAATCCTCTTATATGAGCAGACCATGATGGCAAAATGTGTCACATGACTTCTGCATCATGTATTCAGCAACAGATAAAGTAACGGTAATCAATAGGGTCACGGCTATACAAGGATCCATGCAGAATGACAGTGACCATACCAAAGCAAAGAGCAAAATGGTGTTCCAGAATAATGATAAAATTATCAACTTACAGAAAGACATAACTGACACATATAAAGACTGGAAGTAAGCTCCCAATAAAAAAAATGCAAATCCATGACACAAGTATCAGCAATGCAAGTCAATGAAGGTGCATTTTCCTAGCATGCACTGGCTCCTTTAATACAATATGAGTAACATTTAATGCCCCAGAGCATTTCAACATCATTATTGAGTTCATGTATCCTGCCATGGCAGCATCGGCCGATGGGCCTTTTCAGCTGGATAATGGTCATATCACAAGGTTACAAAATATCTGGGAAACACTCCAGGAATGTGAGAGAGAATTCAGCATAGTATAGCAGCCAAACAGTCAACTGATATCAACCCAGTTACCATCTGGGAAATAGGTTATTTGGCACCGAGATCCCCGGGAACTATTTTACAGCAGCAATACAGAATATTGAAGCTGACATGGGTCAGAACCTCTGTCCTTTACACTTACGTCCACCTCACAGTAATATTAGGATGTTCTGAAGACAAATGTGGTTTTAGCTCCCAGTTAGACAGGTGTATGTAACACACGTTTGGATGAGAAAATACTAGTCATGCAGCGCTAGAGGTATTATATGTCTGAAGACAACTGTGAATGATTTTGAATTAAATGTATGTGTGACATTTCTAAACCAATTCAATAATCTCATAAAGGTGGCGCTTCAAGTTGAAGGCAGTGATTTAAACAGCAAAGAGCAGCAGTGTTCTTGACAACATCATATGGCTGAAGTATCTTCCAAAAACACCTGTGTTAAACATTTGTGTGTCATACTGTATGTGCAGATAGCACATTATATAGTGCAGGTTAAAAAAACATGAATTATCACAAGGGAAAAATAATTCTGTTACACCAGGTTATATGGCAAGACATCACTGGACTAGTAGTAAATAGAGAATGATGCATTGCTGTCAGCTGTTTGTGGTCTGGCAGCAACAGTACGTTTGCAAAACGATGAACTCTAGAGTGTGCATCCAAGAAATAGGCAATGTGCTATCACACCCAGTTAAAAGCAGATAAAAAGAACTGTAGCTGATAATGATGAGCCACGTGAGATGCAGATTTCTGTAGTCAATACACGTGAAGTGGAAAATGTGTCTAATGACCCCATACCATCAGAACCACAGATAAGTTCCGTCTGCGTGTCTAAAATTATTATCTAACTGTAAGTGGCAAACAAGCCATACCACAATATACATAGACCATAATACTTGAATGAATTCAATATTATTCTTAATACATCCTTTTTGAAACATTACCGCTCTTAATGACTTAGCTATCAAGATGGTGTGGTTTTGGTTGTAAAACAGATGTTTATATTTTGCAAGAGGAAAATGGGGATGGGTCTTTGGAAAGAACTCTATGGAAACAGACTTTTCTGTGGCAGATTTCACTACTGTCTGTTACCAAGATTTTATCAACTTGTCCTCAGAAATGTGAGACAAAAATACAGACAAATCATGTGCTTGTAAACTTCTAAAGCTTTAAACTGTAAAAATAAAGAGTAACAAATAGGTGCATTCCTTCTTGCAGTCTTGCCTTAGTCCTGTTCAATGGAATGGAAGAATGTTGGATACAAGGCACAAACCAACCCTCTGATGAGGTGCCAGTCCATCACAGAGTACACATACAGAGACACCTAAACTCAGTTACATGTGGCCAATTTAGAACGGAAGTACCTGGAGAAAAATATTACTCAGTTCCAGTTCCACTGTGAGGCAGCTGCACTTACAAACTGTCTTTATATATAATACTCTACCATGGCTGTTCATTTGTCTGTCCAGGATTTTAAATCACCTGTAGCTCACAAACCTTTTGAACTATTGACCTGAAATTTGGTACACATATACTGTACTACATGACCTCTGTTATCCGCTTTCGGGGTGATGATTGACCTCCAAGGTTATTCCTCTTATTATTGTATTTTATTGTAGAATCAACTCTCGGCAGCGGCCAGCAGGGCGGCCATGCAGCACATGCATACAGGCGCTGTTCTGATCCCTACCACCTTCGCCATCACTTCCCCTACCTCTTCATATCTTAAACCATTCTTGAGGGAGATTGAAAACTTTAATGCCAGCTTAAGTGAAAAATTAATGAAAATGTACAAAGTAATTGCAACACAAACACTAACTTAATCAGTTTTAATGCAAAAAGATGCAGATGAAAGAAGAGAAGAAGCGGGCCGCTAGGGTGAAGAAAAGAAGAGCTGCTCAGGAAGCAGCAAGCGCATCAACTAAGCAAACGAATGCTAAACGTACAAAGAAAGATTATGAAAACTATGAATGCTTAAGTCAATTGTACTCACTGCATGTCATTGTGCAGTGCCCCATTACTGGTATTAGATACATAATATAGGTTTCCTAGAAAGAACTGGCAAATTGTCCAGGGTTATGCCAGAAGCTACTGGGATAATCTGCAGCTCCCCAAGACCCAGAATTGGAACAAGCATGTTCAGCAAATAAAGCAAAGCTGATTTCTACAATCAATGAATAAAAGGGGACAATTTCAAAAAACAGAAGTGTCAATAAGTTGACAAGCACTTTCATTAAAACTGTAAAATAGGAGTTATACATATCACACTCCATGCATCAGACCGGAACACTAATTTCATCTCCCTACTTTGGGAGCAATTACTTTACAATAAAGGGTTTCTTTAATCCCAAGTGCTGTCCCTCAGTCCATGATTTGTTCAAGAAAGGCACAGTGATGAGAGCAATGGGAATGTTGTCGTGTTAAACATTTCTTTTGACAATTTTATTGTAATGCTGGGATGGAATGACGAAAGCTTAATTTGCATAGGTATATCATATGCTGAGTATTAGGCTAGCATGGCAAAGAAATGAAACTCGTTTTTTATTTAAAACAGATCAGAAAATGTGCACAACGGGGAAGAGCTGACTGAAATTTGACCCAAATCCCCATGACTGTAGAACTGAAAAAAGCCTGTATAGATGGACCTGTGATTTTAATCATAAGCAGTTGCATTAGAGATATTTTAAAAGTCATCATTTACCAAAGAGAAAATTACTTAAAATAACACTTTATATGAGGCATCACAGAGTTAAAAAAAAAAGTCTTGTGAGATGAAATACAGTATAAAGTACTAGCCGAAGCCCGCCGTAGTATATGGGCGGTGTAAGAATAGGAACGGAAAATGATGAGAAAGGAAGTCAGTATAACAAAGGCTTAGGAAACCACCGTCGCAGTATAACGAAAATAGCAAGGAGCGAAACCAATGCCAATGGTCGAGAGAGTACCTTCCTGTAGCAGGCTACGGAAAACATAAGACATATATAGATAGACGCCGCATTCACTGTGTTGCTCAGTCGACACGATAAGTCAGCGCGTCCGTCCTACTGCGAGTGGTAAAAGTGCCATTTAAACTAATACAGGTAGACGTGGAAACCAGGTTTTCTGATGAAAAAACAATAACGTTTTAAACAGTATCGTGTATATACAACAGATTTTGGCGAATCGTTTACATGCAATTATTTATATCCATTTATACACTAAATGCATATGTATCCCATGGTCTTAGAGTTGGTAGGCAGGGCTCTGTGAGTTGGTGATCGTGGCTCTCTGTCTTGCGTGCGGTGTAAAGTCAACGTGGCTCAGAGGTTCATGTGGACTTTTGCACAGACGAAAACGACTGAGGCTGTGTTTGATGAGTTGTTGCGTGCCTTGAGAGCGACTGTGAACTCGGGAGGACGGTTACAGTTGGTGTCGTGGCTCTGTTGTGTGTATCCCATGACGCGGTAGGAGGGTTAGAGTTGGCAGGCGGGGCTCTGTCTTGCTTGCGCTCAGTGTCTTGCGTGCCCTTAGTGAATTATATATATATAGATATACTCTCAGGGAGCACAGTGCCTAAAGCTATGCCTCCTTTCAGGCCTCCAAAGTGTTTGCTGAAAGGCATGGGACTTTATAAAATCCTTTGTCCTCCAAGTTAATGAAGCCGGCTCTTTTCAGGCAGAAATCAGAAGGCATTAGCCAACATGAGAGCATTGTGATGTCCTATATTACTGATAAAGCATGTCCTTGGGACCTTCTGACATAGCACAGTGGCTCTCAATTGTGGATTTTTCATTTTCACCCATCCATGTATTTTCTAGCAAACTTTCCAGTGCATAGATGAAGAAACTAAAGCACATCCTGGAAACACTGAGCTCAAAGCTGTAGTTAATGCTGGAGGAGGTGCCGTTCCATTGCATGGCACACTCACACATCTGTTGGTATATTTCAGGAGAAACTGAGGAACAAGAACAAAACTCACAGCCATAGGGGGGAACTAGCAAAAGGCAGACAGACAGCCGTTCAAATCATTTTTACTTCCACTATTTTTTACATGTTTCAAAATTTCAAGCATGGACAGAATATGATTTGCTCAAGGTCACACAGTGAAAAGCAGTTGGGATTGAACTATCTACCTTGTGGTGTACAGTTGAACAACTTAGCATCACCTCTTACCTGTATAAATTATATTAGAGAATGAAAGTTAATCAAGACAAAATGCAGTTAAAATGTAATTACAATAAGCATACACCTTTACTCTTTATATTGTTATGTTAATAGCATTCACTCATATTCTTAATCTGCACAATCAAATACACAGTAAGGAGGCTACAGCCTCAGCTGCCTTGAATGCAGTGCTGGATTTGATGTTAGCACACTGCAGGGACTACCGTTTCAAAGTCATCTGAACAAAGACATCAAAAGGATGCTGAATTCATTAAAAAAAGACTGATAAAATAAAACTCAATTGATCAGAAAAGCCAGCTATAGTACAGGGATGACCCTGGACTCACTAGAGACAGAGACAGAAATTCAGCCATCCTCTCCAAGGTGTATAGTCCTAGAGCACATGGCTTATTCCACCATACTGTGCTAAAGGGTGCTGTTGGGGCATATGTTTACATTCAGTCATCACACCATATAAAGCCTCCACCGTTGTGCTTCTTGTCACCCTTGCCAGTGATAACAGACACAAGAACATATTTGTATAGGTGCCATTTACATTAAATGTACACTGGGCACGTGTGTATTGTTCTTCATCTCGTGCCAGTGTATTGGCTCTCAGATTGTGGATAACATATGTCTGCTCTTTGTTACATTCCATACTGTTGCAGAATTTGTGAATTTCTCCAACCGAACATTGTAATAACTGGGGGTTGTATTGAGCCATCTGCAGACCCAAATGATGATGAGAAGGCCTAAAAAGATGTAGGTTTGCTTTTCAAAAATAAATACAATGTAAGTGGCCAGGATATTGAAACACAAGGCACATACTGTAATAAGTTAATACCACAAATTCCATGCTCTATTTATTAAGCAAATTAACAGAAAGACTTGTCGGCCTGCTAGTGCCATTTCCTGTGGTCTACTCCTTTTCTTTTTTTGTGTTCTCCCCCACCACCACCACCACCCCTCCCAACTCTTCTTATGTCTCCTCATCCCATGTACCTCAGATTGAAACACCGGACTAGCAAACCATTGTCAAGCACGATACCCCTGTCTAAAGTCCAGTTCAGAGAGACTGTGGAGGAGGTTTATTCTGACAGTCCATGCGCATCTTGATTAAGGAACGTGTCTAGAACTACACAATTCCCTTTTACTAATTCTCTTACATTAAGTTGTTTATTTAGCTATTATTTATCACATACGTAAAATTCTATTAATGATTTTTGACATTTTAAAAGTCAAGTAGTATTACTATTGCCCTTTATTGTCTTCCTAAAGGCACTGTCACTGGAGTTGAACAACTAAGCATTTCATTACATATCGTACTATATGTATAATTTGTTTTGTGACAATTTAAATTTGATTTGATACTTTATAAGAATAACTACAGCACTATTGGCCACAGATTTAACCCTAACCCTAACCCTAAACCAATAAGGGCTTGCCAATAATGGCCATATCCCCTACCCTAAACCTAACCCTAAACCAATATTCCTACATACATGTTGGGCAATCCTCAGCTCTCTAATCCATTGTATCTGGTAGCAGGGAGGCACTGATAAAGTAAATCCATCTTTTTGCCACATATGGAATTGGTGGACCCCAACTGTTGTCCATTTCTGCTAAGTTGCACGATTGCCTAACTCTGATTCCCCCTACATTACATGGCATAGCACCCACTGACAGTAGAGCTCCAGTATACACTCCTTCAAAGCATGTGAATTTCCCCTTGGGATTAATAAAGTATCTATCTATCTATCTATCTATCTATCTATCTATCTATCTATCTATCTATCTATCTATCTATCTATCTATCTATCTATCTATCCATTATTTGATATAAACCATTCCCAGTAGTTTCCCTCTGGTGGATCAATACAGTACTACTTGCATATCTGTCTAAAGTCAAACGGACAAAGGGAAAACATGCAATGTCATCATTTTCAGGGCAAGAAACTGAACCTGAAGTTGTGAGGCAGCCGCACAACAGAATCACCAAGTGGTGATATTCAAGTGCAAATTTGTTTTTTTTTTTAAATGAGTCTGTTTTTGACTAAGCATTTATCTTAGACTTTCATCAAAGCCAATCTAACTCATTTTAAAGTAATTCATTACTGAGTTTCAACAAATTAAAAAATGATATATTCATACAGCTCATTGCCGACATGTAAAAAAAGTCAAACGGCGCTGTTCATTTTACCACAGTGAACAGACAATGTGTGCTGCAAAACTAAATGTTTTTATAAAACAGACTTTTGCCTTTGGCATTTACTCAAGACCACCTATTGTTTTTCCTCATGCTGGTGGCAATCTAACAGTGCCCCTTTTAAATATGCAGCACAGCATTAGTGTACAAGAGTCAGGCAATTGATGTCAACGTGCTACATTGTATCTAAAGTAATCATCCATACTGGGATGAAAATGAATTCAAACTGTGAAGATAAATGAGGTGGAGATGCTAGGCAAGGACTCAAGCAGTGGTGTCAATTGAAAAAAATGAGAAAACAAGAAAATGTAGTTTGACTTACATTATGCAAAAAGGGAATCTGCATCTTGAATGCAGCAATCTCCACAGAGCACCCACACACGCCACGTGATGGTGTAAGGCTCAATTCACGTGAATCTTCTGTGCTGGCTGAATTCTTAGCCAGGGTGCCATCAGCTTGCACATTGCTAGGCTTTGACGAAAATAAATCATCAGTGTCAATCAGGAGACTAATCTATGCTTTAGGGAAAACTCCTCTGGGATGCCCCCAGAACATTTCCACCATATAGCTGTAAGCTAGTGCTGATTTCCATACACTTGAATGCTTGTCTGTCAACACTGTTTCCATTAGCCACACATTATCAGACTGCACAGTCTTTTTTGGTTAAACTTGTAATTATATCACTAGCAAAGAAAAAAGGAATGCAGATCTGGCTTCTCTGAAACCCACAAATGTTTCACTATTGAATATAATCAAGCACTAAAGAAACTTTCATGAGTGCTTTTGTGGGTTTGCAATCTTTTATGTTTTCACAGTAGGACCCTTTAAATCAGTGTTGCAAACTATGAGCATGAGAATGATCACTAAAAAGATTTTAAAAATAGCTAGCACCAATTTGCATTGCTTCTTATATGTGTTTTATGAAGAGCACCTCAGAGATAACCAACAGCATAACTTTACAAATGCTGTACTAATTAGTGATTTAAAAAAAGTTCAAACATTTGCACTTTAATTTGCACTTAAAGTAATTCTGCCTTCTGCCCCTACTCTGCCACTGCAGCCAAAATGTCCTTGGAAAGGGCGATTCAAGACACTCTGACACCTGCTTCTGTATTAAGAAATAAGCTCATTCTGTTTTTACAGCAGTTAGGTGAGTCACAATGAACCATTGAAATAACAGAAACAAATTTAGTGATGGACAGAATAAACGTACAGTAATTAACTTAGCCCCCATGATGCTTGATAAAGACGCATTTGAAGAGATGGCTTTATTTGATTCTAATAACTAACTATATACACATTACATATACATACATATTATATATACATATACTGTATATACACACACATATATATACATACATATACAGGTATATACATATATACATACATATATATACAAATATATAGTCAAATGAACTGCTTCATAGACAAACTAATCTTTTATTTTATTTGTATGCACACTTTTATGTTACATATTAAGATTACCAGGAATACTGGCTAATTTATATGGTAACGTTAATTACAATAATAACTACACTTTAACAAAGCTGGAAATACACTTTTCAATTACAAATATTTACAGTATTAGCCATGCATAAGCACATCATCTGTTCAATGTCTTACATTCGTCTATCACTTATAACGATTCAGGGTCAGAGGAGCAATAAAGCAAGACAATAATAAATGTGAGTGATGCAGACATTGTTTGTACCTTTGTGGCAGTCCAGGATTAAATGGTAACTATAAATGAATTACATGCTCATGGTGTTGCAGTCATCAGCTCAGACTTACTAAGATATTACTGAAAGATTCAGGATCCACCTTATAAAGTCAACCTATCTGAGTCAATACAAGAGTCATGTCATTTCAAATGCACGTCAGTTTCATTAGAAAATTAGTGATGGAGCATTTGGCCATATTAGAAGTTCCTTTTTTGAAACGAATATGGGTGCATTTTGTGTTATTTTATACAAAAATATTTTATTTGCTT
Organism: Polypterus senegalus; assembly: GCF_016835505.1. Classification (NCBI taxonomy): domain Eukaryota; kingdom Metazoa; phylum Chordata; class Cladistia; order Polypteriformes; family Polypteridae; genus Polypterus; species Polypterus senegalus. The sequence continues at coordinate 52,394,284 of NC_053160.1, read as the reverse complement.
CATCATTATGATGACTAACTAATGCTTGAATTGCAAGACCTCTTTTAATGTCTTAATCTGTTACTTTGTACTAAGTTAATAGTTTTCCAGTATTTTCTAGTCGGAAACTAAAGCAAAGGGATTTTCCTAATGATAAACATGTAATAACAGCGGGAAAATAACAAGACGAAATGAACAGCAGCAACTTCAAATACGTTACGAAAATAAGCACGCTGCAAACACACAGCAAACAGTGGTTAGCCAAGGTAAGTATGAGATGGACAAAAGTTTACCAGGGAACATCATCGGTGCAAACTGCCTGCAATCTAAAGAGCAGATGAAAGTCAAGTGTTGATGATGCCGCACGACGAGCACAAAGAACAGGTAGCGATCTTCATCAAAGTGAGCTCTGGAGTCGCGTGCGCAACATTACAACCCATTTTGACAGCCTGCTTTATTTTCTGCAAGCTGTCAGCCATTAAACCTTTGTACAAAGAAAATAAGTTTCTTGCTTTTTTATTTTTAACACCTACTTGGTAACCTGCACAGTAAAGAACTAGAGGGGTTCCAAAAATTTACCAGTGACAGCCTGAGAGCCGCTAAATCATTACGGGAGTATTGCATCTCAGAACTGGGAGAGAGCGCAATCACCCTTCTGCCAGTGCGTCTCACTAATGAAATGCACACGAATGGTCTTACACAGGAGGCGTGAATCTAAACATAAGACTGCAAATGTACAGTTGTTTGACAAAAAAAATCACCATTCTTACCAATAAGGAAATGAGAAAGGCATACAAACGAATTCATGAAAAATGAAAAAAGTGTGCTCGCTTACCCGGGATCGCCAGGTTGGTTAGAGGGGTATCGTGGATGCTCTCCGGTAAACTTGCCATCCAGTCAGCGAACCTCAAATCGTTTCTCCCGTGAGAAGAGGCCATCGTAGTTTGTCTGTGTCTGTGTCCCGTCTGTCCGAATGCCTCTTTTCACTATGCCGTGCAAGACCCCAGTCTCTATTTACTCTCCTCCGCTCGCTGGAGAGCCACACTGCGAGAACAGAGAAGACGAGAGGAGCCACACCTACAGGATGGCGCGGAGCTGACACATGCTAATTGTGAGTGACCAACCAGTACGTGCGCACGCTCTCTATCGCTCTCTCTCTCTCTCTCTCCTTTAACTAGTCGCTCAATCTGTGCATCTTTGATTTAAAGTAAGACTTATGTATTTGTTTGTATTGGAAAATGAAATATTTGAATAAATGTCACGGAAATCTATCTATCTAAAAATGCATTTCATATCTAAAGTGGTATTTTCTGTCACCGCGGATCGATTAAGGGGTTATATTTAGGAAACGGTAATAATAAATATAATCCATAACTGTGATGATAAATTACGAATAACACTCACTGTGCTCTCATCTTTACGTATGAGTTACTTATTGAAAAATCAATGGATCACCATCCAGGGCTTTATAGTAATTAAACGTCACCCTTAGTAGTGATATAAACTCTTATCAAAAAGTGGCTTCTTATTTTTATGTGTAACGGTCCGTAATCCTTCTCCTACTCAAGTCTGATCACATCACATGGCACTAAAATAAAAAATGATTGTAACATTTAGCTTAGTGACCCTGTAACTAGATAAAGCGCTCTCTTTAAACTAAAGGTGCCGACGTGCATCTTCGGCGTGATACCACATGTGTGGTCCCCAAAAGCACCACCTACGTAAAGGTTCCAGAAAGAACCTTTATTTATTTAGATCAAATGTTCTATAAATAGATATGAATAGATAATAACAGATTTATGAAACGCCAAATTGCTCCTGAATTGAAAAGGTCTCTTCTTTCTACAATACAGTCTAAGTTCATTTTTTCTTCATCTGTTAGTATCATAGGTAGCATACTCTACTCTATTCGGTTTCAAAGCCCAAACAACCAACTTCATATACAAAGAACCTTTCCCAGAATGCAATGGTTCTTTGTAAAGCAACAGTTCTACAAGGCACTATACAATCCAGTAAAGTGCCATTAAAGAACCATTATTTTTATGAGTGTGTGTGTCATGGATAGAATGTGAAAGGGTGAGCAGAAATACACCAGTGTTTAATATAAGGAATACCGTAACAGTCCCACCCAAAGTAATGTCAAACCTAGCAAATCTCACACAGACACAGGGACACACTTAAAAATAAAGGTGCCAGACTGGATCTTCAGAGCAATGCCATAAAAAAGTCATCCACAAGAAGGTTCCAGAAAGAACCTTTATTTATTTAGATCCCATAATGGGTTCCATACAGTAAATAACCATAGATGTCAATAGATTTGTGAATTCCAATGGTGTATGATTTTAAAAGGACTTTTGCTGCATTCACAATAACACTGGCTACATCCAGGTTTTCTTCATCTGTTAGTGTCCTGCTAAGGATTTCAGGGTTTTTTTCACCCTTCATAACAGAAAGTTTTTCAAAGCACAAAGAACCAGCTTCATATGTAAAGAACCCTTCAACAGAATATAATGGCATTTCATCAAGGAAAGGTTCCACGAAGAACCACAAAAACCAGTAAAGTGCATCTCATGGTGTCATTATAGAACTGTTATTTTTAAGAGTGGAGAATTTAAACCAAGGTTGCTGGATACCCGTGAGGTAGCAGGATGGACTACTGCTTCACCTTCCTATGTGAAAAAGTTGCTCTTTTCTGCTGTTTCTTCTGAAAAAAATTATTTAGCAATCACTGCCATTTTACATTTATATCATTTAATGGCACTAAAATTGTCTTCCTAGTCCTTAATACAGTATGTCTGTACATTAAGAATTAAGTGAGATCTAGTTTATGTCAAGAGGTCTCAGTTCAAGTCTTGTTCCCAGCACCACCTCTGTGGAATTTTCCCATTCTTCCCATGTGGCCCTTTCACCAGGTATTTTGGTTTGTCTCTTGGTTAACTGGTGGCTGTAAATTGGCCTGGCATAAAGAAATGTTGGTGTGTGAGTGAGTGTGCCCTGCAATGGACTGACAATGAATGTTGGTTTTGTAGTATTAGCCACTTTTATGCCCGTGATTTGGTATGTGATGTTTTTATCTGTAACATTATTTTTACCCTTGTTGTGGTCATTTATGTCAAAGTATCTTCTTTTATCTATGAGGTGTTTTGTAGGTGGTCCCCCAAGAGGTGGTGCCTCAGCCCTATAAAGGATGAGGAAAACCTATTGTCCCATGTGGCTCATTGAATGCGCTCATGGTATGGTGAATTTCAATGGTAATTATTGTTTTTGTGCTTGTTTCTTGTGATTTCCTGGATTTTAGGGCTCTGTCCTTTATATTATGACCACTGTTTTGTGCTGGTTCCCAAAGTTGGTTGACTAGCTGAAATAAATGACTACAGACGGGTGGCCCTCACATTATACAGAACATCATGACTATATAAGAAACATCACCTGGATGCACTAGGACACATCATCAGTGATATATCCTGAGGTCATCGGGCATTCCGGGTCTCGCAACATCATACACCCTCGCTCAGGTGACCCAGCCGGGGTTGATCACTCCCAAACTTGTATGCCAGTAGCGATCCACGGATCAGCCCTCTTCATCCAAAGCCACCTTGAGGCTCTCTCTGTGGCTTCACTTGTTGATTTAATGGCCCTCTTCTTGGCCGCTCTTTTTATGCCCAACCGTGTGAGGACTCTGCAGAGTAAGCGTCCTGCAAATCCTCTGCAACCAATTTCTATGGGCTCATAGAGTACCCTCCAGCCTCTGCCCCTGCACTCCTCCACCAGCTCCTGGTACTTGGCGTGTTTTCTCTCACTAGCTTCCTCGATACGTTCTTCTCAGGGCACTGTCAGTTCCAGCATGATCAGCTGTTTTGAGGCTTCAGATGTAATGATCATGTCTGGCCGAAGTGTTGTTGTTATAATTTGCTGAGGGAACTTTAGCTGGTTTGCCAAGTCAGCCTGCAGCTGCCAGTCAGAGGCTGTGTGGAAGAGGCCTGTTGTTACTGCCTTTGCCTGAGATTGCTCTCCCACTTTAACGAAGGTAACTGCCTTCTTTGGGCCATGGAGGAGTTTGCTTGTCTTGATGGCTACAGTCAAGCTTTCAATAACTGCCTTGAGCACCTTGTCATGGCGCCACCGATAGTGGCCGTCTGCCAGTGCCTTAGGGCAGCTGCTGAGTAGATGTTCTAGATAGCCTCTTCCTGAACACAGTGGGCAGGATGGTGTCTCGCTCTTTCCCCAGATGGGGAGGTTTGCTGGGCTTGGCAGGGCATAGTAGACATAGTAGACTGACATGAAAGAAATCTCCCTGCATGCTGTCCAAACATGTGATCCTTCGCTGGAGAGTACTCTCCCACCTTGTCCACGCACCCTGTTGCTGGAGTCCTACTGACCTGCTCACTCATGAAGACACTATAGCAGCTGCTTCTGCGTCACCTCAGTCCACAAGTCCAGTAAGGACTGGAAACCCTACTCTTGGCATACCAGGAACACACTAGTTTTGAGCATGCAGTCTTCTACATGCTTACACCAGACCCACTCCTTTTTGGATGAACTGGGTGGTTATGTGAGGGTTATGTTTTTTGATTTTTTGAGTGCATTTAACACCATTCAACCCTCCATTCCTAATGATAAACTGGAGAGGATGGATGTGGATTCCACCTTCACCTCCTGGATTACTGGACGACAGCAGTTTGTCAAACTGCGGAATTGTGTCTCCGGGTCAGTAGTGAGATATGTTGGAGCCCCAGATGGGACTGTTCACATTATACACAGCAGACTTTAAATATAAGTCAGAATTTTGTTACATTCAGAAGTACTCTGATGATACAGCTGTTGTGGCATGTTTAAGGAACTGGCAAGAAGGGGAATATAGGGATCTCAATGGAGCTTTCAGTGACTGGAGCAATAAGAACTGTTTGGTTCTATATACGATAAAGACCAAGGAGATGATTGTGGATTTCCCCAGGTCTAAGCTCCCCCTTCAGCCTGTGAACATATGAGGAGAGGACATTGAAATGGTGTAGAATTATAAATATCTACCCACCCTGATGACAGACAGGATTGGTTTGTGAACACAGGAAGGTGCAGAGAAGGCTCTTTTTCCTTAAAAGACTCAGATCATTCGGCATATACAATAAAATGTTGTCTTTGTTCTGTCAGACAGTTGTTGCCAGTATCTTCTTCTTTGCTGCCACGGAACAGTATGACAGATAAGAACATAAAGAAGCTAGACAAGCTGGTGAATAAGGCCAGCTCGGTGCTGGGTAGGACTGTGGACTCAGTGGCAATGGTGGTGGAAAGGTGTATGAGGAGGAAGGCAGAGGCCATCTTTGACAATAGCAGTCCCCATTTCCACAGCTTTTTGGCAGATCACAAAAATAAGCATAACAGTCGTCTTCTCTCACTGTGGTGCAGAACAAAATGCTTTAGAAGATCATTTGTTCCTATTGCTATGAGATTTTATAACTCTGTTGTCAGCACAAGTAATTCATGACCTGGTCACCACTTTACCTTCTGACACTGTAACAATTGGCCATTTGTACTTTTTATTGTTTACTTTTTACTGCTTTGACTGTTTTGTTCTCCTTCCTTTTTTAATAATTTGTAACCATTTTTAGTGATATCTATTTCTGTTTCACACAGGGGAAAATGTGTCTTATTTGTTAGTGATTTCAGATGAATGAGCATAGTTAAGTAAAAGAAAATCTTGTTATGTCCCTGGTCCTGTTTAGCAAAAGTAATATATATATATATATATATATATATATATATATATATATATATATATATATATATATCACATAATATATAATGTACTGTATATAATGAAATATTATATACACAATGTCAAGCGCCTGTGTTTGGGAGGCAGAGTAAGGCCTCTGGAGATTGTAGTTACCTGCCAAACCAGGGGTTGGCGCTGTGTTCTAATGCTTTTTCTCTTCCACCCTCTGCAGAACAGAAGAGTGACAGCCATTCCACCTCTGATGCCACTTCAGTTGTCCACACTCCTGGACCCTCCCTGTCCTGCCTGGAACCCATATGACCAGACGTTCAGCCATATTTTCTTAGTTTTCTGTTGGACTTGTGTCTGAAAAGACATCTTGATCATCTCTGTATCAAGATCAACAAATTCTTTTGTTTTGCATTATACGGGGTCACAAGCATCCCCCCAAAACTTTTTCCGTGTTGGTACTCTTCTTTAACAAAATATAACATTACTTTTAATAGTAATATCATAAACATGATATTATATTACATATTTAGTGCTACAGTGGAGTGAAACTTGTACTTTCTTCGGAAACTATGAACCTATTTTGTTAAATGCAGAGCAACTGTTGACACACCAATTGAAAAGAAACAATTAAAACAGAAGAAAGAATGTTTTTTTAGATAAATATGCTCTTTAAAATATCATTTGGATGTATTGTCCAAACATGTACACCTACCAACTGTTCTTCCATCTGAGAGTCAAGGGGAACTTCTTGGAGTGAGCTGTTTGTTTTTCCTTGGGTGCTTTTATAACCCTGGTTGGTATAACATTGAAAGAAATTAACCTTTAAAACTATCTTAACTTCCTGGGTTGGGTCAGAATCATTAGACTTGTAACAGACCTAACACCCCTGATTTTTAGTACTTGCCTAAGCCGAGGGAGAAGAATAGGCATTGAGACTTCTTCATCCCCTCTCTAGCAAGAGCAGGTGGAGTGAACAGTGAAATGAGTAACTATTATCAAACAGTTAGCAGCATAATAACATTTATAAAATCAATGAAATTCATATGAAAATGGAAAAATGCAGTTCAACAGAGAGAACATTATAGTTAATCAAATGGAAGATGTGATATTAAAGATTAAATAATATCAGCTTTTTAATGCAAAATAGAGAAGAGTGCTTTTGAGTTTGGATTTCAATGGTCCAAATGATGGCATTTAGCTAGCAGACAAGGAGATGGCTGTAAAATTAGCTTATCTTTATACTGCAATCATTCTTTTACCGTACATCTAGAGCAGAGAACAAAAACATGAACACTGTGAACAAGTAAAAAGCATATTTTGTGATGGTGAGTGTGATCTTCCATGCCTTGGCATGCTGGGCCAGTAACATTACTTCAAGACAGGCCCACTGAATCAGCAAACTAATGAAGAAGGCAGACTCAGTTACATGGAGCACTCTCAATCTACTGGAGGTAGTAGTGGAGGAGTGAACGAAAACAAAACGGATGGTCATAATAAACAACGCTGCACATCCCCTCTCAGACAACACTAGCACTGAGGATTTTTCAACCAACAAATTATTCAGCAGAAGTGTGACAAGAAATGCTACTGAGGCTGCTTCATACCAACAGCAATACACCTGCATTATGCCTCACTGGGACTGCTGTCTTATCATTTGCCAAGTCAGAAGTATCTATCTATCTATCTATCTATCTATCTATCTATCTATCTATCTATCTATCTATTGTTGCAGATGGCTGGGGTGGAGACCCAGCTGAGATGCCCAGGAGGACCAGAGGAGGGCTTGCGCCATTCCCAGACCATGAGGGGGCAACGCCCTGGTACCTTTGGGGGCCACAGGTACTGAGCTTTGAAGCTCCGTCCTGTAGGGGCCCGTGGTCACCGCCAGGGGGTGCCCCATTCCTTTGGAGTCCTAGACTTCAGCACTTCTGCCACACCCGGAAGTGCTGGGGGGAAGAAGACTGGGGACACCCGGAGTGCTTCTGGGAATAAAGCCGGCAATTCCGCCACACTGGGACGTGTCGGTGAAAGATTGCCAGAACCCACCTGGAGCACATCCGGGTACTATAAAAGGGGCCGCCTCCCTTCATTGAATAGCTGGAGTCGGCAGAGTAGTGGACAGAGCTATCTATCTATCTATCTATCTATCTATCTATCTATCTATCTATCTATCAGTCTGCCTGTTGTAATAATAAAGCAGAGACAATAACTAATAATGCATATTTAAAATAAAGTGTTACCACATACAAAAAAAAGTGAGCATATTGAATGCCTGTGGGCAACAGACTTCTGTGTACAATCTGGAGACATTCTCCTTCTTGAGTAACGTTAACGGTACACACAGAACAATGGGAAGACAGAAGCACAGCATAGGATTGCGATGAAAATGTAACCACAAGTCTTCTCTCATCTTTTTGTGTTTCCATATCATATACTGTATCTAGGAGAAGTTGTTTACCCATACGTAGAAAGGATGGCCAAATGGCAAAGCAAGGAAAACAATACCGTGAACAAAGAAAGAGGCTCCGTTAGGAGTTGGCTATTTCAAATCAGTATACAAGTATTAAATAATCATATTTTCCAGCAGACCATTCCCACGTTGAAGAAAACAGGCACAATTGCCCAGCTGTCCACTTCTACAGGCTGAGCTGAATAATTCATCTCTTCTGCAAGATAACCAAATGAGTCAGGTGAACAGAGTGAATTTTTCTCATTTACCATTTTACTTTTTAATGTTCTTGTGCTGATTCGGAACATCTAACTGAGTACTTCACAGGGGACAACTATGGTTCCTTTGTCCATTTTCAAATAGCTGAATCCAGATCAAGGCCTGCAGGCAGAGCCTACGTCAGCAGCATCAGTATGGGAGGTCTGCTCCAGAATATGTGTATACATGTACTGTCAGTGATTCATAGCAGTGCAATTTAGATCCTCTTTAGGCCATATTTCAAACCCAGAACATGGAGCTGTGAGGCAGCAGTGCTAACCACCATGCCATCTTGCTTCCCTTGCTTAATATTTTACTTTACTTAAATCAATCAATGAGATGAACCCTCAGAAAAAGTCATCCCGTCTGACAATAACAGTGATTCTCGGCTCAGTTCTTAACATACAGGTGGTAAACTAGATTATGGGATGGGGCAGGTCAAAGGTCAATATAATACGCTGATCAAACGCAATGGAAATACCCAGGAGGGCTTACACCATAATTGCAAATAAGAAGCAGACAAAGGCTCTCTTTCTTAACAATCAGTAACACAACTAGCCCAATGAAACGGGGGCGGGGGGGGATGGGGGGGTTTTGGTTGACCTTCAATAATGAGACATCAGCACTGACAATTAAGGGGGCTACCATTGTGTCCTCTTCCAATGTCAGAGTCTCCTCAGCATCCCAATCTTGAGGTTACTCGATCATTCAAACGCTTTCTGCTGCAGATCTTGCCGCTCAGGCTACCAGCAGCTGTCAACTCCAGAATTTACACAAGAACTGCATAAACAGATGCGGCCAAGCCAGGACATTACTCGAGGGCATTCTCTCAAGTCTGTATACAGAAATTATTAGTTGACTGGCACAACTGAGGGGGAAATATGGAAATCAAAGATATGAAAAAAGAAATGGGAGCAAAACATTATATGTTCAGACACCGAAGATTAAGAATAAAAGAAATGATGTTGGGTTATTTTGTGAAATTTTTTTCCATACACAGAGCATATCAATTAATGGTGACTTACAGTATCTACTGGGAATTCCACCTTTTAATTCCAAGAGCACACGGCCTCCTGGGAAGCTCCACACTTTTCATGAATGTAGGGTGTAAAGATCTCTGATGGGGAAGTCCTGCCTCATGGATTGTAGCCTCTGTCAGGTTGTGATTTATGTGACATGATAATAGCAAGGACAACAGTTTATAAATCGCTATGTTTTATTTTGTGAATGTCATAAGTGAAATAAATCATAAAACATTAAAAATTAAGCAACATTATATTTGATGAAGTAGTCACATGTGATTTTGTATTACTTTTCAATGACACTGTTTTTAACGTTAGTGTATAGAGGGTTTTTAAGTCAATGTGTCATTTATCAAAATAAGTTGAATTAAAATCAATCCAATAATACTTTAAATGAAACACAGAAAGTACAAACACACAATAAACACAAAGGCCACTGCAGTGTAACGTACAGAACAATGAGGCAGTAAAAACACTCCAAACTACAGTGAGCAAGTAAACACCTTCACCCGTCTTAGACTGGACTTTAAACGCCTGGGCTCCTCTGCTCCGCCTCACTGGGTAAATGTTGCCAAGTCACTTAATCTTCCTGTTTATCAGCTGTACAGACATCTGTGTACACAACTGTTCTCTAATTCTGTGAAACAGATGTTTAGTATTGACTCAATGCTGGGTGCCTAGGAGGTGAGTGGAGTTCTGCAACTCATTAATCTGAAATGACCAACTGACTTCACTGATGATAGGGATGTTCTACACTCAAAACTGTCTTAATCTGACACCCTCTTGGATATTGTAAGGCCTGCATAAGGTGATGCATCTCTACCTGCTATGGAGACAGTTGCATATCCTGCTTGCTTTCCAAGTTGTAAAAATCAATGAGAAAAGGTAGTGTATTGAGTGTAGACTCGACCATTTGAACCAAGATCACTGAAATGTTATGATCAATTAATCAGAAACTGCCACCCAGATTCTTTAATGATCTTGGTCTGACCAATTAACTTGTCTTATCTATTGTCCAATTGCAAAAAATCAGTGAAAACAATTGTACTATAGCTCTTTACTTGCTAAAGTGAGGGTCATGGATGCAGGGACATTTGAAGAGTCAGGCCTGTACTTCTATGCAGATCTGAAAAGTCTAAGCAGGTCTTAACAATTCAGGGTGGGGTCCCAAAACTCAAGAAGTGGGCTTACACTGGCAAAAAAGGGCCAAAGCCTTGGTTAACAACAGTTAATAGTTCTGGATTGTGTTAATACAAGATTCAAAAAACAAAGCACCAGCAAACAAACAAAAATCAAAAACTGGTAACAATAACTTGCCTAAGAAGCAAACCCAAAGCAAAAAACTGTAGGACTAAACCAGAAACCGAAGTCATAGCAAATGTTTTCCAAAACTCAAAGACAGAGCTGTTGTGATCAGTAGTTTTTTTTTTAATTTTTTGTGGCTTCGTTTGAATGAATATTAAAAATGTATGGAACTATTTGGGAGTTTCAGAACTCAAGAATTTATGGCATTTTACAAAAATTGAAGACACCATCTTTGTCTTGCTATGGGTGCTGTCATCAGGCATTTCCATTGCAATCGTCCCCCAGAATGCATGGTGCAAATATGACATCATCATTTATAAGTCGATTTCTGAAGTGTAAGTGCATTTCCACACTATCCAAGACCAACCGACAACTCCTTGTTTCTTAATTGTCTTCCTAGTTTAGAATTCTGTTTTGGTTATTGGCATTTGAGTTTTCATAAATGATTCAGTTCAGACATCTAATTAGTTTATCTTCAGCTTTGACATTAAGCTTGCTCCTGACTATACTCATCTCAGTCATTTTCATAAAACTAAATTGTCTCAATTCAAATTAGTAAAAGAATTTACAAATCAGGAATCAATAAAATGACCCAAACAAAAAGACCACTAACAAATTAGCAGAAAAGCTAATATTGCAGTACAAGTACTAGTTTTGTTGGGCTGAATGGCCTGCTTTTGTGAAACTTGCATTTCTAATATGCTAATTTGTAATATTCTAATTATTATGGATGACTTAAGTGGATTGGATTGGTGAGTTTTGTTGGGTTGAATGACCTGTTCTAACCAAAATATTTCTAATGTTCTATTGTACTGAGGCATCACTGATCTTATATAGGTTAAGTGTGGCACCTCAGCAGCAGTGCCTTGAACTCAACAAAACAAGACAAGGAGAATAACCATAGGAAGAGGAGGTCAGGGCATGCACTGATACAGCACATTGCCACACCCTCCACATGACAAATCAACTCAGAATCCCAGATTAGGACCCAAGTGCAGCCATCCAACAGGTGACACCTCAGCACCACACTAGTTCAGATGGAATAGTGTTAGTTTTTTTATGGTGGCAGAGAACCAATTCTGCCACCAACCCCCAGGTTTTTAGGTTGGAGGGCCTACGTGCAGGGCTGGATGCAGGTTAATGTCACAGAGCAATTGTAGGTTATGGGCCTTGCTCAAGGGCCCAACAGAGTAGAGTCACTTTTGGCATTTTAAGCGATTCGAACCCGCAACCTTTCGATTGGCAGAGCAGCTCCCTAGCCTCAGAGCCACCACTCTGCACCAAGGAGTGCGTGTATTAGTCAAGGTATAGCTGCAAATCTTGAGAGACAATCTACCAGAAATTATCTCAGGGATCTGGGTTCGAATCCCACTCATGGCACATTGCTGAATGGAAGAATATATCTCTAAAATACTTTTTATTTAAAACTTTCTCTTCAACAAACGGTGCTTTGAATCCTACATTGCAGATGTAGTTGTTTATTTTTCTTTTTTGATTAAACAAAAACTGTTGAATGAATGATTGATTTGTCAAGGAACACATGGACAACAAGCATAGTTAAAATCACACTTAAACAAACTGCCTGTCCATTCTATTGACTCATAATTATAACAAATAATAATACATTTCACTTACTTATATAGCACCTTTACCATGGTCTGAGATGGCTGCACAGATAATCAAGAGGGGCACAATAAAAATGAAAGCACAATAAGAATGAATAATAATAATTCATTACATTTATATAGCACTTTTCTCAGTACTCAAAGCACTATCCACACAGGGAGGAACCGGGGCACAAACCCACAATCTTCCACCGTCTCCTTACTGCAAAGCAGCAGCACTACCACTGCGACACCTGCGAGGATAAATAACAGTGCACAGCGTTGTGTTTGTATGTATTTATAAAATTTGGGAAGTAATATATTCTAGTTGATGTTGACATTTAATTAATTTGAATTAGTTAAAAATAAATATTTGGAGATATTGCAAAGGGAAATGTTTATATACTTAGCATAAAACAACTATATGTGTTCTAGTAAACAGCATGCACACCACTTAGTTAATTATATATATATGCCTTTGGAGACTGTATGATTAAAAATGTCTGAGTATTAAAGGTGTAGGTCTATTTTATAAGCATATTTTATAACAACAATGTTAATACAGAGTATAACTTTAATTATTAGCATTGATATGAATTATTATATTAGCATTGATAAGAATTATTTGTGAAATTAGTGTTAAGTACAAAAAGTACAAAAAAAAACATACAAATCACTTGGTTTTACAGGTATATTTATATATATATATATATATATATATATATATATATATATATATATATATACTGCGGTGGGCAGGCGCCCTGCCCAGGGTTTGTTTACTGCCTTGCATCCTGTGTTGGCTGGGATTGGCTCCAGCAGACCCGTGACCCTGTAGTTAGGATAACGGATGGATGGATTTATATATACATATATATATATACATATATACATATATACATATATACATATACATATATACATATATACATATATACATATATACATATATATATATACATATATATATATACATATATATATATACATATACATATATATATATATATATATATATATATATATATATATATACTGCTCAAAAGAATTAAAGGAACACTTTTTAATCAGAGTATAGCATAAAGTCAATGAAACTTATGGGATATTAATCTGGTCAGTTAAGTAGCAGAGGAGGTTGTTAATCAGTTTCAGCTGCTGTGATGTTAATGAAATTAACAACAGATGCACTAGAGGGGCAACAATGAGATGACCCCAAAACAGGAATGGTTTAACAGGTGGAGGCCACTGATATTTTTCCCTCCTCATCTTTTCTGACTGTTTCTTCACTAGTTTTGCATTTGGCTACAGTCAGTGTCACTACTGGTAGCATGAGGCGATACCTGGACCCTACAGAGGTTGCACAGGTAGTCCAACTTCTTCAGGATGGTACATCAATACATGTCAATGCCAGAAGGTTTGCTGTGTCTCCCTACACAGTCTCAAGGGCATGGAGGAGATTCTAGGAGACAAGCAGTTACTCTAGGAGAGCTGCAGAGGGCCATAGAAGGTCCATAACCCATCAGCAGGACCAGTATCTGCTCCTTTGGGCAAGGAGGAACAGGATGAGCACTGCCAGAGCCCTACAAAATGACCTCCAGCAGGCCACTGGTGTGAATGTCTCTGACCAAACAACCAGAAAGACTTCATGAGGGTGACCCAAGGGCCCAAATGTCCTCTAATGGGCCCTGAGCTCACTGCCCAGCAGCATGCAGCTCGATTGGCATTCGCCATAGAATACCAGAATTGGCAGATGCACCACTGGTGCCCTGTGCTTTTTACAGAAGAGAGCAGGTTCACCCTGAGCACGTGACAGAAGTGAAAGGGTCTGGAGAAGCCATGGAGAACATTATGCTGCCTGTAACATCATTCAGCATGAGCAGTTTGGTGGTGGGTTGATGATTGTCTGGGGAGGCATATCCATGGAGGGTCACACAGACCGCTACAGGCGTGACAAAGGCACCTTGGCTGCCATTAGGTATCAGGATGAAATCCTTGGACCCATTGTCTGACCCTATGCTGGTACAGTGTCTCCTGGTGCACAACAATTCCTGGCCTCATGTGGTGAGAGTATGCAGGCAGTTCCTGGAGGATGAAGGAATTGATACCATTGACTGGCCACCACACTTTCCTGACCTAAATCCAATAGAACACCTCTGGGACATTATGTTTTGGTCCATCCAATGCCACCAGGTTGCACCTCAGACTGTCCAGGAGCTCAGTGATGCCCTGGTCCAGATCTGGGAGGAGATCCCCCACAACACCATCTGTCATCTCATTAGAAGCATGCACCGATGTTGTCAGTCATGTATACAAGAACACAGGGGACATACAAAGTGCTGCGTACAATTTTGAGTTGCTGCAATTAAATTTTGGCAAAATGGACTAGCCTGCCACATAATTTTTTCACTCTGATTTTTGGGGCTTTGAATTCAGGGCTCTGTAGGTTGATCATTTTCATTTCCATCAAACGATGTGGCATCCTTTCGTTCCTAACACATTACCCAGTCTATATCAGTATAGATATCCAGGAGGATTTCTTTTTCCCATTGAGATCTGATGTGTTTTCAAAGTGTTCCTTTAATTTTTTTGAGCAGTTTATATATATATATATATATATATATAGTCACACACGTGCAAATAGGAGACAGCTAAAACACTTAGATGTTAAAGATAAAACGTTCGCCCGGGGGTGGTGGGATGCACTAACTCTTTTTCTAAGTCTCCTGCAGACCTTTCCTGGGAAATCCCACCAGGAGCCAAAACCTCAGCTTGAGACGCACCACTTCCGGTCCCGGCCCCGAGGACGACATCACTTCCCCCAGACTCCCTATAAAACATCACTCCCTTCCACTTAAAGTTCAGTTCTTTTTTGGACTCTGGCTTGTAACTACTATATGCTTGCAGCTTTTACTTTCTGCAGCCAGGATACAGATTACAGTAATCCCTCCTCGATCGCGGGGGTTGTGTTCCAGACCCCCCGCGATAGGTGAAAATCCGCGAAGTAGAAACCATATGTTTGTGTGGTTATTTTTATATATTTTAAGCCCTTATAAACTCTCCCACCCTGTTAACATTATTAGAGCCCTCTAGACATGAAATAACACCCTTTAGTCAAACGTTTAAACTGTGCTCCATGACAAGACAGAGATGACAGTTCTTTCTCACAATTAAAAGAAAGCAAACATATCTTATCTTCAAAGGAGCGCCATCATAAAGGAGCGCGTCAGGAGCAGAGAATGTCAGAGAGCGCTCGCAAAGAAAAGCAAACAATCAAAAATCAATACATGCTTTTAAGTATACAGAAGCACCGCGATAAAGCGGCATTTTGTAGAGGAGCGTCCGTGTCCTCTGTGCAAACAGCCCCTCTGCTCACACCCCCTCCGTCAGGCAGAGAGAGCGAGAAAGATAGAGAGAAGCAAACAAGCACAGCGCGGGAAGCATATCTTATAGCATTGAGGAGTTTTAGTTAATATGTAATACGTGCTCTGATTGGGTAGCTTCTAAGCCATCCGCCAATAGCGTCCCTTGTATGAAATCAACTGGGCAATCAAACTGAGGAAGCATGTAACCTAAATTAAAAGACCCATTGTCCGCAGAAAGCGGCGAACCAGCGAAAAATCTGTGATATATGTTTAGATGTGCTTACATTTAAAATCCGCGATAGAGTGAAACCGCGAAAGTCAAAGCGCGATATAGCGAGGGATTACTGTATACGGGTGGCTTTGAAACCTTTGAAATGTCTCGGGTCTCTTCTTGTCACTCTATATACAGTATATACAGTTTCAGCAAACTTAATGTGTAAATATTTGTATGAACAGTAAAAGAGTGAACACCATAAGACATAAACTAAAAATGTTTCACAATGTGTCCCTGAATGAAGGGAGGCTCAAAATCAAAAGTACCAGTCAGTATCTGGTGTGGCCACCAGCTGCTTGAAGTACTGCAGTCCATCTCCTCCTCATGGACTGGACCAGATTTGTCAGTTCTTGCTGTGAGATGTTACCCCACTCTTCCACCAAGGCACCTGCAAGTTTCTGGACATTTCTGGGGGGAATGGCCCTAGCCATCGATCCAAATCGATCCCGCTCCAGGGTACAGGCCTCGGTGTAACACTCATTCCTTCGACGATAAACACGAATCCGTCCATCACCCCTGGTGAGACAAAACCGTGACTCATCAGTGAAGAGCACTTTTTGCCACTCCTGTCTGGTCCAGCGAAAGTGGGTTTGTGCCCATAGGCGGCGTTGTTGCTGGTGATGTCTAGTAAGAACCTGCCTTACAACAGGCCTACAAGCCCTCAGTCCAGCCTCTCTCAGCCTATTGCGGACAGTCTGAGCACTGATGCAGGGATTGTGTATTCCTGGTGTGACTCGGGCAGTTGTTGTGGCCATCCTGTACCTGTCATGCAGGTGTGATATTCGGATGTACCGATTCTGTGCAGGTGTTGTTACACGTGGTCTTCCACTGCAAGGATGATCAGCTGTCCTTCCTGTCTCCCTGTAGCGCTGTCTTAGGCATCTCACAGTGCAGACATAGAAATTTATTGCCTAGCCACATCAGCAGTCCTCATGCCTCCCTGCAGCATGCCTAATGCACGTTCACGCAGATGAGCAGGGACCCTGGGCATCTTTCTTTGGGTGTTTTTCACAGTCGGTAGACAAGTCTCTTTAGTGTCCTGCGTTTTTAGAACTGTGACCTTAAATGCCTACTTTCTGTAAGCTGTTAAGGTCTTAACGACCATTCCACAGGTGCATGTTAATTAATTGATTATGGTTAATTGAACATGCATGGAAAACATTGTTTAAACCCTTTACAATGAAGATCTGTAAAGTTATTTGGATTTTTAAAACATTATTGTTGAAATACACAGTCCTGAAAAAGGGACGTTTCTTTTTTTGCTGAGTATACATACACACACACATACACAGTATATATATATATTATTTTTACTGCAGTAATTCATTAAAAGTTATTGGTCTTTATATACCAGAAACTCTTTCCTAGAGTCTTCTGTATGTCTGTCTTCTGAAATGTGCGCATAGTTCATCTATCTTTTCAGATAAAAATTAACTCACCCAAACAATGAATTAAAAAAAAGTTTTTAAATTGGCAAAGATGAAGTCAAGAAAAAAAGTTTTCACTTTCTATGATTTGTATTTTTATAATTATGCAGCACTTCACTTTATTATTTTTACAGCTCATTCTCTAAAATGAAACTATGATTATACAATTCAATGTTTATTATACTGCGGTGGGTTGGCACCCTGCCGAGGACTGGTTCCTGCCTTGTGCCCTGTGTTGGCTGGGGTTGGCTCCAGCGGACCCCCGTGACCCTGTATTCGGATTCAGCGGGTTAGAAAATGGATGGATGGATGGATGTTTATTACATTTATACATTATTATATCTTTCTTTACACATTTTGCACACATATTTAATAAATGTAATAAACTGCACCAAGATTGTTTAAAAGATCATTAAAAAAATGTGTAAATGATTGTAAATATATATGCACAAACCGGCAATTATGAGTAACATTTTTAGACTCAAACAAGCTTTTGCGGAATACAATAACTTACAAGAGGCTGGCCTGCCCTTTCCGAGTTTTGGTAGCCAACACGAACCGTGATTCGCCAATCCTTGGTAGCCGACCGAGCCGTCATTGGCCAATTCTTGGTAGCCAAAATGGGTTGTGAATGTTCAATTCTTGGTAGCCGATACGGGCTGCAATTGGCCCGAGCTTTCAATTCTTGGTAGAGTCTTGGTAGCAGAAAGCGATCTGATTGGTTCTCGGTGGCTCCTTAAACATAATTAATAGATTATTATTAGTTAATGGGCAAGAAGTTAAAATATTTATACAATGCAAAAAGAAAGAAAACAAACATGTAAGAACATAAAACACAAAAGAAAAAATATTCAGTGAATGGATAAGCTGTAAAGAAATCAAAGCCAGTGATGGCCCTGGTCAAATCATGACTGGTTGGTATTGGTTTATCACTGATTCAATGGTTCATGCCCAAGTCATTGAAGTTCTGCAACTGATTAATTTGTAGCAGCAGGCCAACTTCATTAATGATATGGTCATGATTAGGAAACAGCAAGAGCCTGACATTTTCAACATCATCTCATGAGTTCCTGTATCTGTTGACACACTTGAATGAATTTCGACCTCCAACTGGTCCTTCCTTACCTCTCACTATTGTGAATCATCTATTTGAAGATTTGTACTAACACTGTGTAATGGCAGTATAAACAGCAGTTGTTTATTACTGATTCATTGTTACGAAGCAAAGTCATAAGAGATTTGCAGCTCAGGAATCTGAAATTCCATTAGTGACTGTGATGAAGCAGCCTGTTGTGTTTATCACTGGTCCAAGGAGTTTGTACATTTATAGATACATGTGGGAGAAACTCGGCTTCCACCTTGCTGTGAACAAGTTGCTTATTTGGTTTGTTCTTGTTAAAAATATGTGTGAGAAGGTTATTTATTGAGTGTTAATTCAATATTGTGAACTTAGTTCACTGGAGTTCTCCAATTAATTAAGCAGAAACAGTCTATCGACTTCAATGATAATTGGAAACATGTAACCTGCAATCTTTACTGTTGTTTGTCTCAGCCCCTGTATACTTGTAAGACATTGAATGTTTAGTGCTAACTCACTATCAATGGAGAATAGCAATTCAAAGAAACTCAGAAGGCCTGACAACTCCTTTAATGACTCTCAGGAAGCCCACGTGGCCTGAAGTTTTCATCATAATCCCCTTGAAAGGTGCATCATAGCCCAGCAGTGAGCTTCAGTCCACACGTCTCTACTTTTCCCATCTGCAATTTAACTGATGTAGGCCATTTTTGCAGGTTATAAATTTATATATTCATTAACTATGAAAGTCGTCACATCATTTAACCAATGACGGAATAAGGGTACAGCTCTCTTAATCTGACTCCAATTGGTTCTAGTACTTAAAAAATATTTTTTAATAAGTTATGATCTGTTTAAAATTTACTTTAATATTTTAGTTAGCGTTGACTTACTATCATTTGTAAAGCTATTGGTTATATATATATCTTTAGTTTTATGGAAAATGTTAGGAAATTAAGGCGCTTTCTAAATAATCAGGATTCTGAGAAATTAATTAATTCATTTATCTCTAGTAGGATTGACTGCTGCAATGGTGTGTTCACTGGCTGCTCAAACTGTCCTTTATACAACCTCCAGTAAATCCAAAATGCAGCTGCAAGAATTATTACAAGAACAAGAAAATATGAAAACATAACTCCAGTTCTTAAATCCTTACACTGACTCCCGGTTAAGTTTAGGGCAGATTTCAAAATCCTCCTTTTAACATATAAAGCATTAAATGGCCAAGGTCTGGCTTACTTGTCTGCTTATCAAGACTTACAAACCAGAGGGCACATTAAGATCTAAAGATGCCGGTCTGCTTATGATTCCAAGGATTAATAAAATAACAGTGGGAGGTTGAGCTTTTAGTTACAGGGCCCCTAAACTGTGGAATGGTCTGCCTGCTACAATAAGAGATGCCCCTTCGGTCTCATCTTTTAAATCCCAGCTGAAGACTCACTACTGCAGTTTAGCATATCCTGACTAGAGCTGCTGATTAACTGTACAGACTGCATCTCTGTTGTTAGTCATTAGTACTAAAACATAAGTAACATGATAGTTATAATTGGATACTAACCCTCACCTATTCTGTTTCTCTTCTCTGTACTCAAATGTGGCACTTGGTGCCACGGCCCACCTGCCAAGTTGTTTGCCTGCCTATGGTAAAGTCATCCTTGATGGAGGATCGCAGGCATCATGGGAAAGAGGGGTCCTTTCATCAGATTGGCTGGCCCAGCACTGTTTCAGCCGTGGAATGGCCAAATGGGGAGGCAGCTTGATGGATGAAAAAATATCCAAATCTTATTATATGATATCATCTACTGTTAAATTCTGCTCCGTGCTTCTAAAATTTTTATTTTCATTCTGTATTGAGGATTTGTTCTGTTTTGTGTATTGTATTGACCTCCTTCTTTTGACACCCACTGCACGCCCAATCTACCTGGAAAGGGGACTCTCTTTGAACTGCCTTTCCCAAGGTTTCTTCCATTTTTCCCTACAAGGTTTTTTTTGGGGAGGTTTTCCTTGTCCTCGTAGAGAGTCAAGGCTGGGGTGCTGTCAGGAGGCGGGGCCTGTTAAAGCCCATTGCGGCACTTCCTGTGTAATTTTGGGCTATACAAAAATAAAATGTATTGTATTATATTGCTAGGAGCCTCAAGGCATGCAAGTCTCTAAATGTTGCAAAAGCACTTATAGAGGGGGATATACTTCCAAACCCCAGCTAGATAACTAGGCAAACACAGAAACATCATGAAAACAAAAGGGTTTTGGTCTTCACATTCTTCATTGTGCCATAGAGCATAATGCCAAAATGAAGTTGCTTAAAACCACAAGGCAATCCAAGGCGAACACAGTCCTAATGCAGAATCCCAAGGCCAAGTCAAAAAACAGAGCACAGAGATGAAAATTCAGGAGAAATCAAAAAGCACAAGCTCAGGTAAAAAACACCACAATTCACATTCAAAATGAACAACCAGGAACTATGGAAGATCCTCTAAGTTCCTAGTGGTCAGTGGCAGGTGGCTCTGCTCCCCGGAAAAATACATTGAACATAGCCAAGGCATTGAAACTTAAACTCAAGAAACAGCAAATGAACACAAATAAACTTAATACATATAAAACTGACAAATACGACATACTGTAAAGCGTGAATTTGAACTTCAGCCAGGAAAGGAACACTGGCTTAGCCATGACACTGTGAAAGAAATAAGACCACAGCTAACAGCCGTGGCTTACATGTAACCTCAGAGTTGAAGCGCTGTTTAACTAGCGTGTGCTTTATAATAAAACCTCAGGGGCTAAGTCACTTTACTAGCGTGTGTTACATGAATAATAGTTCACATGCAACTTCAGAGACTAAACATTATTCATTAATGTGAAGTTCAAAATAAAACCTTAGAGGCTAGGCAGCTTAACTTAACATCTGTTACATTTAATTATAACTATTAAAGCATACACACCAAGTATGACTATTCAGAATGTGAACCTCAGAGAATGAGTTTCCTGCATGTGTCTATAGGGAAAAAGGGTTATACTTTTTCAGCATTAACATTCACAATAGCAGAGTAAACGATCACACATGGTTACAATAATTGAAAGTTTATTAACCAGCAAACAATATAATATGCATAGAATAGCTAAGAAAACAGATACTTGCTGTAGTAGATTTCCCTACAGTCTTCCAAATAGGTCATTGGGTTCCAGTCTCCTTATACTCTGATTTACGGCCTAGGATAAGTTACTTAAACCTTTGCAGATCAATAGTTATCAGATAGACTGAGGTGTAACTGCCTGACTACTGGAAACGTGCAGATGAAGAAATACACTGGACTTTGATGTTTGAGAAATTCAAACTGTTATGTATCCGAATAGTTCTTGTCCCAGAGAAAGGGCCAAAGTCAGCTTTCTTGAGTCTTTTATCAGAGGACAATGGTGGTGGTTTATCTGAAGCCAGTGAAGGATATTATACCATCAGATGAGAATCGGTTCTCTCTTCCTCTTTGATGTGTAGGCAAAGGTACTGCTAATGCAATACTTAGGATGGGAATCTATACTCAGGTCATTTATGGTGGGTCAATTAATAATAATATTTCCCTGTTTATATTCGCACCAATATCCTACACCAGACACTATGATCAACTTCTTTGTATTTGCCAAAATAAAAAGCCAAAATGAGCTCTGACTCTTCATATTGCCTGACCATGTCCACTTTGCTGTGTTTGTCCTATAAGAGATGTAGTGTATGAAAAGCACACACATACGCATAAGGCATGTGTATGCAATGAATACACCATAGTCTATGGCAGCCAATCTCAGTGTAAGCTATAGCTTGGTTTTAGGGACCAGTAGCCTAATTTCAGGTTTGGTTATATTACATTTTTTACACTTATGTTGAAATCATAAAATTTTGTGCAGAAGAGGGTTGGTATTACTTTTTTTTTTTTGAACCTGCAAGATTCCCACTTGGGTAAATGGTATGATTTATTTTTCACATAACTCTTTGCTCTTTTGATGACTGCTTCCTGGGCTGTTTTATAATCTCTGTATTGGTCCTGGATGATCTATTTGACCCAAGTTATTAAAAGTTCCATAACTGTTATGATATCAAATGTTTCTGAGTCTACAAATTGGCTTTCCTGTCAGCTGGAAACTAACCTTTATATTTTTATTGTGGTAGTTATTGTTGAAAAATGTGGTAGTCAATAACAGTGGCCTGAGAATTCAAAGAAATGGAAGAACGGTAAATAGATTGTAAAGGAAAATATTTGTTTGAAATTGTTAATCTACTTTACATTTAAGGAAAGTTAAGATACTGACAGCATCTGATGTGCTTAGAAGTCCATCATACCAGGAAAGGTAACTCAAATTGGCTAACAAACTCTTTTTTGATGAATTAATATGGATTTGAGAATGTTATATTTAATGTTTAAAGTATGTTATGCCTTTGAAAAATTGAATAGACAATATTAAATTACCTATAGTATGAGAAGGAGTGAGGATGTGTTCATTAATGGCTTCAGAAATTGACTGGTGCCCTGGCCATCATTGCTTCTTGCCAGGAAAATCCCTGGCCCTCAGCCACCCTGAATTAGATAAGTAGCTTGAGAATGCTAGAACCTGGAATGGAGGTCCATTGGTTAGCATTGCTGAGGCAAAGGTTCAGTCCAGGGGTCCAAATCCAGCCCAGTCATTGTCTGTAGTCCCGTGCACCTTCTCCACACATCTGTATCGGTTTATCTCTAGTCACTGAAGTTTTCCTCTCACATGCAGAAGTGTGTGTGTAAAAATAGAGTATATCCTGCGATGGACTGGCCTTTCATGTATGGTTGTCTCCTGATTTGTGTTATAGTTTGACCAGGAACCATTGCCATTTATCAAGAAGTTCAAGTATCTTTGGATCTTGCTCCAGAGTAATGGAAAAAGGGAATGTGAGATCAACAAAAGAATTGCAGGGATGGCAGTTGTTCTGTGGGTGCTATACTGGTCTGTGGTGTTGAATCAGGAGCAGACTCCAAAGACAAAACTCTCAGTTTACTAGTTGATCTACATTGCTGCCCTAACCTATGGTTATGAGCTGTGGGTAATGACCGAAAGAAGAAGACACATGCCTGTCCAAGGATCTCTTTGCTGGCTCATTCGGGGTAGATGACAACCCACCGGAGCGTGTTGTCTCCTTTTTTCCCCGCAGCTCCCAGAAACCTCCCAAAGAGGGAAACTAGCTCCGCCTCTTCCAGTCCTGTTATATAAAGCCCGGCTGCCTCCACTCAGTTGTCTTTTGAGACCAGTTCCTGATGAGTCAGAGTTCTATGGGAGACCTCTATTTGTTGTAAAATCTAAAGTTAAAAGCTTGATGTTCTTTTCTGTTTTGTACCCTGCAAGGTTAGCTATTGCCAGAAGGTACTTGTTTAAGTTTATAGAAGAAAAGCAGGGATTAAACAGGACAACCTGGCTGGTGTCCCAAATATTCTTTGATTGTTCCAGTTCTGTTTGAATCTGTGCTTGGGCAGCTCATACAGTACAAGCACCAGAACTGAAGTTTCTTAGCAGGGTGGCTGGACTGACACTTCATGAAAGGGAAAGAAGCTCAGAAATTCAGAAAAAACTCACAGTAAAGTCGTTGTTCTTCCGGAATGAGAGGAGCCAGTTAAGGTAGTTTGGACATGCTGTAGGATACCCTTAGAGCTGCTCTGGATGTGTCCCACTGAATGGAAACCCTGTGGAAAACAAAGGACACACTCAAGGGAATTAAATGTCTTGGTTGGCTTGGGAACACCTGGGAATTCCCAAAAAAGGAGCTATAATCTGTAGCTGGGGAGAAGGAAATTTGGGCTGATCTGCTTGGCCTGCTGCAACCACGACTATCACTAGGAAAAGTGACTTAGAAGATGAGTGGAAGTAAGGTTTGACTAGAGTTTCATCCCTGGCTCAAGCTACTGAAACATGTAGTTGAAGCAGAAACTCAGACAACCTATAAGACATATCTTGAGATATTGGAGCAGCTATTAGATAAACAAACAAGCTTGATGAACTGAACAGTCTCCTCTCATTTGTTATACATTCTTTAGTTCTTAAGGCTAAATGAAACTTCTTGCACTTATTTGCTTTTATGCCTGGCAAGGACAAATCAAATTTACTGTGGTGTGTATCTGGTATGTTCACCAGGGTACAATAAAGGGATGGACTTCAAAACCTAGGCATCAAGGCTCCAGCAAAGCCTAGAATCAAACTCAAGAAGCAGGTTTTGTAGCCTGCACAGACTACAAAAATGTGTAAAGCATTCTGAACTCAGCAGGGGAAAGTGAACCATAAAACACCCAGCCCACCAAAACCAAAAACATAATTTATAATTAAATACTTTCTTAACAAAAAATCAAAAGCAATAGCAAAAAGGAATTATTAAAGGCTATCTTTAAAGCTAAATCGATTAAAGGTGAATGACAGTCCTTGGTTGACAACTTTGATGTTACTCCAGGAACAACAGAAAATCAGGTTGGCCAGTCCTGACTAGTTGTCCATACTATTTAATTGAAGTCCATCCACTTTCAGATTTCTGGCCTTAACACTGGATAAATGAGTTTGTATGCTGTGTGTTGGACTGTTATGGCGAAGCCACACATGTAAGAAGAAGATAGGTATTGGAACCAGACGACTAAATCAGGTCAGAAAACAAAATGAAATTTGTTACCAGGTGGACAGAGAGAATGATATAAGCTGAAACTCAAAGCCAAAAGGACATGCCATGATATATGTTACCAGAACAACACAATAAAGAAGCATCAAAGGCTGTTTCTTTGTTTATCCAAAAAGAGATAATGAGATGAGTGTCTTGCTAGTATTTAAGGAGTCGTGCCGATGACATCACCTCTGACAACCAGCTGGCATCTAGACCAAAACAGGGCAGCATGCAACAAACAACTAAATAGTGGCCTACACAAAACTATATTTAAAGTATAATCACAACACTGACCTATAGCAGATATTTCTGAGATACAGTAGGCTCTAAAACAAGGTTAAGTTTTCATAAATAGATCATAAATAAATGAATGGATAGAAATTGGTAGGGTATGGGTGAGTGTGGGTGTCTACATTGTGAGAAAACTTGTACCTCATGCACCTCATCCAGAGTTGCTATCTGCCTTGTAGCCAGTATTTCTGGACTATACCTCAGCTCTGTTATGATTTTAAAATTAAAAGTGAATTAGGTTGGTTCAACAAGAGGATGAAACCTGGCCAGGTGTGGGTGAGGTGGGTGAGTGTAGGTGTGTGAGTCATGAGATGGACTGGCACCCTTGTATCCAATTTGGCTATTGTAACCTTGTTATCTTGCGACTTTAAAACAGAATTAAGTGGGATCAGGTTCCATGGATAGATGGAACTTGGCCTGGTATGAAGGAGTGTGAGTGTGTACAACATTATCTACTCCATACAATGTCGGCTCCTGCCTTGTGCCCAACTTAAGGGCTCTGGATTACCCAGTGGGGGCTGGGTAGTCTTTTGGCCTTGGAACCCCTGCAGATTTTGTTTTTTTTCTGTCCTCCTATCCATCTGACCTTACTTTTTTCATTTTTTTTACTTATTATTTAATACTAGCCAACCCGCGGCGTACCATACGCCGCATAATCAGGCCGGTTTTTTAATAATTTTTAAGCACAGGGAGAAAATTTAACATTGGCAAAATCAGTAATGTAATAAATCAGCAAGAAAAGCAACATTGTAACAATGCACGGAACGAACCAACACACAATCGTCCGTGCGGCGTAGCGAGGTGGGAGGGGGGTGTGTACAAAGTGCAGGAGCATCTAAGAGGACGCATGTTTGTCGTGGATGCGAATTGCTGTATGTAGCATGTACAACACTTTGCTATGCTGCACGCAGTCATGCTTCGTAACCGAAAACTCGTTTTTTAAAGACTGCTCACTTCATTGTGTTTTAACCTCAGTTGTAAAGGAATGTTTTAATGATCCCATGGGATACCCCTTGCAAACACTTTTACACGCTGCATATGGCGATTCACCTCCGCGAGAAACATGCCTCTATTAACAGTCAACGTGTGGGAGGGGGGTGTGTACAAAGGGTAGGGACGAAACCAGTGGGAGTGTATGAGTCGCACTTAGTGGCAATTCCATGGGTTCAACGGCTTACCCACGCCTAGACACACGCTCAATCTCATGCATAATTATTTATTGAATGGTAAACACTTCTGGAAAGACACGGTTGTCTAAAACAGGTTAGTGTGAGAATACAACAGTAAGTGAATGAAAAGATGGAACTCTAGAGAGAGCAAAATACAACACAATAGTGAACCTGCGGCATAACAAATGCCGCATAATTATTTATTGATGGTTGAACACTTCTGGAAAGACACAGGGACACCCCTTGCAAACTGTTCTACACACCGCATACAGCGATTCACATCTTCGACAAACAAATTGTTTTACACACTGCATACAGCGAATCACATCCGCGACATGATTTTTCCTAGATGGTCCTGTCACGTCCACCCTCGCACTCGAAGCATACACACTGCCTGCTCATGTGCCCAGTCACAAGCCGCCTCCAGCCTCGTTCTCGAACCATACACACCGCCTGGTTATGTGTCCGCTCGCAAGAGAAACTCACAGAGAGCCGTCCACCAGCTGCCTGTGTGTGTGCCTTTAACTGTTTCTGGCGCGGCTTTCTCTTGCGCTGCCTCTGTGTGAACCGGTCAGGCACAGAGAAGGTCAGCTGCTGACAGAGCGTCTCGACTGTTGCAGGGCCTGCATTGGTGAAGCAGGTGAGACGGTAATGAAACAGAGGCACAGGGCTTATTGGTTTTTAAAGACTGATTCCTTCATTGTGCTTTAACCTCAGTTTTAAAGGATTGTTTTAAGGATCCCATGGGATACCCCTCGCAAACCGTATTACATGCTGCATATGGCGATTCACCTCCGCGAGAAACATGCCTCTATGAACAGTCAACATAGCTCGGAGGTACATGACATTAACCTGACCTGCACTACATGTGGCCTCTATGACAGACGAACATAAATGACGCCATTTTTTCTGTGTCGTTGCGTCCGAGTTGGTGGGCGTGGCCCTGCGAGTTGTCGTCGTATCCAATGGTCTTGGGCGTGGCTCCTTCCTGTGTGCGCCATAGGTGTCTCACTTGTCGGCTTAGTGAATCCACGCCCCTTCCGGCGTGCTTTTCATGGTTGTCTTGCCTTAGTGAATTATATATATAGATTACTCCCTAATCTTAATTGTTTTTTCTCTTTAACGTCTTGTAAAGTACTTTGAGCTACATTGTTTGTATGAAAATAGGCTTTATAAACAAATGTTGTTGTGGTTCTAAACTAGATGAAGAAGGTTCAATGAACAGATTGAAAGGAACTCAATATGAGTGAATGTAAGTGTGGGAAACACAATTGCAGCTCATCCAGGGATAGTTTCTGCCTTGCACCAAATTCTGCCAGGGTACAATGAACATTAAGCAGCTTCATGCAACCAACAGGTAGAAACTGGCCCAGTATGAGTGACTGTGGATGTGTGCCCTCTGATGGACTGATGTCCAGGTTATATTTCTGTTCTCCCAGTATGGAGTCGGCCTCAATGCAACCTTTAAACTGTAAAAAAGCAGATTTATTAAATGCATTGGTGTATTCCTTAAATAAGTAACGTAATTATTAGATTTGGGTTTGCCATTGGCTTTCATAACTGTCTATCCCTCCATAGTGCTATGGAAGTTGATTGTAATGCATCGACAGCAGCAAACTAACTCTAATTAGACAAGGGTTGAAAAGAGTGTGATGGAAGTAAAAGACAACACAGGCTATAAAAGAAAGGTTCTCTAAATTAGAATGATTATGACACCTCATGCCGGCATTCCCACTTTATTCTTGGAGCGCTGGCGGCTTTCAAATAGCTTTACCCCTCATTAACAGAAAGAATAAATGACAAGCAAATAAAGAAAACACAAGTTACAGGCACAACTGCTTTCAAAGTTCACCGTTCCCTTTAAATTTATGACCTCACAATATCCTGTTATGTCTTGTAAATAAGTGCCTCAAGAATAAAATCTGAAAGATTAATTGAAAGAGCCCGTGGCTGAAATATAACAAGGTACTCAATCGCCTTAACAAGGATGCCTAGAGCCACTACTGGTGTGACACTTGTAGGCCAGCGGTGGCCGCTCCATGCCACAAGCACATTCTTTGATTCCTGGATATAATCTATGGTGAAGATCTGCAGGCTATGAAGACTTTTAATAGTCAGCCATTGATTTCTGTGTAGAGGAAAGAATCAAGGCTGAAACCAATAAATAGCGTATATATATGATAGTGTCACCCTAGTGATTAATGGCCTCTGAAACACTTTTCTTAGTTTTTAAAACTCAGTAGGAAATAAAAAACTATATGCATACTTTAAGCATATATGTAGTGTGAAGGCTAGGGGGCGCCACAGAGCACCATACCTCAAGCAAAGCACACAAAAACAGTCCCGGGTTCAAGTAAAGGGGGTCTTATTACGAAATACCTTTCATCAACAATAAACAGGTGTTTCTTCTTCCTTCTCTCTCCATCTCTCTCTGCCTGGACAAGGCAGTGCAGTCCCTTTAATTGAGGACCAGAGAGTACTTCCAGTGCCAGGGTTTTTGCCCATTGGAAGCACTTCTCGATCATAGTGCACTCCCAAATAACAGGGAGTGTATGCCCCAATAGTGCCCTCTTGCACCCTGCACCCTGCGCAACCGGACTACAATTGCCAGCATTTTCCTCTGTTTTTTGAATGGGCACCGATGTTCTGGGCTGCTACCATCTAGCATCCTGGGGGAATAAACAGCCCTTAGTGACTGTCCTTCCTTTTTATCCTGACCAGAGAAGGTATTGTAAGTACAGGATGCCTGTCCATCTGCCTGGAGCTTCCTTTCAGGGCAAGGAAACTTCTTCTTTCTTGGACAGGATGTCCAACCATCCATCTGGGGAGTCTTGTTAGCATAAAGCACCATTCCCTCTATCAGCCAGGGTGCTTGTCTGTCCATTTGGGGCCTCCTGTCTGGGTAAGGAACCTTCCCCCTTTCCTGGTTAGGATACCTGTCCATCCCGTGTGGCACTTAACACTAGATAAATATTAATGGCTATTGTTTATGTACACCAATAATATGCTTTGTTGCTATGTTTTTACTTTCAGTGAACACCGAAAGGGTCATTCTTAAATATGAGCTATTCAGCTTTGTCCGGTTTTCCATACCCCATCTAGAGTTGACGCCTTATTTACCAAACACCATTAAGGGTTAGCTCCTGCATTGCACTTAATGTCACCAT
This sequence comes from Polypterus senegalus, assembly GCF_016835505.1. Taxonomy (NCBI): domain Eukaryota; kingdom Metazoa; phylum Chordata; class Cladistia; order Polypteriformes; family Polypteridae; genus Polypterus; species Polypterus senegalus. The sequence goes on along the minus strand of NC_053160.1, from coordinate 52,364,525 downwards.
GATAGGCTCAGATGACTTACAGGCCTACAATGGACAAGCAGGACCAGAAAATGGATGGCTAGGTGGACCATAACACAGTTCATGAGATGCTGCAGGTGTTTTTTGCAGGCCATTGTAAGTTCATTCTTTGCCAAGGTCGAATAAAAAAGCCTTAATGTAATGTGAATTTAGAGGAATGTGTCCCTTTTACATGCCAAGCGTGTCCTGAGATAGGTCATCCATCAATTTTCTGAGATTAAATACAAAAGTGTTAATTAAATACATTGTTCTTTTCTCTGAAAAATAGGCTAAAAATATTATACATCCGTTCCAGCTGCAGCAAACAAAAAATTAAGAGCTGGCAAATTAGCTTGCACTTAGAGCATATTTTATACCTTCTATCAAAATGTTTTTCCATAAAATTGCTTAAATGTAGGGGGTCTAACCACTCAATGAAAAATGAGACAAAGCAAAAGAAAAAAAAATCACCTGTCTTTTGTAACTGGTAATCATATAGATTGGCACTCCCTCAAATGTTTCATTTATTATGTAAATGCATTGCTTGATATTTATTCAGTAATCAGCCATGCTGCGAGTCTTAATTGCAATTCACATTTGTGCCATTACGGACATAACAGTTGGTCTGACAGAGCTGATTAAAGGGGCTTGTTGTGTGAGTTGACAGGAGTGAAGCTTTTCATTCCAAGATAAAGCTTTAAGACAAAACCATCATAAAAGTATGAGGAAGGACAGAAACTTGGCTTAGCATCCTTTCATTAGCACCAGGTCCTTTAGATTTATGTCCAAAAAAGCTTTCAGTTCCTTAATTAATCATATTTTCACACCAATTAAGCACTTATTTTATAATGCCTTCTTTCAGGTATACTTGTTTGGCATGAAATGTGAAAGAAAATAAAAAATAAAAAAACTTTCCAACAGAAAGAGCTTCCTTATGTGAATTGCATTAAGGATTTGGGGTTGACCCAATGAACCCATTGAAAAAATTAAATGGGCATATCCTTGGGATTAATAAGGAGTCATAAGCCAAACAGACAGCCTGCATGTACAGTAAATACTCGCATATTCTACTGATCTGGTGCAGCTTCTCTGAAGAGCTCGGATCAGATACCTGCTTTCCTGTTATGCAGTACGTCGATAGATAAAGAGAGGTCACTTGGCGGGCAGTGGGTGCCAAAGTGGATGGCATCTGTTGTCCTAATCGTAGGGTGTCTGTGTCTAATAACTGTCAACTCTGCCATACAACACACATCCATTAGTTGCTGAGTAACAGTTGTTCAGACGGCCCTTCATGAAAGAGAATAGAATATTATCCATGCTTCTTTGAACAGCAAATACTGTTATTATTTACTTTGAAAACTGTTCATTTATCTTTATTATGAACTAACTGACTACCCAATGGCTTCACTCACTGATTGCAAGGGAAAAAAATAAAATGTAGCATATAAATTATTAAACAGTAAAACATTAACATATACCTGAGGGTTCAAGGGAGCGATAGCACCCCCTACTGCTGTATATATATATATGTATATGTATATGTGTATATGTATATACAGTGCATCTGGAAAGCATTCACAGCGCATCACTTTTTCCACATTTTGTTATGTTACAGCCTTATTCCAAAATGGATTAAATTCATTTCACACAACACCCAATAATGACAATGTGAAAAAAAGTTTACTTGAGCTATTTGCAAATTTATTCGAAATAAAAAAACTGAAAAATCCCATGTACATAAGTATTCACAGCCTTTGCTCAATACTTTGTCAATGCACCTTTGGCAGCAATTACAGCCTCGTCTTTTTGAATATGATGCCACAAGCTTGGCACACCTATCCTTGGCCAGTTTCACCCATTCCTCTTTGCAGCACCTCTCAAGCTCCATCAGGTTGGATGGGAAGCGTCGGTGCACAGCCATTTTAAGATCTCTCCAGAGATGTTCAATCAGATTCAAGTCTGGGCACTGGCTAGGCCACTCAAGGACATTCACAGAGTTGTCCTGAAGCCACTACTTTGATATCTTGGCTGTGTGCTTAGGGTCGTTGTCCTGCTGAAAGATGAAGTCTGAGGTCAAGAGCGCTCTGGAGCAGGTTTTCATCCAGGATGTCTCTGTACATTGCTGCACTCGTCTTTCCCTTTATCCTGACTAGTCTCCCAGTTCCTGCCGCTGAAAAACATCCCCACAGCATGATGCTGCCACCACTATGCTTCACTGTTGGGATGGTATTGGCCTGGTGATGAGTGGTACCTGGTTTCCTCCAAACGTGACACCTGGCATTCACACCAAAGAGTTCAATCTTTGTCTCATCAGACCAGAGAATTTTGTTTCCTCTCTCCACAGAGGACCTCTGGAGCTCTGACAGAGTGACCATCGGGTTCTTGGTCACCTCCCTGACTAAGGCCCTTCTCCCCCAATCGCTCAGTTCAGATGGCCAGCCAGCTCTAGGAAGAGTCCTGGTGTTTTCGAACTTCTTACACTTACAGATGATGGAGGCCACTGTGCTCATTGGGACCTTCAAAGCAGCAGAAATTTTTCTGTAACCTTCCCCACATTTGTGCCTCGAGACAATCCTGTCTCGGAGGTCTACAGACAATTCCTTTGACTTCATGCTTGGTTTGTGCTCTGCTATGAACTGTCATCTGTGGGACCTTTATATAGACAGGTGTGTGCCTTTCCAAATCATGTCTAATCAACTGAATTTACCACAGGTGGACTCCAATTAAGCTACAGAAACATCTCAAGGTTGATCAGGAGAAACAGGATGCACCTGAGCTCAATTTTGAGCTTCATGGCAAAGGCTGTGAATACTTATGTACATGTGATTTCTCAGTTTTATTATTTTTAATAAATCTGCAAAAATCTCAAGAAATTTTTTTTCACGTTGTCATTATGGGGTGTTGTGTGTAGAATTCTGAGGAAAAAATGAATTTAATCCATTTTGGAATAAGGCTGTAGCATAACAAAATGCGGAAAAAGTGATGCGCTGTATATGTATGTATATATATATATATATATATATATGTGTGTGTGTGTATATATATATATATATATATATATATATATATATATATATATGTATGTGTATATATATATATATATATATATATGTGTGTCTATGTATTGTCAGAGGTGGCTGGGGTGGCGACCCAGCCGGGACGCCCAGGAGGACCGGAGGAGGGCTTGCGCCTTCCCCAGACCATCTGGGGGCGACCACCCTGGTTCCTTTGGGGACCACGGTACAGAGCTTTGAAGCTCCACCCTGTAGGGGCCAGTGGTCACCACCAGGGGGCGCCCCCATGCCTTTGGAGCCCTGGACCTCAGCACTTCCGCCACACCAGGAAGTGCTGGGGGGAAGAAGAGCAGGGACACCCAGAGTGCTTCCGGGGTTGCAGCCGGCACTTCCGCCAGATGGGGGTGTGTCCATGGAAGATTGCTGGAACCCACCTGGAGCACATCCGGGTGAGGATAAAAGGGGCCGCCTCCCTTCATTCAGGGCGAGAGCCGGGAGTGGAGTGGACTGAGCTTGCTGGAGGAGGCAAGGAGGCGGCCTGAACAAGAGAAAGTAAGGAATTGTGTGGTCAGGACTTTGGGGACTTTGGGCATTTTGTGGTGCACTTGTGATTGATATTATTGTAAATAAACGTGTTTGTGGGTGAAATTAATGTGTCCGCCTGTCTGTGTCTGGGCCAACCTCCACAGTATATATGTACATATGTATGTATATATGTATATGTGTATATGTATATATATGTTTATATATGTGTGTGTGTATATATATATATATATATATATATATATATATATATGTATATATATATATATATATATATAGTGACAGATAGGGGGCGCTATTGCTCCCTTGAACCCCTGTCCACAACTGCAAACACCAGGTTAAAGTCCAAATGATGACTTTATTTAATCTCCACAGTGCACAAAGCACCCTCTCCTCCACTATACTCATAAATAATCACAATCAATGACAATAGATCAATCCTCCACTCTCAGACGCGTTGCCACCATTCCACCCAGCTCAGCTCGCCATCTGGGAGCTCCCATAGTCCTTTTATATATCCTGACCCGGAAGTGTTACAATCCCCAGTCCATGTGACTCTCAATCACTTCCGGGTCAGGTACAAGTCTTTTCTTTTAACCCCGGAAGCCCGTCGCTCTTCCTTTGACGAACTTCCGGGTTAAAGGGCACAAATAGGTCTTTGGTCCTCCCAGCAGCTCCCTCTTGCGGCCCCTGTGGTATCCAGCAGGGTCTTGTATAAAAACTGCATGTCCCATGAGTCCCTGCTGGTCTTCGGGGTACCTTCATACTGCAGGGAGGGCTCCATCTGGTGGCCTGGGGGTATTGGCCGCGATGACAAACCGGCCACATCTCACCATATATATATATATATATGTGACAGCAACACTCATAACATTGACAAAACATTTACATTGACAATCAAGTTACATTATTTTCAGAATGTTTCCTTTTCTTTTTCATTGCTTCTTTAACACACTACTTCTCCACTGCGAAGCCTGGGTATTTTGCTAGTTTAAGATAAAAATTATTCTGAGAAATGTGGACGCTGCCCTTCCGTGCTTAACGGTCAGTGGGTCCAAACAATTCCCAAGTCCAAAGCTTAACATGAAGAGGTCGGTACATCTTCTTAGATGTAAACCCTCCATCTTCTTAAAATAATTAATCACAAAAGCAACCTTGAATGTTGCGAGGTTTTAGTGATCTGAACTCACGTTAAGGAAAGTAAGTAGTCGTGCAGCGCAATTTACAAAGAGAGTTTTGCTTCGATGGCGCCGATTACACTCATTTGCAAAGATTTCCACTCTCCCAGGGGGCGAGGGGTACTCGAAGTGACACAAACAGTGCGAGAAGAAAGGACGCCGACTGAAACTGCGAAGCTCTCGACCCAGCAGAGCAGCACGACATTCCGCGCCTCCCAGCGTCCATTTTGTTTTCATGACCCCTCACCGCTGAAGGTGGTGTTGTCTTCACATTGTTTACAGCTCGGCACAGTTAAAAAGTAGAAAGACATAAAGCTGTTTTCCTTATCCCTTCTACTATCCAGTACTGCCAATTAAAAAAAAGTTATAATGTGGCAGTTTCCGCGACAGTCACGTGGACGAATAAATAAAACTTCTCTGTCAGAACGTGCCTGGTGGCAGATGGCTCAGCGCTGGAGTCCAGAGAGGAGGGCTGGGAGAGGGTGACGCGGGGCGCACTTCTATGGGATAGATCAGTGTTTTTGCATTTACTTCTTTTCAATATCAGTAAAATAACTCTCACTCAAATAATAACAATTCGTAAAGACGATATAAAAATGAAGTGATTAGTTCCTGTAATATAATATGTTCTGTGGTCATACGTAATTTCCGTTTTGCGTGGTCATACGGATTCCGTTTCAAACGTGAAAAGAATTTTATATATATAGAGATTGTACTGTTTATAATGAACATGTGCATTACTTTCTCTGGCAGAGAGTTTATTCTGTTTGGGAATGGGACATCTGTGGAACAGCAAACTTACAAGATGAAATTATCTATTTAGATAGATAGATAGATAGATAGATAGATAGATAGATAGATAGATAGATAGATAGATAGATAGATAGATAGACCTTTATTTTTCCCAAAGGGAAATTTGCCATTTTACAAAAGCTCATTAAATAACAAACATATAGATAAATAAATAAATGCATAAATAAATAAATACACACACACACACACACATACACACTATGATCTGAACACTCTCCAGAATGACTAAAAAGAAAGAAAACGTCTGACTTGGCAGTCCCAGTCTTAGTGAGTCATTATGCAGACATATTGCTGTTGGTATAAAGGACCCTCAGTAGTGTTTCTTGGCACACTTCTGCTGAATAATTTGTTGACTAAAAGTCCTCAGTGTTAGTGTGTCAGAGAGGGGATGTGCAGCACTTGTCATAATGTTGCTTTAATTCCCTCCTTTTCCGCGACCACCAGGGGGTCCAGAGTTTTTCCTATAACTGAACCTTCCCTGTTAAGTAGCTTGTTGATTCAGTGGGCCTGTCTTGAAGTGATGTTACCAGTCCAATCAACCACAGCACATAAAACTGCACTGGTCATCACAGAGCTGAAGGAGATGTGAAGGGTGTCACTACCCACATTAAAGGAACACAGTATCCTAAGAAAAATAAAAAAGTCTGCTTTGGCTTTTCTTATATAGTTCCACTGCGTCCAGAGACAAGACCAACCAGTCATTAATGTGGACCCCCAAAGTACTTACAGTAATGCACCACCTCTACTTCCACTCCCTGAATAGAGACAGGACACAGAGGTTCTTCGGTGCAGCGAAAGTCAAAAATCCGTTTCTTGTTTTTGCTCATGTTAGGCTGCAGACAGTTCTCTTTGCACCAAGAAACAAACTTCTCCATTTGGCTCCTATACTCTATATTATTCCCCTTATTGATAACTTAACAAATGAAGAACCATCTGAGAACTGCTGAATGTGACATGACTTGGTGTTGTATTTATAGACCGAGATGTACAGAATGAAGAGAAAAAGTGACAGGACTGTTCCTTGTGGTGATCCAGTGTTGTTCACATTCACATCAGAGACAGAGTCCTTGAGTCTGCCAGACAGATAGTCCATTAACCAGGACACCATAGTCTCATGAACCTGCATATCTCTGAGCTTCCTGTTTAACGGGGATGGCTGGATGGTATGAAGGAGCTGGGGAAATCAGAAAACATAATCTTCACAGTGCTGCCAGCTTTGTCCAGGTGAGAATAAGCCTTGTGGATCAGATAGATAATAGCATCCTCCAATTTAGTCTTTGTCTGATAATCAAACTACAGTGGGTCTAGGCGGCCTACCACAGGAGGACTCATATTGTTCAGCAACAGCCTAACAAAGGTCTACATGTTAAGAGATGTAAGTGCCAATGGTCTGTAGTCCTTAGGTGAAGAGGCACCTACCTTCTTAAGAACAGCAATGATGAAAGACGTTTTCCACAGAAGCAGCACCTTTTGCAACCTTAATGACAGATTAAACAGGTGACAGAGGACACCACAAAGTTGGTTGGCAAAGGCCTTAAGCACTCAAAAACTGTCTCAGTCTGGCCCAATGGCTTTTCCTATGTGGTTTCTTCAGTTGTCTCCTCACTTGGTCTTCATTTAAGGACAGTCCATGCTGATGGCCAGAGGTGGACTTGTCATTGGCCATTCCTGTTGACATGGTAGGAGTGATGTGTGGATGGAATGATCATTGGAGTAAGGTGACAGTGGGAGAGAAAATGTCTTTAAAAAAAGATTCAGGGCAGTGTCTTTGTCCATATATACAGTATTTCTTGAGCTCTTGATTGTTTGAGTTTAGTAATAATGCCTGGTCTATTCCAAAAATCTTTTGTGTTGTTCTGAGTGAGTTGCCAAGAACACCAATCCACCTTTTGCCAAATCACAAAACAAAATACTAAATTGTAGTCAAAGTTTACATCTAATTTGTCTAGAAAGAACAAGAAAAGCAAAAAACACACATAAAGTTTTACAGCTGTTATCCAAATCTCAGATGGCCCAGAACATCTGCAGCATGCATAAGAAACAAGATACCATAAGGAAAAGACACTAAATATCTGCAACCACCATTAAACTGAATTCTAGATAAAAAATAGTGATAGAAATAGTTTCTGTGGCCCAAAAACACACCTCCATCCTACATAGTGTTGATGCAATGACAGTCAGATGGTGGCAATACAAGGCTGTTGCTAAGAACAGCATGACCGCAGCAGTGAAGTAAAACCACAAGATCACAAATCCTGCCAGGCAAACAGTACACAAAATGGTGTTCTGATGATTTTAATAACATGATGATAACAGTTTATGACAATTTCAAAAACTAAACAAAACTGCAAAAAACATAAATAGGAAGCAATGCTTTATAAAACAATAGATTTGTAACACCAGAATGGGTGGACTAACATGCTGATCAGAGTGTGGGCTATGACTATTCTTGGTGATTACTAGATAATTGCTATCTATCTATCTATCTATCTATCTATCTATCTATCTATCTATCTATCTATCTATCTATCTATCTGTCTAGGTGTGAAAACTATTTGCCCCTTCCTGATTTCTTATTCTTTTGCATGTTTGTCACACAAAATGTTTCTGATCATCAAACACATTTAACCATTAGTCAAATATAACACAAGTAAACACAAAATGCAGTTTTAAATGACGGTTTTATTATTTAGGAAGAAAAAAAATCCAAACCTACATGGCCCTGTGTGAAAAAGTAATTGCCCCCTTGTTAAAAATAACCTAACTGTGGTGTATCACACCTGAGTTAAATTTCCGTAGCCAGCCCCAGGCCTGATTACTGCCACACTTGTTTCAATCAAGAAATCACTTCAATAGGAGCTGCCTGACACAGAGAAGTAGACCAAAAGCACCTCAAAAGCTAGACATCATGCCAAGATCCAAAGAAATTCAGGAACAAATGAGAACAGAAGTAATTGAGATCTATCAGCCTGGTAAAGGTTATAAAGCCATTTCTAAAGCTTTGGGACTCCAGCGAGCCACAGTGAGAGCCATTATCCACAAATGGCAAAAACATGGAACAGTGGTGAACCTTCCCAGGAGTGGCCGGCCGACCAAAATTACCCCAAGAGCGCAGAGACAACTCATCCGAGAGGTCACAAAAGACCCCAGGACAACGTCTAAAGAACTGCAGGCCTCATTTGCCTCAATTAAGGTCAGTGTTCACGACTCCACCATAAGAAAGAGACTGGGCAAAAACGGCCTGCATAGCAGATTTCCAAGACGCAAACCACTGTTAAGCAAAAAGAACATTAGGGCTCATCTCAATTTTGCTAAGAAACATCTCGATGATTGCCAAGATGTTTGGGAAAATACCTTGTGGACTGATGAGACAAAAGTTGAACTTTTGGAAGGCTAATGTCCTGTTACATCTGTTGTTAAAGGAACACAGCATTTCAGAAAAAGAACATCATACCAACAGTAAAATATGGTGGTGGTAGTGTGATGGTCTGGGGTTGTTTTGCTGCTTCAGGACCTGGAAGGCTTGCTGTGATAGATGGAACCATGAATTCTACTGTCTACCAAAAATCCTGAAGGAGAATGTCCGGCCATCTGTTCGTCAACTCAAGCTGAAGCGATCTTGGGTGCTGCAACAGGACAATGACCAAAAACACACCAGCAAATCCACCTCTGAATGGCTGAAGAAAAACAAAATGAAGACTTTGGAGTGGCCTAGTCAAAGTCCTGACCTGAATCCAATTGAGATGCTATGGCATGACCGTCAAAAGGCGGTTCATGCTAGAAAACCTCAAATAAAGCTGAATTACAACAATTCTGCAAAGATGAGTGGGCCAAAATTCCTCCAGAGCGCTGGAAAAGACTCATTGCAAGTTATCACGAATGCTTGATTGCAGTTATTGCTGCTAAGGGTGGCCCAACCAGTTATTAGGTTCAGGGGGCAATTACTTTTTCACACAGGGCCATGTAGAATTGGATTATTTTTTCTCCCTAAATAATAAAAACCATCATTTAAAAACTGCACTTTGTGTTTACTTGTGTTATATTTGACTAATGGTTAAATGTGTTTGATGATCAGAAACATTTTGTGTGACAAACATGCAAAAGAATAAGAAATCAGGAAGGGGCAAATAGTTTTCACACCACCGTATCTATCTATCTATCTATCTATCTATCTATCTATCTATCTATCTGTCTATCTGTTTTAATCACATTTTAGTGCTGGTATCCATCATAAACCATTTGTTTAAGGGTGTACAGTACAAATATTTAATTCACTGTGACGCTAACATTAATAAATGATCATTTTAAACAATAAGACTCATTTTTTAATGTTTCATATCGTGAAAAAATGTATAATATATAACATGCAAGCTGGTAATAGCTACTAATAATGCATATTTAAAATAAAGTGTAACCACATACAAAAAAAGTGAGCATATTGAATGCCTGTGGGCAACAGACTTCTGTGTACAATCTGGAGACATTCTCCTTCTTGAGTAACGTAACGGTACCCACAGAACAATGGGAAGACAGAAGCACAGCATAGGATTGCGATGAAAATGAAACCACAAGTCTTCTCTCATCTTTTTGTGTTTCCATATCATATACTGTATCTAGGAGAAGTTGTTTACCCATACGTAGAAAGGATGGCCAAATGGCAAAGCAAGGAAAACAATACCGTGAACAAAGAAAGAGGCTCCGTTAGGAGTTGGCTATTTCAAATCAGTATACAAGTATTAAATAATGTGGCATACTCACATTTTCCAGCAGACCATTCCCAAGTTGAAGAAAACAGGCACATTTGCCCAGCTGTCCACTTCTACAGGCTGAGCTGAATAATTCATCTCTTCTGCAAGATAACCAAATGAGTCAGGTGAACAGAGTGAATTTTTCTCATTTACCATTTTACTTTTTAATGTTCTTGTGCTGATTCGGAACATCTAACTGAGTACTTCACAGGGGACAACTATGGTTCCTTTGTCCATTTTCAAATAGCTGAATCCAGATCAAGGCCTGCAGGCAGAGCCTACGTCAGCAGCATCAGTATGGGAGGTCTGCTCCAGAATATGTGTATACATGTACTGTCAGTGATTCATAGCAGTGCAATTTAGATCCTCTTTAGGCCATATTTCAAACCCAGAACATGGAGCTGTGAGGCAGCAGTGCTAACCACCATGCCATCTTGCTTCCCTTGCTTAATATTTTACTTTACTTAAATCAATCAATGAGATGAACCCTCAGAAAAAGTCATCCCGTCTGACAATAACAGTGATTCTCGGCTCAGTTCTTAACATACAGGTGGTAAACTACCTTTTGTAAAACCACAAGATCACAAATCCTGCCAGACAAACAGTACACAAAATGGTGTTCTGATGATTTTAATAACATGATGATAACAGTTTATGACAATTTCAAAAACTAAACAAAACTGCTAAAAACATAAATAGGAAGCAATACATTATAACACAATAGATTTGTAACACCAGAATGGGTGGACTAACATGCTGATCAGAGCGTGGGCTATGACTATTCTTGGTGATTACTAGATAATTACTACTTATCTATCTATCTATCTATCTATCTATCTATCTATCTATCTATCTATCTATCTATCTATCTATCTATCTATCTATCTATCAAAATCATACTCATTTAATCCTATGATGTCATATAATAAATAATAAACCTTAATATGGTTGTATTATTTTCCAGGTCCAAAACCAGCTCAGCTTGCAGATGAATATGCTGTATTAAAGAATCCTTAATTTGCATTTAAATATGCAGTATTCAATTACACATAAGCTGCTATACTCTTACTTTACCTGTTCTATTTATATAATATTCCCGCCACACATCATTTCCTCTGATTTGGCTGAATCTCCACGTCCACATATTGTTCAGGGTTTGGACCGATGACTTCCTTTTCATGCTAGTGTGATATCAAAGGAGACAGCCTGGTTTAGTGAATAGGAAAATGACCTGGACTCACATGTCGGCTGTGTTGTGAACAGCGTATCCAGTTATACTTCTGGGTTTCTCTTGAACTTTTCTTGTGAGACTCAGTAAAGCTTTTTTGGCCCCAATTCTGACATCAGGTTTCTGGTCAGTGTTAAATTTTGGGGGTTGTTTATTTATTTGGGCTGTTTTCCCTGTCATTTTATTATTTACTTCATGGCCAGTTTTGCTACCCTGCTGTTAGGACAACTCCACTTTGTTAGCGGCTGTGTCCTCAGAAGTTGTTAGCTGCCGGTGATGATACAATGGGTTCAAAAATCACCATTTTAGGCACTTCTTTATCCAGGTTTGTAGATTCAAAACACCCTTTTGTTGATCATTTCAGTTTTTCTAAAACCTGTTTTCTTATAGCCAATTCCTGGTTGACTTTTTTGACTTTTGATTTGACTTGATTTTGATCTCCCAGTTTTCAACCTTTTTTTACTTGATTTCTGACTCTGTCTTTTCTCCCAGTTACTTTGAAAATATATGCAAGGGCTTCTAGCATAATAGTCCACCTGAAATTCTGTTGAATATGCTACTTTTCTTAAGTCACTAAACTACTTGTATGTTTTATTATAATGTACTGTGACACTGACAGGGACCATTATGGACACTCTGGATACCTCAAGGAAGTTTTCCTTATTTTCTTAGGTGAAGTCTGCTGGGAAAGGACAAAGTCAAAAGGGAAAACGAGAAGGAGAGGACAAAGTCTCAACCATTAAGTTCCCTGGAACAGCCACTTCCAGCCACACATCCCACAACTCCTTAATAAAAGACAGAGATATGAGAGGATTCGGCAGTCCACATCCAGCAGCAATAGCTGGAAGAGCTACGGTATTGTGCAAGTTCACACCTCACAAGAACTCGCTCAAAGGTCAGTTCACACAGATTAAAATGAATCAATTCAAGTTCATAGTTCACCATTTTAAATTTTGAACAAGTTTATATTCAGTTCATGTTGTATTTTTTAAGGAGTGAGAATAAATGAACAATGAGTATACTTTTTTCATTTTTGCATGTCTTATATTAGGCTATTACAGTGTTCTTAAGTAAAATACAATAATTATGAATACTTTTTTATTTAAAAACACTTTATTGAGTTATACCAAGCAACAAACATATAACCATATATGCTAAATACTCCTGGTCAAAAAAGAGACGAAATAGATGCAAGTATACATATAAATTACCACTCTATTTCCAACCGTGTGACACAAATGGCGACTGTGGAACAAGCGTGTAGGTGAATTAACCGATTACGCTGCCGGTCAAAATTCGTGTCACAAATTGCATGTCCAACAGGGAAAAATATAAAGTGGCCTTGCGAAGTACAACATTTTCATAAAAGTGAAAGCAGAGCTTCTTCACCGCGTGCTCGTGTCAGTGGGGATGCAGCTTAAGCACAAGCAGGCAGACACAGACAGTGCCTGTTTGATTTTATGTTATTTTTTCTGAATACAAATAAACGACAAAACATTTGTATGAAATAAATATTTGTAAAAATCCACTGTTTTATACCGTATTTGGATTCTGCTCCACCTCTACATTACAGAGTTTAAGGAAAAACATTTAATCTGGACCTAAACCATATCCAGAATGTCACAGAAAACTGAACCATCTCACGTTCAAGTTCAATACTGAAGGGCTACATCTTAATGAGGGTGTACTATTTACCTGCTGTGGGCAGAGCCCCCAAAAGAGAAAGAGAAAAGCAATGGAAGTAAAAGAAAGGCTAAAAGACAGAAAGAGGCCCATAAAATAGCTAGAGAGACTATTTTCAATTGATAGACTTACAGGCCTTGCAAATAAATATTCCTATTGACTAAAGGGCCTGGTTGTGAAGAACACTTTCTTCCTAACGGATCGAGTGTCCCCAGTGGTCACAGTGTGTATCAAGTAATTTGATAGAAGCTGAAAATGACTCCTCACTGTATAAAATATATGTTCTTCAATTAAGTGAGTCCACCTGGAAAACACAACATGCAGCTAGGAAGTTGCCAGTAGCTTTAATGATCTTTCCAGACATCTTCCAGATTGTTATGAGCTTCATCATGAGATAAAGTTCCTTGATATAAGAAACAGGGAAATAAGGACCTGGGGCATCATGCATAACGCCATGCGTAGAATTCACACTATAAGATGGCATAAGCACAAAAGCAGAAATGAGCTTACTCACAAAAAAATCCAGATGCATAAATCTGTGCAAACGCCAATTTCCACGTTCTTCCGCTACATAAATTCCAGTCAGCGTAAAAAGTAACGCACGTGCACGCGCCTGCTGTCCCGCCCCAACTCCTCCCAGAATTACACCTCTTTGAATATGCAAATCAATATAAATAGCCCTTAAGCTCAGTGTTCTGTGAAAAGGCAATGGCAAAAGCACAGGGGGATATAGAAGAGCTTCAGCAAATACCAAGTGGAGGCAAGGAAAACGTACTATTTGTTGGTTTAAACAGTGGTATAAACAACAAAAGGAAGTTGATCGAGTGACATAGAGTGTCGGAGAAACTCAAAAGCTCAAATTCACAAAGTTGCACAGTGCCCAAAATAAAAAAGAAGTTGTCAGATATCAAAGTCGTAGCCCACCGTCTGAGTGTCATATGAAAGCTTATTAGGGTACAGAGAAAAAAAAATAGGCACACAGTGGGGAAAAAAGCACGAAATGTCAACTTTAATCTCGAAATTTCCACTTTAATCACGCAGTTTATTTTGTCTTTAAAGTAGAACATCATAAACTTCATCTTAAAATCATTTAATTTGCTAGTTTCTCAGATCCCATTGTAACTAAAGTAGCATGTTAAATGCTTTGTTTTTTATTTGATCTTCTATGTGCTCTATGTGTGTGAATCACTACGTGCTTCCGGGCTTTCTCTTCCTCCGACAGGACACAGAATCCATTACATTCGGAATATTACTGCTCTCTGAATAATTAAAATACTGAGATGTATACGTGATATCATTTTCATGAGTTAAAGCATGTTATTAAACATGGGAACACAGCGGCGCAGTGATTGTGCTCAACCTTCGATGAAATAATTTATTGCAGCAGTACTGTCTTTTTCAAACATACTAAATATCCAATCGCCACACAATCAGCTCCGTAAAAGATGTTAAGCCATCTGTAAGCTTAGAATACAGCAAAACTGAGAGATTCACATTGCAAAAAAAAAAAAATCAAACTAAACTGGTGTTTGCAAACAGTGAAAATCATAACACTGAGACATGAGTAAAGGTGTTCAGTCTCTTTCTAAAGCCATTTTCCTGTGTTATCCTGCATGTGTCTGCCTGTCATTTATTTTTTATATAAAGTTCTCCACTGAAAAAAATAAAAACTTTCCTGATTCTTCTCCTTTTATGTAAAGACATTTAGCTGAACTGTGAGACATGTACTGTGGTTGTTCACTTAAGAAAGATGCCAACTTTGCCAGCTATGACAATATTGGCAACTGCAGGCTTAAAGATGCATTAGTAACAGAAACAATACTCAAACCTCCATAGTGTTGAAAGCATGGATATCAGCCTCATCTGCAGGAGTTAAGAAGCAGGAAAGGTGGTTGCTATGTAAAAGCAATGGGGAGAGACTTTCTGTGTATTCCACTTTCCTGAGGATTGTGATCTGTCTTCATGTAGAAATTACGCACCATATCACATTTTTGAAAAATGAGAACAATAAAGTAAAATAAATTTGACTGGCATACTGTGGAACACCTGTGTTATGCAGCTGCTGAAAAACTGTAGGTAAACATAAATGTGTGAATGAGGCTTAATGGGTCAGTATGCTTTGTTTCTCACTGCTGCAAAAAAAAAAATCTTAAGATATATATTGACATGATTATTTTTTTTTGCTGATTTTTGCAGTCACTCTATTATTATTTTAGTATTTTTATGTTATTTCTGTTCATTTTCCTAATTGTGTGCTGTCTCTTTTAAGTTACTGTATATACCCGCGTTTAAGTTCTCCCAAAGATAAGTCGGAGCTTGATTTTACCACATAATTTCCAGTACATTCGATTCCAGTTAATTGGACCACCAGTTAATCGGACCGGCCGCTTATTCGGACCGAATCCTAAAGAACTGAAACAGATCATATTACATAAGCCTAATATTGTTCGCTTATTTGAACCAAAATTCCGTTTAATCGGACCAAAGAACATGACAGAAAATAAGAAAAAGAAGCCACAAGTCACCCGCGGAAAGCGGGTGTAAAGCGGGTCAGCAACATCAGGAGGATCCCTGGGCTTCCCAGGAGAATTTATGCTTTTATCAAAGGTCATGAAGTCGGAAAATTTGTACCAAGTACAAACCAGTGGGGGTGAACATGCCTGCCCTTTGTTTCCTAAAACAAGACCGTCCATTAGTAAACAAGTGCAATGCGTAAACAGAATGCGTCAGAATCACACTAGACAAGTTCTTCAAACGTTGACTGGAATTTGGTAATGTAACCTTTTTTTATTGTACTTCGCATGCTGAGTGTCGTGTAGATCGTTTAGAAGAATCTGTAGATTTCTTTTTCAATAAACAATGTTGTAAGCAACCGTACATGTGCATGTACGTAGTTCTTGTTTTACATTCTCCATACACGTGTGCAGCACAATAAAAGGCATAATGACATTTTAATATGTTACTTATAGCATGTCCCATCTTGGTTGCACATGTATAGGGCATATTCGTGTAATCGGACCAGCCGGTTATTAGGACCAAAATGATCGCGTCCCGATGTGGTGTGATTAACAGGAATCGACTGTATTTTATAATGTCGGTCATATAAGTCGAATGTGCTATTTATCCAACACGTTATGATATGCTAACGCCCATCTGAGAGAGTAACCACACTGCCTTTTTTTTCTATGTATTGTGCCAACGTGACCACACGGTAATACCCAAACTATTCTTAAGTGACGTTTGCACTGTTTTGTGTTTTTTGTATCTCATGCCCTCATATACCTTTATTGTAAGAGCATCCCTTATCTACGATGGAGCGTTCAATCAGAAGAAAATATGAAGCTGGTTCTAAATTAAATGTTGTTGAAATTGTGAAAGAAATTGGTAACTGTGCTGCTGCAACAAAAGTCGATGTGTCTGAGAAAAAAATTTAAGTGTCGTATTTTTGAATGGGCATATAAGTTGGGGACTGATTTTCTGATCGATTTTTTGGGTTTCAAGACCCAACTTATATGTGAATATATACTGTACTTCTGTTCCATATTCTTTGAGTGAAGCCCCAGGAGGTGGGGCCACAACCTCTGAGCCCAAGGCTATTTAAGTTAGCTAAGAAGGCCCAGGAGTAGGAGACATTTGTTTATTGTGGTTTCCTTTAAGTACTGCTTTTTCTGTTTAGTTTTACTGCCTTTTTTTATTTTCTTGCTTCCCATGTTAAGCAAATCCGTTTTGCTCTTTTTTTCTGCTCTTTTGAGCAATTTGTTACTTTTTCTGATTTTTGTAAATAAATGTTTCATTTACAAAAATTGTATGTTTCCCTTTTTATTCACAAGCTAAGAGTTGATGATCATTATTCATTTTGTGGAGCTTTTTGTGGTCATTTCATGTTGTTTTACCAGCTCCCCATTCTTGGGTTCTGCTCCGGGTAAAGCCTTTGGGGCCTGGTCGAGTTTACGTGCAGGTTAGTGAAGGTAGCAGCCTATTTCTTGGCTTAATATGCCAGGCTTCAACCTCGTTCTGTGTGGGTGAAGACACCGATTCATGAGATCTTAAGTGAGTTTTATGTTTTGCAGTAGTGAAATTGCAATGTGAAACCAATATTTGCATAAGTTTCACAAACGTGTATGTGAAATGAAACTTATCTCTTTCCCTCATCAATATTCAGTTTCTTTGCCTGTCTACCTACTAGCAGGTCATAACACAAAACCATTACAGTTTCAATAAGGTAGCAGCACATTGCTGCTCTCCAGTGGTGTGATAACAGGAATTTATTAAAACATCTTACATAATTACATTTTATTGTTTTAGAGGGACAGTAGAATAAAGAAATATCCTTTGATGTGTCAGAGCTGTACGTGTTTCAACTAAGGCCACTTCTAATGGATAGGTGGGCGACTGCTAAACTATTTCATTTAATGTTAGAAAAAAAAAAACATTTTCACACCAAGACTATGTAATGGCTTGCACTAGTATTTGTTTTTTATCTTTGGCCACTTAACAATCAAGCAGTCAGTGTTAATATTATGTCACACTTTTCACTTTTTTGTGCTTTATAAGGTAGTTTAATAATGAAAGTGAAACTATTAAGTAGAGTAAAATGTTCCTTAATTCTGAGGGTGCAATAAGTAGTTGTATGAATATTAGTAATTCTAATTAGTTATTTTACCACTTTTGAAATTTACTTCTGTTCTATTTTGTTCAGTAGCTAGGACCTTTTGTGCAGCCACATTTTTAAAGACCTGAAATGATATACATTTAGAAAATCGATTTGAAATAAAATGAGATCAATCAGAAGTGAAAATTGTTCACTTAACACTTGTGAACCCGGCCGGACACAGACAGGCGGACATGTTGTTTATCAAACCACCACACGTTTATTTACACTATATACAAATGATATGGTCACAAAGACCCCAGTTCATTGGTCACTCAGACCCCAGTCATGTGCACAATTACCCCAATCACACACAGTCCTGGCCACAATGCCTTTTCTTGGGGCCACCTCTACAGCTCCTCTGAGCTTTGTCCTTTCGCCTCCCGACTCCAGCGCTGAATGAAGGGAGACGGCCCCTTTTATAGAGTCCCCGGATGAGCCCCAGGTGTTCCCGGCATTCCTCTTCTGGCCACATCCCAGCATGGCGGAAGTGCCGGCTGTCCTCCCAGCAGCTCTCCGGGCGCCGTCCTAATTCTTCCCCAAGGCATTGGGGCGCCTCCTGGTGGTGACCACGGGCCCCTACAGGGTGGAGCTTCCATGCCCTGTACCCGTGGCCCCCAAAGCAACCAGGAAGGCAACCCCCACGTGATCCAGGGTGGGCAAAGACCCACATCCGGTCCCTCATGGCGTCCCGGCCAGGTCATGACCCCTGGCATCCCTGACACACTGTAACTCATAAGAATAAGCATCCAGGCCCCCCACTTTTTGCTCACTTTATTGTGTTGTAGATTTAATTTTAAATGGGTAAATTTGACATTTTTGCTCATCAGTCTTCACGCAATAACCCAAAATGACCAAGTAAAGACATTTTTTAAGAAAGGTTTGCAAATTTCTTATAAACTAAAACCTGAAATCTCTCATTTCCATAAGCATTCGGTCCTTTGGCTGTGGTACTCCAAACTGTGGCCAGGTGCATCCTATTTGATTGTAATTCTCTTTGAGATGGACCTTGATGGGAGTCCACCTGTGTCAAACTGTATTGATTGGACTTCATTTGGAAAGGCGCACACCTGTGTATAGGAGGTCCCACAATTCCCACTGCAAGTCAAGACAAAAACCAAGCCAAGAAGTTCAAGGAACTCTCTGTAGACCTCCACGATCGAATTTTGGTGAGACACAGATTAAGGCAAGTGTATGAAACCATTTCTAAAGCTTTGTGTGTTCCCAGGAGCACAGAGACCTCAATAATTGTGAAACTCAAGAAGTCTGAAACCAACAGGACTCTTCTTAGAGTTCGCTATTCAGCCAAACTGAATAACTGGCCAAAAGGCCAATGGTCACTCTAACAGAGCTTTTGGAAGTCCTCTGCTGAGATGAGAGAATCTGACAGAAGGACGACCATTTTAGCAATTAGGTGTTTATAGTAGAAGGAGTAGACGGAAACCACTCTTGAGCAAAAGGAGCATGACAGCCTGCTCAGGATTCTACGAACATGAGAAAATACTGTAGATCTCTGGTCTGGTGAGACAAAAATTAAACTCTTTGGGCAGAGCTCCAAGCACTATGTCTGGTGAAGACCATGCAGGGCTCATTGCCTCCATAATATCATCCCTGAAGTGAAGCATAGTGGTGGCAGTGCCATGTGATGTGGACGCATCTGCAGCACAGCACAGGTCATTCAGTCGTCAGCTCCCTGTTTTTGTTTCCACCCATTTCACAATCAGCCGGTCATTTATACCTTTAGCTGATGTCATTATGCAGTAGGGTTACATTTAAGTGTTTAAGAAATTAAGATGTGTTTGCACTCTTAATAATTAAATATTGACACTTAACAACGAGCTGAGCCAACTCCAGGGCAAACAACACTGAAAGTAACAACAGCTGTCACACCTGCACTTATGTGCATTAGTTAATAACAAGAAAATTAGGAAAAACAAAATTAAAAAAATGAATGTATGCTCACTCATCTAACACATATAATGCATTAGCATAATAAGTCTGTGATTTCTGGACAAGAAGCAGAAACTGTGAAATAACCAATTATTTAACTGAGGTAGGAGACCAAATAAAAGAAGAATTTGGTTGGGTCAGAAATGTGTGGCCAGCGACCACTGTACTCCACTGTAGTTCTTAACGTGTCGGCCAGTAGGTACTGTACATGCACGTGGCAAGGATGGTTGGTGTCCAGCTGATTATTAGCTGAGCCAGTCCGGGCAAAAGTCCAGGGTCAGTTTTTGATTTCAGTCTATTCCTCTCTGCAGGCTGGCATGATGGTGCATTGCTGATCTATTTGTAGCTGGGGTTCTTCCTTTGCCGTGTTATTATGGCTCAGACTGTTTCTAAAAATATTTTATCTTGAGTAAACTCCAACCTTCTGCCATTATTGACAGTATACACTGTTATTCCTGAAACCCTCAGTTTTAAAGGAAACTTAAAAGAGAGCAACAGAGATAAATATGTTCTCCTAACTTTCTGCCCAGTTAAGTCAAATTTTAATGCCAATCAAAATTATTCTTCTCACACCAGCCATAAGAGTTCATGATGATAATAGTGCAGCGCCCTCAATCATTTTGTTTCTAGTTTGGCATCACATGTCCTGAGTGAGCGTTAACATGGTGGCACCGTCATTAACACTTCTGGCTCAGGGCTCATGGTTCCAGAGACTTGGAGGTCTCAGACTGGTGATTTCTTAAGGAAAGCTCCTTTCAGGTCCATGTGAATTTTCTCTTGGCATTCCTATGCTCCTCTTATACCAAATTCATAAGATGTGCATGTTAGAATAGCCAATGACATACAAGTTACCCAGCATGAGTGAAAGTGGGGGTGGGCATGAGTGTGCCCCATCACTTATTGTCAGCTTAGCTGAAGGTGTGACTGGAAAAGGCTCTGGCTTCTTATAAACCTGAAATCAACAAAGAGGGCTGAGGAAATTAAGGAGTGGATGTTCCAAGTGTTATGTTTAGCATGATATACTTTAGTCAAAGAAACACATAACACCTGTAAAGTTAATTTAAACTATTATTGTTTCATTTATTTAGAGAGCTATGAAGGTGAGTTCTGTAAAACTACATTGAAGTCACACCATCACATTGGAGGGGAAAGGCTAGCACATTCAGCGTCAAAGTTATGTTGATCCGGATGAAAGAGCAGAAATGCAGTCTCGGCTGAAGGAAGCATGGATTGAACTGCAAGAACAGCAAACTACAGGAGTAGAGATATTGAGCCTTAAAGCAATCCATCCCTTCTTGGCAACTCGTAGGTCATCTCTGATGCAGAAGGATATTATATTATAATAGTGGGACAACGGAATGGAACGAGAACAATGCTGGTCAATGTATAAACACTTAACCAGGATGATTAAAGAATTTTTTAACGTTTTTATTCACCACTCCCAAATTTCTGTTGACCAAAGAATTAACTAAAAATTGAATCCTGAATTAGATTGTTCATCTTCTGCCACAGTCTCATTACGTGAAACAGCCTTAAAAATGTAACATTTTTTTAAAAGAATCAAATTGTAGGACCAGATAGATTTCTCCACTCACTTTCAAGAAAATATTCTTTTTTATATCAGTGAATTGCATTATACACAATTCATTATTATTTAATATATACTAATAAAAGGCAAAGCCCTCACTCACTCACTCACTCACTCACTCACTCACTCACTCACTCACTCACTGACTCACTCACTCACTGACTCATCACTAATTCTCCAACTTCCCGTGTGGGTGGAAGGCTGAAATTTGGCAGGTTCATTCCTTACAGCTTCCTTACAAAAGTTGGGCAGGTTTTATATCGAAATTCTACGCGTAATGGTCATAACTGGAAGCAGTTTTTCTCCATTTACTGTAATGGAGATGAGCTTCAACGCCGGGCGGAGTTTCGTGTGACATCATCACGCCTCCCACGTAATCACGCAGTACATAGAAAACCAGGAAGACCTCAAAAGCGCTTAAGAAAACATGCATTATATAATTGAGAAGGCAGCTAAACAATAAGAAGAAGCGAGTGACATATCCAACCATATTCATGAGTTCTGCTACTGAAACAAAGCACGATGTAAACCTACACTTTAAATTAAGTTCATAGACAGGCTGCCGCTGGCGTTTGTAATTTAGTGCCCACCCATATAAGGCCGTCCGTCAGCGGCAATCCAATAGCAAACTGCCACGGGTAAATATTCACGGGTGAAGGACTGTGCTTATGGAGAGGAAGATGAGATGGTCAGGGTGGTGTTTGACACAAACTCAGCGAAACTGCGAGAGAAAGTTTTAAGTGCCAGGACTAAGGTAACATTAAATACAGCCATGGACATAGCAGGAGATGGCACCAGCACAGCTGGGAACCTTCGATGCATGTACACCGAGTGGCTCACGTGAACTGACGCAGTGCACAGATAAAAAGCAACAGTTCCAAAGAGCTCTGAACAAAAACGAATTACACAATTGAAAAGGCAGCAAAAATATGAAGCGCCTGATAAGCATATTCATAAATCCAGCTACTGCGGAAACAAAGCACACGGTGGAAAAAGTCAATGTCCCGCTAAAGGAAGACAGTGTAAAAAACCCGTGCATGCAGTGTGTCAGGTCTCAGATAAAGAAGAAGACGAGCTGTTTATTGATGCAGTAAGAAACGAATCGATGAATGAAACCTGTCATCTTTACAACGATTGACAAACACGGAATGTAACTTGAACACAACACATCCTACAAATACGAACCTGATTGAAAGAAATAATGATAATCAAATCCTTGATGACAGCAACACTCAGTAACATTCACAAAACAAATACTGTATATTGACAGTCATGTTACGTTATTTTTAAAATGTTCCCTTTTCTTTTCTACCTTTTTAACACACTACTTCTCGCTGCGATACGCGGTATATATATATATATATGTATATATATATCCCGATCTACATACTCGAATAATGGATACTTTATTCGCCATCAATGATTGTTTTGGTAAAGCCATACTCAGTGTATTCATTAGATGAACGGTAAAAAAGTAAGAGCGAGGGAGGATGACTCATTGAGGCATGCAGGCTGTAGTGCGCGTCAACTCTACCTGAATTGCGCGATCACATTTGAAAAAATATATCTTTTCAAGTTCTATTTAGTCCATATGTGTCAAACTCAACGGCCGCAGGCCACATCCGCCTGGCGTGTAATTATATCCGCCCGAGATCATTTTATATACTGTATTATTGTTATTAATGGCCCGGGTATATGAAGCGCTGGTAACACAATAAACTACAGATCCCATAATGCAGCGCTTCAGCTGCCTTGCCGAACACTTACCGCGTTAATCAAGTCTACCTTATGATGCTGCAAGTTATTGCAAAGCTAGAGTTATTGCGCACTGAGTTTGCACGGCGCTTTGGTGACTTTGAAGAACAAAAAAAGTCTGTCTACATGCGGCTCGAACCTTGTGCATGTTTGGTAGCACATATCTGTGTGAGAAGCTCTTCTCAGTGATAAAGACTAACAAAACAGCACACAGGAGATGCCTCACTGATTAGCACCTGCAATCCATCCTGAGAATCTCCACAACACAGAACCTCACACCAAACAGAAACGAACTTGTGGCCAAAAAGATGCCAGGCGCCCAGCTCTAAAATGACATATGAGCAAAGACAACTGAATGATTTGATTTGTTATTGCACGTAAGAGCGGGAGTCAACCGTTTTAACAAACAGCGTATTGCACTGATACGAAATAGCTGTGTGTGTATATATGTAGATATGTATGTATATGTATATATATGTTTATATATGTGTGTGTGTATGTATGTATAGATATGTATATATATATATGTTTATGTGTGTGTGTGTATATATATATATATATATATATATGACAACAACACTCATCACTCACAACAGTGACAAAACAATTACATTGACAATCAGGTTACGTTATTTTCAAAATGTTTCCTTTTCTTTTCATTGCTTCTTTAACACACTACTTCTCCGCTGCGAAGCGCGGGTATTTTGCTAGTAATATATAAAATGATCTCGTGGGCCGGATATAATTACACGCCGGGCGGATGTGGCCTCGGGCCTTGAGTTTGACACATATGGACTAAATAGAACTTGAAAAGATATATTTTTTTAAATGTGATCGCGCAATTCAGATTGAGTTGTCGCGCACTACAGTACATCGAGCCCGCGTGCTATTGTGGTTTTGCCTGTGTGCCTCAATAAGTTACCCTCCCCTAGAAGGCTGACCCCATCTTCACGAAATTTGGTGAAAAGTGGCTTCCCTGCGCTAACCAAAACCGATGTACGCGTACTTATTTCGGTGGTATGACGCCACTGTCAGCCTCCATATTGAATTTTACAAACATCACTAATTCTCCAACTTCCGTGTAGGTAGAAGGCTGAAATTTGGCACGCTCATTCCTTACAGCTTACTTACAAAAGTTAAGCAGGTTTCATTTTGAAATTCTACGTGTAACGGTCATAACGGTCAACAGTGTAAGCCATGTTGAACTTTCTTATTCATGGCCCCATCTTCACGAAATTTGGTAGGCAGCTTCCCTGCGCTAACCGAAACCAATGTACATACTCATTTCGGTGGTATGACGCCACTGTCAGCAGCCATATTGAACTTTCCAACGTCACTAATTCTCCAACTTCCTGTGTAGGTAGAGGGCTGAAATTTGGTACTTATTTCGTTGGTATGATGCCACTGTCGGCCACCATATTGAACTTTTCAACGGTCTTTATTCCTTATGGGCCCATCTTCAAGAAATTTGTACGCGGGTTCCCAACGCTAACTGAATCCTACTTACGTACATATATACGTCCATAACCTGCAGCTCGGTCACCGTGTGAGAAGGCGTTGGGTCCCCCATCCCAACGCCTCCCATGTTGTTGGCTGCCTGCCTATATAAGGCCGTCTGTCACTCCAGTCTCTACATTCCCTTCCTTGCTTCGCCACGGTATTCACGTCTCCCTGCTGATAACTATAACCTTTTTATTTAATCCACGGCTTCTCCGCTGTTTTATTGTTCATTTATTACGATTATACCTATTATATAGGTATTTTAGACTTACTTTACATTGCTCAGGTACCCATTTCCTTTATCATTCCAATCCCCATTACCATGTCTATCGAGGTGATCACCATCGATCAAAGAGCCGTCACTTACCAAGTGGTTTCCATGCCCAGAAATGGCACCTACCTTTTCCATTCTCTTTGTTACATATTGCACGGCCATATCAGGCTCACTCTTGATATCCGGAGGAACATTGTATCTTATGTATTGAATGACTTGGACAGGTTCAAGGTGTGGACTGATGATGGTACAGGAGATAATTATACTACACAGGAGCACTAGAAGAGTGAAATGCTTAAGCCCTTCACCTATGGTTCTGCATGTGAGTTGATGGCTGCCGCTGAATTGTTCGGTTGTCGCTTTCAAGTGTACTGAAATGGCCAAATATTTTACACCTTTGGACAACCGCCAATGCCTCTCAAACATCTTAGACTCACAGGTGACGATTTCAGTAGTGGACACTTTGATGTTTATGAATGTTTAAACTCTCAAAAGCTGGATGTGAAGTTATCAATGAAACTGGTTGTATACTTACAACGCTTGACAGATGCCGAATGTCACTTCAACACAACAAATCCTGCAAATACTGTCATAATTGAAACAAACCATGAAACTCAAACCCATTATGACAGCAGCAATCCAAGCTGTGAGATTTGAAACAAGATTACTGTTCACATGGCCAACTGTACATTGTGGTATACAAAGAGATCCTTAAATAATTATTGGTATATTTCCCTCAGTTTAAAAAGGTTTAATTTTCTTCTTAATAAAAATTTTAAGGCAGTACTTTGCCATTGCTGGTATTTTGCTAGTAATTAATAATTTGCTTGTGTCATAATCTAGGACACTTTTGTTTTTTAGGGTTCTGTTTTGTATATTTTATACTTTAATCCTTTTGAGGTTTTGTTATGTAAAGAGTAAGGCTGGGCAAGTTAACACCAGCAATTATTTTATTGCATGCTAACGCAGTTTTTGTTACTATTCTTACTATTTTGAAGGCCTCAGTTTTGCTAGCGATCGATAGAGGTCAGCACTTTTCAATTCACTTTTGCTAGAAGGAAAGTTAGCTTTGTTGATTTCACTTCGATTCCCTACACGCGCATGAGTAGCGAAGAGCAAACAGCTTCTAAAATGGCATGTGGAGAGATACCAAAGTGAATGCTCAAAGCAAAATAATCCGTGGATGACTCTTTTCGTATTATCACTGAATTGGACTCTGATTTGTTGGACTCCCCTTTTGATGCAAGTGATCTGGAGATGTAGATCGAAAATGAAAGTGAGGTACTGGCATCAACTGATCAATCCCCAGCTGATCGTGGTGCTGAACACGTTCGTGTAGCTGATGCACCAATGGCAACGTTCACCTGGGAGAATAGACATTTACGATGACGGGAGGTACAAACCATATTGTGTCTCACTGCTACTGCAACCCCTGCATACCTGTCTCACAAAGACAGACAGCCCGTCGTGCATTCCTACTGGCCATCGACCCAACCTACGCACAGCCGCTGCCGCCGCAAACTGCAATCAGGTCCCGGCAGGAGGCGCAACAGGAAGCAACAGACATTTTATGTTGATTTATGTGTGAAACCATTGCTTTGTGAGCTCCCTGATAAAAGAAAATGTTTCTGCTGGTATCTGTTTAGATAAAAAAGAAAACAGATTTAGAAATGTTAACTTGCTGTTGCTCGGAAGGTGCCGTTATAATGTTGTGATTGTGGCTCTGGACTCTGAGGGTAACTTGTTTTTCTATAAGAAACTAGATAAAATGTGTTACACTACTTTTGAGTTCATTATTGAATTTTGCACATAACAATGTGATTATCTGTGATTAATCGCAATTAATTTCAGACAGTTGTGCGATTAATTGCAATTAAAAATTTTGATCACTGCCCAGCACTAGTAAATTCAATTTTCAGATTTGGAATCCTTTTAATCTCTTAAATATTTATGGGCACTGCCATTTTTGGTAATAATTATTTACTGTTGCTAACATGATTACTACCATGGAGCAACTGAACGTCAAGATATGTGACGTCACCATCGAAATGGTGTGAAGGTCAGCGTTGCACACTTCTTGGTTGTCCAAGACTTGGGATAAAATTACATAGAGATTTTTTGGTGTTAATAACCACAACAGCTTAGATCTTTGCATGTTGTGGGTGTTGCTTTTGGGCTAAGTTTCCTTTAATTTTTTTGACTTTAGTAACTTTTGATGTTTACCTCCTTGTCTATTATCTTATCTACTACTCTCTAAGCTTACAGTTATGACACCATTGATATTTCTGAAGATGGTTAAATTGTTCTGAATCTTAGAATATCAAGCTCTACCAGTTCATCAATTACTGGTAACAGATTAATATGATGTGTTTATTTTATTTCTTTCTTTCTTTATTTTTTTTTTGCTTTGATCAGTCCTCACACATTGTTTTCCAAGTGGACATCATGATTATGAAAATATTTTAGCATTATGGTTCTGATTTTTTTGTGTCATTTTGTGTTATTTTTTGGATTTTCATGACCATTGTGTGGTTGTCTGCACGGCAATGGCCTTAATGGGTACAGGATGCTATGCATGTTGCCAGTTATATTTGGACATTTTGGATCATCATTTCTGATGAAGTTTCTGGAAAAAACTTTTTTTTTTTTTTCAAAATTCTCAATCTTGCTAGTTGTTTTAACTTTTTGACTCTGATTAAACTGTTGGGTTCTGGTATTTTGGTTTTAGTTTCTTTTCTGGATTTGATGTCAGCCTGTTTCAGGCTAAGTTAACTGTCATCTTCTTGTGCTTTAGCAGATCTTACTTTCTTTCAGTCCCATTATTGTTCCTTCTACCTTATTGTCTGAGGCAGTACACATATAAAGATTTTTATAAATTTAACATTTAAGAAATCATTTTTTTTAAACCAACATATCTAAGAATCTTCGGAACTTTCTGGGAAACACTTAAAGGAGGCGACGTATAATTTCTTAGGTTTCACAGAAAAAGAAATTGAAAAATGAAAGTATAGAAATGTAGGAATCCATAAATGAAACTGTTGATATGAAACAGGTGAAAATATAAAGAAAAAGAAATATAAGTTTTAGGTTTTGTTTTAGTTTCTCACCATTCTTCATTTGAGTTCTCTCAGGTGAAATTAAAATTCAGCTCACCGAGCTCTTATTAGAAGAGCTGTGCATATCAGACGGGCAGCTGTTATTTTAATGGCGGATATTAAACACCTGATAGGGTGACCTCTGTCAAGGCAGATGGCAGACAAGAGTCGGGTCAAGCTAGGACACAAACTTCCAGACTGCCCGCCTCAGGTGGCACACATTAAACATTTCCACAAACTTGTAGGACACATGTTCAAAACTGATTTAGGAGTTGGAAATGTTCAGGTAGGAGGACTGAAAGAATGTGCCTTTAAACCTCATTGAGCAGCATCTGACAGGAACAGTTTTGAGACATCATTTACAACATTAATGACTTCAGTGAGAGATTTGGCGGATTATAAAGGACACTAATCATCAAAACACTAGCTGTACTTGAAAAAGACATTCTCAGCACTATTGACTTGGCATCTGAGCCTCTTGAGTATCTCTAACTCTACACAACGACTGAAAATAGACTTTTGTGACTCTTCACGCCACTTTAACACTTCAGCTAACACTACAGCTCTCTTTAGTGAGATAACAATGTTTTTTTTTCTATTTACAGGTCAGGTCCTGCATATAGGTGTTTTACATGTGTATACTGGAATAAGGGGCACATCTTTGCACCACCTAATCCACACAAAGTAAGCTAAAAATTCATACTTAGTAAAAAAAATACTGCTTTATTTTAAACAAAACACACAAGCAAAGGAATGACCAAAGGGAGAAATTGAAGTATTATATAAAAAGATATAAACCATGCCTTATCTGCTCACTGGGCCTGACCACACACTTTCAGCCCCTTGTTTAAGAGGAGGGGTGGCTAACCCACTCGCCTAACAATCACATTTACGGTGGCACAGGCAGAACGCACTCCGGCTTGGCTCCCATACTCTCCTTCTCTTGTCTCGCTTTGGCCACGTGACATCTCTTGTATGTGATTATCCTGGCTGAGGAATTGTTATTAGAACAGTTGAACCTCTTAACGGTAAATTTCACACAAATAT
This sequence comes from Polypterus senegalus, assembly GCF_016835505.1. Lineage (NCBI taxonomy): Eukaryota > Metazoa > Chordata > Cladistia > Polypteriformes > Polypteridae > Polypterus > Polypterus senegalus. The sequence continues at coordinate 52,335,461 of NC_053160.1, read as the reverse complement.
TACATTTTTCTTTATACAGAGAACCATAGACAGATGGAAAAAGCTACCGAGTAGTGTGGTAGACAATAAGACTTTAGGGTTAGGGTTAGGGTTAGGTTAGAGTTGTTATTGTTGTTTGCTGTTTAGGGATTTTCAAAACTCGACTTGTTATTTTAGAAGAATTAAGTGGATAGGACTGGCGAGCTTTGTTGGACTGACTGGCCTGTTCTCGTCCGGATTGTTCTAATGCTCAGCTCTTTCCTTAATGCACTGTTTTTGATGAGAAGAAAAGGTTCTCACCTGAAAACATATCAGCGAACATACAGAACATATTGAATTAGCAAAATCCCAGTAATAAAATACGTCTAGAGCAGGGCTTTTAAGGTGTGCCTGCTTATAAATTAAGGACAGACTAGACCACTGAGCTTGCTCACACATTATCATTATTGTCATTCTTTGCCTCTTTTTTCATTATTTTTATGTGCATATAATTTCTCTATATATTATTTTGTAAAATTAAAAATTCTTTGACTTCTTTCATTTCTTTATTATTCCCATTTTTGTTGTTAAATTTAATTATGTAATTACTGTCATTTCTCATTACATAATCAGGTATTCTATTGCATTTCCTCATCCTGCTTATTCATTTTTTTTATTACTCAATATGTTATTTTTTGTGTTAATGGTAGTGCTATGCGAACACATTGAATTATATCATTACTATGAGTATTTGAATATTTTCAGTTTGTAAATTTTTATTTTTTTCTTTATGGTATTAATCCTCATACAGTCAATAGTAACTGTCAAATTTAGCCTTATTTAATTTTTATTTATACACTCTTTATGTTACTTCTTTCCATTATTCCAAAATTAATTCTGTTGGCTATTCCTGCCCCTCTTAATATTACTTTGGTATTAGTTTGGATATTTTTAATGTTTTTTTCTGTTTAAAACAATCATTTTTCTCCTGAATGTATTTCTTGGAGTGCATCTCTGTGTTTATTACAGTCTTTGACTACTGTGTTGTATCTATCATCACACCTTATTTATTGTATGTAGTTATGCAGTACGATATTGTTATTAGTTGATCTTGATCTTGTGGAATTACTAGGGGGCTTTGCCCGCCAACACCTCCCCCCCATCCCCTTGGCTGGAACTACGCGCCTGCCACTTCGAGTCCCTGCAACTCGCGTTGTGAAGAGGGGAGCTGAACGCACCACAAGATGACGTGATCGCTCCTCCGAAACACCCTCTTAAATGGTGATACAATGGGAAACAAATACACCTTTTTTACCTCCTCTTTGCTCGACCAGCTGCTGGTTTGCTGCTGCCGTGCTGTGTGATCTGCATTGGCACAGCATTTCAAACATTTAAAAGCCTTAACAGTAGCTGTCCTTTTGTCAACCCCAGATATCCTCTGCTCCTGTTGGGGTCCCACTCCCAAGGCGCGCCCCTATAAAGAGGAAGATTTTCTACTCTTTTAATTGACAGACGGAACTATCCCCTCTGACTATACACGAAGCTTGATTCACTCCTGAAATCGACTTATGTTTGTTTGAAGTATCTGAATAACGTTTCTGTCTCTAAAATCTCCTGTGTATCTGTGCAACTTTCTGACTCAAGCATGAGTATATGTGGATTTCAAAATCACCAAACAGCAAATATTTTAATTCTCGCAGATACGCCTCTTCATTGGGAAGAAACACTACTTTTCCCTGATGGCAACATGAATTAGATGTCTCCGACTTAAAGTTAAAATCCGAACAATATATTTAATCTCTTTTTGCTGTTTGTTTGCGCTAATGCGATCCTTACTATCATTTTTTGGAGACTTTTGAATTTTTGTACTTCCATTATATCTAACCTGCTCTGCATGTGTATAGTGCCAACGATTTTGAATTCTTTATGATGTTCTACTTTGTTATCTACTCTTTGTCTTGCGGGATGTGAAAGTGTCTCTCTGAGAAAGTCAAGTCTCGTCTCTCTGAAAAAGTCTTGTCTCATCCCAAGATTTTTTTTATATAATAATCAACACATCTTTTAAGTCTTTTTCATTTTCCTTTCCTTTATATTTTTGAAGTTATTTATCCATTTTGACTACATTTCCAGCTTATTCAATATTGTTGTGATTATACCAAATGTGAACTGGTATATCTTTGTATTTTTTGGCATGACCAGTTGTTTGGTTGCTTCAGATTAAATCTCTCTGCCAGCTGAGCTTTTGCTCCAACTGTCTTCCTATCTCCAAGTTCATCAGGTTCACTGGTGCTAAAGGGCCGTCAAGCTCATTCCTGTGGTTGTTACTTCCAGCACAATCCTGGCCTAATTCCCAAGTCACAGGCAGTGAAAGCACTGAAACCGTCTCCCCAGAGCTTCTGTGATACTGAACTTCCAGGCATCAGTGAACCCTATAAGACAGTTAAAGGGCCAGGAGCCGTTTGTTGTGAACACCTTCAAGGGTACAAAAAATTTAGAAATATAATAAGTATAAGGGACAGCCGGTGGAAATACGATGGGAGACAGTATGCACGGGGCATTGTCTCCCCCGGACTACTAGATGGCAGCCCCCCTGGGTTGCAGCAGTGCTACAGATTTCCCATAGGGCATCATCAGCACAGCCCTGTTTGGTTCCATAGGTGCCTCCAGTGGATGCTACAGTGCCTGGTGAGCTCTACTTTATCAGGCTCTCACCTCACTCAGAAGTGCTTCCAAATTACAGCTTTGGAACACCAGAACTCTTCTGGGTGGGACATAAAATGTGTTGCCTGCCACTGTTCTGGAAGCCAAAGTTGGGAGGAATGAGGACAGAGCTTGAAAGGAGGAGTGCAGGAGGCTGTGACCAGTGGCAGAGAAACGAAGAAAAGAGAGTGAGAGTTGTGCTGTATTGTGCTACAGTATATTGATGTGCTTTGTGACTGGGGTTGTGGTGTGCAAAACGCTTAAAAGTAGAGTTTACCATAAATAAAATTCTCTTGTGCTTTAATACTTTGGTCCGAGCCTGCTTGTGTTGGGTGTCTAGGGCCACATCAGGAAATAGGATGGAAAATGAAAGAATAGGCAAATTCAGCAGAATTTGGCTTGTTATACAAACAGGGCTTCAATCCAGAAGTAAAAACGGTGTTTTGGGTTTATTTTCCTAAACTATCTCTATCATAAAGTTAGTTTTAAGAAACAATGCAATACATCAATATCAGAAGCTGTGCCTGGTTATTTTTTATGGAGGGGGTGTGGGATTTGTTATGTTATTTGAACATATTTGTTCTTGTTTTTACTTATTGTTTTGTTGTTGCTTAACGTTTTCATCAGGCCATCATGGTTTTCTTATTTTTTAATGTCATTTTGTGCAGTTTTGTGTTGTCTCTTGTTAATTGTAACATCAAACGGTGACATCATTAAACGTGCTGGTATTTCATTGCAAGTTGTGGAAACTCAGAACAGATCTCAGCACATGTAGTTAGTTTCTCTTTCATCCTAGGTTACCAATACCAATTTGGCAAATATTACCAATTTTTTCCATGAGTCCCAAAATTGTATAGTTTTATAAAGTTTTTCAACATCAACATCCGAGTAGTCAATTTTGGTATTATTTGCATTGCATTTTTTTTGGAAACTTGGTAAATATGATTATCAATATGCTTTGTATTTTTACCGCGTCATCATTTTTTCTAAGTGAAACAGGCAAATTTCAATTCACACACAGTTTTACGAAACTGATACTAAGCTTTGTTTTGCAGGCAATTTCATAGTTGTGGAGCACAAAACTCACGAAAAAGCTATTTGAGGATTTTGAAGTTTTTTGAGGTGGAAAAGAAGGAATATTAGTCCCTAAAGCAGCTGCGTAATTCATGTAATCAGTCACCCATCGGTCCAATCAACTCTTCTTAATGCCGCTTGTTCACATCAGCACAGAGAAGCGCAGCACATGTTTTAATGAAGTGACATGCTGCATAGTTTCCACACAAGGACACACCAAAATCCAGCATCATGCACATTACTCTGTTTTCTCTACAGAAGAAAATCTCCCCGACGAAGAGATTGAGAATAACCACACTGGAAAGGCTGTGGACCTTTGAGTTTCTTTTCCGTCTCCAATGCATCTTAAAATTACAGAAATCAAGACTGACATCATAATTGGCAATGTGGGCATCATACTACCAGAGCACAACATGGTGGCTCAACAAGATGTCTACATGTGACAGTCCAATGATTTCTGCTTTTTCAGCAGAGATTTTTATTTAAATACTGAAAGAGAGGAAGACACTTACAGAATTAGTGACTTCCAGGCAGAAACTAAATGACTTTCTCCTTGGCTCAATGGCACAAATTTCGCTGACCATGTGTTTTGCTTTTTTTTTTTTTTTTTTTTTAACAAAGCAAAGCATAAAGTTCTACTGTGAATTCAAGTTCATGCAAACTGTTTTGCTCATCACTTTTTATGGCTCATTTTCTACTGGAGCTGAAGTTCTGGAAGTCGCACTACATGACGTCACCAGTGTGATGGTTTATAAGTCAGTGCCATGTACTTTGCAACTACCAAGACTGTCTTTAGCGATTTATTAGTGTAAAGATTTTATAGTGTTATGACGTTTGTTAGGCTTACTTTGACAACAATTTTTGCTTAATGGTTTGGTACTAACAATTGTCTTCCCGGTTTTAACCTCTGCCTGTCGGTTTGATTGGTCCATCTACCACAGCCCTTGTAGCCTGCCATTCTCTCCATCTTTTAGCAGAACAACCAGATGCTAGCAATGCTGTTCTTCAGTGATTTAGGGTTACATTTTGGGCGTTGGCGCTTTGTTATTTAGTCTTTACATTTTCAATCTTTGCCTGTTCTCAGTTTAGGTATTTTCATTTCCTGATCGTTTTATTCTCCTCTTTTGGCCTGTGATGTATTTCGATTTTGGCAGCACGATGATGGCACAATATACTGTGCGACCAGTAATGGCAACCATACCATTTTTTGTTTAAAAATTGTGGTGAATGGTATTCAAAAAATAAAAAAATAATAACATGGTCAGAGTAATAATGTAATTAAGAAACAATAAGAAATAAATGTACAAAAACTCAGAGAAGTCCAAGACAAATGTATGGCATAAGTACTGGATCCCTTCCAAAATATACATCTTTTACATATAAAAGGCACCCCAAGATTTAAGTTAGGTATCCCCCATCCTTCTCAACCTCTTCTTCACATCAGGACCCAGAGACCACTGACTTTTGAGGTTCTCTTTAATCTATTAGGGCACATTGCATTCTGATGTCTGCTTATCGACACTGAAACTTGCAGAATCTTTTCAGTTATCAATGTGGCTGCTGAGCCCAATTTCTCTCCCATCTCTGTCTTGTGCCCCTCACATACCTCTTTCCTGTGTACCCCAGTGTCTTTTTCCAGCTGAATACCCAGCTCCAGCATGTGTACAGTTTGCTCTAAATTTCTTTCACATTTAACTGACTACCTAGCATCACAGTATATATTTAAAGACAAAAGTATTTGAAGCAAGGAGGAAATAAGTCATTTGTACACACGAGGAATAGGGCAAGACAAAAGATGAAACTGACTTTGGAAGTGATAATGGTACCAGGGATAATGTGCATCAGGAGCAGGAGCAATGGCAAACACTTAGGAATGAGCTGACACTCCAGTGATGAGTGTCTGGTCAAAAACAGACCACTGATGAAAGTGACCGAATGCTTGTGCAGAGTAGCGGGAGGCCTATGTCTGCTCATCCTACCCAAGAATACAACAGGGGTTCTGTATGAGGCACACCAGGATGCCAAAAATGGGGGAGGTAGTCAGTGAAGTATAAGAAGATGAGGTCTTGTGGACTAAATGACACAAGCTACAGAACTGGAAGAAGATCACCTAAAGTGTGATCAAACCTTTCTTTCAAGATGAGAGGACAAGGGTAAGGCAAACTCCCTCTGAGCTCACAGATTCATGTGTTGTGCCAGTGACAGGAACTTGACCACAGCCGAGGCTCATCTCACCAACTACAGATTTCTAACTGGAGATTTTGTAATGTGAAATGGACCAGGAGATGAAGGTGTTCTTCAAAAGACTGAAGGTAAATTGGCTTTCTAAGCATCAAGGTTTTATTTTGAAAAACCAAAAGACGAACTCCAAAGGTCTAACCATAAGTATATTCAAATAGGAATTTGCCAAAGTCTTTACCAAATCCACAATACTAAGACTAGGAATGAAATGGAAAGGCCAAGCTATGACTAGCCAGGTATGAAACAATGAGCACTCTTGACTAAGATGTTTTCACGATCACATCTGTTATCTCAGCAAAGGATTGAGACGTTCACCAATACTTACAGTGGAGCTTCTGTGCAGTGCCTCCTGGGAGACAATCCTTAGCAACCATGACAGAGCGCTAGCAACCTGTGAACTCAATCAATGCTAAGGCGCAAAAAATTGGGTGTTGGTGTGCTTATAATAAAAAAGGTATAAATATTAAATTATTCCTTAAATTTAAAGGAAACTTAACATCACCCATCCATCCATCCATTTTCCAACCCGCTGAATCCAAACACAGGGTCATGGGGGTCTGCTGGAGCCAATCCCAGCCAACACAGGGCACAAGGCAGGAACCAATCCTGGGCAGGGTGCCAACCCACCGCAGGACACACACAAACACCAAGCACACACCAGGGCCAATTTAGAATCGTCAGTCCACCTAACCTGCATGTCTTTGGACTGTGGGAGGAAACCAACGCAGACACGGGGAGAACATGCAAACTCCATGCAGGAAGGACCTGGGAAGCCAGAAACCCAGGTCTCCTAACTGCGAGGCAGCAGTGCTACCACTGCGTCACTTAAAAATCACATACTTTTAAAATAAATCTTTATAAAATTGCATAGCAAGGTCATAACAAAAAATTTACAAAACAACAAAAGTTATTGTGACCAGTTTTTGCAGCATCATTTTATAGATTCATCAGATTATCTTGATGAATGTCAACAATTCAGTGTGATGTCAATACCGTAAGCCTTGAAGGTGTTCCTTAGTAGCCGACACGGTGTTTAACAACATAAATAAGGTCATTTTGTATACCACAGAGTATTAAAATATGTAAAATATGATCATATTTGTGGGTTTTTATTGTTTTTAGAGAATGTCTAGGAGGTGGGCTTCAGTTAGTTTAGTGAAGTTACTCAAGCCAAAAAAAACATGCAGGCCTTACTGTCATCACCTTACATTTTTAAAGAATGACTGCCTGACAGTGAAATTCCTAATTAAACGAACGTCATTTTTGTGTCATCTTAACAGCTTACCACAACCAATGTGACTTCTGTAGACACCCTGGCATAAGAGAGTTTCATCCAGCTGCCCGCCCTTGAATTGTAAAGGTTGTTTTGAAAAAAAAGGACAAGTGGTTGGTCAGTGAATCAGACGGGTCCCTTCCAATGGGGGATTGGAGTCACATGCCATCTAGCCAGTTTCCAGAGTACAACTGATTGAGTAGAACAGGATGAGTCTGTTATAATATGTTTGTTATAATATGAAGTTTAATGTCACTGTCTCTGTGCACACTGTTATGGATTCATTCATACAGGCAGATCAAGTAGGGTACACAGGGGCTCAGCATTTAGAATTGCCAGCCAAGCATAGGACTAGATAGCCAAAGACAACTGGAGGATTGTACAGTATAGTCAGCCTAAAAGACAGAATAGTATACTTCTACCCTCTGTCAGCACAAAATCTACTTTCTTTGTTGGGAGAATGAGAACTGCATGTAGGCATTGTGCTATTACTGTATTTTTCGGAGGTGGAGTTGAGTCCTTTCCTGTCCTTGTTTGGAGACCAGAGAAAGAGCCTGCACGTGGAGCAACCAGTATATAAGGATGGACCTACTGCCAATACATTTTGAAGCTTTCGGATGGAAGATTATGTCATCTGTCCGGAAAATCTTTTCAGCGTGGTGACGAAAGATGGCAGACTGCATAGATCAAGATCACACCTTTATAGAGTCTGTCATAAGATTCCCGTCTGTAACTGCGTAAAATTGTCAGTAAAGAAAGCTAAAGTATATCTTTTTCTCTCGTGATTTTTGTACCGCTGTAATTAGTATGGGAGGAATATCACCTTTTATATCATATTTCTATATTTCTCGGTTACTTAACATGCCGCAATTTCAAAAGAACACATTTCCGGGAGAGCTAGTGCCTCCAAAGGAAACAGAGTCCTAAAGATTTTGTTTGTTATTTAGGCTGGATACACACCTAAAGGTACTGTATGTGTTTTTATGTTTGTGTTGACATGTCTTTATAATGCATGTGACTAGATACAGGTTTGCGCATTTCTATACACAATTCAGTAGATAGAAAATATAGAAAAATGGAGGCCACACAGGGAGAACTGAAAGATGTACAATAAGTAATCAAAGGCAAAATCAAATCCAGAAACTCAGACTGCCTAGCATCAAGCCCAATACCTCATCCTAAACTAGAAAGCAAAAAACGCAACTAGATATTCTAACAACAATATTCACATGCACAGAAATTGTGCTTAGAGTTTGGATCCGCATTCTCGGACACTCCAATTGAAGTGACTTTTGACCCATGACGTCACGTGCCATGCATTGCTAATCGTTCTACCTGAGAAAGCAGTTAACAAAATTAAACCAAAATGGAAGTGCAATATAGTTAATATCCATCCATCCATTATCCAACCCATTATATCCTAACTACAGGGTCACGGGGATCTGCTGGAGCCAATCCCAGCCAACACAGGATGCAAGGCAGGAAACAAACACCGGGCAGGGCGCCAGCCCACCGCAGGGCACGCGCACACACTAGGGACAATTTAGAATCGCCAATGCACCTAACCTGCATGTCTTTGGACTGTGGGATATAAACAATATTAACTATAAAAATAAATAAGAGAATTTGATTCTGAAGAATCAAAAACCCTATTTAGAAGCCAGAAATGTTCATAATTTACAAAGAAACAAGAAAAATAAATCGAAATGGAAAGCAAATTATAAGAGTGTAATGATCTGCTGTTGTGATGCTCGCATTACTAATTATGATGGCCATCTTAGCGAGTGCAATTGTGAGGATACATCAGAGACAGGCACCATAATGGGGGCATGACATGCATGAGCAGAGGAAGAGCACATACATTTGATCACATATAGTATATTCATTTTCTATGGCTGGTTTATGAACGCCCACTACTCTGTTTGCTTGTTGAGGAGATGGAGTTGGTATGAGGGGAGGGGGGCACTCTAACCTCTGTGGCGGATGGCCGGGGCTCTTGCCCAGCCGGGATGCCTGGAAGATGGAAGGACTAGGACAGAGGCAATATCTCCCTGGGACACGAGAGGGCAGCCCCCCAATTTCCATCGGCTTGCCTACAATTTCATTTTGCTGTAACAATCTCTGGATAGGCAGCCTCTTCATTGGTACACAACATCTAAAATCCTTCCGTTATGTGCATTATGACAAATGCTGTTATTTATCCATGGCAAACCTTGACATCACTTTAGATGTCAATAATATTTGAGAGAGCGCCAGGCTCCTAAGCTCACATTTGCTCGAGCCACACACACACACATCCCCCTGCATGCTGAGGATTTGAAGCAGGGGCATATTTAAAGCAACGTTACTATAGTTACCTGAAACTAGGACTAGGACGATTGCATTTCTTAAGCTGTAAAAATGTCAAAAATCAGAAAATTATTTAAAAGGCTGCCCAGCATCATGGCAGATGTTAAAATGCTCCCCGAGTTACACCGCCTACCTAGTGGAGTGTCGTACTGGCGCATGTAACAGACTGCGCTGACCACTTGGTCTTCTGCCCCTCGTGAGACACCTCATACTGACAGCTGCTGATGCATCATGGGATGGACTTTTTAGAAAGTAAAATGGCCAGCATAGGACAACAGAGGAATTTTGGTGCAGATTTATCTAAGTGTTCTGTGCAGAAGAAGGATAAAGCTGTACAAGAGAACATCCGGAATTAGTTCTTCCAAAAAAAAAAAAAGAGAAAGGAAAAGTCAGGCAGACTGTCCAAAACCACAAACAAGAACAGAAGGGCCAGTCAAATAACAAAGCAGGGGGCCAGGGGGTCTAACGGTCAGAAACAAGTGAAGTCAAAATAATAAGAACGGTGAGCGTGCAAGTTGACCCAATGACAGGGTCTCAAGATGGCTCCAATTAGAAGAAACATGTGGGCAGAGACACACACGTGATGTGGATGGTGAGCAGCCAATGTGACTGTGACTGCCATGAAAGACAGACGGGTATCCCAGCTGGACAACAGCATGGCCTCTTGCCAAGTTGGAAGGTGCCAGGGGATGGATGAACAGAAGCCAGAGGTCAGGAGCATTTGTATCCCTCATACCTTAGGTGGCAGTGGTCAGCTGGAGGTGTCTCAGCTTGGACACCTACAGAGGTTCATGGGAAATGGAGTTCAGAAGTGCAGTCCTACTGGGGTCCCTGGGTGTCATAAGTTGGGTGCTGTAGGGGGAGGACTGCCCTGGTTCTCAAATCACCCAGAAGTGCTGTCCACAAGTCATGCCTGGTCACTGGAAGCCTTTCCAGGTCCTGAATAAAAGCAGCCCGCTGTCTTACCATGAGAAGTCGAAGTCGGTGGGCAACATTCAACTGGCGGCAGAAGGAGAGGAAAGAGTTTCATTGATTTTGTATTGTAATTGGCTGTGTTTTGTTATATAAGGTGCTTGGTCAATTAAAAATCCATTATTTAAACCTGTGACTGTGCTGGGCATTATTGGGTCAGAGTGTGGGCATAGGAATCTCCACTCAGTGCTTCATATGTAAGAATGAGGAGTTCAGATTGACCACAGGGTCGGCATATGGGGTGAAGTGACAAGGTGTTCATCTCAGTTGGTGTTATGTCTTGGTAGAGTAATATTATACTCTACTTTCCCCTTTTGTATTATTAATGTGTAGTCTTTGTCAGAATGCCTCAAATCTCACAGACTTACTACTGTTTATAAGGTATTATCTCTATATATAATTTTCATTTAGATCTTGATCTTTGTTTGTCCTCGAATTCGACGCATGTGTAGACCACCTTCCACTTTAGTACGTTGTTGTTACTCACGGATGTCAACAATGTGCCGGAATAACGAAAGGGGTGATGGACAGTGTTACACTGGTTAGCTCCTGAGACCTGGTTAGAGAATGAGATTGCTGAAGATAAAAAGGTACGTGCCTACGTAACATATGAATGAAAAAGACAATGGGTAAAATGAATGACAACGTAATAGCACATTCCGGAAATTATTATTGTTACGTTGTAGCCAGCGAGTGCTGCGCGTCTCACAGTTGTACCATGGCTTGCTCACATGTCAGTGAAGTGATCCCTATTTATGCTTTAAAGAGCCTGGGTACCTATGTGTCCCCCCTTTTATAACCATTGCTACGTGTATATTGCCTTACTCTTTGGATTGCCACAAAGCAACCTGTGAGATTAGAGAAAGGTTGAGAAGATATTGTGAGAGGAAATGACAGCATCGTGAAAACGAGACGGACTGTGAATGGACAGAAGCAGAAATGCTCCTACACCACCACATAATTACGATTCGGACAGTGATTCCGAGTAGGCCGTTCCTATCGAATCAATGTCCAAAGGTTTTCTTTTGTAATTTTGTTTCCCTTATAAAAAATCATAATGCTGTGCGACGAAGGGCCCAGTTCATGACTGGCAGCCACGTTTCACACACAACTTTTACACGCGCAACATAGTTGGGCGCACATGGCTAGTAGTATATAACTTCTCCCCACCTTCCCTTCTACATGTATAACCTCAGGCAATTAGGTGTAGTAAAAGACAAGCAGGAGTTAAGATACAATTTAAACAATGTATTATTGATAATATTTATAAATAATAACAATATGCAAGGCACATTTGAATATTGGCAACCATACAACCTGCTAAATGGTGATGTGTAGTTTCAGGCGGCACACAAACTTGGTAGTTACTTAAAATGTCTCTAGTTAAGGCATCATTTGTGGTCAGTTTTCTTCAGAACAGGCCGCATGCCTGTCTCAATATGGCTGCCGAGCTGTGCTCTTCATTGTGTTCATGGTGTGAGATGGTCATTCATCAGTTTGGTAAGAGAGAGAGACAGCTGGGTAAAGCAAGCAGATTTATAGGTTTTCTGTCCAACCCCTAGAGCCAATAGGGTGTCATAGTACCTAAAAGCTTTTGATACACGCCAATTCCAAACAGCCATACTTCAGACCAATGGGGGAATAGAACACCTTCACACCTGCCCTCCAAACCATATGTTAAGGTAAAGCTTGGCAGTTAGGCTGTCTAAGGTCGTCGTCGTGCTGAAAGATGGGCGATTGCCCCAGTCTGAAGTCATTTGCACTCTGGAGCAGGTTTTCTTTCAGGACCTCCCTGTGTTTAAAAGCACTGCTCCTCCAATCAGTTCTGAGCAGTCTTTCTGTCCTTTCTGCTTTGAAGCCCCCATAGCATGATGATGGTGCCACCATACATCACTGAAGAGATGTTATTAGGGAGGTGATGAGCAGTGCCTGGTCTTCATCAAACAAAGTGATTGGAGTTTAGCCCAAAAAGTTCAGTTTTTGTCTCATCAGACAGTCCTTTAAATGCCTTTTACTCGAGAGTGGCAGCCACCTAGCCCCCTCTACCTTCAACGCCACATTGATGGAGGGCTGAAGATATGGTCATCCTTCTGGTAGGTTATCTCATGTCAGCTGAAGACTTCTGAAACTCTGTTAGACTGACCCTTAGATAGATAGATAGATAGATAGATAGATAGATAGATAGATAGATAGATAGATAGATAGATAGATACTTTATTAATCCCAAGGGGAAATTCACATAATCCAGCAGCAGTATACTGATACAAAGAAACAATATTAAATTAAATAGTAATAAAAGTGAAAAAAATTAAAATAAAATTAATGTTAGCATTTACTCCCCCCGGGTGGAATTGAAGAGTTGCATAGTGTGGGGGAGGAACGATCTCCTCAGTCTGTCAGTGGAGCAGGACAGTGACAACAGTCTGTCGCTGAAGATTAAGACATCTTAATCTTAGTATCTTGGCCATATCCCTGACAAAGTCCCTTCTTGCCCAGTTAGTCATTTTGGCTGGACAGCAAATTCTCAAACTTCTTTCATTTCACAAGCATTGAGGCCACTGTGTTTCTGAGAACTCTTAAAGCTTCATAAATGGTTTTATACCCTTACTCTGATCCAAGGATCACCACAATTTCTATCCTGGAGGTCTACAGAGAGTTTCTTGTACTTCATGGCTTGGTTTGCACCCTGTTATTGTTGTTGTTATTTGTGAGACATCCTAGTCACAGGTGTGGGCCTCTCTAAACAACGTCCAGTAAATTCAGTTTGTCACAGCCAAGTTGTAGACGCATCTCAAGGAGAATTCAAGCAAACTGGGTGCACCCAAGCACAATTTGGGGGACCACAGCCAAGGGTCTGAAAACATGTAGAAATAAGAGATTACGGATTTGGATTTTTAACAGATTTACAAACCCCTCTGTAAACAGATTTTCACTTTGTTATTATGGATTAATGAATGATGATCGATAGGTAAAATGGCAAATCTATCCGTTTAAAATTAAACCTACAACACAAAAAGTGGGCAGGGAGTGAAAGGATCGGAGTACTTTCTAAATCCTCTGTATAGTGAGTGTCATTTTGTGAAATGCTCTTAATTTTTGGAGTGCAGACGCTGTTTAGCTTTTTAGCTTGCAAAACAATTTGATACTGCCGGGGTATTTGGAGAAGCGTACTGAATGACCAATTCAATTACACCACTGCAAAACTAAAGAAAAAGGAATATGGCAGTCAAACAGATGAAGATGAAAACTTCATACTTATGTGTTTTACTGATTTAAAGCTAATCAGTCATCAGTCAGCCAATCATTTTCCAACCCACTATATCCTAACATAGGGTCACGGGTTCTGCTGGAGCCAATCTCAGCCAACACAGGGCGCAAGCTAGGAACAAACCCAGGCAGGGCGCCAGCCCACCGCAGGGCTAAAGCTAATCATTTTTATTAAAAAATACAGGCTTGGTGGTTAATAGGGATGTATGCTGTCCAGTACAATAGAATTATTCTCTTTCTAAGTCGAAACGGACAGCATACCGTAGTGTGTGAACAAAGACAGAAAGACTGAGGAGGCAGCAAATTATGAAACCTCGCCTCAGATGTGGAGCGAGCGCTAACCAAATTCATCCTCCTTCCTGAATCCACTACATTAGCATTTCTTATAACTGCTTTAATTTGAACAACAAAGAAGCACACGTCACAAATTTAACTAGAACTTTTTCATTTGCTTCAGTGTAAATGGAGGCCCAATTAGTAATAATAATAATAATAACAACAATAATAATAATGGTCAATGCTATCAATGTGCTGTTACTCTTTGTACTTAATATAGCCAACAGTATTGCTTGTGACATGGGATACAACAACTGCAAAAACACTTCAAGTGCTACCACTACTACTACTACTACTAATAATATTAACAACAATGATAAATACTAATACAGCATTACTACTGCTACTATTACTAATAATAATAATACTAAATATTAATTCTATTGATAGTAATAAATGACAGTTTTACTATTACTAATAATAAAAAGTAAAGCTTCTGTTGCTACTACTACTACTACTAATAATAATAATCACTAATGCTACTACTACGAATAATAATAAAAACTAATGCTTCTACTACTATTACTACTACGGAAGCGTATTAGGGCCACGGGTGAAAAAAAAAATACGGACACAGTGAAGAAAAAAAAAATCTAAATGTCGAGATTAAAGTCGACATGTTGACTTTATTCTCGACATTTCCACTTTATTCTAATAGTTTATTTTATCAGTAGCACATTAAATGCTTTATATTAAGTGTTCCCCGACCCAGTTTTTAATCTCTATGCGCTTCTTCAACTGACTTCCTCTTGCACTGTGAAGCGCAGACAGCGATCACGACATTGACTTCATGATGTTCCTGCTCTAAGAACATTCAGAATACTAAGAGAAATACTTGATACCTTCTTCACAATGAAATGCAATAAAGCATGTATTAAACATGGGTGGCGGGGGGCACGGTGGCGTTGCTATAGAGCTGCTCCCTTGCATTAAGGGGTCCCCAGTTGTATGTTCAGTGTAGTGCAAAGTCCCAAAAACTGAATATATGAATGGGTATCGGGGTCGGGGAACACTTAATATAAAGCATTTAATGTGCTACATTAATTAATGAAGGGGTTTGAGAAAATCTAGTAAATTGAACATTCATTTAAAGATGAAGTTTAGTTTACGACATTCTACTGACAAAATAAACAATAGAATAAAGTGTAAATGTCGACTTTAATCTCGACATAAATGGCGAGAATAAAGTGGAAATGTCGAGAATAAAGTCAAAATGTCGACTTTAATCTCGACATTTAGATTTTTTTCTTCACTGTGTCCGTATTTTTTTTTCACCCGTGGCCCTAATACGCTTCCTTATACTACTACTACTAATAATAATCACTAATACTACTGCTACTGTTAATAATAAAAACTAATGCTACTGCTACTTTTAATAATAATAAAAACTCATGCTTCTTCTTCTACTACTACTACTTATAATAATAATAATCATTAATACTACTACTACTACTATTACAATTGTGATCTGTTCAAAAATTGTCAGCATCAAGATGCATGTAGTGGTTAGCATACCTGCCCTTAAATTTAAAGAAATTCCCAGTCACGATCAAAAACATTTTTGTGTGTGAAATACATCGTTGTCTATATTTGTAGCTGCATTTTCCCAAAATTACCAAAGTTTAGCAACTTCATCTAAAAAAATGGGATTCCACAATAGCCTGATGCGCAGAAATGATTCCACAGACAAAATATCTTCGTTTTTAAAAGTTTAGTTAAGTTTCAAAATAAAACAGTTCACACAAAAAAGAAAATTAAAATAGCAAAAAAAAGGAGGAATTTGGTCTCGTCCGATGCGAGAGATGGACGTCTGAAGTGGAGCTCCACTAGCAGCGGTGTTATTTTTCATATTATTTGCTTATTATCCTGAGATATCTTGTATTTATTCAACCTGAGAGGGACTGCTACAGTATATGTAAGCACATATAAACATGGCCAACAAGAAGGGGGGTCCGAAAGAATCGAAGACTAAAGCTACATCCAAGCTACGATCAGCAAGCCCTAGCTCGAGATACGGCCTCTCAGAGACAGACCTGGATCAGATGGGCGAAAGTACAGACTCCTCGGGACCACGGTCCGCTACATCGTCGCCGGCTGAGAGCGAAAAGGGGAGCGAAGGTGCAATCGTGAGTGCAGATCTGGATAGCTCGCCGATCGGAGAAGATCACCTGAAGCTGGAAAGGGCCTTGAAGTCCGCGGCTTCAATTACGCAACTACGCGAGCCGGAGCAGCAGGGACACCGGCTTCAGCAGAGCCTGCTGCTTCATCTTTGGTACAAAAAAGCACAATTGAACTATCTGAACTGAAGGTGCTGCTCGCTGAGCTCACGCAAGATATAAAGAAAAGCAAGAAGGCTAATGAGAAAGCAACGGCAAAGGCACTTGAGAGACTGAAACAGGATTTGAAACAGGAGATGGAAAGGCTGCGTCAAGAGGTGCAACTTGAGCTTCGACAGGTGCTGGGTAAAATTGAAGAGCGCATTCAGGAAAACTCGGTTAAACTGAGCACGCTTACTGATCAATTGGAGGATCTCAAGGAGACATTCACGTATCGGATTGAAATGGCGAAAATTTAGCTGCCAGTGCCGAGGAAAAAGCAGTTAATGTCAGCTCCGAATGCAAAAAACTCGGAGACAGACTGGCTGCTTTGGAAGATGGGAGTAGAAGGTATAATGTCAGAATTGAAGGTCTGCCTGAGAATCGAGAAAGTTCAAACCCTGTGAAATTCGCAGCTGAACTTTTTTCTAAAATAATCGGGGAGGACTTTAAAGCAGAATCTGAGATAGCAGTGGCTTACCGCGTACACGGATCAAACACCGTTAGACCCCGACCAAGATCTTTTATAGTTCGTTTTGAACGATTAGCATTTAAGCTAGAGGTGATGGCACTCCTCAGAAAAAAGGAAGATATTACATATGAAAATAACCACATTCGTATCTTCCCTGACTTCTCTCCAGCAACAGCTACTAAACGCGCAGCCTTCTATAACATTAAACAGCGGTTACGGCAAGCCAGCTCAAATACAGCCTCTTGTATCCGCAAAACTGAAAGTGGAATGGCAGGGTCAATTCTATGTCTTCGCTAGCAAGGAAGAAGCAGAAAAGAATTAAGAAAGCTGATCCCGGACTATTCTGATACATAATAGTGAGTCATGGCGTAATGATATAGCAATGATTAATAATCTACTGTCTGATCTATTTGTTTTAAAATACGGGTTTTATCAGCATATATTCTCATTATTACTTAGTATTACTAGGGCTATCTGTTTATGTTTTATTGTGCTTAATTATTCCTTTTTTTTTTTCTCTTTTTCTTTTCTAATTATTTCATCTCTACCCTAAACGAGACTGTTCAATATCATACCCTTGGTTTATTGTTATTGCTATTACTGCATTAAGACTTGTTATGCTTATTCTGGACACATTTTAACACCATCCCGGGTTTATTATCTGGGTGTATCATCTTAATGCACTAAAATTGCTGAAGACTATATATATATTTTAAGTGCAAAATTCTTTTTTTTTTTTCCTCTTTTAAAGACTATATTGGTAACAGATATCTCTATCTTTTAACCCTAAAGCGCCGCTGCATTGGGGCTTGTTTTGCTTTGGACGTATGTCAGAGGACTGGGACTGCGTGAAGTGGGTTTTAGCCTCACTTGGGGAGGCAAAGAGGGAGGGTGGAGGGTTAAGGGGGGGAGAGAGAGAGAGCAGGCTTGATCTATACCTAATCTATTCTCCCAATCTTTATAATTATTACTACCAACATAATAATAAGCTGCATGGCAACAACTCTTGGGGAAATAGGAAATTAAGACCAAAAGATGTCTCACTTCCAGTTAAGACTATAAAATGACATCAAAAACTCAGAATCAGTGTCTCCATGATGGGACAGTTAACTTCGTAAGCTGGAATGTTAAAGGCCTGAATCACGAATTAAAGAGAAAGAAAGTACTTTCTCACCTAACAGGTCTAAATGCTAAAATAGTATTTTTACAGGAAACCCACTTACTAAGCAAGGATCAGTTCCGGCTGCAAAAAGACTGGACTGGCCAAATGTTCCATTCTAGTTTTACAAAGAAAACTAGAGGGTGGGAATTCTCATACATAGAACAGTACCATTTGTAGCATCAGATGTAGTATTGGATCCTGAAGGGAGATATGTAATGGTCATGGGAGACTTATCTAACTGTAAAATGATTTTGATAAATGTTTATGCACCTAATGTTGATGATAAGGAATTTATACAAAATTTATTTGCATCCATTCCCAATCTGAACACTCATAAAGTTATAATGGCTGGGGACTTTAATTGTGTTCTAAATCCACTTTTAGATAGACTTCCTCCACAGGGGAACGCAACTAACACCGCAAAGATAATTACAAAGTTTATAACTGATCACAACTTATCAGATCCCTGGAGGTTTTTAAACCCAAATTCAAGAACATATTCTTTCTACTCACCAGTACATCATTGCTACTCAAGGATTGATTACTTCTTTATAGACAATAACTTCTTGCCTAAGATTAAATCTTGTAAATACGATGCTATTGTTATTTCGGACCATGCACCTATGATCTTGGAGCTGAAATTACTAAGCCCCATACACTCACCCGCAGATGGCCTCAACCCGCTTCTATTAGCTGACGAGAATTGTACTGAATTTATATCCAAACAAATCAAATTCTTTCTAGAGACAAATACATCCCCCGAGATCTCTGCAGGAATACTCTGGGAAACTCTTAAGGCCTTCTTAAGAGGACAGATTATCTCATATCTTTCCCACAGAAATAAATCCGAAGCCAAGAAAGTAGCAGAGATAAAAAGCGAAATTACTAAAATAGATGAAGAACATGCCAGACTACCAAGCGAGACTCTACATAGGAGGAGGCAGGCTCTACATTCAGAATTAAACCTCTTGACAACTAAAGAAACTGAACAACTAATTTACAAATCCAGACATCATTATTATGAACATAGAGAAAGCTAATAAGCTTTTAGCTCAACAAATTCACAAGCAAGAAGTGGCAATGCAATCTCGGTAATTACTAACACGAATGGAGATAAAATCATCGAACACAAAAATATAATGCACACTTTCAGAGACTACTATAAATCCCTATATACTACTGAGTTTAAAGAAGACAATACACAATCTAATGCATTTCTGGATACATTACAGATACCACAAATTGACGCTTTAGTGTGGAGGAACTTGATAAACCTCTGGCATTATCAGAATTACTAGATGCTATAAAGTCACTCCAAGGTGGAAAAGCAGCAGGCCCTGATGGCTACCCTGCAGAGTTTTACAAGAAATTCTCCGCTCAGCTAGCTCCCTCCTATTAGCAACATTTACAGAAGCCAGAGATAACCAATCTCTTCCACAAACCTTTCGCCAAGCACTAATCACTGTCTTTCCAAAACAAAATAAGGACTTATTACAATGTGCATCATACAGACCAATTTCACTTCTGAATAACGACGTTAAAATACTCTCTAAAATCATAGCTAGAAGGATGGAGAAAGTGCTCCCTCTCTAATATCACAAGACCAAACTGGATTTATTAGGGGCCGACACTTATCTTCAAATCTTCGACGCCTGTTTAATGTAATATACTCACCAACTAAATCAAACACCCCAGAAATATTATTATCATTGGATGCAGAAAAAGCATTCGACATGATTGAATGGAAATACCTTTTTACTACATTGGAGAAGTTTGGGTTTGGCCCGAACATTTGTGCATGGATTAAATTACTGTATACTAACCCAGAAGCTTCAGTTTGCATCAATAACATTTGCTCAGACTACTTTAAACTAGAGCGTGGCACAAGACAAGGATGCCCTTGTCACCACTGCTGTTTGCATTGCCATTGAACCACTGGCAATACATTGTCGAAATACTGATCAGATAAAGGGGATTAGCAGAGAAGGACTGGAACAGAAAATCTCATTATATGCAGATGACATGGTACTGTATATATCGGACCCAGAAAATTCTGTGCCTGCAGTCTTAGCAGCACTCACAGAATTTCAAAAGATCTCTGGTCTCAGAATTAATCTGAATAAAAGTGTACTCTTTCCAGTGAATTCTCAAGCATATAATATTAGATTAGACACCCTACCTTTTATCATTGCAGAACAGTTTAAATACCTCGGGTAAACATCACAAGTAAACATAAAGCTCTTTATCAACAAAATTTGCGTCTGCATGGAAAAAATTAAACAAGACTTGCATAGATGGTCAACCCTTCATCTCACACTAGCTGGAAGAATTAACACTGTTAAGATGAATATTCTTCCTAAGCTCCTTTTTATTTCAAAACATCCAATATACATTAATAAATCATTCTTTAAGCAATTAGATTCAACAATAACCTCATTTATTTGGAATTCAAAACATCCACGCATCAAAAGAGCGACCCTACAAAGACAAAAGGCAGAAGGTGGCATGGCTCTACCTAACTTCCAGTTTTATTACTGGGCAGCAAATATACAGTAATAAGAACCTGGACACAAATAGAAGAACATACACAGGCATGGACCGCAATAGAAGTAAAATCCTGCAGTACTTCTTTGTATTCCTTGCTCTGTGCTCCAATAAACACACGTTATCGGCAATACACTAATAACCCAATTGTGCTCCACTCACTTAGAATCTGGAACCAATGTAGAAAGCATTTTAAGACGGAGAAGCTTCTATCTGTGGCACCCTGCAAGAGAACCACCTCTTTCAACCTTCACAAACATATGCAGTTTTAATATCTGGAAAAATTTGGAATTAACTTGCTTAGAGATCTTTATATAGACAACGTCTTTGCATCCTATGAACAATTACATTCCAAATTTAACATTCCAGCTACACATTTCTTTCACTATCTTCAAATCAGGAACTTTGTTAAACAGAACCTTCCAGATTTTCCTCATCTTGCACCCTCATCCATGCTGGAAAAATATTGCTCAATTTCAAGGAGTTAGACTCCATCTCTACAATATATAAAATCCTTTTACAATCCCTTCCTTTCAAAGATCCAAGAGGACACTGGGAAAAAAGATCTATCAATTAATATATCAGAAAAGGAGTGGAAAGTAGCAATGCAGAGAATTCACTCAAGCTCCATATGCAAAGCATACAATTATACAACTCAAAATTATATATCGAGCACATCTGTCTCGACTAAAACTCTCCAAAATGTTTCCAGGACATGATCCAACCTGCGAACGTTGCAACCAAGCCCCAGCCTCACTGGTCACATGTTCTGGGCCTGCACCAAATTAACATTATTCTGGACAAAAATTTTTAATTACCTCTCAGACAGCCTTGGACTCACAATCCCTCCTAACCCATTAACAGCTGTGTTTGGGGTTCTTCCAGAGGGTCTTAAAGTGGAGAAAGACAAACAAATTGTGATTGCATTCACTACACTGTTGGCACGCAGACTTATTCTGATAAACTGGAAGAACCCAAACTCTCCTCTTTTAAGTCAGTGGGAAACTGATGTGTTATATTATTTAAAATTGGAAAAATCAAATACTCAGTTAGAGGATCTGTACAGACTTTTTTCAAAACATGGCAGGATCTAATCAGTAATATTTTAAAATAAGTTCATAAAGCACAGAGAATTTTTAATTTAGGTATGTTTACAAGCCTTAAATTTTAACGTCGTTTGGCTTGCTCTCTCTCTCAGGGGTGGGGATCGATCTGTTCTTAACTCAATTTTTCTTTTTGTAAAAACTTGATTGCTTTGTATGGATTGTAATAAAATTAATAAAAAAATAAAAAAAAAAGGAGAAATTCTTGTTAAGAAAAGTTCAGTAATAAGCTTAATCTGGTTACATCTCAGATCGTTACTATTTACTTAACATTTCTAAACGGTCAGAAAGCTGTTTGCTTATCCCATCTCTGAGTAGAAAATGGGTCTTTCAAGTCCCTGTGTACTGGGACCTGTTCTAAACACAACTGAGCTTATTATCACACTGTTTTTCAGTTACAGTAAGAAGGTTTTATCTCTTGCTAACTTATAGGGGGAAAAGACTGTACCATAAGTTATGACTATGAAAGAAATGTACAGTATATTCTATTCAAATGAAGCTAACATTAATACGAGTTTAAGTCAAAAACTTCAACTTTCTAAGACTGGCTCTTACATACTGTCAGTAAGTGGGGCGATTATTTTCTCAGGACTTGTGTTTGATTATTTGGGCCGCAGTTGTGAGATGTCAGCATGAACACGTCACTGTAATCGGCTGGGCACCGGGTGAATGCAGAGAAATGTTTTGTCACTTGGAATGTAAATGGATTTGGGTGTAAAGTGAATGTGTCCATTGCTGAATATCTGAAGTGAGAATAGTGAGACTATATTTGGGAGTTCCACACCAGATGGTGAAGAGGTAAGTGCTCGTTGTTTCTCAATGATTCATGTGACCTCATACCACTGGTTCAAGTCATAGAGAAGCGGTGAAGGTAAGAAGAAGTAGGAAGAGGTAGGAGGCCAGGTGAGTGCAAGGCTAAGAGAACAAGAGCTGAGGTGGAGGACATATGTGTGGATGGATCGACTATAAGTGACAAAGTTTCCGGGCACAGGAATAACAGAATGACAAACCAGCCAGCCAGTTCCTGGTTGGTACCCAGAAGGCCATCTGCATCACCGTGTTGCGAGCCGCTGTGACCGGTTCAGTGTGCTTCTCCAGCTTATTCACCAATACACGACTGCAGGCTAACACTGATGGAGACGCTGATGACTGTGTAGTCGCCATGACTTGACAGCACTTGTTCCTGCCATCTCAGTCCCTTGTCTCAGCTAGCAGTGGTTAACAGTCCAATTTTTAAGATGGTCTGCTCAGATGTGAAATGAAAGTCTTACTAATAAAGTGAGGATAAATTGGAACAGGAAAGAAAGAGTCTAATAGTGACGGGCGGAAAATGAAAAATGAGCAAACAGTCCAGAGTATTCTGTCAAAAAAGGAGCAAATGTTTAGTGTGTCGAATAAAAAAAATGCGAGACAAACAGAGGAGTGTTGAAGAAAGTCGCACAAGAAAAAGCGCAGGGCTGGGAGGGCATCTGACTCCTGTCACCTTGAAAATGACGTGATTTTAAGGCAGTTTGGGGCGAAGAGTTTTGAAGGTGAAATGAGAAGAGCCGTGAAGCAGGCAACCAAACCAAAAGAGTGATTTTAAGCAATGTGTTATTTATTATCTTAGTTATTGAAGTGGCTCATCTGCTTTTTTAATTTCATTTTCATTTGTGTATATATTTGACCTTTTTTAGGGTGACGCCATTGCATCATTTGCCTATTTATGTTTTCAAGGGCACCTCCATTTTGTGTGCCTGGTCTTTATAACGCTATGCACTGCCCACATGCCCACTTTGACCAGGAGATACAGGACTTCTGGCCTTCAACACCATTTACTGCAACCTTAGAAATCAAAATAAAACACAAACGCAGGAACGCCTCTCTCAGAGACTTGACAAACTGAGCTCTGTGTTGTTTGTTTTCTACTTGTAGGCAGCATGTTCGACCCTCGCCGTTCAGACTCCTTCACCATCGCTGTGTGGTACGTTACTCAGAGGCCTTGCTGGACACTTTAACGTATCTCATTTTGCAGTCTGATTTTTTAAAACAACAGATCATTCTTACCTTGTGCCACAGTTGAAGATCTGAAGCATTTGTGCTGCTGCTGCTCAGTTTTATTCCTCTCAGATTTATGGGATGTCTGCTTTGAGGAGCCAGAGGAAAAGGGCAAATCCAACATACGTCACGATCTATCAGCCCGGAGCTTCAAATGACAGAAGATCATTGAAAGAAAAATGTCTCTACAGCCAAGTAACTCCTATTAAACCCATGGTGGCTGACCTCAAATATTACTTCTGACAAGACAAATATTTCAAGAAACTTTTCTGTAGGCCTAACCATAAGAAAATTAAGCGTGAAGAGTAAAGACAAAAGCAAAAGTTAACTGGCTGCTGGAGAATAATTGAAAGTCACACCAGAGAACAGAAAGATTTACTTCAGATGGCCTGCAGCACGTCCTCCTTTTTCTATCCATCCGTCGTCCATCATCAAACCCACCCGAGTTCAAAGCCGATCCTAGCAGCGCAGGGTGCTAAGGCAGGATCTGAGCGTGAGTGGCCAGTCGTCTAACTTCACATCATAACTGCTATTGCTTTTTAAATGAATGAATGAAATTCAGTGTCTATCACATTATGAAGATTATGAAGAATAGTGCGGTGGATCGAGACTGTTCTTTAAAAATAAGTGCATCAAGAACACAGGGACACAGTTGGAAACTTGCTAAAGGTAAATTTTGCACAGACATTAGGAAGTTTTTCTTTACACCGAGAACCATAGACACTTGGAATAAGCTACCAAGTAGTGTGGTAGACGATGGGACTTTCAAATGTCGCCTTGATGTTATTTTGAAAGAATCAGTTCAATAGGATTGGCGAGCTTTGCTTGGATGAATGGCGTGTTCTTTGAAAAATCTCCTAATGTAAAGTTCTAGTTCATTTTTAATCAAGTACAGTATGTGAAACTTTCATGAGCTCTTAATAAAGAGACTACCCTGTGGCATACCAGTAGAAGATAGTTTTAATTTTGGTACCCTAACATAAACAGCTTTTTATGTTAAAAAAAACAAAAAGAAACTACCACAATTGCTTGTTGCTCTTAGAATAGAAGACAAAGTTGTAGCCTAGTGTCCATTTTTTTAGTTACCGTATATACTTGCATATAAGTCAGTTCTTGAAACCCAAAAAACGATCATAAAAATCAAACCCAGACTTATACGCCTGTTCAAAAATACGACACCTACATTTTTTTTTACATCTTCTTGCCTCCTCTAATCTCGCACCAGTCTCTCAGATGCATCGAATTTTGTTGCAGCAGTGCAGTTACCAATTTCTTTCATCACTTCAACGACTTTTAATTTAAAACCAGCTTCATATTTTCTTCTGATCGAACTCTCCATCGGAGATAAGGGATGCTCTTATGATGAAGGTGTTATGAGGGTGTCAGATACAAAAAAACACAAATCAGTGCAAACTTTGCATCGGAATAGTTCGGGTATTACTATGTGGTCACGTAGGCACAATACATAGAAAGAAAAAGGCAGCGTACTCCATGGTTACTCTCTCAGGTGGGCGTTAGTATATCATAATCTCTTGGACCAATAGCAGGAGTTTTCTGCATTTGACGTATAAGACCGACATTATAAAAAAATAGAAATTATACAGTAAAATCAAGTCCCAACTTATCTGTGGGCGAACTTAAACGCGAGTATATACGGTAGCTTAAAAGCATCGAGTTTTGTTGCAGCAGCGCAGTTATCAATTTCTTTTGTCACTTCAATGACTTTTAATATAAAACCAGCTTCATATTTTCTTCTGATCGAACTCTCCATCGAAGATAAGGGATGCTCTTATGATATGAGGGTGTGAGATACAAATAACACAAATCAGTGCAAATGTCGCATCGGAATAGTTCGGGTATTACTGTGTGGTCACGTAGGCACAATACATAGAAAGAAAAAGGCAGCGTACTCCATGGTTACTCTCTCAGGTGGGCGTTAGTATATCATAATCTCTTGGACCAATAGCAGGAGTTTTCTGCATTTGACGTATAAGACCGACATTATAAAATACCGGAAATTATACAGTAAAATCAAGTCCCAACTTATCTGTGGGCGAACTTAAATGCGAGTATATACGGTAACTTAAAAGCATCGAGTTTTGTTGCAGCAGCGCAGTTACCAATTTCTTTCGTCACTTCAATGACGTTTAATATAAAACCAGCTTCATATTTTCTTCTGATCGAAACTCTCCATCGGAGATAAGGGATGCTCTTACGATGAAGGTGTTATGAGGGTGTGAGATACAAAAAACACAAATCAGTGCAAACGTCGCATCGGAATAGTTTGGTTATTACTGTGTGGTCACGTAGGCACAATACATAGAAAAAAAAAGCAGTGTGCTCCATTGTTACTCTCTCAGGTGGACGTTAGCATATCATTTTCTTTATAAGAATAACAATGAAAGAAACACACCAAGCACAACCCTCCTTCTTTCCTCCTCCAAGAGTATAGCCCATTGCCCAAGTTGGATTGGGGAGGCATATAAGCTGACAAATACCTGAAAAATTCCTTATGTGCAAATACGCAAAACTTGCCTTTTAAAAAAGGGGGAACTAAAATAGAGCCTGTAGATCATATTTATCACTTTTGTGGTTAAACGATTGTATTAACGGCTCTGTGATGAGACTGATCGTTAACACTTTAGTTCAGGTACTGCAAAACGGCATCTCTTACTCATGTACTATTATGGAACAAGACCGTAACAAACACTTCTCTGGGTCTTTGTAACACTTAGAAAATACCAGTAAAGTTTTTATTCATATCCATAATGTGACCTACTAACAAAACGTGACTTTAGAGAGGTGTGAGGTGGCTTAATTGAGACACATATTTCTCTATTTAGTAGAAGAGGTGAGAATCCTTCAAGTCATGTTACCATCATGTCAACAGGCCACACTGCACAGAGATGAATAACCGATCTACTGATGCCTTATAACTATAATTAAGACAAAAAGAAGACTTTGTTAAGGTCTTGTTACGTAAGAGTAAGGGAGTAATAATAGCGTTTTTGCAGTACCTGAAGTGTTACCGAATGATTGTACACACGAGTCGTCACTTGACTGGTTTGGCTGCATCTCCCTACTTGATCAAAGGTGACATTGCTTTGTAGCTAAAACGAAATGTTGCGTACAGATAGGTCAACGTTATGATAAATATACACAAGTTTTCCCATCAAGTTTTCTTTAATGCATGGAAAGTTGATACGCACGTTTCAAGCCTTTTATTCTGTGTTTTATAAATTGAACCCCAGGTGAGAACTATGGCCCTTCCAGGATGTGTAAGTTTAATTGAGCAACTCGCTTAGTTGGAGGTACTGGGGGGCATTTTAACTTCCGTGTCCAAACCACCATAACTGGATGCATTCGATCAGAAGGAGCAGCAGTTTTACTTGAATGTCCTTATCATGCTAAACAGTACATTGAGTCAAGAAGAAGCTTGGAGGAGTTGGCACAGCCTCACGACGAGCCTCAATACATGCCTTTGCTCTCCTGCCCCTAACAACAGACACTCACTGAGCAAATTATTAGGCACACCTGCTTATCCGTGCAATTATCTGAGCAGCCAATCATGTGGCAGCAGCGCAATTCATCAAATCAAGCAGACACCAGTCAGGAGCTCCCGTTAAGGTTCACATCAAACACCAGAAAGAGGAAAAAATGTGATCTCAGTGATTTCAGCTGTGCCATGACTGTTCGTGCCAGACAGGCTGGTGTTTTGTCTTGGTAGCGCTCTATATTGTTCTTCTTTCCCCTTTTGTATTATGATTATGTAGCCTTTATCAGAATATCTCTAATCTCACAGACTTACCACAGTTTATAAGGTATTGTACTTTATAACTTCTCCCCACCTTCCCTTCTACATGCATAACCTCAGGCAATTTGGTGTAGTAAAAGACAAGCAGGAGTTCAGTTACAACTTAAATAGTGTGTTATTGATAATATTCATAAATAATAACAATAAGCAAAGTACAAGTCAATATTGGCAACCATACAACCTGATAAATGCTGATTTGTAGTTTCAGGAGGCACACAGTCTTGTTAGTTGCTTAAAATGTCTCTAATTAAGTAATCATTTTATTGCATCCTTCAGAACAGGCCACATGCCTGTCTCAATATGGCTGCCAAGTTGTGCTTCTTAGTGGGGTCTTCTTTTTCAGTTAATGGTGTGACAGTGAGATGCTTCTTCATTGATGTTTGTAAGAGAGAGAGAAGGGGAGGGGTAAAGCAAGCAAATTTATAGACTCTGTCCAAATCCTACAGCCAATAGGGTGTCATGGTACTTAATGGCTTCAGGCAACTTTAGACCAATAGAATTCTGGTGCGACTCAAAAGTTTCACACCTGCCCCCAATGCCATTGGTTGAGCTGATGCTTGCCAGCTCGGTAGATTGGCTTTCCCGTGCGGGTTGAATGAGAGAAACATTTGCCAAACTTGCTTTAGGCACCCTGTCGTAAAATTCACTATCATGACTATCCTGACCTAAGGAGGTAGTGGTGGTGGTGGAGGGGTAACCATCAATGCTTCTCACTAATGAAACACTAATATCACATTGCTTTGTCTAAGTTACAAATAAAGACATACAAAATATTTATCAACTTGTATGCAAAATTTCACACCACAACAGCTGGTCTGAGTATTTTTGTAACTGCTGGTTTCCTGATATTTTCACAGACAACAGCCTCAGCATGGGACGAAAAACAAAAATAATATTTGGTGAGTGGCAGTTCAGCAGATGGAAACAACAAGAGGAGAACGGCCAGACTTGTTTGAGTGGACAGAAAGGCCACGCTAACTCAGATCAGACCACTCTGCGCAGCTGTGGTGAGCAGCAAAGCATCACAGAATGCACAGCATGTCGAACCTCGAGGCGGATGGGCTACAACAGCAGAAGACCACATTGGGCTTTACTCCTGTTAGCTGTGAACGGAAAGCTGAGACTGTAGGGGGCACAGGATCACCAAAACTGGACAGATGAAGACTGGAAAACATAGCCTGGTCTGATGAATCTCGAGTTGTACCCGACAGGCCTTGCGTCAACAGACTAGGCTGGCAATGATTTAGTGTAATGATGTAACGAATATTTTCTTGGGCCCATTCATACCAATCAGTAATCTTATGAGTATCGTGAATCCCTCGATGGCCATAATTTGCCTATCTCCTAATGAATACTTCCAGTATGAGGATGCAGCATGTCACAAAGCCAATGCTGGCCTTCCCTCTCCCCAGATATGAATCCACCAAAGCACCTTTGTAATGTGGAGGAGCCGGGAGATCCACAACATGAATGTGCAGCAAGAATTGTGTAATGTAATAATGCTGACATGGACCAGAATCTCAAGAGAACCATGACACACAGAGCATCGAGGCTTATTTGAGAACACAAGCAGACCCCAGTCAGGATTAGTGTGGGGTTTCTAATAATTTGATGATGAGTGTAGGCCACCATCAAAGTATCCATCCATCCATTGTCCAACCTGCTATATCCTAACTGCAGGGTCTCGGGTGTCTGCTGGAGCCAATCCCAGCCAACACAGGGCGCGAGGCAGAAAACAAACCCTGGGCAGGGCACCAGCCCACCACAGGGCACACACACACACACAGCACAATTTAGGATCTCCAATGCACCTAACCTGCATGTCATTGGAATTTGGGAGGAAAACCACACAGACACGAGGAGAACATGCAAACTCCATGCTGGGAGCGAACCCGGGTCTCCTTACTGAGAGGCAGCAGCGCTACCACTGTGCCAGCGTGCCGCCCCCATCAAAGTATAAACGCGACAATCAGTCTTCATGTGAGGCTCAATAAGTAAGAGATATTTGTACTGCTTTCTACTACTCTACTAGTGTAAAGGAGCCATGCAGCTTGTCTTTGGACTGCAGGTGGAATCAACATAACCGCTGGTGCCCTAGCAGATGATCTAATGGGGTCCAAGTGGAGTGGACTGCTAACCCGATACTGCACACACTGAGGGTCTGTATTATTAATATCCATTGCGTGCCTAAAACCCAGTAAATGTAGAAATCTAAAGTGGCTCAGCCCAAGCTTTAACCCCGAACAATGAAAAGAAAGTGCTAATTTATTCTTGACATTTTAAATATTGTTGCCAAAAGATTATTGATTTTAGGGTTTTATTCATGCGGCGCCTGCTGGGAACACTTTAAGTCAAATGGTGAATATGAAAGTTCAGACTCTTTCAAAAGAGTGTAATATTACAAATGAAAACATGGCTGCTGTATTCTGATTCTTTCAATTTTGTGTTTCTCTGGTTTGTAAATGCCTTCCAATTTCACTGCTGTTCCTTCCCTAAAATATATTAACTGTGTTATGATTTCTCCTCCTAACACCCAACACATTTAAATGCTAAATTTGTCACTGCTTGTCATCACACATTATTTAGTTCATGTTCAACATTTCCATCAGCTCCTTAGCCAGTTTCTTTTTTCTTCTTTGTGTGCTCTGAGCTTATCCTTAAAATATAAACACTTGTAATAGGCAGCTGAGCAATTCTGTCTTATTAAACTTGTGCTGACATCTTTGGATAAATAAAAACAAGTGCAGCCATAGCACATGCACTTCCGAACAGGTCATCCACCTAAAGCTAAGCATGTTTGGGTCTGGCAAGTACTTGAATGGAAGACCATCTAGGAAAACCTTGGGATGCTGCTGGAAAAGGTGATGGTGAGACAAGCAGGGGGTCTCCCAGTGCAGTGATGGGTACATTGTGTTGGAAAGATGGTGCCATCCTTTGGATGAGACATACAGTCAAGGTCCTGACTCTCTGTGGATCTCTGGGCATCCCAGGGTGTATCCCAATGTCCAGGCCAAATTGCCCACCACGGCCTGGTCATTCTGGCCCCCTAATCATCCCCTGTCACTAACTGGCTAACTATCTCTCATCCTTTCACTACCTAATGGCTAATGTGCGGTGAGCATACAGGTGCAAAAATGGCTGCTGTCAGGTCATCCAGGTGGAGGCTGCACTTTGGTGGTGGCTGAAGTGGCTCCTCATGTAAAGTGCTTTGCCCAGTGAGAAAAGAACTGTGTAAATGTAAAGAATTATTATTATTATTATTATTATTATTGCAGCACCCAGTCTCACTGCTGTCCATGGTGCTGAAATGCACGGTACTGCTCTTACTACTGTGCACTGGCATTGGGGTTCAGCTCCAAGCTGCTGCAGTCCATGTGAGTTCTGCATGGGTTTGAATGATTTCTTCTACGTCCTACATGTGTCCATCTTGAGTGCATGTGCGTACTGCACCTTTAAAAAGAATTCACTCCTAGACGGTTTTCACATTTTATTGTTATACAATTTTGGACAACAGTGAATTTTTCTATGACACTGAACCACAGAAAAAGACCCTTTAATGTCAAAGTGAAAGCAGATCTCTGCAAAATGTTCCACATTAATTACAAATATAAAACATAATATTAATTATTAATATTAATTAATAATATTAAAAATAATAGTTTCCACAAGTATTCACCTACTTTAATATGACACTCAAACAGTAAATCATCACTGGTATAGCCAATTGGTTTTAGACGTCCCAGAAACAGTTAAATAATAATAATAATAATAATATTCATAATAATCTACTCTATATATATATAAAATCCTAAGGATAAAAGATTTTGTGCAACAATTTCATGTGATGTTTTTATGTCATGCTTTAACTCAGGCTTATTTTAAAACCTACATGTATATGTTTGGTATCATTCTTTTCAGAATTTATCGAACTTTAATGTGTTGTTAGATTTTCAGATTCTTATTCCGTTTTTAAATTATAAACTAAAATATCAAGAAGGTTGTGGTTTTTGTCAGTTAAAACAAATGGATTGTTTATTTAGTCTTTTATAAATACTCATCGAGCACAGTGGACCTCAGTTTAACAGGAATACTCAAATCGGTAAGAGAGTAAAATATTTTATTTTCATTTCATGATTTTGACTTTAATAAATAATATTTTTTCTTTTGTACATTAACAGATTTTACTAATATTCTGGTTGCATCTGGGGGTTGGGCACCGAAGGTGCTGAGGGGGCTTGCCCCCCTAGTAATAATAAAAATATAATATTTAATTTCTAACATACCCTGAAATATTTTAAGACATGTTATGATATGCATAATTTGTAACATAGTTACGCTTTCAAATATTTATTTCAGGGCAAAGGCCAAATACAAATCCCTCAGTTTCTAAAGAGCACAGTAACTGAGAATGGAGATATACACATACATGACAATGACAATAAAGGACAATATAATTGAGTGATAGAAGAGTCACTTCCCAGTTTCTACTTAACTCTACAAACATTCAACAAACAAGAGGGACAGAGCAGCCCTATTAAGACACTCATGAAACGAATATAAAATGTGTAAAGTTCAGTCCAATGTAGCCTTCAAAATACTGTAGATCAGGCAGTTCCTACCAGTTCCTGTAAGACTGTTAATTGTTGTTACAGTGTCTGTGAATTATCACGAATTGTCCTCTCAATGAGTAAATAAGAGTCTGGATACGGTTTCTGGTGGGAAGAGGAAAGTGGGGGATCTGATTGTTTTTGCTTTAGAGTCTCGTGCTCTGGCTGTTTTTGGAAGGAGTGTAAATAAAACAACACTAGTGCTTCCTTATATCAGACTCTGTACAATTCTTGCTATCCTCGAGTTCAGTTGTCTCAGGCATGCTTACATTCCTTTCCCAAGATTAGACCACGCGCTTCCACTCCCATCTTCAAGGTTCACATTGGTATGTAGTCCTCTGAAACTGGAACTGGGATCCTTTACCTTCTGACTTTCCTTCATCCCCTCACTGGCTTTCACCAGTTGTCCTACACATTTGGATTTCCCTCTTCCTGGTTAGTTCCCATACTTCCTTTAAATGCGGCCAATAAGGGATAACTTCCTGTCTATACAGGAACTCCTTTTCACTCCTCCGTGTTGAGGGGCAAAACCGTTTAAAGAGATGATCCCAACATTATACAGAACATTATTAATTTCACACATCACACAAACGCACTGCTGCTACACGTTTATGTTGCATTTTATCTCAAACCAAAGGTCATTTTACAAAAATGAATTAATTCATAGATACACAGAAAGGTCTTAATTTCTCTATTACAAAAAAAATCTTGGAAGGTTGGAAGAAGACGAGACGTGATTTTCTCAAAGAGACACTTTCATGTCCCGCAAGACGAGTTTTTGTGCCAAGAGATTTAACTACGCCCAGGGCCAGAAATAAAAGTGAAAGAGTAGATGACAAAGTAGAATGTCGTAAAGAATTCAAAAACGTTGGTGCGGCACACATGCAGAGCAGGTTAGAGATAATAGAAGTACGAAAATTCGAAAGTCTCAAAAAAAGGATAGTAAAGATCGCATTAGCGCAAACAAATGGAAATTATTACTCGGTGAAATAATGGAAAAGCGAGAAGAGATTGAATATATTGTTCAGATTTAAACTTTAAGTCGGAGACTTGTAGATCGTCTCATTGGTGTTGCCATCAGGGAAAAAAAGTAGTGTTTCTTCCCAATGAAGAGGCGTATTCACGAGAATTAAAAGATTTGTTGTTTGGTGAAAGTCCTGCGAGAGAAGAGTTTATGCAGAGAGATTTAGAAAAGTCCTGCCCACATAGCCACTCACACAGTTCGATCATTTCTCATTTGTGTGAATGCTATGATCAGACACATTTCTTGTGGAGAGAAAGAAACGATATTCACTCACGGGCAGTTACACGTTGCGTTGGCACGATGTAATTCCAAACGCGGAATCAAAATTCAATGAGATATTAATGAAAAGGTAAAAGCAAAAAGAGATTGAATATATGAACATAGATGATTAGACAAAAGTGTGCTGCGCAAGATGCAGATCATACCGTACGGCAGCAGCAGCAGATTGAACAAAGAGGAGGTAAAAAAAATATATTTGTTTTCCATTGTATCCCCGTTTAAAAGGGGGTTTTGGAGGAGCAACTGGGTCTCCGTGGGGTGCATCCAGCCCCCCTCTTCACAACGTGAGTGAAGCGAGTGGGGGGGTTGCCGAGCAAAGCGAGAAGGGGGCAAAATCCGCTAGTAATTCAAATGACATAATACAAACACAGACTACAATTAGATTCAACATACCATTAGAATTTTTCAAGGATAAACCAAGAATTTAAAGTGTTAGGTCTTAATAAAGGAGAGGCAATATTGGGTGATTAGATATCTTCTAAGATTGGACTGTGCATTTGCAGAGAGATGCAGGAAGCGTGCTCCCCCGGTTTGGGTGCTGCCACACTAAATGAGTGCACTTGAACAGTAGGCACCGGTGTGTGCGAAGCAGAGAGAACACACTGGTGCCAGAAGACCTGAGGGAGCGAGCTGGAGCATTAAGGATGAAGAACAGCAGAAAGATATGAAGGGCTACATCCATGAGGTGCTTTGAATGTAAGTGTGAAGAGTTTAAATTGAACACGAATAAGTACAGGAGGCCAATGTAACTGGAAAAGAGCAGGAGTGGCGTGTGTGGATCTCCCAGATAGGGGGAGTAGCCTGGCTGCTGAGGTTTGGATATACAGGAAGACCCTGATTATCCGCACCCCAAATTAATGAGGTTCTCAGTAATCCTGTGAATGTACTACACTACCTTTCTTACAATTCATGAAAGCTTTGCCGTAATACCGAGTGTGTAAATCCTGTATCTCAGCTGTACTGAAAGAGCTGTCAAGGAGCCGGGGACTATGGGAATGCGGGCGTGGCTCACTCACTCTCTGCCCAAACTGTACCTGGCTGTTGTACACATGCTCCACTGCTTCGTTCACTTGGGATTTTTGTGTTTATACATTTCACGGCGTATTGGTGAACTACTGGTGGGAGCTGCAAAGCCGTGTTCTCTGGTTCAGAGGAGCACACTTGTGGCATGGGCTAAATGGCGACCTCCTCCATCCCCAAGTGTCAGCTCCCACCTTTTCTGCACAGCATTGTCACTGCATTCCACCTCTGAACAGTGCAAATCTCGCTCGTATCACCAATTGAGCTGCTGTGGTCTCGCACGAGGCATCTCAAGTTTGAACAAATGCACTGTGGTGAACTATGAAACTACATTCTCTGGCTCAGAGGTTAGCACTTTGCAGCGTAAGCTATATGGAGCCCGTCTCTGACCACTGTGAGCGGTGCACTTCTCTGGTGATGTCAGCTGGTGTCTCTCTGTCTGTGTCAGCCCACCTTCTCTGCGCAGTGCTGCCATCTGTTTTATCCAGCTAGCTGAGATAGCATCAGTCCACACTACCTTGGATAATCAGGGTTCAGCTGGATGGCAATTTCTTGAGAGATTTGACTTGTACACCATCCGCCTGCACTCAAGAGGATTCAGTTGATTGTGGTATAAATTCACCTTATCTGGGAGGTCCCATGTGAGGCAAAAAAACTCCAAAAAAATGCTCCAAGCAACTTGGTGAAAAGGTGACTGAAAGGTACAAGTCAGGGGATTGAGACAAGAAAATATCCAAGTCATTGAATATACTGTACTTCAGAGTCACTGGCGTAGCCAAGGGTGGGTAGAGGGGGCGGTCTGGCGGTGGCACATTTTTGGGGGCGGCATTATTGGCCAAAAGGCTCACTACAATTCGCGTGTAAGCAGCAGGGTTTGGAAAAATATCACTCATGAATGAAAAAAGTAAACTTCTCTGATTTTTATCCACAAATGATTCAGAACTTATTTTCAGACTGTCCTTCTGTGACGGCATCAGACACAGCAGTTGAAATTTATGAGGCAACAACAAAAATAAACATAAACATTACACCGATAATAATTTCTAGGAAGATAAACAACTAATTTATAATTTTGTTTCTCTATCAATCCAAATACGTTCTTGCTCCACACAGAAAACATCCCCACCTATCACTTGTACACTACACTGGTTCTAAATTTTCACAGTGCAATAATATTAAACTAATTATTACAACACGGTTTATCAGTGCGTCGATATGATATTCTTGTCTAGTTGATGTTCATAAATAATTATATGTGAAAAATGACTGCTGCTTCTCTCTATATCAATAAATCTATGCAAAATGTATCTTCATTTTTCACTATACGTCATTTTAATTTTCTATTTAAGTAGGTTAACATATTCAGATATGTTGGAGGGTGGCAAATTGAAGTACCACCCCGTCCTGAGTGGCACAAACTCGAGCTATGCCACTGTTCGGAGTCCAGTTCAATCAATCATTATGACCTGGAAGGAGTATGGCAGAGCTGTAAATCTGCCCAGAGCAGATCATCCACAAAAACTGAGTGTTCCACCAGTCACAGCTTTATGAGAGAGTGGCAAAGACAAAGCCACCGTTTTAAATAAAAAAAAAAAACAGAATTTTTCAGAAGGCACATGGAAGGCCCTAAAGTAATACAGAAGACGCCTCTGTGGTTGATTGAGAACAAAATTTAGTTTTTTTGGCCATTGGTATAAGGGCCATGCCTATTGCTGCACATCATCAAAAAATACACCATCCCCATTGTCAAAAAAAAAACTAAAAAAAAACAATACATGGTTAGGGTAACATCACGCTGTGAGGAAGCTTCTCTGCAAAAAGCCCTGGAATGCTGGTGATGACAGAGAGTCAGGGATATCCTGGAGGAAAACAATGCAGTCTGTAAGAAACTTGTACCTTGGAAGAAGATTTGTTTTCATTTTTTTATAAAATTAAATTTTATTTGAGGAAATAACATTCAATACAATCAAGTCAAACTTATACAACAAAAAAAAATTCCAGACAATCAAGACGAACTTAACAAAACAAAATTCAACCCCTGCCTGAACATGAATGGCCAGTGATTAAATGGCTACTGCAAAAAGCAATAGTGATAGAGGGCACTCTTGTTGAGTACCACATTATAGTTTGAAGTTGTTTGAGTTCATATCGTTAATATGAACTGAGGCTTTCAGAGTGGTATAAAGTACTAGGGTGTTGTACCGTGTTAGCCATTATGAATGTAGAGGAAAGCCAAGCAAAATGACATCTTGCCTGAAGAAGGGGCCAGAGTTGCCTCGAAAGCTTGCATATTGTAATCTTTTTAGTTAGCCAATAAAAGTTGTCATTTTGCTTGGCTTTTCTCTACAGAGTGGTATAAAGTAATTTTATCCATGCAGATATATTGGCCCAAACCCAAATTAGTGCAATATGGTGAAGAGATAGTCCCTTTGTCAGTGTCCAAAGATAGTAAGACCTCTGGTGTGTTCAATTTTGTGGGTGAGTATATTAAATTAAAGGGCTGCCGAACGTTTCAAGCTAGGTGTCTGCCTTTAATGAATCTGGGATGGTCTTATGATATTAGAGGAGGGAGTAGTTTGCTGTTAATAATAATGGAGCAAACTTTGTTGATTTTTTATTTTTTGTAAAAATCCACTGGGTAGCCTTCAGGGTCCACTGCTTTCCCACTTTGGAGTGACTTCATAGCATCCAACAATGTTAATATCCTGGAGTGGACAAGTCAGAGTCCCGATCTCAATCCAATTGAGAATTTGTGGCTGAACTTGAAAAATACTGTTCACTCACAATCCTCAATGGAACTTGACAAGCTCTTGCAGCTTTTCAAAGAAGGATGGGGAAAAAAATGCTAGGACAAAAGGGTTGGATTTATAAAACTTTTCTAGGCACTGAACATGTATGTCCTGAGATGGCCTCTTCCAGGCTTGGTTCCTTCTTTGCACCCAGTGCTGCCTGAAGTGACGGTAGCTCCCTGCACACCTCTGTGGTTCAAAGCAGGCTCAGAAAATGAAGAAGGATAACCTCTGCAAGGGAAACCCATCAATAACAAAAAAGAATGTGAAAACTGCTTTAATTTGCATTTATCACAGAAATGTGATGTATTGAAAAATACAAAATGTGATGTATTAAAATACACAACATACAAATGGTGGGAAGCAGGCTTTACTACTGCATTAGCTTGTGTTTCCCTTAGACTATATTAAAAGTTCAAACTTTTGAGGTAAGGTAGTTATTTCAGATATGGAAGACAGAAGTTTCATGGAAAGGAAGTCAAGGTTTTCGAGGTAAGGTCCTCTACCCAGTATTCATGGCAGAAGAAAATGGCTACATGCTAATTAGGACATGAAAGTAAGAATTTCACTGCACTCTTTACATGTGATAATTCTGACATATGAAGCCTCATTCATTCATTCATTCAGTTGCATCCAATTGTCCAGGACCGGGTGGCAGAGGCCACATTCTTAGCAATGAGGCCCAAACGTCCGTTTCTCCAGCCACGCTTGCCAACTCGTACTGTGGGTTCCCATGGTATTCCTAGGGCATCAAGGGGATAGAATCCTTCCAGCAAGCCCTGGGGTATCCCCAAGGTCTCCTCTCAGCTAGTCTTGCCCGTAAAACATGCATAGGTTTTTTTTTTTTAATCAAATGCCCAAATTACCTCAAGTACTACCACTAAAGTATTACTTTGTAGACAACAGCGCTGTTGTGGTTTTAACTGGTAATTTTGTGCAGTAACCTTGTTTAGTGAAATCCCAATTCAGATTTAATTGTAGCATATGAGAAGTGGCCTAGTATCTCTTTGAACGCATCAGTAAATTCAGTTTTTTGTTTAGATATAATAATCAGCATTCCAATCTTTTCAGTGAATCAATTCCTTGGGCTCCACTCACTTTAAAGAATTAGGATCTTGGGAGGCAGAGGAAGGGCACCACCTACTTGGGGCAGTACAACCTTTTATTGTGCAGGTGGTCCTGCAAAGGTGCTACATGAGGACACCTGAAAATAGAGAGGAAGATACAAACTGGCCAAGAAGACGTATTATTACTACTGGCCAAACAACCCAGCAGATGCCAAGGATACCAAAGTAATTGTTATGGGGACCGTGGGTGTTGGACAGAAGATCTTTATGACTCTAGAGGGCACTGCTGGCAGAGAGTGAGTTTTAAAGATCAAGAAGTGAGAGCCCTACAATGGAGATGTGTCTGAGTGTTGAAATAAATTGCTGACATATAAACACCACTGCTGCACATTTTTACAACTGGAAACATATTTAAAGAATAGCAATTACACTTTAACATTGGAAATCATTTTATTATACAATGGTATGTACAGGAAAGATGGATGCATGAGGCTTTAAACTGAAAATAAAATAAAAAGGCCCATGACATAGTGGTGAATACAGTTCTATTGATATTTGTGCTTCAGTTGTTAAATAACAAATAATACTACAATAAACATAAAAACATTGCTGAACTGTATTGAAAATGTTGAACAGCCATCCCCACGTAGCTTCACTTCTATAATACTTTTTTAACTAAGAAACATATTCTGTACAGCCATTCTTTTTACCGGTATTATTATTTTTTATTTTTATAAAGACACTCTTTGACAAGAGCTGTGCAATATGGCGGTGTGTTTTACCAAGAGCAGCTTAGCGGAGCTTTCCTTTCCCTTATTGTCATGTGATGATGAGCTGCAAAAGCAACAGTTTTGCTGACTCATTTAATCTGATATCTGCTGCATTGGCCTCAGGTTGGGGGACACCTACATGAAAATAAAACCAAGAAAATGCATTATAGTTTAAGTAGCATACATCTCAAAGCACTTCTTTTCCAATTAATCATCCATGGTTTATAGAAATAATTGATATTGGAATAGCACAACAAATACACAGATCTGTCTCTCTGTCTGACTCTACCCATTTAGATCTGATATCACTCTGCCCTGGGTTATACAGAAGTGATAATGTATTTAAGTTGATGTAAATGACAGCATGTCCACCATGTTCTTTCTGCTGGTACAGCAAAGCTCAGGTGCACTGAATGATTGTAGGGTGTAAGCTGCCAAGGGGAATGTGGGACTGAATGATAGCCAGCACTGTGTGGTGCTTCCATGGCTGATAGCCACTGCTCGCATATGTCTTGTATGTGCAAACAACACAGGAGAAGCCACAACATTGTATATTTTTGAAAAGAAACTTAATGCACTGCAAAGAGTTTCCATAGCTGTATACATCATATAATAGTGTTTAAGCTTGAGAAGTCTGAATCCATACCAAAACATCTGAGAGAACGTATTTATGTGTAATTAACTTAAATTATGATCACCAAAAAAGTTCTTTATATATAATTTTCTTTCCCAGGTATAAAACACAAATATAAACAAATACATATCATTCATTTGAAAAGAAATTATGTATGGAAAAGTCTTAAGAGTCACACAACAGAAGCCAGACACTCTAATCTCTGGATAGTGTTTAAGATGACTCAGTTGGTGAAGTATACAGGAAGACTGCTCACAAGCAATTGGCTACAATAATAATTTTGGAAATGTGAAATTAATAGAACTTTACACTTTGTTCAGTGGGTCAGTGAGTTAATGTACCACTGCCACACGAAATAAACCCCTGAAGGACACATAAGGGGCTCCTTGCTTCAAATTAACAGCTTTACACCTAATGCCAAATTAAACAACATACAACTCTAAACCTGATTGATTCCTGCAGTTATAATGTATAGGTCTGCTGGAAATGTAAATCACTATGTAAAATACAACAGCAGAAATCATTACTCATTGTGTCACCAACATCTACTTGCTCTTTCCTATTACTGTTATGGGCTATGGGGCTGATGGTTACAAAAAGAGGCCACAAAACAACAACAATAACAAAAAGGCCAGGCTGGTATGACCTTGAACAAATTAGTACACTAAATAAATAGGGTTTCAGTGTCTGGACAGGATGTGAAGAGAAAAAAAAAACAAAAAAAAAACTTGACTATTAGCTAAAGCTGTTCTGTCATTTTCTTATTTTCTAAGATTTACATAAAACTGAATACTTCAATTTTCTAAAATGTTACAATAGGTACTAAAATAATATAATCAATTTGAATTAATAGCATATTATAACATTACCTGTCATTAAAATTGATTTCATGCTTAGTCACTCAAATCTGCTTGGATAAGAAACATGATTCACTCAACTCTACGCTTCTGCCGAGTTAAAAGCATATTAATTAGACTGCTATGTGATAAGATATAACTTAACATATTCCCAGTACTATTCCATTATTAACAGACAGGTATTTTTATCCCCCAAGGCTCATTAATGTATTTTGTAGGTCACTGGTCCTAAATAGTAAGAAAGTTTAACACAAGGCCAGATGGGAATATAACCTTTAGTACGAGTCCTGAGTCATCAACACTGTATTCAAAAGCCCTGCGCACATAAACATCCGTTAAAGTACCCATTAAAAAAAACAGAATGTGCTGAAAAACAGTCTGGACAACACACAAGTATAGATTCTATATTAACATAAATTGGCAACTTGCAGGAGATGGTGGAGTGCTTAAAAATGCCTTTCAGTTCATGAAATATGAGAGAAGAGGAAATAAATTTGATAGGTATGGCATTAGATGCAATATCTTATAAATACCTATAAACAATCATTCTACATAAGGAAAATCATTACAGCATAGTGGAAGAACAGCTTAAACAATCTGCAATACTATGCTTGCCTGTTTCTGTTTACTCTGAAACATCACCACTATATTTATTTTTTCCTAGTTCACTGTGTTATTGATGAAAACACATGAATCGTTTTGTACATGTGCCTTTGCATCAGCACCTTTCCCATTTTCACCTTTTAATTCAAAAGGTGTAAAAGTAACCTCATAGTAAATAATTTACCTTTGCCATTTCCAGTTAACTCTAAACTAAAATGAAGTATCACCTTCCACCTCTAGGGCTTATGTGCACCTTAAAAGTGTTTTCTTTGTGTTTCAATAAAAATGACAAACACACAAAAAATCTTTAATTACCTGTTAAGTATTTTAATCAGAACAATTCAGATTTTTATTGATAAAAATATAATTCTCAAATGAATAGCTTGTAGAATGTGTGTCAAGCTTTGGATATTTATAATCAAATGATAAATTTACATTTATATTAAATTAACATGTGTAATAGAACAAGAGAAGAGTCCCATTGGAGAAAAGTTGTAGTTTGCAGCAGAGATCTAATAAGTCCTTTCTTTTGAAACAAGATAGGAAAATGCAGGGTCATTGATCATAATTTCTTTTTTTATCTTTCATTATATTATTGGAACACAACCACTACCCTATTTAAAGGAATAATCTACCCAAAATTTGCACTTTTTTGTCTGTTACTTAATGTCATTCTGCTTTTTGTGTTGGACAAGAAAAAAATGTAATCTTATGTTTTTCATGAAGAACAGAGATAATGTTTCAGATACAACAGATTTTAACAAGCACCAGTGGGGGCCCAAAGCTGAACAACATAAAATACTAAAACATTCATGAAAAAAAGGTTGCATAATTCAATTCATAATGTCAATTATCCAGTTGTATACTCACATCATCTAAAACACATGTAAAGTATTTTTTTTTAAATATTGTTAAATACTAGAAAAAATAAAATGGAAAATTTAGAATAACATATTAAAATAATAGAAAATAAAAGTGGTGCATGAAATCGAAATGCATTAAACGGAATTTGAGGTTTTGAATTAAAGACGTGCTTTTCACTTCATTCACTGGTCAAGAGCCTGATCTTTAATTCAAAAATATACAGAGATATGCAATAAGCAAATGTAGCAGATGCTTCCCTTTCAAGACAATCAGTCTTCAAGGGGAAAAAAAACCTTCATAATGAAGTTGACATACAATTTACGGACTTCACATATCCACACGTTACCTTTTACTCCCAATGACAGACAGTAAACATGAAAAACAGCACTAATAGTTACATTTCATGCGTTATGCAAATTACTACAACTAGCCAACCCGCGGCGTACCACAAGCCGCATAATCAGGTCGGTGTTTTAATGATTTTTAAGCACAGGGAGAAAATTAACATTTGAAAAATCGGTAATGTAATAAATCAGCAAGAAATGCAATATTATAACATGCACGGAACGAACCAACACACAATCGTCCGTGACTGAAAACTGGCGGACCAATCTTGTTGATGTGAGCGAAGGAAATGTAGACGCGCGCCTTCTGTTC
The DNA here is from genome assembly GCF_016835505.1 of Polypterus senegalus. Classification (NCBI taxonomy): domain Eukaryota; kingdom Metazoa; phylum Chordata; class Cladistia; order Polypteriformes; family Polypteridae; genus Polypterus; species Polypterus senegalus. The sequence continues at coordinate 52,292,673 of NC_053160.1, read as the reverse complement.
TGACAGATGCGTCGACGATCTATTGGTGGAAGAGTTTGCCACTGGAATGCAAGACACTAAATGAAGATCTCATGGCAAGCCTGAAAGCATAAAATTGGAGCTGTGTGACTCACGTTCTTTTCGCGGTTCGCTTTTACTCAACAAGGGTTAATTGTATGTGCCAGCCTGGATCTCCGAAAGGGAATAGCAGTGGAAAAACTATCACAGTTCATATTGAGAACAGAGATACGCTTGCAAGCATCTCCCCTTGGATATATGCAAATGTCGCGTTGTGCAGGAGGTTCCCCGTCTTCACCTACAAAGCAGCAACATCAGTTTGACAGGACGGAGCGTTATACCTTCTCATATCCAGACCTGGATTTTCCATGAACACCATTCGTACAGTAGTACAGCAGTAACAGAGTAACCGTGAGTGATAATGTCATGCATTTGCATGTAAGACTTTGCGAAGGGATTAACCTGGCATATCATGTTGTCTAGTTGAAGCAACAAAATGTCACTGCAAGCGCTATCACATTCCTTTTGCAAACGTTGACTGGTAGCCTCAGCAGAATCGAAGATATATAGGTGACCATATTGTGGTGACGTGTCAGGATTGTTATATAAAGGAGAGACCTGGTGATAAATTTGACCGTGGATTCTGAAAGCATACGGTCCTTGTCCAGATGGTTCAGCGATGTGTGCGCCCATTGACGTGAAAGCTAAAGCAGAGTTGTATTCCCTGATATGATCACAGTAATGTCGGGACAGCGGGTTCTTGCCAGTCAAGAGGTCTTCCAATAAAAGAGGGGGCTTAGGTGGCGGTGGCAAAGACACCTTGCCGGCATGACAACACTTAGTGTAATGTCCGGATTTGTTGATGTCTGCTGGCCAATGAAGAGCATTGCAAGAAGCACATAATGCAGTAGGTAGGTAGGCCAATATTATGTTCTTGGACGTGAAAGGCGGTATCTTCTTGAAAAGCTGCAGAAAAGTGAATGCAATGTTTGTGCATGAATGATTAAGTGCTGTGTTGACATTGAAGGGAATTGGAATGAGTTGTGTCAAAGCATTGCTGGCAATGTTCACATTGCATAATTCGTTCTGTGGAGTGTGTTTTTAAATGCATGTTGAGAAATCTCTGCATGCGGAACGTTTTTGAACAAATCGTACATTCAAAGATCTTTTTGGAATGCGTTCGTTCAGTGGAGTGGGTGTGTAAATGTGCTTTGAGATGTTTCTGGCGTGTGAAGATTTTGGAGCAGTGTTGGCACTGAAAAGAATTCATCAGGGAATGCGTTTTGAGATGGTTAGTAAGGTATCTAAGTGCTTGAAAGTGCTTGTCGCAAATTTTGCATACAAATCTTTGCGTTGAATGGATCTGCATATGGTTGTGAAGATCCATCTCAACTGTGAAGTCCTCGTTACAAAATGTGCAATTGAAGGTGAGAGTGGAATGAGTTCATAAGTGTTTTTTGAGAGCGCGAGTTGTCTCGAAGCATTGTTGGCAATGTTAACATTGTATCATTCGGTTAGTGTTGTGTTTTTTTAAATGTGCGTTCAGATATCTGTGCACTCTGAAGCTTTTGGAACAAAAGGTGCATTGAAAGTCCTGTGTGGAATGCGTGTGTTCAGGAAAAGGGTGTCTTTAAATGTTTTTCAGGAAGAGGAGAGTGGGCAGGTGACGTCACATTAGTGTGGCGAGCAAGTGGGTGTGTACGCTGTGTGCCCTTACCGACAGAGTCAAAAGATGTCACCAGAAGGTTATGCCGTGGGTATTTGAGAGGCATGAGAACCTCATAATGCCCATGATCCAAAGGACTGCTAAAGAGCAGGGATATGAAGAGACGCTGGTCCGGATTGTAAACTCGAGGAGAAGCATGAGGACGTTTTTGGATGTAAATGCTGATAGTAGCTGGAAGGATTTGGGACATTGCCACAATTTCTACCTCGCCACCATAGACTCCGGACGTATTCATGTAATCAGCGTATTGTTGAGCAGACTGTATAACAATGCCTCTGTGACTAAGAACAACGGATACCACGTCACCGAAGTTATCCTAATGTTGGCAAACAAAGCTAACAGCCATGTTACGAAGTTTGAGAGCAACAGTTTCGTCAATGACATTTCTCCAAAAAAACCCGACTGACAGAAACAAACAGTTACCTGAAGCAGGAATTTCTATAACATTGAAAGAAGTGTTGTTTCCATGAAATACATTTGAAGCGGAAGCCATGGAGAGCAAAAGAATAGTCAACGTGGCTCACAGCTGGGTTTGGACCGTAACACAGACCAAAGTGAGTGAATATGTGTTTGATGAGCTGTTTGATTTGGCGGGCAGTGGTCTGAGTGCATTCCTGAGCACGTGGGAGGAGGGGTAGAGTTTCTGGGCGGGGCTTTGTTGTTCCTTTCGCATGGCTTTTCATGGTGGACGCGGTTGGGTGTTGAAACCGAAAAGAATAATGAAAAGTCAACGTGGCTTAGGCGTGCATGTGGACTCCTAGCACAGATGAAAGGGGCTAACTGGGTGGTCGGTGAGTTTTTGCGTCCTGGCACATGGGCAGGCAGTGTGAATGCCTAGAGAGCGACGGTAGAAAAAGGAGTGTTAGTGGACAGGGAAACATCTTCCGTATTTCTGCAGGAGCATCTAAGAAGACGCATGTTTGTCGCGGATGCGAATTGCTGTATGTAGCGTGTAACACAGTTTGCTATGGTGAACGCGATCATGCGTCATAACCGAAAACTCAGTTTTTAAAGACTGCTTACTTCATTGTGTTTTAACCTCAGTTGTAAAGGATTGTTTTAAAGATCCCATGGGATACCCCTCGCAAACCGTTTTACATGCTGCATATGGCGATTTACCTCCGCGAGAAACATGAACAGTCAACGTGCAGGTGCATGTGGCCTCTACGACAGACGAATATAAATGACGCCATTTCTTCTGTGTCGTCGCGTTTGAGTTGGTGGGCGTGGCTCTGCGAGTTATCGTCGTATCCAATGGTCTTAGAGTTGGTGGGCGTGGCTCCTTCCTGTGTGCGCCATCGGTGTCTTACTTGTCGGCGGCTCAGTGAATCCACGCCCCTTCTGGCATGCTTTCCATGGTTGTCTTGCCTTAGTGAATTATATATATATATATAGATTGTTATTTTACTGCACTTTTTCTACTCTAAATCCATCATATAAAATATATTCAATCCATGAAAATTTCACCACATTTTCTAGCCTTTTATCCTTATAAAAGTCATGGTGTTATCATGTGATCAGGCCACATTAGTCTATAGTTTGGTTCACTAGCATTAGGTTGTGTCCAGTGTAATTCCTGCCAAAGAGTCAAAGATCTTTCTTGTTAAACACAAGATATATACCCTTGGATCATTTGTGACCATTAAGGGTTTGGTTTGTGAAAGTGTTTATTTGATATTTGAACATAAGTCTTCACACATTATTTTTTACTATAAAATGAAAAAAAAAAATCTGTTTTAGATATGTGTTCAATATTTCTTGCCTCGCATTTCCTATCATCCTAAATTTACCCAGATCGTTGTAGACACAGAACACACATGAAATGTATGTATTCCAAATAATGAGATATTATTTACCCTATAAAATTCAAGACACCTCACACCCAGATAAGCAGACTTGAGCTGGGTTTAATTGAAGATTAACTGAAATATGTTTTGAGGCAGGCTGAAAGTCACTCTCCATGACTTAATTGTGGTGGTACTTTCACTTCTGCTATTGTTATAGGTACTGCCCGTTTAATTCATTACTATCACTCGGTCAAATTTGACAATACCTCTCCAATTGCATGGAGGACCTTTTGAACTGGACAGATTACCCTTACAACTGATGACTATGAAAAGGTCTTAGGGCCAAGCCAATTACATATATCAAGCTTCTTTCAGCTATAGCATCTTGCAGCCACATCCACAACTACGGTCTTGAAGTCTGAATTGACTTATTTCTTGTATGTAATCCCTCCTGAGATGCACAAAGTCATCACTCTGCATAGTCTGAACAGAAGCATCTCTGTAAACAGTTACTTCCCATTTTTGTTTTCACAAGTCTATACAATAGTTATTGCCATACTGCCCTGAGCCATCTTACCACCAAATGGTAAACATTTAAAAACAATATGTTTCATTTAATTTGAGTGTCCAGAAAATATACCCTTGGATCAAATAATATGACTGCATAAAGTAGTGTATCACTGAAAGTACAGCCAGAGGCAAATTTATATTGAGCCTTGTGCTTCTGCTGTGTGTTGTGGTCTAGCTTTGAAATTCAGTAACAATTAATACCTATTCACATTGTAATCACACCTCCTAAAAGACCTGCCATTTAACATGTTTGCACTGTTACAGCTAGTGTCAGCATTTGTTCCATTACCCTCTTTCCTTTCAGCAATATAAAGTTGCATTAAGGTGGCAGCTCCATTTACTGGAATTAAGACCACATCAATAATGTCTGGCTAAAGGTTTGAGATTATTTGGTGTCACTTGTGGGGCAACTTCAGAGGAGAGAGGCTACCTCAGTCAAGAAGCTTGGCTATATATCAGTGCTATACCTAGGCGTGCATCCAAAAATACCTTGCTAGTACTTTTCAAACTTCAGTTGCAACTCACGACTGAAACAATGCTTTATATTACTCAAACATAGAAATTAATTTACTTACGGCAAAGTCTGCACCAGTGCACCTCTTAATTTCTTCTACGTTTAGTCCTTCAGATATTTCAATGAGGGTAAGTCCTTTATCTTTGTCTACATCAAAGACAGCCTGAAATAATCCAAAAGAAAAGATACAGATTAGTCCAATTTAAGCTCAATGGTAGTTATGATGAAGAGAACTAAATAATGGATTGAGGGATGCACACAACCCTAAGTAAATCACATCATGAAACATAACTAAATTAAATAAATCTTAATGGTCAGCAGTACAATTCTAAGGTGATTAAAATAAAAGTAATTTAAATAATTTTGTAAATACTTAATTTATCCATCCATCTGTAGTTTATTTAGCAGATTTTGCAATGTGATTCAGAATATAAAATAATGAATACAATACAGTAGTACACTGAATATCCATATGCATAATAAATGTATTGAGTCACTGTCCCTGAGGGCCTGAAGTTGGCACAACATATATTTGTTGTTAATTTGAATTTGGAGCTATATACCATTCTATAGGGTGGGTCAGATCTAATTATGCAATTTTCATTACGCTCTAACTTAAGTTTATTACATAGAGAATTCACAAAAAATTCTTTTTGTTGCAGATAGATGGCAGCACCTGCCCTGCATTCCAAAATGGCGGGGAGATGGTTGTCAGTCGAACAGCGGGTGCGACGTGTTTGCCTTTTCATAATTACATAATTAGATCTGGACCACCCTGTACAGTAGCTACTTGGAGTTTAGAATCAATTATTTCCATATTCAGTAATCACATCTGCACCATTTTGTGCTTTGTCTTACTCAAGGATGCTGCTAGTTTCTTATTGATTTCCTTGGTCATGACCAAGACCATGGCCATGTTGTTGATGCAAAAGTTCTTGTTGCCAAAACACTATAGTAATTCAATGTTTAATGTAACTGCATCACTGCTCTAAAAAAGGGCAGTGTGCTTTAACAATTATCCAAAGTTTGGACAAAAAATATAAAATCTCAATTTCGCAGAAATTAGTTGGGAATAGATCTTTAAATCTATAAGTTTAGGAGAGAAGCAAATATGAGTTTCATAACTATGTTCACATGACGATAAATTTCAACTTCAAGTTGGAAAAACAGAGCAGATGTAAGACACTGGAGCCTAATTAGTGGCAAGCACAACATGAAAGCAGAAACACACCAGGAGTATTGGGTAGACTGTTTAAATACTGAAGGAAATTCTAATATTCAACCAAAACACACGTATTGACTTTTCTCTAACGATCACCATGTCATATCCAGTAGACAGTTTTCACATATCTAAACTTTGCACAATAATGTTTTGGGTGCTTTTTTAGGCTCATTACTCCATTACAGAAAGCTCTTAGTATATAGACCTCTGTAGCATATACTGTAGCTTTCTCTCTTATTTTTTCCCCAAACTTTGTCAAGGATTTTGAGGCTTGTTTTACCTTCTTGTGTATGCTGTATGACTTATCAAAATGAACTGTGCTAACTTGAAGAATAATTAGCGATGTTCTTCATTCGCTTTTGGTACTCTTAGCAGATTCACACATGCAATGCATTATTGCCATCTTCATTTTTGGGCGAGTTAACTGATGGTTCTATATAATGTACACTTTTAAATTCTCTTGTACAATTCAATGTTTTTTCTAATACCTGTAGCAATATACTGCATATTTCTATACTTTTATAAGTACTTTCTAAAATACCAAACTTCCAATCATTTATAAATGGACATTTAATCCATAGCGTTATGTGTATCTTTTCATACTAGCTTTCCCAATAAAAAGACGAGTTTAATCTTGAAACTCTACCTGTAAATTCCAATATTTATTACTAATTAATCCTGAAAGCTTAAACAGTTAACTAAAGAGTTAGACTCATTTTGAAAAGCTGAGTAACTGTTCACTGAAACACACACACACGTTATAAAAAAATAACTTACAACTTTGGGTCAAAAGCATTAATTATACAAGATAAGAAAGACCATTTTTTGAATTTAATAAAATGTACTTGTGTTACAAAAAGGACAGAATAAGAAATAAGGCAATCAGAGGTACAACAAAAGTGGGAGAGATATCTAGTACAGGAAAGTAGATTGAAGTGGTATGGACATGTGATAAGGAGATACAATGAATATGTGGGCAAAAGAGGGATGGAAATAGAAGGACAGGAGAAGGGGAGAAAGCGAGGGATAGAATAAAAGAAGATCTGAAGGATAGAGGCTTGGCTGGTTAGGAGGTGAAGGACTGAGCGATTTGAAAAGGGTGGATCAAACACCTTGACCCCACACAGTAGTAGGAAAGGATGAAGAAGAAGAACAACAAGAAGATAAGTTTGTATGTGTGTGGGTAGGGATTGTTAACGGGAACTGCCATTTTGTTAGGTTTTCAGTGGCACTCATAGCTTGTTAAGACAGCGGATTTAACAGGGATACAGAAAGCCATTCACACCTTCCTCCAACTTGAATTCCAGAAAAAAACACTAAACTGCAGCTTGTACCAAACTTTGGTCAGCTCTGTACTTCGTCTGATAACAAAAGTGTAAATCATATTTGAGCTAACACCTTTGCAGAGGTTCTCTCAAGCAAAAAGACATTCAAATGAACATTTATGTTAGGCTTGTAACAGTGAACTAAACCTGCCTGAATGTGGTCGACAAAATAATGCTCCAGGAGCAGGCACTGGTTCTGTAGCTGGTGGTGATTGTGATCCAATCAAAAGAAATCACAACTAACTTCAAAAACCAACTGCACTCATCTTTTCTCTTGCTTTAAAAGTTGATGAGCCACTCTCTCTTTGTGGAGATGAAAGATGAGGTCTACTCTGCCAAGCCAAGCTCAGTGCCAGTGACTGAACCCAGCCTGAGAAAAATGGAAAAGCAATTATCACTTCAAGGAGGGAACTTAAAAGCCCAAGGTCTTATGCCAGAAAGAGAAATGTTTTTCCCTATGTACTTATGGAGGACACAGCAAAGAGCATAACAGCAACTTGAGAAAAGCACAGAAGACCACAAACAAATGCCCATGTCAAAAGGAGAAAGAATGCACTCCAAGCAAGAAGAATCCTCTATTTGAATCTGGAATAAGTTCATGCAACATCGGACAAGACCTTAAAGATCTGGTATCGTAAAACTGTTTATCTATGCCAAGATAAATTAGAACTCTAAATAGCTAGTAAACAGCCAAATTCTTCTGTTTTATATGTTTGTCAGTCTTGTCTGTTTGTTTTGCGTCCTGTCTTTTACAGTTAGGTCCATAAATATTTGGACAGAGGCAACGTTTTTCTAATTTTGGTTCTGTACATTACCACAATGAATTTTAAATGAAACAACTCAGATGCAGTTGAAGTGCAGACTTTCAGCTTTAATTCAGTGGGTTGAACAAAAAGATTGCATAAAAATGTGAGGCAACTAAAGCATTTTATAACACAATCCCTTTATTTCAGGGGCTCAAAAGTAATTGGACAAATTAAATAACCGGAAATAAAATGTTCATTTCTAATACTTGGTTGAAAACCCTTTGCTGGCAATGACAGCCTGAAGTATTGAACTCATGGACATCACCAGATGCTGGGTTTCCTCCTTTTTAATGCTCTGGCAGGCCTTTACTGCAGCGGCTTTCAGTTGCTGTTTGTTTGTTGGCCTTTCTGTCCGAAGTTTAGTCTTCAACAAGTGAAATGCATGCTCAATAATGACATAACGACGGACTTGCCCACACCCGCTAATGAAATAGCCTTTGAGTCAATTGTCCAATTACTTTTGGGCCCCTGAAATGAAGGGATTGTGTTAAAAAATGCTTTAGTTGCCTCACATTTTTATACAATCTTTTTGTTCAAACCACTGAATTAAAGCTGAAAGTCTGCACTTCAACTGAATCTGAGTTGTTTCATTTAAAATTCATTGTGGTAATGTACAGAACCAAAATTAGAAAAATGTTGTCTCCGTCCAAATATTTATGGACCTAACTGTATGTTGAAATATAAGCATTACATTTCTATAATTCTTGTGTTTAGCGATAAATTGTATTATTTTGTTTCTTAAAATAAGTGCACTTCAGTTAACGTGATATAAGTCTAATGGTTAGACACCACCTCCTACAGAGAAAGGTAAGGTAAAAAAGTGGGAGCCTTGCCAAGTTATTTAATAAATTACTGATATTGTCAAATACAACACCAATCATTAATTGATAGTTAAAATTCTTTCCTTATCTTGCAACATGCTAGTCATACAAATACTAGGAAAAAACTGCATGAGATTATGAGAGTTCATGTGTGGGCATCACTAAGGTAAACTGATGCACTGTCATTTTCAGTGCCATAAAACTCTTTAAAGAGCCTATGAATTTGGAAGCAATTTTGTGCTACACTAGGGGACCTGACATTTTCAAAGGTGAAGTCTAAAAGCATTTTTGTAATGCTAATTTGTTTCTATTACAGTAATACCTGGTTCAGAATATCAGACCAGGCTCCTACAAAGTTGTTTAAATCATAAAAGCTTTACAAGCTTGCCACTGAGACCAAAAGAGTGGAAAAATGACTCAGCTAATGACCTGCTCTACTGTGTCCTTGATCAACCAAAAAAAGTAATGTAACCACAGACAGTCTGCTCTCAGTCACTGCTACAACCAGGAGTTAACATCTTTGCAAAGTTGCCACCAACATGCAGCCCACTATCTTGTTATGAACAATAACTGAAAATTTATAGAACTTACACTACATTAAGTATAACCTTTTATTTGAAATCCTCATTCAATATTACATTACAAACCTTTATTTTAATTCAAGTATTCTGAAAGTTAATTATAAAGGTTTAACCTTGAGTATTATGATTGCTGACAACATTTTCACAGTCAGTTTTCAGTCAATAAAAGGTGTAATTTTGCTTGACCTCTCATTGCATCCATAATGGCTAACACAGTACAACACCCTAGTACTACAGCCATTTCCCAAATTAATATTATTATTAATAAATAATACACTTTATATTTTTAAACATTGCATTTTGATTTATTTTGATAAATGCAGTTTTCCTTGATTCGCAAAGATTAATGTTTACTTTTTGGCTAAACTAATACAAATTTGTCCAAACCCACTTGAAGCCTTCTGTAACAGTAGTAACCCATATGGCCTTCTCTAGCTCAAACCTCCTCAATGTAGTGGACAGTAATACCAAATAAAACAGACAGGACGTACTGTATATGAATGACTGCTGCTGTGGTCACATTCGGCAGATGCCGGTAATGAAGCTACATTTTACACAAAGGAAGCAAAAATAAACTATTAGATACAATTGCACAATGGAGAGTCCGACACTTGACAATATCTATACTAATAAAAGGCAAAGCCCTCACTGACTCACTCACTCACTCACTGACTGACTCACTCACTCACTCATCACTAATTCTCCAACTTCCTGTGTAGGTAGAAGGCTGAAATTTGGCAGGCTCATTCCTTACAGCTTACTTACAAAAGACGGGCAGGTTTCATTTCGAAATTCTACGCGTAATGGTCATAACTGGAACACATTTTTTCGTCCATATACTATAATAGACATCTGCTCGATGGCCGTGGGGGGCGGAGTTATGCCTCCCACATAATTTAGTGCCTGCCCATATAAGGCCGTCCGTCAGCGGCAATCCAATAGAAACACTGTCGCTAAATATTCACGGGTGAAGGACTGTGCTTATGCAGACGAAGGTGAGATAGTCAGGGTGGTGTTTGGCACAAACTCAGCGAAACTGTAAGAGAAACTTTTAACATTAAATACAGCCGTGGACATCGCACGAGATGGCACCAGCACAGCTGGGAACCTTTCATGCATGTACACCGAGCGGATCACGTGAACTGACGCAGTGCACAGACAAAAAGCAACTGTTCCAAAGAGTGCTGAACAAAAACCGAATTACACAACTGTGGAAACAAAGCACGGTGTGAACCGTAAGTTTAAATTAAGTTGATAGACACACTCCCGCTGCCGTTTTTCATGCCTACGACGAGTATGGTATTTGCGAGATACAAGTTTAATGAGAAGACACGAGGTATAAACGAGACTTTGGATCACTTTGTTGCGGAGTTAAAATTGCTGTAGCAAGAAACTTTGAAGTGCCGGGTCTTAGCTAACATTAAATAAAGTGGTGGACATCGCGAGATCGCACGAGCACAGCTGAGAAGCTTCGATGCATATACTCCGAGCGGCTCGCGTCAACTGACTTTGCAGGACTGGAAAAGATTAAATTAAGTTCATACACACGCTACCGCTAAATATTCACAGGCAATTTCCACAACTTACTACCGGGAATGCCTGTTGAACATCTTACATTCACGAGTTCCGATTTGGGTGGTGAACACTTCGATGACTGAAACCTGTTATCTTTACAACGGTTGACAAACACGGAATAAACTTGAACACAACACGTCCTCCAAATACGAATCTGATTGAAAGAAATAATGCTAATCAAATCCTTGATGACAGCAACACTCATAACGGTCACAAGACTATTACATTGACAATCATGTTACATTATTTTTAAAATGTCTCCTTTTCTTAGCACAAGCACAGCTGAGAAGCTTCGATGCATGTACTCCATACCGCATTAAAAAAATAATGCATTTAATCAAACTTTGCATTCCAAGCAAAGGATAACTTTTGTCAATGCATGATTTCCTGGTACATCGATTACATTGATGCACACATCAGAGCTACAAAAATGTAAGAGTCGGAAGAAAGCGCGTTGCTAGCACTGATCGGAGGCAAATTTCATTTCAAAAGACTACCCGACGGAAGCATTAATAAAAGCGTGGTTTTGTGCACACTGTCCAAATACGAAGCTGATTGAAAGAAATAATAATAATGAAATCCTTGATGACAGCAACAGTCATAATTGTCACAAAACTACAAACGACTACCCGACGAAAGCCTTGATAAAAGCGTGGTTTGGTGCAAACTGTGCAAAAATGAGTTTGCATACCACCGAGGCACTTCAACCCTACGGTTCCATCTAAATGCAAAACATGTTACAGCGAGCACAGAAACTGGGCATGCTGTTAGCACTAGCAGTACGGGTTCGAGTACCAACAAAAGGTGTCGGCAGCCCAAACCTCATGAAATGACTGGCTTCAGGACCAAAATTAGTAAGTCAACATAGGTCAAACTTACAAATTCTCTCGCAAAATACATTGCTTTGGACTGTAGACCACTAACAGTGGTGGAAGATAGGGGGTTAGAAAATGTCCTACAGTTAGCGTATTTCAAGTAAAACTCAACAGCTTTATGACATTGAAAAGCAAGCAAAATTAGATGCATTACAGACAGGGCTGTGGAGTTGGTAGATAAATGCTCCGACTCCTCAGTTTCTAAATCTTCCGACTCCGACTCCCCGACTCCTCTGTATGTATATACTATGCTAATGTATTTTCTACATCCATTGAAGGAAAGGAAGGCAACATACGTGTCATTTCACCACATGATGACTCGTTGAACGGCCGAAAAATCGGCAGTGCATCTGTAAATGTATGGGGGGCTAGTTTCACAGTTCCCTGTAACAGTGGAACACGACACAATGGAAAGTGGTGCCGCACCTTACCTGTGCATTACATCCCATATAGTGACGCATACAGTCAATGAAAAGCATGCTTCATGGTTACTTGACATGTTCGTTTTGTGGTAACATTATGCACTGCATGCATTGGGCTTTATTCTTACAGCAGAGAAGTAGTTCATTATGACTGTTTGTGAATTGGGACATTTCAACTTACTTTTTTAATTCCCATTTAAATTTAGTAGGAGTCGGAGTCGGTTAACTTTTTGCCGACTCCGACTCCAGGTACCCAAAATTGTCTCCGACTCCGACTCCTCGACTCCGACTCCACTGCCCTGATTACAGAAAGCGGACTTTGTGGCTCTTACTGGGGATCATGGGACTTCCGTGATCGTTAGTAATTCTAATTACATCTAATTACAAAATGTTCAATGATGACACTGTTTTAGCCTAATGTACAAAATAATTTTGGCTAAGGTTACTCACAGTTTAAAGGTGAGGCTGGTCAAATTACCTTTTATGTTTCTGCCTTATTTTTTTAAGAAGAAAAACTGCACTTTAATGTTGAAATTTTTGTTATTATTATTAACAAACACAAATAGGCAAAATTGAAGAAGAAACTTATCTGTATAAACAAATGATGATTAAGATATGTTATGACAGAATTTATAATTCTGGAGGAAATTATAATATGGTTGATACCAGATGCTACTTTAAAAATGAGTTATTTCAGTAAAGCACAGTGGTGCAAAGAGAACCTGGATATGGATTAATTTCACAGAAATGCTACAAATGACTTGTTCACAGAGAAAACCATAGACATTGAACATTTAATATGTTAGCAAATATTGTAGAAAAGCAGACCTTTGGGCACCTTCAAAGGTTTACTCAACAATATTTTTGTAATAGTTAAGTGAACGATTAATGAGATATGTATAGGACTATATTGTGCAATTATCAGGAAATCTTTTATTTTGTGAACAGACGAACTTGTGAACCAATACAATATGCCTATTTTTGACATGTGTTGAAAGAGTAATTGCCCAGAAGTCCAGTTTTACTACAGCTGCATTTCTTCATGCATTGGTATATGAAAATTATTATCTACTAGCCGAAGCCCACCGTAGCATACTGCGGTGTAAGAATAGGAACGGAAAACGGTGCGAAAGGAATTCAGTATAACAAAGGCTTAGGAAACCACTGTCACAAAGCATACTAAAACTGAATCTGCAATCACGAATTGTTAACCACTGTAGTAGACATTGCACATACAAAGAAAAACATGTTATCTTATAATTGTTACCCACAGAAGCAGCAGTCTGTTGAATGAAGAGGTTATATGTGTCAGGCTGTGTTTGTTAATAAAACTGCTGCAATAGCTAGTGCTTCTCTCCATCACCTGTGACACAAAGCTGTCTATTTCTTTTTGATTCCTTTATATAGACTTGTGGCTTTTATTCCCCACAATGATTTGAAAGTTTTAGTTTTTATTTAGTATGTGTGTGTTTGTCTTTTTGTTTGTATTTTAAGTAAAATGCAAGTAAGAACTTTATTCTACCATTTACACATGGCCATAAACTTGAACTTAGTGTTACGCAGTTTCATTATTTTTCAATTAGTCATCTGTCATGCTTTGTATTCAGTGATCCATGATCACTTGCTCACCTACCAGCAACTGAAGTAGTCTGATTTTACACCTAAGATGTCTGCCATTGGTCACATCCCAGCACTAAGGGTTCTCTGGGAACGCAAACGCAAATATTGGAAGAGTTTATTTGCAGCCTTTGTCGATTTTCACAAAGTGTTTGATTTAGTGCCTCGCAGTTAGGAGACCTTGGTTCGCTTCCCGGGTCCTCCCTGCGTGGAGTTTGCATGTTCTCCCCTTGTCTGCGTCGGTTTCCTCCGGGCGCTCCGGTTTCCTCCCACAGTCCAAAGACATGCAGGTTAGGTGGATTGGCGATTCTAAATTGGCCCTAGTGTGTGCTTGGTGTGTGGGTGTGTTTGTGTGTGTCCTGCGGTGGGTTGGCACCCTGCCCAGGATTGGTTCCTGCCTTGTGCCCTGTGTTGGCTAGGATTGGCTCCAGCAGACCCCCGTGACCCTGTATTCGGATTCAGCGGGTTAGAAAATGGATGGATGGATGTTTGATTTAGTTGATCGAGCTGCCCTGTGGGACACCCTGAGACTGCGGATCCAGCCTGTGGGATCCCCTCAAAGCTGCTGGACATTATGGCTGTTCTATAAAGTGGTACTGTGAGCACTGTGTAGAGTGGAAGCAGGACCTCTTCATTTTTCCCAATTGGTTCTGGGGTTTGTCAGGTGTGTGTTCTTGCTCCTACTCTGTTCAATTCTTGCATGGACTGGGTGTTGGGCAGGGTCATGGCATTGAGAAGCTGTGGGGCATCTGTTGGTGAAGAAAGATTCACTGATCATGACTTTCAGTTGACGATGCTGTGATGTTCACAGTGTCAATGGAGGCTCTGATGGGGGCTCTTGTGAGTCTGAGCAAGGAGTCTGAGTGCCTGGGCTTGTGAGTGTCCTGGATAAAAACCAAGATCCAGCCCTTTAATGACCTTTTGGGCACAGCCATTAGCAGTGTGTCTGTCTGTGCAGAGAGTGTCGACTTTGTTGAGAGGTTAATTACCTCAGCAGTGACTTTCATGTCTCTTGTGACTCTTCCTATGATGTCAGTAGATGGATTGGGAGAGCATGGGGGGGTCATGAGGTTGCTGGAAAGGGGTGTGTGGCACTCCCAATATCTTTGCTTTAGGCCAAAGGTCCGAGTCTTTAGAGTCCTGGTGCTCTCTGTTTTGCTATATGGATGTGAAACATGGCCACTATCCAGTGACCTGAGACTAAGACTGGATTCCTTTTGTACTGTGTCTCTTGGCTGAATCCTTGGGTCCGCAGGCACAGTACCTGCGAGGCAGATACGGCACTTACGGCCATGTGGTACGATTACTTGAGGGTGATCCAGCTCGCAGGATACTCATTGTTGAGGACCCGAGTTGGCTGGACTAGGCCAAAGGCATGCCCACGTAACCTCTGGCTGCACCAGATGGATGGTCATTTGCAGAGGGTGTGACTGGACCGCGTGTCTGCCTAGGGGGTTGCCAACCAGGAACCCAAGCTGTTTCGCCCTGTGTTGGGCGCAGCAATGTGCTGTACCAGTGCATACTCCCCAATCTGACCTGACCTGCTCTGTAACCTTTACAGCCTTCAGCAGATTGTCATGTCCCAACTTATTTATCTAGATCCCCCTTCTAAAACCATAATTTCTAAATAGATCATGAATAATTAAAGTGAAAGCAAACATGCTTATGGTCTAATGTTACAGATATATACAGTTTCTGCTTTGCTAATGAACCTGTACATACTATTACTGTCTGTTCAATGTATAACTTAAAAATGAGTTGTATATCACTTCATCTTACATTTGTTTTCTTCAGTATTTCTATTAGCTTTTTCTAGTTTACTGTGTTTTTTGTTAAAAATCAGTCAAGTGCTTAAACAGCCTCTCTACAAATTCCTGCTTTCTTTCATATATGCTATTGCTTCTTATATTGCAAACCTTTTCTGTCAATACAGAAATATTTAAAAATAATCAGTGTTTACCATAATGTCGGGCAGACAAATGAAGCTTGACTGGGATTAAAAATTTTGCAATAAATAAAATAAATGACCAATTAATATAAAGCAAAGTTATAGTTCATATTCAGATATATACTTATGTGGTAATCTTTTCCTTTTATTTTAAAACACTTTAGTGGGATGCATTTAATGAAGGAATTTGCAGATACTTTCAAACAGCAGCATTCAACAGTGTTTGCTAAGAACCTTTACTGGTGCATAGATGGTACATTTTTTCAAATGCAGTGCTGTTTACAAATGACAGAAAACTGGGGAGCTGACCGTGATAGCAACAGTAACCACGGTTACAGTGAAAATTGTCACTCTAGCCAACAATGCCCCTTAAATCCATCTCACTATTTCTTTAACGAAAATGAACAGTAGCAGAAACACAACCTTCAACATAAAATCATATTTGAATATTCTGAACTGGAAAAGCAGTAAACTAGTAACAAAAATATACCAGATTTCAGCTTTTTATCAATTTTGTTTGTACATGCTGCACAATATCAATATGAACTATTTGATAATAAGTACAAAAGAACAATTTAAGTTTAATTTATATTGATCCTAACTTGTAATGTAACTAATAACATTTCTCAGGATAACACAATTACATTTCTTACTGTCTGTGTGGGATTATGAACCTGAAGTATGTTAAACTGTACAAATTTAAATAAGATTCTTAAAATTATTAATAATTATTATTTATGGATTCAGAGCATTGGACCAAGGCAGGAGAACCAACCCTGGATGAGGAGCCAGCCAATTACAGGGACCATCCGCACATATAGCTACATTCACTCATAATGGGCCAATTTATTTTTTTGTGTTTTTTCAGGTTTTTATAGATAGTATTCTAGCAGAGAGCAAACAGTGTTGCATATTCAGCATTTTATGGCCTTCATAAGTGCAGTAATTTGTTGGTTTTCAGCAATCTCCAGCTAATTTGCCTTCAGCTTCTTTATAGGCTATACAATACCTCATTTTAATTATGGACCTTTCAGCAGGTCCCCTACACTATCATTTCAACTATGGCATATTAAAAGGTATTTTAAAGACCACCTGGACACTTCTTTAGCCTCCAGTTAAAGCTTTTAAGATTTTATATTTGATTCACCTAGAGCTGTCCGTTGAAGGCTATTTAATCCTTCCATGTGAATTTCAAATATTTATCTGTCCCTCCACAGAACTTGTTTAAGTCAGTTTGGGGCTATATGGGGGAACATCTAGTAATATGTGGAGTGTAGTAATGAATCGAATTTCATGCTCATTCCCTCCAGGGCAAAGATTGCTATGCAGACGCTGATGGGACCACTGTGTGTACTACTGGGCTGAGTTTCCATATCTACAGGAAAGTGGCTGCTTAAGGTTTTTTAAACCATTGTATTGTATAATATAATTAAGTAAACAATTTAACAGAACAAAAACATCACAAAATTGCTAAATGTAGTGTTTATTTAGTACAGTAAGGACTAGACCTATATCGCTGTAAGCTTCTCTTAATATATTCAGGGTAAAATGCTAAGCTAGAAATGTGCACTGACAGGTGGTGGTTACAGGGAAAGGAACCTGCTGTTTCTAGCAGGCACTTCAGAAGAGCTAGAGACTGAAAATCACTTGAAAGCACAGACTGCCTGAAGCACAAAGAAATACAAATAACTGGTTAAAGAGACAAGTCCGAACACTGAAGACGTAACCATGTGCATAGCAATTAGTACACTGGCACACTATTTTGCTGTTTTGAGTACTTCAGGTGGGGGCACTTTCACTGTGCTACGCTGTGGATAGAAACTGGCATTACAGATGGCTGTTTTAATCGTTCTTCATTTCATTTAATTGCTTGACCTGTTATGATGAACTTTCAAATAGATCTCTTACAATCATAAACTTTTAAATACTGAGGATGGGAATGACATACTAAGACATTTGGCAAATTCAGGTCTAGTAGAACACTTGTGGCATTACTTTTGCTGGACCAATCTGCTGGTCTACTTCATGACTGCTGCTATGCCCACTTGTTAACTAGAACTTAAGGTACATTTGGGGCAGTTCTTCATATCTCAAATACAGAGAGCAGTCAGCTGTTCTTTGTTGGAACCTCAAATATATAGATACTGATACTCATCTGATGAGTTTTTACCATGCTGTAACACCACAAACTGAATTAGATTCAGTCTACTTTTTATTACAATGTTTAGCATGTACTGATAATATTGTAAGAGTACCACTTTGAGGAGAGTGGGTTTGAGGTGACTCAGATGGAGTTAGTCTAGGTAATGACAATTGTTACTTTGCCTGTCATAGTTGATTATGTTAGTTAACAGATTTGTTATGATATGTGTAAGCTAATCATTTAAATTAATTGTTTTATGGTAATACATACTGTAACATAATCTGTCCACCTAGATATGCAAATGTACTGCTTAAAAATGTATTACTAATGCATTAGAATTGTAAATGTAAGGTGTACTGAGTTGTGAGCCTACAAGCATGTATTCATTATAATATAAAATAAATGTAATTGAATATCACTTATTACTTTCAATCAAAAAATAAATACCATGGTCTTATAGTCACCAATACATCAAACAGCAAATCTATCTTAACAGATGGAGCATTAGAACTTCACAATTAGTACTGTTACTAAAAAAAACTATGGTTACATATGAGTACACTACATTTCACAGATCATAACACATAGGTGGCTATTCTGCAAGCCAGCAGAACACAGCCTGTAGAAGGTAAATGTCACATACATATTTTTCAGTCCAGACTAATATTTTCAAATTATATGCAATAAATAAATAGATATATAAATGAAGTTTGTATTTTCTTCAGTCTGGTCTGATCCCATTGAAGAATTCCTGTAGCACAAATTGCTGAAAAAACTTAATGCTGGCAAAGAGAAAAAAATGTGAAGAGTCTGTGTGTATGGGACTATCAAAGTGCCCAAGTCAACCCCTGTCCACTTCCGAAAGTTCCTACATGTGAGTGTCAGAACTGGACCAGTTAGCAACGGAAAGGGTGGCCGGGTACGTGAGGCCTGATTAAGTGGGTAGGAGGGTAGGCATGTGGTTTTAATTTTGTCGCTGATCAGTGTGTTTGAATGTTATTTGCAGTGCATATTGTTAATTGAATTAACTCTAATAGGAGTGGTAAGTATACATTTTAAAATATCCATTACTATACAGTGATGCATTTTTGTTGGAAAAAAAAAATGCTAATCAAGCTCTTCCTACTTTAACCGAAGAAGCTTTTTTGTAATACCACAACTAAAAGTCACATTTCAAGTGATGTTATTCTCAAACCAGTCCTTTCAGATCTTGAACCAGTATGAGCTCTCACTGAAAAACAGCACTAAAATGTAATCGAGAGTGGAGAAAAAAGTTCAAAGCTTGTGACAGATGTGATTTGCTAAACTTATATAAGCTGTCCGAGTTAACTGTATCAAAAAATCAATCAGAAACATGCATCTTTCATCAGAAACACTTAAACAAATGGTCAGGGCTCGGATTACTTCAAAGTTTGATACAGTACACAATCTTATGCTAAATTAAGCATACTGTGAATATGTATTTAACCAAGAAGGATGCAATATTACAGACATATAAGCTTTTTATAAACTGTCCATGCACAGACAAGTATTTAGTGACATTAAGATATGAAAATAATTTAACTCCACAGCAGCATTAAATTTATTTAAAAGCCACCTGACTCTACAACAGTTTACTTGCTCAAGGCAGCATCATTCAATCAGACTAAATGTGTACAAAATGCAGCAAGTGCATATTTTGTGCTAGTCTGGCTCTTTTTCTAAAAAAAATGTACAG
Organism: Polypterus senegalus; assembly: GCF_016835505.1. Taxonomy (NCBI): domain Eukaryota; kingdom Metazoa; phylum Chordata; class Cladistia; order Polypteriformes; family Polypteridae; genus Polypterus; species Polypterus senegalus. Next base: position 52,273,027 of record NC_053160.1, on the reverse strand, counting down.
ATCTATATATATATATATATATATATATATATAGTATGAACAAGATTTCAAATCATATAAACACACCATTAACAAAAGGTGTATGCACACATTCACCCATCTTTTTTCAGAGGTGTGAGTGTCAGCGAGCCCCAAACCCCAACATGAACAGACCCAGAGTCCCAGGTTCAAATAAAGGATGAATTTTATTCACCACAATACCTTCAATGTAACAGAAAAACAGATTTTCTCTCTCCACTGCACTACCATCCTCCAGTTGAGTGTTGCTGTCTGTCCTCCTAGCTCGACTCGCCAGGATAGCAAAGTGTGGTCCCTTTTATTAATGACTTGGGAGTACTTACGGGTCATGTGAAAGTCGTACACAGCAGGGAGCATATCTCTCTGCAGCACCCTTTTGCAGCATCCATCGACCCCAGCAGGGCTACTCTGCTTGACTACATCTCCCGGCATGCCCTGCTGGGTCCCTACTGGGCACTGATATCCGGGACTGCTACTATCTAGTGTGCTGGGGAAGTGAAAAGTCCCCAGTGACATCTTCCACTTCTGGTGGACTGTCCATCCATCCTTTCTGGCCCTGTCTTCCGGGTGTGATCTCCTTCTCCTCCCCGGCCAGGATGCCCTTCCAGCCTGTGTGGCACTTACAGAGGCTCAAGCCAAACACTACAGAAGTTGGATTAGTGCAAGAAACAGCCTTGAGCAGAATGATAATCCAGTGAGGGCCACACACCAACACACTCTAGCAGCACTAAGCAAAAAATTTGTTTAGAATTAATGTTATCTTATTGATCTTTTTCACCAAGACTGACTGATGCAAAACAGATTAGTTGGATTCTACAGAACTAGGATAACTTTATATAATAATTAGAAATAAGATAATCTCAGCATTCCTATGTAACTTTTCCTCATTTTAATACTACCAGCAATTGTAGAAAAGAAAAAAAAACTAATGTGGTGGAAATAACGCAGAAGGATTCTAAATACAGTATAAAAGAATGAACAAAGAGACAGGGGATTATAACTGGGGAAAAACAGATAATTTGAAAGGCTACAAGATACTGTCTCTGAAACTCTGAAATGAAAAATCGGGTTTGAGAATGATATGTTATGTTACAAGTTATTCTGCATAACAGCTGCGCTTTATCATCTTATAGCTTTACCCTCTGAAATGCCAGAGTGTTCTGTGATAACTTTTCACACCCAGAATTATACCAAAAGAATCCCCAAGTACATCAAAATAGCACCTTTTTCTCTATGACTGGCCCTCTATTACGAGGTGTCATAGTGAATACAACAGTAAGAGAGCAATTAACAAACAGAATAAAAAAGATTTTGCCTAACTTGCTTCTCTGGCAGTATGAGCACTTGGCTTTGCCACTTTTCACCTCCAAAGTACCACTAAGTAGTTTCCCATCTCACTTAATTTCTCTCTCTCTGCTTAAATATTCTAGCCTCTCCTCTTCTCCTCCAGTAATATTTCACTTAAACTTCACTACTAACTCCAGGCTCAATTAACCTCTGGGAATAGAATGCAGCTAAGACACTTCTAAGTCAAGGCTTCAAATCACTCCCAAGGTCAGAAATGGTCCTTTGTATCTACTGTGATAAAGGTGCAAGGCTTAATCTCTCACTACTGGCTCTTAGATTCCCTGAACCACTAGGCTCACACAGCATGCACTTCAGAAAGAGTCATTCACCTGAAGCTAAGCATGTCCAGGCCCGGCCAGTACTTGAATGGAAGACCATCTGGGAAAACCTCAGGCTGCTGCAGGAAGAGGTGTTGGTGAGGCAAGCAGGGGATGCTTACCCTGTGGTTTGAATGTAGATCCCAATGCCCCATTACAGTGATGGAGACACTGTGCTGTAAAAATTGCGGCATCCTTCTGATAAGACATAAAACCAAGGTCATGACTCTCTGTGTTCATAAAAGACCCCTGGGCATCCTTCTTAAATAGTAGGGTGTATCCTGATGTCCAATCTAAATTGCCCACCACGTCCTAGTCAATTTGGTCCCCTAATACAGGCATGTCAAACACGCGGCCCCCAGGCCGCATGCGGCCCGCAACAGAAATCTGTGTGGCCCGCATGACAGATCCTAGTTAGCACTAAACTTTTACAAAATGATTACTATCATTTGTGATTGAATCACTCTGCATCATCGGCGTTACTTATTGACTTTTCTTACTTCTGCCTTCTGACAATAGCACGTTTTTCCATGGCATTACGGTACCGGAAACGTCATCTGCTAGTATAGTTGCAGCCGCGAAGTTGCAACTGAAGTGCTAGGCTGTGGTCTCGGCCCACTACTGAGCCACGAGAGAAAAGACTGCCCCATTCACCGAGGACACTTTTCAGAACGCTAGGCGGGCAGGGCTTTGCAGCGGCGCAGAGAGAGGAGAGACCGCGGTGAGAGAGTATTACAACAAAGTATTTTTATGTTTCTGACAGTTTCCCCATATGACATGAGTCCACAGAAATCTCGTTACTACGAAGTACGTTCAGCAGCAGATACTTTCATTACAACGAAGTGACCGTGAAATGCATGAATGAATCATCCACAGAGCAGTTAGTTCTGTGGTCACAGCTCGGTTGTGGACATTTGCACAATGATCCCCAAACAGAAACATTGTAAAAAATGTTCTTTCTTCGAACATTCCTCGTACTGTTTTGTTGCTGTTTTGTTTTGTGTGGTTTTATAAGTGACACCTTTTCCTTATTGCTCGTCAACATTTGAAAAACATCCATTTGAATTTAACTCATTGTCACCCTTCTATAGAAACGGCATACTTGCTATATGCAAAAAAGAAGAAAAATCTCGGGTTGCAAACGTATGCGAACTGCTGCATTTGAAGACGCCGAAAAAGCCGTTTTTATGTGGTTGCAGTGATGCTTGTTCAAGAAACATTCCTATTAATGCGGTACTCATTCAATAAAATATGAGGTTTTTAAACTTTCTTGGGACCCGGACAAACAATCTCACATGTGGTAATAGCACTTCAGGACGCACTTCAGCGTGTCGTTTCTGTTGGGTGGGGGGTATCCCAGATCCCGAAAGAGTTCAGAAACCTCACAATATGAAGAAGAAGAAAAGGATAACTGTGCTGACCACAACATGCTTCCGCATTTAGATAATGTTCATGTTGAATTCCTCCCACCCAATTGCACGGCAGTGCTTCAGCCATTGGATTTGGGCATCATTAGCACCCTGAAAGTGTATTATCGCAAGGAAATGCTGAGAAAAATTGTCGTCAGCATAACTTGTAGATAGAAGATTAAACTAATGCGAAAGAAGCTATTGAAGCTGCTTCCATTTCCAACATCCTGTCTTTGTGATGCATGTTTGCTGCAGTGACAGCAAACAAAACGAGATTATGGAGTAGACTGAACATAAGCAACATACTTCGCGTGACACTGTCTTTCATCCTCCCCAGACGGGATCGTCTGGTTACAGGAAAACATGCTCAGGGCTCTCACTGATTCTGCATTATGGTAAGCTGTATAATTTCAATGACTATATTATAACTTAAAAATAATAGAAATGTAGTGTAAATTGTGTATAAAACTGCCCTACGAGCCCTCCCATAATCACCCCACAAACTCCAACCTCCAACAACCCACCCATCCCTGGAAAAATTTGCTTCTAGTAAAGCGGTCCTTGGTGTCAAAAAGGTTGCGGACCACTGGGCTACACTACTGGCTGGGCTGCTGAGACTGGCCACTGGGCAGAACTGAACATCACGAGTAGTAATAGCTTGCATATTTTCACGTTTTTTTTGCTCTAGTTTTATGTAATTTTGTGCAAGTATTGTAAAGAACAGTTAGTGCAGACTACAGCTGAAGATCTGAAGTGGACGTGAAAGGTGGCGAGTTGTTTATTAACAGATTTTTGTGATTTTGATTTTGTATAATTAGTGTAGGTCAAGGGGCTTTTTGCATATTGGCTTATTTTACAATATTAACTTTGAAGTAAACAGTAAAGTAAAATTAGATTTTTGGAGGATTTGTTTTCCAACATGTATTACTGAGCAATGAATTCAGTGAGCGTTTTCGCAATTTCAGTTCACACGAACAGGACTTTGTGCTATTTAAGTCACCATACTCTTACAACGTTGAGAATGCGCCTGAGAATATTCAAATGGAATTGATTGGACTGCAGTCAGATTCTATTCTGATGGCAAAATACAACGAAGTTGGTGTGCCAGGCTTGTATGCTTACCTGCCAACCTCGTATGTACAGATCCATAACTTGGCATCGAAAGTACTGTCTATGTTTGGAAGTACTTACCTTTGTTAGCAATTGTTTTCATTAATGAAAGCTACGAAAACCCCACACCGCTTGAGACTTACTGCCGAGCACCTTTCATCCCTCATAAAAGTTGCAGCTGCACAAGATTTCAAGTCTGATATTGACAAACTGGTTACTAACAAGAGATGCCAAGTGTCAGGACAAAATAAATAAATCTCACACTGTAAGTCTCCTATGATAAGCAATGAATATAATATAATATAATAATATAAGGACTTAGCTAAGAGGCTAAGACTCTAATTGTACACTATTGTACAGAGATTGTATGGAAATAAATTTCTTTAAACTTTAAGTGTTACATTTTTTAAAGTTTTCAGTATTGGAAAGAAACCTACAGTAACTTTGTATAATAGTATAATAGCATTTGTTACAGTGCGGCCCGCTGACGCACGTATGACAGTCGAAGCGGCCCACCAATGGTAGTGAGTTTGAAATGCCTGCTCTAATATACTCGGTCTCTAATTGGCTCGCTCTCTCACCATTTCACCAGCTGACAGGTAATGTGTGGCGAGTGTATTGGTGCAAAAATGGCTGCCATGACATTATTCAGAAAGATGCATCACATGAGTGGTGCATGAAGAGGCTATCCACTCACTGAAGCACTTTCAGTGGTGAGAAAAGAACTATGTTAAGTGTAAAGAATTATTATTAGTATCATCCCGAAGGGAGCTTCTTGATTGCATTCTCTTGCGCTAGGCTGAATCAGGAATAAGCACTGCATTCAAAGATTTCAACAAAAAGCAGTGGGTATATTTTGGCAAACTCCAGCAACTGGCATAATGATAAGCTAAATCCTTAGGCCTGGCATAACTGTACCAGTAACATTAAAGGAAATGAAGGTTGCTATCTTCAGTTAGATAATCTCTTCCAGCAATTATTGAAAACAACAGACATAACTTATAACTAGAATGTTTTAAATTTAATTTTAATGCATAAAGGAGAGATAAAGATTTTTTTTGGTCCCTAACAGTTATTGGCATATAACCCTTAACCATATTATGCATAGAATATGTAGGAAATTGAAACGTGTGAGATAAGAAAATTACATTTTTATCAACTACGAACTTCTGTTTTCTCAGGGGAAGGGAGAACTCCTTTGATCTGACATGAACATAGCTGCTAAATATCTGACCTACTCTAATGGATGGCCACCCAATTTTAAATCCCTAAAGATCCTTGGAATTAATGTAATTATTACAATTACATGAAATATTTTGATAAGCTCATTTGGTTTAAAATTAATGCTAATGTTATGGTAAAAATTTTTTTTTTCCAAAAAGTTATAACATACTCAATGTATTTCTATAAATGTACATATTAACAAAGCTGACCCCAAGAATGTTTTCTCGGTCGGTGAAACTGCACGTTTAGGGCATGCAGATTGTCACCTAGCCAAGTCTATATTAATTCTTTTAAAGTTTGCTTCATTTAATGAGTGCTTATCACTTAACTTAAGTTGTATGTCTGAGGTATCTCATAGTTTATAAAAAGTATAAGTATGAATGCATGTCAGTTTGAACACTACTTATCTTGTCTGGTCAACAAAGTATTTGGATGATATTCTCACAAAAATCTATAATTTAAACATGACGTGACAAGGCAGAATAAAAGCATTAACATGCCAAAGGTCCATAGCTTTCTAAAGGATACTGACAAGTGTACTAGCTGCACAAGATGACAGCAGCTTTGAGAAAGAATAGAATCAGAAGATGGAACAAGAGATGTCAGAATTCACACAAGGGTCGTAACTGGGAAGACTAACAATAAATCTACAAAGCCCAGGACATATTGTCTGAATCATAGTGAAAGAACAAAGTGGTAAGTCGTAAGCCAAAAAGAGTAGTAACCAGACCTAAGAAACACAACACATAAATTAAAATCAGAGGGCAGAAAAAATAGTTGCAACCAGTAAACTCAAAACTAACACTTTGAGATGATGCAATGTTTTATTTTCTTATATGAATCTAATCCTGTATGAACAGGAATGCTTGGCTCCAGCTTTTAACCTCTGGGACCAATATCTCAGCAACAGGGTGTTAAGTCCCACCAACCAAATCACACTTAAAAAATTAGTATAACCACTAGATTCTTGTGCTCACAAACTATGAAAATCTTACTAAAATACTTTTTGAGGCCTTTTTTTAGAGGTTGGAAAATAATTAAAATTATAAGCTAAACCACAAGTTACCATGCAAAGAGACTATAAATATTTAAAATATACACCAATATATTGAAAATATGTTAAGCATTCTTCTGGCAGAGTTTGTATTCATCAGTTATGGCTAATGGAGTAAGGCATCTGACAGTGATTTCTGGGCAACAGAGGCAGCCTTAGGGGTGTGCGGGGCCTAGGGCTAATCAACCCCACACAGGGCTGGTTACATCAAATGCTGTTACCGGTATGTGTGGACTGTATAAACTTGTGTGCAAATGCAATAAAAATAATGTTAACATACTGTAATGAGAAAATCCGGTGTATTCAGCTAAATTTTTGCAAGATAACACGCAGACTTTATCAAAATATAACTGGAGAATATAACTTGACAAATCCGCTTGCCTTTTGTCATTTTTCTGAATGAGTATGATGAATAGTTTAACATACTCTGGTTTAACAATTTGATTAATTAATTGATTTAAAAAAAAAAAGTCTTGCTGAATAATTTGTCAAATATCCTGATTTGAAATGTTTAACTCAACTGGCTGACACCGTGTCTACTGCTTGTCTCACCCTTTTCACATTTTCTGGTGTTCCTACAGTTCTAGTGGTCTAACAAACATGTCCTTCACACTACCAGTAGACGGACATTTATCAAGCCACTTTAAAATAGTGTGATGAGAAGGAATTCAGATTTTCATTCAATGTATGCCATAACAGTGAACACTGTATAAGGAACCAAGCAATTATCCATGAAACCACTGAAACTGCACTTATTGTATAACACTGATGCGTCACTCTATATACATACTCCCTTCCACACTGTTCAAAACACCCTGAAAACCGTCACATCCTTCACCTGCACCCATTATCTTCAATTTGACGTCTGAATCTAGCGCCACAGTGTCTTCTCCTCACAAGCTTGTCTGTCATTCTGTCATCTCTTCCCCTTTCTTATACATGTCTTTTCTGTCAGCCTTCTCATGTTGACTGTTAAGCATTGGCGATCCTAAATTGTCCCTAGTGTGTGCTTGGTGTATGTGTGTGTGTGTGCCCTACGGTGGGCTGGCACCCTGCTCGGGGTTTGTTTCCTGCCTTGTGCCCTGTGTTGGCTGGGATTGGCTCCAGCAGACCCCCATGACCCTGTAGTTAGGATATAGCGAGTTTGGATAATGGATGGACTGTTAAATAGGTTGTGAGATCGGAGGTGGGGAATATTCGTTAAATTTTTGTGCCACATAAACAAAAACTGTCTATAATATGCCATTGTCATTGTTTTCCATACTGTCGTAATCAAAAGTAATCTGAACAATGGGTGGCACTGTTCGATGCAAAATTCACACTTGGACAAATTTAGCTAATTTAACTACAAAATCATGTGGCGACCCATCAGAGACAATTGGGTTGTGACCAATTGTTTAAGAAACACTGTGTTAAAGAATAACAAATGCAGTGAGTTTCAACATGTCATGTGAATGATGGGAACAGAACCTGCAATGTCAGCCTGACCATACTCAAAAATATATTAACATGGGAGAAAATTATAAACTCCTGTGTGAACTGAAGCATACTATTAGTTTTTTTTTTAATTAACAGAATAAATCAGTACATGAGAATAGGATGTTCTCTCATATGAATGCCCGAGTGTTGCAAGTACTTGGAAAAAAAACAGTGAACCTGTTTTTATCAATCTATATTCCAACATTAATCTGACCTAAAAAGAAAAAGAACTAATGGTCTTATTAGAATCATAACATATTTCTCCATGTTAGAACAAAAATTGTATTTTTAATTGTACTGATACTTTTCCTTTTTTTATACATGAATGTATTGAATATTTTGTAGCACTTCTATTTCAATTCATATTTTATAAAAAAAAAATACATTGTATAAAAAAATATGTAAATTATAAATCACACTGCATAAATAACAAAGAAAAACCATAATTTGCATGTCTTTACTGAACAAATTGATTACATTCACTTAGTTAGACAAACATGTGAGCTCCTAAGATTTAGTAACTTGTGGCTGTTCCTGTGGAGCAGCAACTGATTAAATGTTTTGCTGCACTTGTTAATCAATACTACATATCGACTCTGTGGTAGTACGGATCATTCAACTCTTAGGCACTTTTGTTTTTTGCATGAAATGCTTCCCTTAAAGTTAGAATGAACTTCTACAAAGATGCATATAATGTTTCCAATAAAGACATGAAATTTCTGTTCATGGTGTTTAAAAAAGCCATTAAAAATATAATTGTTAAATGTTATTTATGTTTTGTTATTAATTAGGACTTAAAGATGAAATCATTTTTATGTCAAATTATTGCAAATTTTTCCTCACCACCATTCCTCAATTCTCAACATTTTAATAACATTTTGATATATCTGTCCATTAAGACTGCACAATTTAATTGACCCATAATTTAGATGTTGGGAGTAGTTATTTTTTTGTTTGCCCTATAGTTTGAATAACAGTGCCACCTGTTGGCTCAGATGAAGACAAACACCAGAACAGAATGAAACCCGACTAGTGAACACTTCACAGCTTAAAATTACTTACCAATGCAAGGCTGAGTGCTGCTTCTTGTATTAAAATTATATTGTAAGGTTATGTTAAAACCAATAATAATGGATGCATTTTTATGGATTTTTTACTCTTTCTCAAGCATAACATCCTGGCAGAAAAGCTATTTAAACATGGTATGACGTAAGTGGTGCTTGTCCTGTACTGCTTTAGTGCTATACCCATGCGTGTATAAATATATTTCAGCATGTATCATATACCCATACTGATCACAGAAGTAGCTTTTACACTCTAGTAAATTAGTTTTATATCTGAATAAAAGCTGAAATTTTAATATAAAAAATGTGTTTATTTCTCAAAATTTAAAATTTACCAAGTAATATGGTCTATACGTAAGCATTCTTCCATGCATCCAGTACCACTGAGTATCGTAGCTAACCAACTCTGGATAGGACACTTGCTAATAACACAGCCAACAAACTCACATTGAACATGTTCAGTGTTAACATTATTACCAGTTTACAAATATTCAAGTTAAATTACATATTAAGCATTCCATAATATGCCATATGTGAGATTTAAATCTGAAAACTTTAACATAAAAAATAATGGCATCCATTAAATCCATAAAGTAATTAACATAAAAAGCAAAAAAGAAAAGCCAAAATTTTAATGATGGTCAAAAAGAATGATAACATCCAAATAATAAAATGAACCAAGACTAACAATGTATTGTGGGAGTATATTGCCATCTAATATGATTGTTTCCTTGCACTTTCAATTTCAGGTGTCTTTTTTTTATTCTATCAGATTTTATCATGTTATATGTGTGAACATTAATGAAGCAGCTAACACCAAAAAACAGGTCCTACTCAAAAAATCTATGATTGGTTTGGCAAGGTTCTCTTCTCATTACCCATTGATGACTGTTATTTAGTATGTTATTTTCATATGTACTTTTATTCCTTATCATAGTTGTAATAATAATGCATGATACAGAAGTAAGATGTATTAGTTGGTAATTATCAGGTTATGTCCTTTATTTAAAATTGGACTAAAACTCTTTTCCATTTTAATTTGTAATAGACAACAGATGTTTTGCATGAGTTAAAAACAGACTGCAATTTTTTAAAGCTGAACAGAAACCATAAATAAATTACTTGAAATCTCCTTTTTTCTAGCTTGCTTCTGAACATTTAATTAACTAAAATTGTGCCAAATGACATCATATACAGTACAATTGATTTTGGTTACGCAGAAGTGGAGCCTATTACGAAAGCAGTAGGTATCAGCAATGGTATGCTGTAATTTCATCAGAATGCATTCAAGTGACATGGAGCAATTTAGTGTCCAGCAAACCTGACAGAAAATCTACAGAAAAATGTTTGAAAAAGGTTTAAACGGTTCTGTAAAATTTATATACAAATAAGGAAAGGTACAAGAACCGATTAGCAGAAGATTATAACAATATGTGGGTTAAATGTAAAAAGACAACTCTATTTGAGTTAAATATAATTTTTAATTCTCTCAATTTCATAAAAATGTGTAAAAATTATACACAAAGTCTAAAAAGTTGTTTCATGAAAGCAAAAAAAAGATCATATAAATACAGGTCAAATTCTGTTACAACGAATATCTTTACAGTGATGTATTTTTACATTCCTGACAGTTTCCCCATAAGACAGAGTCTATGAATACATTCAGCAGATGACTTTCATTACAACGAAGTGCCCAAAAGACCTTGAAATGCCTGAATGAATCATTCACAGAGCAGTCAAGAGAATAAATCATCCACAGACCAGTTAGTTCTGTGGTTACAGGTCAGTTGTGCACAACGAACCCCGAACAGAAACATTGTAATTTTTTCTTTCTCTTCGAACTTTCCTTGTACCATTTTTTGTTGTGTTTGTTTTTTGTGGTTTTCAGAGATACCTTTTCCTTATTTCTCGTCAACATTTGAAGAACATCCATTGGAATTTAACTCATTGTCACCCTCCTATAGAAATGGCAGACGCGAAAAACGATAACAGTTCACGTTAGAAAAAAAACTTGAAATTTTTGCGGCTCTCTTTTCTGGTAAAAAGAAAAAAGATGTTGCCAGAGATTTTGGAATTTTGCCATCGACACTGTCAACTTTTTTGGAAAACCAAGCAAAAATAGAAGAAAAATCTCGGGTTGTAAATGCAAACGTATTCACACTGCTGAATTTTAACATGTTTTATGTGGTTCAGTGATGCTCGTTCAAGAAACATTACTATCAGTAGGCCACTCATTCAAGAAAAAGTAAAGTGACTGTCTATCTCCTTGGGCCATGAAGATTTTGCTGCCAGCTGGGATTGGTTAATTCACTTTTGGGATCGTTTTGGAATTTCAGCCAAAGCAATCTGTGGAGAAGAATCTTCACTTCCAATTTAAAAAGCAAACTAATGGCGTGCAGGTGAAGACATTCACAATGCTGATGAGACTAGAATCTTCTACCAGGTGCTACTCCATTGCACTTTAGCACTCAAAAGGTAATCCATACTGAGCAGGAAAAAAATCTAAACAAAGGTTGATAGCTCTACTTTGCTGCAATTCAACTGCCAGCGACAGAGTTATTATTGGCAAGTCGACCAATCCTCTCGCATGTTACATTTCTTCCCAATGAGTATACAGAAAACAAGCAGGCCTAGAAGACTCAAGACATTTAATGAAACTGGCTGCGACAACTTGACAAGGATATGAAGAAGAAGAAAAGGAAGACTCTGCCTCTGATTGATAACTGTTCTGCCCATAGCATGCTTCTACATTTAAATTATGTTCGCATTGAGTTCCTCCCACCCAGTTGCATGGCTGTGCTTCAGCCATTGGATTTGGGCATCATTCACACTCTAAAAGTGTATTATCACAAGAAAATGCTGAGAAAAATTCTTGTCAGCATAACCTATAGACAGGGAGGAGATGAAAATTAACATGAAATAAGCTATTGAAATGATTGCAAAGGCCTGGATGCCATTTAAAGAAAGCACTATAGCAACAAATACAGAATCTCATTACAATGAAATTTTCATTAAAACAAAATATTTTTTAGGTCCCTGGCACTTTGTTGTAACGGAGTTTGACCTGTATTTTAATTACAGGACACTTAGAACCTGGCTTTCTGCTCTTTTTCTAAACTATACAAGAAAAATGCAGTTTAAGCAAAATAGAATATTAAAAAAAATGTATATGAAGAGATGTGCTAAATTTATTCAAATCTAAATCATACAATACTTGACAAAATAAAAGCTGCCAAAATACACACAAAACTCCAGCTAAGCTAACTAGAATGTAGATTATCATTGTCATTGCATTGCACTTACAAGGAAAATAGTCAAATGTTTTATATTGTTTATTTTAGCATTTTAGAGCCTCAACATTTTAATCCACTCTATTACATAACAAATGGCAGTTAAAATATCATTAAAATGTGTTTATTAAAAAGTTGACAGTGCTAGCTAAGGATGTTCCAACACTTCAGGCAAAGGAGATACATACAAACAATTACTATAATGATGACCTAATTAATACTTGGATTTAAATTATTTTACCTTCTGTCATCACATGCAATGCCAGACATGTACAAAATATAGTTGCCTAAACAAATCTTGAGCCAAGAGAACTGAGGCAACTCTGTAAAATAAACACAGCATTCCAAACCTGCTTAATCCAATTCAGTCCAGCAGTGTCAGCATTGGAGGGAAGGCAAGAACCAGTCTTTCATAGGCCAGAATAGGCCAAATCTGCATATCTTTGGAAGGAAACGAGCACAATGTGGAATACAAGCAGGGAATACCAGCGACATGACTCCCTGCGAGACAGCTGTGCTACCGCTCTGCCACCGTGTCACCCCCACGTGTGTAATTATTAACAGTATTCATTATTTAAACGAAATTAAAAAATTTACCTGTAAAATGTAACATACACACTTTAATGCATTTCATCATGAAAGTGGTATCAAGTATAAATCTAAAGATTCTAAATGTGCAGAGAGTTCGAATATCATACATTTAATGTGTTCTGTTTGGTGATCTATTGCTGCTTGCCGTAGCGATTAAAACCTGGGATGACGTTTATGATTGTCTGCTTTTAAAGTAAACTATGAGGTTAAAGTGGACATTTCGAGATTAAAGCCGAAAATTCCACTTTAATCACAAAATACACGTTTTCACCAAGTCCTTCATTTTTTTTCTCAGTGGCTCAAATACAGCGCTGTAAATTATGTTGCTATTGTCAAGTTGCAAAAAAAAAAAAAACGACGGCACAAAAGATGGTATGTGAGACTTTAAAAATGTATCGCGTCATTACGATCGAGAATATGTGACGCTTGAATATAAAAGCACCACAAATGCATTTGTATGTTTGCATTTTGCTTCACCACATCGAACCATTCAGCAAACATTGAAGCGCGCACATTGATCCCCGTAGGATCTGCATAGAGGCTTTATGTCACATGCAGATAGCAAACAGAGACTCTGATGTCACAGTCCGACTTTTAGAACACTGTGCCCCCGGACTTTTTGCTGGTACAGCAACTCAGCACGCGTTACGTTAATTTCTGAGGACTTGCTTAGAGGAACATGAAACGAACTTTGGGAATGTGTGGCAGCCATGATGCGGGTGCATACACGTTCTGAGCGTGAAGTATAAACCGGCCCTTAGTGTCACAAGTTAACACATTACACACCAATCTTAGGAATTTGGGAGTAAACCTGGTGTATCTACAGAAAACCTCAAGCAGACATGGGGATAACAAGTATATAAAACAAAACAGTAACTGTTATTGAATTGATGAGCTATCAGCTGATGCACTTATAAATAGCAATTTATAATTTTCAGAGAAATACGAAAAATATATTTAGTAATAAATATAAAACTTGCAGAATGGAGTAGGCAGTTTAACAATTCCCATTTTTTAAACACAAAGCAAAGACTATATAGTAATGCACTTCCCAAATAATACCATTTTGTGAAATGTATATATATTAAAATATTGTGGAAAGATCACCGACATTTTTTTTTCAAGCTTGGATATATTTTTACATCACAACACATTAGCTTGCATTCTAGAATCAACTACAAGAAAATCTGCAAGTTTCATTTTTCTCAGTTTTATAGCCACTTAGCACAATGATGCCATCAAGCAATACATTAAAGATCAGTGTTTTCTTAATTTGAATTTGTTGCCCAGGCTGGTAAAGTTCTGATCAGAATCTACAATATGCAATTTATGGCCTATAAACATTATTTGTACATATAAAGCGAGTCTTATGCATGATAATGTTGATTCCACAGTTAAATTGTGGCTATAAATGGTCATGAAGGCTTTTACCATGTCAGAGATTTGCATGAAGGATGTTTTCCGATATAATATTTAAAAGGAAGGTAACTGTCCTATAAAATACATTTTAGTACTTCAACTTGAATAATAATAATTCTGATTTAAATATTAATATGTTCATGATCAACTTAAAGGAAAATAACAAAAAAAAGCAAATCAGACACAATCTATGTAAAAATACCATCAAAACATGGCAAGTAGCAAAAGGCTGACTTTTTTTTCTTTTTTTTTATTTAAATACTAGCTGAACTACCCAGCGTTGCCCGGAAGGAAAATAAAGTGTTTTTTTCTTTCATTGTTTGAGAAAAATATAATAAAAAAAAAAACACAACTTTAAAAACAAAAATTAATTAAAAAACAATGAAGACTCACTAATGTGCTTGTCTTATAGTCTTGTATGTTATCATCCAGTTGACGGTTGGAACCAGCCAACTCTATTTAATTTCAAAAGCAACAGGGGTGCGGTGGGCTCAAACATAAAGAATGCTGGCAGTCACCTCCAGTTCACCCTCCGGTGGTTGTTCCGAGTCTCAACTGGATGGTAACATGCATACAAGAAAGCTAAATCACTCTCTACCCTACTCTGAAGGGGATGGGTTAGGGCTGATTTCAAAATACAGTAATTTTAGTTGACCAATTAGAAACATGTGTATCCTAGTTTCATGAAAATCGCTCCAGCCATTTCGGAAGTACATACATACATATATATAAACATATATATACACATACATACATATATACATATATAAACATATATATATATATATATATATATATATATATATAATATATATATATACATATATATATACATATACATATATATATACATATATATACACATACATATATAAACATATATATATATATATATAGATGTTCCAAAATGGAAAGCAGTCTCTAGAAAATGGAATTTAAATCCCAGTTTTGTCAGCCTATGCCATTTTCTTTGGGAATTTGAAAATTAAAATTTTCTCTAACACCCTAAAGCTTTTATGTTAAGTTGATGGTGACTTTAAATTGGCCTACTGTGAATGAGATTAGAATTTTGAGTAACTGTGCCCTGTGATAGATTGTCATCCTATCTATTGTGAATTCCTACTTTGTGCCTAATTATGCTGGCTTCACCTACCCACAACACTGAATTTGGAATAAGTGAGTTTAGAATCACTAACAGGTTAGATGAATGAAGATCTGACTAGCTGACATTTTAAACTTCAAAATGGCTGTAAAAAATAAAATACAAAATTTTGATGGGGAGATCCAACTAAAAATATCAAGTTTAGACTATGGTGGCACAAGTGGGAGCGATGCAGCCTTCTTTTAAAGCAGGTTACACCTTTACTCATAATCCATGTAAATTTGGAAATGCTCTGTACTTACATTTTTAAGATTTTTGTATTTTTTTAATGGTCACAGCTGGAGAGTTCAGCTGAAAAAGCATTTGGTGAAAAACCCAAAGTGCAATGTAAATTCTTTTTTCAGCACTGCACCCAATAGAAAGGCAGCCTAAAGCTTTTAATCATGTACTTTCCCACTCAAAACAGAACACTGTACCCTCTTCTATTAGCAAATGTTCATTTCATATAGTGCCTTTCACTTTATCATATCTATTAGGTAAATTAATTAGGTAAAATTAATTATCAGACAAATGTACTTGTAGAACATACATTTTTTTCATTTCAACCACAAAATGTCAGAATGACAGTTATGACTATCACTTCTGACTATTACTAGACATAACTATGCCTAGTGATAGTATATTGTGTCTTCACAGGGACTATAACACAGAGAAAACTGAAAGAAGTTCTGGGACTACTGCCATTAGGTATATTGCATTTGTCAGTTTCCTCTGTACTCCACAATTCACAAGCCTGTAACAAGAGCTGTGACCCTACCTGCTCTCCTCTTTAAATAGCTCCGCTTTCCATCTCTGTTTGAACAGCTGGAAACGTCTTCACATCACTTACCATTGCTACATGCAAGATGTTATGCTGACAGCGTGCTTGAACACACTAAGCTCATAATTTCTTATTGGTTGACAAAATTTAATCATTGCACTTTCAAAATAAAGACATGTATAATGCCTAACAAAACAACTTTAATTATTTGTTTTGCCAAATGCAGCAGTATTTATTTGTAAACAACAAATTGATATCTGATGAAATAACCAGAACAAAAAGTATTTCAATAAAGAAAGATAAACTGCACACTTAAGAAAACATAGAATGCCAGACAGACCAAATGATATCAACCAGGACAGGATTTTCAGCAATGAATCATTCTTCATTTAAAGTGCAACAGAATATTTGTTTCTGTTCAACTAAAATGTATAAAAGTCTTCAAAAGAAAAAAATATAATAAAAAAGCCAGACAAATGAACAAATACACACAAAGCAATCTTATTGTTATCAATGTAGTATGTTATAGATGAGCAATATTATTTTCAAAATATTGTCAAATGCTACAAGAATGTAGCTTTGAAGGCATTTTAGAAATTTAAGAGAGATTTTAGAAATTGTTGTGACAATTTTAGCATTCTGTAAGCATGGGGAGTCACTCAGTGGCTTAGAAAGTGGGAGTGGTCAGAGAGATGCAATCAATTTTATAAAGTATCAAATAAAATACTTTCACATGCCAATATGATATTATTCTTTCAAAATTTACATTAATCTGGCATAAAAATCACATAGAAAAACAAAATTAGCAACCATAAAGATCATATCCTTGCTTTAAGAAAAAAATATAAAATATTAAAAAGAACATGTCACAAAAAAGTGACATGCCAAAGAACAAGCAGTCACATACTGCACCTAACGAAAAGAAGTAAATACTGTATTTTACTATTGCCTCAGAATGAGAAATATTTATTTTCAACAGTTATAATAAAGAATGCAGAAAAAAAAATATCAACAATACAAACCAAGTTAGAAAAACAGAGCATACCTTCTCTGTGATAATTCGATCTACACACTGTTTTCCTGTCAATGGCAAGTTGCATTTTTCCAAGATCTTGTGTCCACCACCCTAGGTCAAAATAAAGAAAAGGAAATTATAGGAGTTGGCTAGCAGACCAGTTACCATTTAGAAGTAAAATCACAAACTAAAAGACTCACAATATTGAGAAATACAAAACCCATAATGTAGTTTAACAGCCAAAATACTGTATTTTGAAAAGCAATTTCAGCTCATTGATTAGAATTTAGTTTGGTTAGTTAGCAAAACAAAGTGGCATTATTGCTATGAAAAATGTGCATTATTGCATTGCCGTATCAGATAATTTATTTCTTAAATTATTTAAAGGATCGTTTATTTCTAGATTTACCGGATATGCTACTTTGTCGACACTGTTTATTTTCTAATGTGATGAATATTATTCAATCATACTGCAAAAAGACTTTAACTGTACTACATATGACCTTAAAGCAAATCTCCAAAACCTCACAATTTTAATGATCTGCATCACTGTGGACCTGACAAAACTGTAAGTATATCATTTGCAATATCTTTCATTTGACAACCCAAATAACCAACATATACAATTATGAAAGGTTATGAGTCATGTGATATTTATGTAGACTTGATTGTCATACTACTAAAAAATATTGCTACCTGCTTGCCTGAAAGCTGTTTTTCATGAGTGGTTATTTTATATTGATGTTCATTTAAGGCTATGTCCACAAAGATACGCTTTCATTTAAAAACTGTTTTTTTTTTTTTTTAAACAAAAACGAACTTCATCCACACTAGCATTTTGACTTTGTTTACAAAAGTATATCTAGTAAATGACCAAAAATGCAATGTGTAGATGTCCACCTACAATGAGTATACTGTATGTGCTGTCAGCCATGCGATTATCACAAAACTGTAACAACCAATACATTATTTGCTTTTTGTGCATTACCATATGTAGTACTCAAACATTACAAACTGCAATTTAGATACATACAGGTAAGCAACACAACAAGCAACATTGACAGCAGCTCTGCATTGCCACATGGTTTTCTGCCATGAAGGGTGACCAATCAGGGAATGAAATGTTGTTATAAGCAGGATTTAGTCAGGGAAGAGCTACGAGTATATGACTCTGGAAAGCATTTTCAAACGTTTCCACTTTCAAGGTTAAGAATTTTGTTGCACTAATGGATCGACTGGCTAACCTGAGACAATGCAGACTAGAAAGGGGGGGAAAAAAACCTTGTATAAATATTTCTTTTCTAATTTAGTACATATTGCATAATGTTGCACTGTAAAATTATGTTTTGTGTTCATGGTGTAATTTATTTATATATCTAGCTATTGTATAGCACTCTGAGGTCAAAATCAAAAGCGTACTTACATTATACAATATATAATACATTGGAATTTAACTGAGTGGACTGATATATAGCATAGCGCACAATTTGTAGAATCAATGCACATACAGGGGTGGGAATTAACATAGTGTCACATACGTGTGCATGGGAGGCAGCTGAAGGGCTCACAAAGGGATAATTCTGTGCCAGACCAGGGGGTGGTAGAGTGCACTGATCCTTCCTCTTTTCCATTAGCAGGCCAACCACGGGAAATTTCGTCTGGACTCAACAATTTCACTTCCGGTCCAGGGGACATTACTTTCGGTTCTGGCCTCCCGATGTCGTCACTTCCAGTTCGGACCCCAATGGCATCACTTCCCCTGCCCGGCTTTAAAACTGCCATGTTTGCCTGTCTGTACTGTTCTGTATTGGACTGAAGTCTGTTAAGACCTGTACTATTTTGAAACACAGATTTCCGTTTTGGTAGCCTATCTCAAGTATATGGGTGGCTGCCCCCAAACCTTTCTCTGTGTTGTGTAAAATCCTTTCGTAATAGATATCATAAAAAGATACTGTCACAATACTTGGGTCATGATATGACATGCTGCATTTAGTGTTTTGCAATATATTAAATCTTATTTTTACATTAGAAATATATTTCAATGTCTCATTCCCTTTTTTAGTTACATTTGAAATCATATCATTATACAAAAAAACAGGCCAATATTCAACAACAAAAAAAAATCCCTTGGTTAAGTCCTACTTTAACCTTTACTAATTACGGAAATGCATTTTTCCTCAGTTAGATTAGGAGTACTCATGCACTCGTACATTGTCTAATTTTAGCTTCAAGTGATACCTAGTGAGATGAGGCTTTAGATCTGTAGTAGAGCTGTCATCTCATAACTGACAACAGAATGTTTCCGTTTGTAAAATATACTGTATAAATATATACAAATATATATTTCAGTGTTTATGGGTTACATACATGTCTATATGTGGTACATAATGTGAAAACAGCACATTAACATTCTCAAATATTGATAAAGGTTCCTTGCTAATTAATATTGGGGGGGGGATATCCTGTCCTCACTGACATTCAGGGGTGTAGATTTACACTTCACACCTCAAGTGAATTTTGTACAAGGCCAGGGCACAACTGAGCACTCAAGCTCAACGTGATGAGTATTTTCAGTATTTTTCATAAAATAAATAAATAAATAAAAATCTACAAGTAATTCTCTGTGTGTGACGATAAGAAAGATCCAGATAGGAGAGGCAGTTCCAGTGTGTGGTTTTCATATGGCAATGCTTGTGAATTTAATGTTTCTCAACATGCTGTTTCTTTCCTGTAACATTATGAAAGCCAAAGAAGACCAAAATGGTCAACTTACATGTTGACAGTGCTTTTAATAATTACATGTCTGCAGCAAAGCTTGTGCTAGCTGTACTCCAGCTATTTAACTGTACAATCAATGCATTTTGATAAACACACTACATTTTTATTCCCATAGATTGTGCAAAAATAAAATAATCCCTCACCTCTAACTAGAAATTTGCATAAGTATATGAAAAATTCTTTTAATCGCAATGCATCAAGTTAATTCTGTGCAATCAATCTACCAACCTGTGGCTTCTATCCTAGTCCAAAAATTTCACTTGGTCTGGAGTATAAATACCACTTAACCTTATCACATCTTAATATCTGCAAAACCTGACAGGCAAAAAGAACAACAACTACAACATTCATTTCCATAGGACATTTTTATACAAACGATGTAGCTCAGAGTGCTTTACAAGTAATTACATGCAAACAAAACAATTTAAAATTAGATAATAAAAATAACACATAAATAGTATACACAAAATAATGCACAGTTACATAAAACAGAGATATAATGAAGAGAAACTTCTTAAATATAGAAGAAGTCATTAAACTATAAACAACATTTAGTCTGTGCCTTTTAAGCCATTCAACTATAAGTTTAAAAGCAAGTTTAACAAGTAATGGGAGAAACTAAAACAAATTACTTTAAAAAATGTAAAAGATACCTGACAAAATGAAACTGATAAAACAAAATAGGAATGAAAATTGGTGTACTGTACCTTAGCTGAATGTTCCATAGTAACAACAACCTTTGTTCCTGCACTGGCAACCAGATCCATAGCGCCACCCATTCCTTTTACCATTTTACCCTAAAAGAAAGGAATAATTTTTCAGAAAGAAAGTTATTTGCAGTTATACAAACAGAACCTAGTTTCACTCTAAATACAAGTGTTTTCTCAAAATACTAATTTTGATGTTAAATACATAAAATTCCTTACTAAGGATAATTCATAGTTTTAAAAAATAAGATCTAGTAGTTTTTGAGGTTACATTGTAATACACATGCATACAGCAATTAATGCAATATATGTAAGGTATTCGTTGTCAACATTCTTACCAACAAAATTAAAATATTAAAATAAAATATTAAAATGTATACAGATGAATTCATAAATCATGTGTCACAAGTAATATGAACAAGTTTAAGTGAAAATCTTTAAATGCATAGATAAATGCATACAAATATTTCCCCAAAAAAGCATTTTCCAAGATGTCATAATGTTTTCTCTGTAAATATGGAACAAAATCCATTAATCTAAAAAAAAAAAAAAAGTGGAATATCTCAATGCTCGCTGTTATGCTTTACAAAGCTTAGCACCACTTACGATTCATTTAGTAATGGCTTTAGTAGACCCATGTTTCAGAATATTGATGAATTTGGAGCATGCTGGTTCTGTGATCACCTTCAACTTTTATCAAGGACATTTTCAATTTTAATTTAGCTAGCAATACTTTACTTGAAAAAGACACTTTTTTTGCTGAACTCATAGCACTTAGATGGCTGTGATCGAGCATGTTACTTGAATCCACTGCACTTACCAAAACGTTACAGTACAAATGAGTGTGGCACATATTTTCCCTTATAATAAGATTGGTGGGAAATGCTGCAAATTAACATTCAAAGAAAACAGTTATACTATTAAATGTTGATTGTGGATAGTTAATTTCTTTGGTTTTTCTTGAAACCATTAACTCTGGCTCACCATGATCCTAAACTGAATATGCACATCTAAAATAAGGATGGGTGGAAATATTCAATAAGGCACATAATTAGGCCAGAATTTCTGTCACTAAAAGTTTATGTTTGTTTCATAGTGGCTTTACAGGATACGTTCTGGTAACAGACATACTGACAAATCACATTTTTGATTTTTAAAAAGAGATAATAACTGACACTATTAATTAATTCATTTTCTGACATTTCTAAGACTTAGAAAAGATCTAAGAGTTATAAAATGCACTTCAGCTGTAGGCTGAAAGTTTGAAATACCATTAGTTAAACAAAAAAAAAACATCATGGCTGAAACACATACAGTCTGATTGCTGGGATAGGCTATGGCCTCCCCAACTTTAAACAAGATTAAACAAGTTTTGAAATATTATGCTATTATAGGATTTTTTGAGGCATACATGAAAGAATCCAATATGCTACTAGACAGTTCATTTTGTACAGTATTCTATTAGTGGCAGCCTGCAGGTATGATATTATCTTTTTGCTTTAATTTTTTAATATTGGAATCATGTTATTTTAATAAAATAAAATATATGATTCAGAACATAAAATTTGCAGAGCTTATGCAACAACCAATAACTTTAAGGTCAATCTAGAAAAAACACCAGAGAGTTTTAAAGGAAAACAGGAAAAATATAAAACCTAACACAAGAATTCAAACCCCACCCAAAAGAAAGAGAGGGCCAGGAGCAGAGAAAAAAAAGTAAAACATCTTTTTCACTCTATATAAGTGCTTACTCTACTATTGTTTTCAAAATGTTTTGGACAGATACTATGAGTGAGACTCTGATTTTTTCCAATTTCAAATAATATAGAACATCAGTTACCCAAACGGTGGTTTGGGATTCTTCCAGTTAAGCAGGATAATTCTATGTGCTAGTAGTGTGGTATTACTATGGCAATCAATTTAAACCCATCTGAGAGTACACCAAATGCAAATACATTTAATGGGTTAGGAGTGATTGTAACACCAACACCAATACGTAAGTATTTAAAGACTTTTGTTGAAAATGATGCTAATTAGGTGCATTCCCAAAACATATGACCTAGTGATACTGAAGCCAAGCTTCAATTTGCCCTGTATACATTTTGGACCTTTTAAAAAACAAGTGTTATTGATAAAAAGATTTTAATTTTAATTATTGATTGTTTTGCACATATGGAGATAATTTTGAGAGTGAATTAAAAGGTCATTTTCCAACCATATTTCCTAGGATCATTGAAAGGTATATTCTTTAATTTGTTTTTACATATTGTTAAGATGATGTTCAAGCCTTCAAGACTGATCAGTATTGCCGCTGGAATAGACATGGGTGATTATCGTGGGGAGAAATAGATAAAAGCTTCACTGCCTTAAAGTGGGTCGTAAACTTTGGAGTGACTGTTGACAAAAAACCTTAGACTGTGTCTCATCTTCTACAAACGTAGTGGAAAATATGGACTTCTAGTACTCCTTAAATGTGTAAGTTATATTTTATATAGTCAATGATTTTATTTCCAGCTGACTTGGTAATTTCTGATATTGTGTTGCAAACTTCCATCTTGTGTATTTGTTGAGCTACAATCTTATTAGCCTTCTCTCCATTTTCATAATAATGATAATTTAAAGTTGAATTTTCAGATTCTTTTGTTGTCAAGAGATTCAATTCTGATTGTAGAGCCTGTCTTCTTCTGTAATGTGTGTATTTATGGTCTATTCTGGAAATCTTACTGATTTAACCAATGCTTTCTTGGTCTCAATTTTATTTTATTAAGCGGGATATAAAATAATTTGTCCTCTTACAAATGCTATAAAAATTTCCTAAAGTATTTATGTGGAAACTATGAGAATATATTAGCCTCTAAAAAATAATCTATTTATTTGGAGATGAACTATGTAAAGTTCACATTTTGTAATGACAGGAGGTTAAGATGTCAGTTAGAAGACAAGTGTGTAGGTATTAATTATTCAAGCTCCAAAATCATAGAAGCATGATCGGAGATAACAATAGTGTTATACTTACATGATTAGACAATGGGCAATGCATTATTATCGATTAAGAAAAAGTTCTTGAGTAACTACGATGTGTTACCAAGAAAAAGTAAAATTCTCTTGAATTTGGAATACAAGAATCTCTCTCCATGATTCTGATAAATTATGATTCATTACAAAATGTGTGATTGGCTTTTCTGTATTTGATGTTATCATCTCCGTAATTGATGATTTGCCCAGGTCTGAATTTAAAACACAATTAAAATCTCCAACCATTATAATTTTATGAGTGCTTCTATTGGGAATAGATGCAAATATGTGTGGATAAAATCTCTAACATCCATATTAGGTGCATATATATTTATCAAAATTATTATGGGATTGACTTACGTATTACAATTTCTAATCCTCTGGTTTTCTTTATAGAGCTGGAATGAAACATTGGGCCAATCCAATCTCTTTGCAGTCAAAACTGATCCTTACTAAGTGAACACATCACTGGTCATGTTTATATTTATGGGCTAACTAAGTAGGAGTTCTAGTATAAAAACAGAAAATCTGCAAAGAGGACCCTGGCATTAATATCTGCTTAAAGTTTATATTCTGTAAGATGTACTAAAGAGCCACATGTATTGAATTATTTACTCAAATATTGGCAAGGGAAACAAACTCATTATCGCAGAGATTATTTCCACTTGTCAATAATCATTAAGGTAAGAAATATTCTGTGGGATAATTATGAATAGTTTAGAACTAGAACAGGCAGTTAATTCTGTAGAAAGAAAAGTATGGGCTAATTATATACGTCCTTAAACACAAATGGAACCTGATTATCACAGTATTTTAATGTAAAGGGAGAGATGCTATTTAAGCCAATTGCTTTACAGCTGTTAAGTCATTGAATAATTAGCATACTTCATGATCAGTAATGCTGAAGTGTAAAGAGGAAGGGTAGAGTGACAGAGGGAGGTCTGCATCTGCAGGAGACTCACAAACCTGCACAATTAATTTATTCAACTGATTAGTGGTCAAGAGGAAAAATAGAAGGTTGATTACATTTTACAAAGTACCTAGTAAGGTTTTTTAGATACTTCCAGGCAGGAGAACATCCATTTGTTGGTTAAAGTGGTTTCTTGCCCTTTAGGAATTTGGACATTTTTTTTGTCAAGGCTACTGCCTCCCCCCAAGCAAGTTGTGTCACATACATATTGTTGGATACTGTGAGTCAAACAATATGATATATTCATAAAGACATTTTAAGTAATGATAAAAAATAGTGCAACAAATAGTGTGTAAATGTATATGTGGTATGTTGGTATTTTGATGTACAATATTTTTGATCCAACTCTTTTGGTTAAATTGTGCAGCCCTTTTGGATTTGAATGGAAGTGAATAAGAGATAAAACATGAAACTGATCAAACTAACCATCCATCCATTTTCTAACCCGCTGAATCCGAACACAGGGTCACGGGGGTCTGCTGGAGCCAATCCCAGCCAACAAAGGGCACAAGGCAGGAACCAATCCCGGGCAGGGTGCCAACCCACCGCAGGACACACACAAACACACCCACACACCAAGCACACACTAGGGCCAATTTAGAATCACCAATCCACCTAACCTGCATGTCTTTGGACTGTGGGAGGAAACCGGAGTGCCCGGAGGAAACCCATGCAGAAACGGGGAGAACATGCAAACTCCATGCAGGGAGGACCTGGGAAGCGAACCCAGGTCTCCTAAATGCGAGGCAGCAGCGCTACCACTGTGCCACCGTGCTGCCCTGATCAAACTATACTATCCAAATTTAAAATTCATGTAACCAGAAAGTGATCACAAATTTCTATCATTATAACGAATCTATTTTAAACTATTGTTTCCCAAGGAAGGATCATAACAATGTCCACTTTCATATTTATCTTTGTGAACATTATTGGGTGCTTGGTAAATAATATCTGTAGAAAGATAAAAGTCAATATTTTGTAACCTCAAGGAAAATCAAACTTGCCCAATAGTCAGTACTATAGAAAACGTTTTGGGTATGGTTAATTATAAGGGGATTGTTGCAAGTATTTATTTTCTGATTGTGACATTTCCTTCATAATATACTGTGTTTCATATGTAGAGTAGTTCTTGCTCATTTAAGATTCTCTGGCTCTTATCATGCACATTATGAACCATTTTTTAATTGTTAGGTATGATTTATATCCGAGTGTTTAATCTAACATTTTATATAAATATATTTATTGATTTTATTTTGAAGTTTTTTTATTCTTCAGCACTTTGGTCAACATTTGTTGTGTTTAAATGTGCTTTATAAATAAAATATTAATTGATCGATTGATAAGATTTTTCCTCTTCCATAATTCAGTCTGAAACAGCATGAAACTTCCAACTTAAAAGACTGATTTCAGTTTCACAAAAACTTAAGGAAAATAGAAAAAATAATCATACACAGCAGATTCTTTAAAACTGTAAATAATTAATTTTACAAATGTAAACAATATATTTTACAGCAAGCTTAGTTAAGGTTATTTCTTAATCAAAAATGAAAAGATGCAAACACAATGCTAAATTATCTTTTAATGCTTTTATGCTATATGATTCAATCAGAAGACACCAGTTAAACTATTTTCTCTAACTGGTAAATCAGCTTGCACATACTCAGATTATGAATCAAACATATAGGTTGGTCACACATTTCTAACAGTAAAGTGAAAACCACTTTATGGCTATGGCCCATTTTAGTTAAATGGACAGCCACAACAGCCAAATACAATCCAGTTTTCCTATAATTAAATGTTTACTTTCACGGATTACTTAAACTGCCAAAGTAGAAATTGCCCCAGCACCATCTTAACATGGTTTTAAATTAAACCAAACACAAAAACCAATTTAACCATCTGTTGCTTTTCTACATATTATTTTTACCAGATTGAAAGATTTATAAACCAGTGAGAATAAAAAATATATCTTTCCTGTTATTATGCACTAGAAGAGAGTTCTGCAAGTTCAGCTTCTGTTTGTCTCTACTGAAGATTGACTGGCAGCACGCCAGCAGATTGCCAAGATGCTGCTTCAAATTGTTAAGAGCACACAGTCTTAAAGGCTGATCATGGCTGAGCCAAAGAGGTTTCGGCTGTCTGGTTACCATGCCAACAAATAAAGTGGCTCCCAGACTATATTTTCCAATGATCGAACTAGTGTGAAGAGTTCAGAGAAAATTAAGATGGGTTTTGGCACTTGATTTTACAATACTGAGACATGCAATATCATTAGTCATAACTCTTTTTTGATACGATGCTTTAAATAAAATAAAAATTAAGCTGGCATTGAAACTCATATATTCTAGGACTGTACTAAAATTAAATAGAACACTAACTACTTCAGCCCACCGTATGTGCATTTGTGCTTAATCATGTTCTACACAAGCCATATTTTCTGATATACTGGAACTACATATTACAAAGACTTTATGATTCTTGGATGTTTTTAAGTGCAGAAAATAAAATACTATTTTCTGTCTTCCTGTAATAAATTCTGTGGGATGCATTTCATTTTTATACAGAAATTTCCTGGTGCAATTTGGAAGCAGTCTCAAAGTGGCAGCCTCATTAATTACTTCTCTTACAAGGTAGGATGACAGCATCATTAGTTTGAACAACCAAGCTAAGTAGCAATTATCAAGGGTTTTTAAATTATTACATTTTACTGGTGTGTTTCATAAAATGGTATCTTGCAGTGAAGAAAAAATACAGTTAATTTAATTATAATAGTTATGTTTAACATGAATGTATCATCATATTTGGTTAGTGATTGAAACCTGTTATCTTGTACTTACAATATTTTACAAATTCTAAAAAAATGTCATAGGTCAGGTTTTTAACAGCAAACATCTTTTGTAAATACTATCCTAATGGCTGGCACCCTTTTTCAGACCTTGGAAAAAGAGTCTATCTTCATTAAAGAACATTTTACATTATGTATTTAACAAATATGCCTACAGAGGAATGTATACATTTGTGAGGGTACCAGGTAGGTGGCCATCTAGGGATCAGTTTTAATAAGAAATACCATGGGTCATCTGAATTATGATTGTGTCATTTTGTAGTATAGTAAAGTCACAAAATCCTCCATCTATCCATCCATCCATCCATCTTCTTCCACTTTTTCGAGATCGGGTCACGGGAGCAGCAGCTTGAGCAGAGATGCCCAGACTTCCTTCTTAGAATTCTGCTAAATTGAAAGTAGACATTCAAGGGAAGTTCTACATTTTTACTTCTCCGGAGGACACAGAAAAAGAGCTAAGAAAATTAATCCGGACACTTTTTGAAATACGATCGTGAGTTGCATTGTGTCCTGGCAAGGCAAAGAAGATCTTACCTGCTGTTTGATCCACTCGCAACGAGACTCATGATGTAATTATACATCCTATTTCCTTCTTGGAAATATACACACACACACACGCATATATATATATATATATATATACACATACACAAATATATTATTGTGTTTAAATGTGCTTTATAAATAAAATATTAATTGATCGATTGATAAGATTTTTCCTCTTCCATAATTCAGTCTGAAACAGCATGAAACTTCTAACTTAAAAGACTGATTTCAGTTTCACAAAAACTTAAGGAAAATAGAAAAAATAATCATACACAGCAGATTCTTTAAAACTGTAAATAATTAATTTTACAAATGTAAACAATATATTTTACAGCAAGCTTAGTTAAGGTTATTTCTTAATCAAAAATGAAAAGATGCAAACACAATGCTAAATTATCCTTTAATGCTATTATGCTATATGATTCAATCAGAAGACACCAGTTAAAGTATTTTCTCCAACAGGTAAATCAGCTTGCACATACTCAGATTATGAATCAAACATATAGGTTGGTCACACATTTCTAACAGTAAAGTGAAAACCACTTTATGGCTATGGCCTATTTTAGTTAAATGGACAGCCACAACAGCCAAATGCAATCCAGTTTTCCTATAATTAAATGTTTACCTTCACGGATTACTTAAACTGCCAAAGTAGAAATTGCCCCAGCACCATCTTAACATGGTTTTAAATTCTATATGTGTGTTTGTATGCATGGGTATATATATAAATTATTTTTTTCCTCCCATTATTGTATTAGAACTTACTATCACACATTATCTGCTTATCCACTGCTACCGTTTAACATCATTCACCGGGTTTACTCTTTCAGGACTGTTTGAGATTATATTTTATGTTTATAGTATTTGGACTGTATTGTCAATAGATATCTCTATCTTAATCCTTATACACCATTCCTGGGGGCTTGTTTTGTTTTGAACATACTCTGTCTCTAAGTTTGTCAGAGGACTGGGACTTCGTGAAGTATGGTCTAGCCTCACATGGGTAGGCAAAATGGAGGGGGTGGGGAGGCTGGTTTTGGAGCGAAAGAGAGCAAGTTATTTCTAATCTTTCCTTTTAATCCTTACAATTGTAAGTGCCAACACAACAACAGGCTCCACGGCAATAACTCCTGGAAAAATTGGAAAGTAAGGTTAAAGCTATCTTATGTAATGTAATGTAATAATATACTATCTTAAATTAAGACAACAAAATGTCAGCAAAAGTTCAGAAGCCATGTCTCCATCACCAAACAGTTAACTTTGTAAGCTGGAATGTTAAAGGTATCAATCAAGAATTAAAGAGAAAGAAAGTATTCTTTCATCTAACAGGTCGAAACAGTCAAAACAGTATTTTTACAGGAGACCCACTTATAAAGCAAAGATCAGTTTCAGTTTCACAGAGATTGGACTGGCCAAATATTCCACTCCAGCTATACAAAGAAAACTAGAGGTATGGGAATTCTTATACAAAGAACAATTTCATTTGTAGTATCAGATTTACTATCTGATTATGAAGGGCGATATGTGACCGTCATGAATAATTTATTTAACTGTAAAGTGATTCTGATAAATATGTAAGCATCCAATGTGGATGAAAAGGACTTCATCCAAAACGTTGTGCATCCATTCCTAATGTGAACACTCATACAATTCTTACGGCTGGTGACTTTAATTGTGTTTTAAACCCAGACCTGAACAGGGTGTCCTACCACAGGGACAATGACATCTAACATTGCAAAAACAATTACACAGTTAATAATTGATCACAACTTATCAGACCCCTGGAGATTTCTAAACCCAAACTCAAGAGCATATTCAACCCAAACTCAAGAGCATATTCAGTCTTATCATTAGTACATCACTTTTATTCAAGAATTGATTATTTCTTTATAGATTAACAATTTCTTGACCATGATTACACCTTTCAACTATGACGCCATTGTTATTACTGACCATGCCCCTTTGATCGTGTTGCTCAAATCATTATGCCCCACATACTCATCTTACGGCTGGCGTTTTAACCCACTTTTATTAGTAGACGAGAACTGTACAGAGTTTATATCCAAGCAAATCTATTTTTTAAATACAAATACATCCTCAGAGGTCTCTGCATTAATACTCTGGGAAACTCTGAAGACTTTCTTATTTCATATCGAAGTGCTTCCTTCGGTAACATCACAAGACAAAACTTAGCTTCCTATCTCTGACGCCTTTTAAATGTAATATATTCACGCACAAAGTCTAACACCCCAGAAATATTATTAGCGTTGAATTTAGAAAAAGCATTTGACATGGTTGAATGGGACTACTTTTTAATTACACTGAAGAAATGTGTGTTTGGTCCGAACATATGCGCATGGATCAAACTACTGTATACCAGTCCAGAAGCTTCAGTTAGTATTAACAACACTATTTCAGATTACTTGAAACTAGAACGTGGTAGTAGACAAGGATGCCTCCTGTCACAACTGCTATTTGCAATCACCATTGAACCACTGACAGTTCACTTTCAAAATGCTTATGAGATAAATGGGATTTATTAGTGAAGGACTTGAACATATATATTACCATATGCAGATGATATGGTACTATGTATATCAGATCCACAAAATACTGTGCCTGCAGTCCTAAGAGAACTAGCAGAATTTCAAAAGATTTCTGGACTCAAAATTAATTTGAATAAAAGTATGATCTTTCCAGTGAACTTTCTAACACACAATATTAGATTGACACATCCCCTTTATCATCACAGATCAGTTTAAATACCTGTGGTAAACATCACAAGTGAACATAAAGCTCTTTATCAACAAAATGTTTTTGTCTGCATGGAAAAACTTAAGCATGACTTGTCTCGATGCCTGCTCAATAATCCAGGTAAGGAAATTCTAGAAAGTTGATTCTGTTCATCTGGACATAGTTTTTTTCTGATACGTTTCATCATATTTATAAGGTTGGAGAAACCTGCAGTCAACTGAGACTGAGGAAGTCACTTGGATGAGTGATGAAACGTATTGGAAAAAAACTATGTCCAGATGAACAGAATCAACTTTCTAGAATTAAGCATGACTTGCATAGATGGTCTACCCTTCATCTCACTTTAGCTGGAAAAATTAATACTGTCAAGGTGAATATTTTTCTTAAGCTTCATTTTCTATTTTAAAGCATTCCAATATACATTAACAAATCACTTTTTAAGAAGTTAGATTCAAACATAATCTCATTCATTTGTAGTTCAAGACATCCACACATCCAAAGGGCAACACTACAAAGACCTAAGGCAGAAGATGGCATGGCTTTAACTTTCAATTGTACTACTGGGAGGAAAATATACAAGCTATAAAAACCTGGACCCCGACACAAACAGAAATAAAATCCTGCAGTAATTCTTTATAGTCCTAACTTTGTACCCCAGTAAAGTTACTAACAACCCAATTGTGCTTTATTCACTCAGAATATGGAACCAATGTAGAAATTTATCCAACATACAGAAGCTGTTATGTTTAGCATCTCTGCGCGATAACCACCTTTTTCCACCCTCTCCAACAGGCACATTTTTTAATGTTTGGAAAACATACAGGATTAAATCACTTATAGATTTGTATAGATAACATCTTTGTATCCTAAGAACAATTACACTCCAAATTTAACTTCCCATCAAAACAATTCTTTCACTACCTCCAAATTAGAAACTTTGCTAAACAAAATCTGCCCAGTTTTCCTCACCTCCCACCTACTCCTATTCCGAAAGAAATACTGATCATTCTTGAGGAGACAGACAGCATTTCTGTAATATAAAAAACATTCCTTTCAAAGATCCCAGAGCACAGTGGGGAAAAAAAGGATCTC
Organism: Polypterus senegalus; assembly: GCF_016835505.1. Taxonomy (NCBI): domain Eukaryota; kingdom Metazoa; phylum Chordata; class Cladistia; order Polypteriformes; family Polypteridae; genus Polypterus; species Polypterus senegalus. Next base: position 52,241,061 of record NC_053160.1, on the reverse strand, counting down.
TTACACAACATTTCAGAAAAGGAGTGGAAGGCAGCCTTGCACAAAATTCACTCTAGCTCCATATACACAAAGCATACAATTGTTCAACTTAAAATCTTTAATCAAGGACTAATCATCTTAGTTTTGTCAAGTTTGACTTGCTTGAATGGAATGTTACATGCTTTTAATAAATTCAATAGAATGTTCAAAAGAGAATTTCATGTTTCTCGCTCCAACCCAGAGCTATTCCCACTGAAATTATAAACTTTATCGAAAAAAAAACTGACTGATGATGAGAAGTAAAGCAATTCTGTGCCAAATTTCAGCTATGCATACATAACAAACAAACACAAACTGTGCTTTAACGATATGTTGCATCAATAAATAATGCAGTGCTGCACTGATTTTTGCTAGACCTCAATTGCTGATAATGGGCGTGTTATTGTGTCTGTGAATTGAACTCTACCTGTTTCGCCAAATGGAAAGTTTGCTGGATTCATCTTGTCAATGTTTGACGACCAGGAGTAAAACTTCAAGATATGCTGAACACCATGACCAAGACAACAGTTCAGTTTTTAATTTGAGCCAGAAAATACAGAGTGATAGATGAAGTAGTGGCTGAATCACTTTTAAAGGAAAACCTACATTCTAAATTACCAGGGCCTAAACAATAAATAAGAATCAAAGTTGAAAGAAGTTACAAAAATACTGTCACAAACTTGAATTCTTTTACTCTAACTAGCACTACACACTTTCTTTGTATTTTCAACAGAATCTAATATTCAGACAGCACGCTGCTGAGCACTGGCATTTTAAAAAGATGGACCACGATGACATAATTCATCATCTGACTGTGACTGCCACACATATGTCTAGCAATGGGCATATCAGCTGTAAATAACATGGTTAAAGTCCTGCAAAAAGGCAGCCACACAAAAAATAAAAAACAAACCAGAAAAATGATTAATGAAATAATGAAATAAAGGAACAGATATTCTAGAAAGAAAAGGAGGTAAAAAACATAAATTCATCACAGTGCCCTCTTCTTATGGTGCAGGCTTTGAACACACTCATTAGGCTTTTATGGAATGGAATTCTCATAAGAATATCAATAACTTAATCCTGTATCCAGGAATTGTCTTCAGAGGCATATCTCTGCCAATGAAACAAATAAAATACTGAGGAACCTCTAAGTTTCAAGTTCAAAACAGACTGAATTTCAAATTGTAATTCACCAACTATTTTCACTGGAGGGAGCTTTTCTTCTCCTTTAATTGTGCTAGCATTTCATGCCTAGCATAACAGTATACTGCAGAAATAAGATTTAAACTAACATCAATTTAAACACAAAAATGTTTTCAACAGAATCAGAAATTATGGACTTTGGAAATTCATGTAACTTAAACTTAAACATGTAACTTAAATTCTATAGTACAAACACAGTGTTAAATTGTTTGGCTGTTAACAATTTTTAATGTAAATGAAATTACTTTTCTAGAAAACCAGTCTTCTAGAAAACCAGTCTACATTTACAAATACTGTAATATATTCTGACGAGGAAGGCAGTTTGTTATAAAATTAGGAAATATCATTTTATGGTTTATCTGGAGGCAGTAAAAGTTGTACTTGGGCCATACAAGCACAGTCACAAAATATCAACCATTCAAAAAACAAAAAATAAAATGCCATTACCAGAATAATCTTCAAGTACAATCACTAAATATATTGGCAGCTTGATGACCATAATTGTATGCAGTTTCTTAAAAGTGATTCAGTGTCCCTGAGGTGTATATAATGTGTACTTTAAGTTATTTAAGGCTTAGTTCTTAAACAATGGAAAACATTATTTTAATATTACCCAAAATATAACTTAAATTATTTGTCTCCATATGTTGGCAATGGATGAGAGAAAAACAAACAAAAAAAAAAATCAATTTAACAGCAGTCTTGGAAAAAACCTCTAGGAGGTCTATAGTCATTTACTTCTGACAAAGTCAAGACTAGGCCCATTGATTGCCCTCCTCCTCCAAGGCATTCTTTAATATCAATCCTATGCTGAAAATGGCAGAAATGCACGTGAGGTGTACTAGTTTATGTTAATACTTCCAGTAACATATCTTTCAAATACCTGGATTGGACAAGTCTTTTGTTTATTTTTATTTATATGTTTCACCAGTTTCCTCCCACAATCCAAAAGACATGCAGGTTAGGTGGATTGGCGATTCTAAATTGGCCCCAGTGTGCGCTTGGTGTGTGGGTGTGTTTGTGTGTGTCCTGCGGTGGGTTGGCACCCTGCCCAGGATTGGTTCCTGCCTTGTGCCCTGTGTTGGCTGGGATTGGCTCCAGCAGACCCCCGTGACCCTGTATTCGGATTCAGCGGGTTAGAAAATGGATGGATGGATGTTTTACCACATTGAAAATCATGTCACGATTGCCACCTTATTGTTTTATAATGTATATGCCTAAAGGATTTCTTAAAATTCACGGCAGAGTCGATTACACATCAGAACTATATTCAAGTTGGACTGCTTTTTACAAGATGTCAGCATGTTATCTTCCATTATGTATGCATGTCTATTTTGTTTGTGTATTCTGCCTTGAACTGGCATCCTGTTCAAAACTGGAATTTCCTGTCTTGTACTTGATGATATTACTTTAAAAATACATAAAACTGATAAATGCTTTGCAAAGTATCCCCATAACACAAATGACATGCTTATGTATGCCTTATACAAAATCCAAGAAATCTAGGCAGTGGGACTTGTTTAAAAATGTAATAAAATGCTGTCATTTTTACAGTAGAACAGGATGACACAGGCTAAAGGGAATGAAGAGAAACTGTTACATCAAATCACTATGGTGATATGGCAAAAAAAAAAACAAACAAAAAAACAACTGACAAGTCTGAAGCTTTCTTAACCTAATAAAAGGTCTCAGAACTCAGGAACAACATTTAATTATGGTAATATTTTTATACATCATATTTATATACTAATTCAGATCAATTTAGATGATTCTTTATTATACCTGTTGATACAATTTAATTTTTATATTCTCACATCAAAAGAATAAAGCAGATACATTATGTGTAAATTATATTTAGTGTTGCAGCAGTCTGTATCTCAAACTAACTGATCATCATAGCAAACATTTCTGAGCTAAACAATCATTCCCCCACAAGGGTGATGTTAATGGTATTTTTGTTTAACTTGCTTAAATTTAATTATACCTCTTTCTTGTTTTTTTTTTTTTTTAACTAAAACAATGTATTATTGATGCTTGTTTTATCTTTAGTTGGAAAGTTTCCTTAAGAAACACTAATTTTCTAGTGTTATTTTTCAAAGTTATCGTGTTATTTGTATTGTTTTTCAGACTTCTTGGTTTTCCTTTGCTATTTGGTTTCTGAATTAGGTTTTGAAAAAAGATAGGACTAATTTTTCTGGTAATGAACTTTGTTTGGTTTATGACTAACATTTCAGCTCTTGATTCTTAATTAAAATGAAATATCTTTCCCTTTCTCTGAAGGTAGTTACAATGACAGACAGTATACCTATTTTCATTTTGCTAATTACAAATTGTGGCTATACTGTAAATTTACCTTTGCTTTATAAAGCAAAGTACAATAAAATGCAAAATCCTGACTTGGAAGTTGTGAACCTTTTTACACAGGAATAGATGATGTGATTTCTTCAGTATTATGCATATCCAGTCTTCTGTTCTCTGGTGTTAATGTTACCATTACTTAAAGACTTAAAATATAGTTAGGACTTTCTGGGCCACTAGTTTCAAGTACAAATACTTAATATAAATAAGTAGCATTCACAAACACACTAATTGTATATAACCTAAGAACCTCACTTTAGTCCTTAGAGGAGACTTCACAAATGGTGCAGACTCCTAAATAATGCAGTCTAGTATTTTGCCTTCTCCTCAGCACTTAGTTCCCTTTGCCCACTAGATAGATAGATAATTTATTAATCCTCAAGGGGAAATTCACATACTCCGGCAGCAGCATACTGATAAAAACAATATTAATTAAAGAGCAATAAAAGTGCAATTTAAAAAATGCAAGGTGGAGAGTGCGAGGCAGGTATAACGATCAATATACAATGTTAACATTTACCCCCCCCGTGTGGAATTGAAGAGTCGCATAGTGTGGGGGAGGAACGATCTCCTCAGTCTGTCAGTGGAGCAGGAGTGTGACAGCAGTTTGTCGCTGAAGCTGCTCCTCTGTCTGGAGATGATACTGTTCAGTGGATGCAGTGAATTCTCCATGATTGACAGGAGCCTGCTCAGCGCCTGTCACTCTGCCACAGATGTCAAACTGTCCAGCTCCATGCCTACAATAGAGCCTGCCTTCCTCACCAGTTTGTCCAGGCGTGAGGCGTCCCTCTTCTTTATGCTGCCTCTCCAGCACACCACTGCGTAGAAGAGGGCGCTCGCCACAACCGTCTGATAGAACATCTACAGCATCTTATTGCAGATGTTAAAGGACACCAGCCTTCTAAGGAAGTATAGTTGACTCTGTCATCTCTTGCACAGAGCATCAGCATTGGCAGTCCAGTCCAATTTATCATCCAGCTGCACTCCCAGGTATATATAGGTCTGCACTCTCTGCAGAAAGTCACCTCTGATGATCACGGGGTCCATGAGGGGCCTGGGCCTCCTAAAATCCACCACCAGCTCCTTGGTTTTGCTGGTGTTCAGTTGTAGGTGGTAAGAGTCGCACCATTTAACAAAGTCCACTAATGAGGATATCTAATTTTCCACTTGAGAGTCCAGTCTCCAGAACACATTCTCTTGTCAAGGAGACGAGATGGAAAAAACAAAAGAGGAACTGTCCGACAAGGGGTGGAAAAACCTAAACAAAAATACAATTCTACTTGAACAAGAGGATGGATATCAGAAAGACAGGCTCCAATCTGTAACCTGATCTGAAAACCACTATTTGATGCTGAAGAAAAGGATATGGGTTAGTAATAGATGCAGAAGGTTTCTAACTGTATTTGAGAATGGACAGGAAACAGGTCATAATGTGGTGTTCTTCAGACATAAAACTAAGAAAGTGTTAATATTTTAAGATCTTTTCTCCAATTGTTTTGATTTTGCATCATCCCCAGGCTTTTTTGTTTAACCACTCAATTTATATGTTGCTTGCTCTTTTGTTGATAATATAACTATAAAATTCAAGCCATTAGCATTTTTCTTTTGTAAAAGTTGTCCTGAATGACAGTGACTGTTGCTGTACTACCAGAACAGATTGAATTCTTGGCATTATTTGGAGTAATTGCAGAAAAGGCAACTTATTAATCACTCAGTTGTCATTAAAATAAGCATTCTGAACACAATACTGAACATTTAGTTCCATTTAGCTAACTTAGTAATTATTTTTATAATGCACTTCTTTCAATCACGACTTGCTTTGAATAGGATTATCATGAATCATCTTAACAGTTTTTACCATGAAAGCTAAATCAGACTGTTAGGCTTAAAATGCAGCAGAGCAAACTCATAGAAATGTAAATTTCAATACAAATACAATATGCTTAAAGGGATAATAAATTTGGTTTTTTTCTTGAAATGTCTGGTGCACTTAATTAGGCTAAATATAGTACCTTATAAATGTTATTGTTTAATTGATATACACAAGGAAGGAACAATAAACCAACAAGCAAGATTAAATAAATAAAATGTTGAAGCCCCATTTATGTGTATGTATATAGTTTCATACACACACACAATATCAAGTCAATGGCTATTATACTTCTGTACCAGAGAACTTTTAACACTTATTTCTGGTCACCTTTCTGCTCTTCTGCTCATTATGTAATAAACCTATATCAATCTCAGACTCAACTATCTTAAACCTCCAATGGTGTATATGATTAAACTGAGAGAATTAAGATCACCTTCAGTATTTAACATGCTTTTAGCACATGCAGTTGTGTCACACAATCAAAATAAGAATGTTTAGTGAAGTGTTACTAGCCTACAGCCCATTTGAGGCTGGCATATATTACATTTGGTATCATGCTACATCAAAAGCTGCCACATAATGCTATTAATATTCATTTGTAATTTTAATGGCACAATTACTAAATTTAAAACATTCTAATTAGTTGCTTACATTATTCATTAAAGGTGCAGGCATTTTACTGTTCTTCAGTGAACTAAATGCATAATTGTTTGACACTTATTTTTATGCTACCTGACGTGAGCCAATGTGTTAAAAATTGCTTTTGTGATAATTCAAAGTACACAAAGTGTTCACCAATTGCTCAGATATTGTTTTTGCCTTTCTATTGTTAGAACAGCCTTGGGTTGCAGTGCAGTCTTTTCTGTACCTCTGACTTTTGAGCCCTTGCAGTAGATGCAGTAGTTAGTTTTGAATTAAGTCTCTCTACCACATGAGTGAGTTATGTTTATATACATACAACTTAGAACTATATTAAATACATGGAAAAGAATTCTTTCCTGTGATCAAAATAATAATGTACTATGTTCAGTTTAAAAATCTCAATTAATACGTTAAATGATAATAAAAACTCAGATTTTTTTTTTAATCTTCTTTGACCCATGTTAAATGGAAAATAATAAAATAAGAAGAATGTAATATTTTCCCTATATCCACTTTATTTATTTTTTTTGTAAACACACACATTCTAAATTTGGTGTTTGCAACACGTTCCAAAAAAGTTGGCACGAGGCAATGGAAGAATACAAATATTGTGGAATGTTTGAGAAACATGCTGAAGAGGTGACTTTTCATGCTTAGTTATCAAAGCAGCATCATGAAATGATTACTGATTCATGATCAAGGAGGGGTTGAGGGTCCCCACTTTGAAAATAGAATTTACAAAAGGACATTTTCATATTTCATTGTCTCAGAAATATAATAATAAAAAGTACATATTTTGTGTAATAATTTCAAAATAAAGCTACACAGATTTGTTGACAATATAAATAATACATAAAACAAGACAATGATTGATTCCAAATGTATTGACCCTTCTTGCTATGACACACCGACTATGGTGCAATCAGTTGTCTTTAAAAGTGACACAGCTGGCTGAGTAGACTTCATCTGTGCATCTTTAAGAATTCCCATTAAATACATATGTTATAAGATATCTACTCGTATTATACCTATCTAGTGTCACAGGAGGCTGGGGACCAGGCCCCGCCAGGATGCCTGGAAGGACGGTGAGGCAGTCAGTACTTCCACTGGGCCGCGAGGGGGCAACCGCCCTGGATAAGCAGGGGACCACAGGGATGGAGCAAGGAGGCACAAACCTGTGGGGGCCCGTGGCTTCCACCAGGGCGCCCGAGTCTCCTAAAGCTCAGGAGCTCTGTACTTCCGCCACACCTGGGAAAGTGGGGAAAGATCCTTCCAGTGACGCCCGGAGTGCTTCCGGATACAAGGGCAGCACTTTCGCCACACCAGGAAGTGCTGCTGGAAGAATGTCATCAGGCACCTGGAGCACATCCGGGTGGAAATAAAATGGGCCACCTCACTACAATCAGACAGTGAGAGTCGGGAGCTGGAGTAGGATGAAGCTCCCATGAGGAGAGGAAAGGCAGCCCACGGACACTGAAGGAGAGACCCGTGGAGAGGGTGATTGGTGTTGGGGGCACTGTGTGGGAATTATTTGGAATAATAAACATGTGTTTTGTGTAAAGTTAGTGTTAGTGTTAGTGTTAGTCTGATGGTGTTCAGACCCAAGCTCACACTAGATATCAACAAGATTTAGATTTTTAGTACAGCTCCTAAACAAGTACAACATTACAACAAAAAATTATTCATAAAAACATCTAAGCAAAAATAAGGATAACAGGGGCAGCATGGAGCTATCTGGATACCACAACAGAAGGCAAAGTACCCATAAAACCTGCAAGGAAAATCCATTAGAACAGACCTGAGACTTAATAGAAGATTCTACCTCAAGTAGGATAATGGCTCAAAATAAAACTGCCAGAGCTAGCTTTTAAAAACTAAAGACTTGAGGTTTTAGAGTGTTCTTGTTAAAACCATGATGTGTACATCAAAAAGATTCTTATGGGTGTAATCCCTGCCCAAAATGCCTTTAGTAAATATTGCCTCAGGAGGTGTTGTTTATACAGTAGATTGCGATATATATATATACAGTATATATAAACACACACATACACAGGCATTCCATAACTCTTATTTGTTATCTCATATTTTATCATATTTATCTCATCTACAGAAAATATTTTTCAATTTTGACATTATACAGTTTTTGTGATGATAAATGGCAAAAGAATAATAAGAAAAATGCATTACAATTTTGCACTTCTGCACAATACAATTACTGTAACAGCTGTAAAGAGAAACTATTTTTGCAGTCAGGATGAATGTTAAATTTGCGTTGTAAGTTTAAATTAAGAAAGTTTATGATGATTGCATTTTATTTTAATTACTCAATATTAAAATGTTTAACTTCACAAATTTTACTATGCCAAATATGATTAATTTGATTCTGCTGTAATAGTTTAACAGCCTGAGTATAACTTCAAAAAACAAGATGTAATAGAAGAAATGCCTACTAACCCATGATATTGTTTTAGTCAGTCAACTAATATTTATTGTATGTAGTACCTTTTAAAAGGAATGCCCTCTCTAAGTGCTCAACTCGTACAATATACTATAATTTAATCAGAGTTGCCATATGAAATTATATGGTCTATATATGAAGCCTGGTAGTTTCCTATTAATCCCTAACCATTATGTCACTACATGTCAAATACAGTATATACATATCAAATATAGTAATTTGTTTAGGTCTCTGGTTCATGACATTTATAAGCAGCTACAGATTATATATATTAAGTTAAATAATGTAAAGTTTAAGTACACAGAGGCACACTGCAGGGTTTTTTTAGTTCTTGGTGTCGTCTGGGAGCTGGTTGGTACCACTGCCTGGATGGGAAGCCAATGTACACTTCTGGAGCTGGTTGGGACCACTGCCTGGACAGTATGCGAAGGAATGATCAGGGAATTGGTGATTCAGTATGAAGCAGAGAAAGTAGCCAAAGTACTCCAGAATAGAGACCACCTATTAATACTCCTTGTCAGGAAAGCAACAAGAAGCTACTTCTTGGTTGCTGCGAAGTATAGGTGCACCTTGGCCCTCTAAGCAGACAGCAGTACACTTACTAAAGGGTCAAGAATGACTCAGAACCAGTAAGGTCAGCCAATTGGCTGTGACCCTGGAAGCATTCAAGGGTTACATTTTAAAAAAATCCTCTTTTCCGATGCCATTGGAGTTTGGGGTCAGGAGTGAAGACAATGGCTTGCCTGGCAAGGAAGTGGAAGAAAAGGAGAGAAACCTGCTAGTACTATTGGTGAGACAGGAGAGAAGAGGAAAACTTAGACTAAGGACACAAATTTGTGAATTGTGTAGAAAGAACAATATACACTTGTCACTTCAGGGTTTATCTTAATGTAAACTGTGCCCTGTACCTCCCTGGAACCCTTTTTTTTCTATAAATAAAAGGCTTTGTGACTGGACCCTGGGGTGTCTGTGGGTAATTTTAATTAAGGGGTTAACTTGAGAGAGCCTCCCAGCCTACTGCTCACAGTGTGCACTGCAACAAGTCTTTACAAATAACAAATACTGTATGTAGCATATACACTAAAGAGACAGGCCTTTATATTCTACATAAATTATGCATAATCTATCTCTATATTTCAAAATAAAAAATGGATTTTTTTTAAATGATTAAATTGATTTTGATCAGCTTTATGACAGAACATCCTACAGACTGCTTTACTAGTTTTTGCATTTAGTGAATATTATTTTAAAAACATAAAAGTATTTTGCTAACTATAGGCCATATGGCTCAAAGATGCATTTATATCTATAAAATAATTGCTTAATAGTAAGTAGGTTTCTTGTAAAATAAATAATGTAAGTAAATATCTATCTTGTGTCTCTGACCAAACATATCCAAAAGATTAAATGCAGTAGTAATAGAACTGCCTGTCGATGGGGTACACTGAGCAGTTATGATTTTAACAAAATGTATGTTCAATAAAAAAAGCCTTAATGCAATTTTTGTTACTAGCTGCAGAAAAGCTTCTCTTCCCTGTAAACCAAAATAGTATAATGCCCTTTAGAAATTTACTGCAGGCAAGCAATGAAAAGCCAGCAGTTTAAAAAAAGAAATCAATGACTACCACCTACCTTTCATAGAAAACAAACTAACCTTTATTTCGGTGAAAATTCTAGAAGAATATAGACACACAAACCCACTATAACTAAAAATGACTGCAATCAGAGGCACAGCTGCAGTGTGGAAGAAAAGCAGCTTGTGAGCTCAGCATGACTAGATTTACAATTTTAAAAAAGTTAACTGGCCAGATTTGGGTCATAATAATTTCAGTTTAGTAATATCATTGCTATAACATATCAATAATTTCATGGTTTTCAGAAGTTCAGACAACTAAGTGTGTTTGAAAAAGACAAAATAAATGGTCTTTAGGGGTGAGGGACGACTTCTTGTTCTACATGGAAATGAAAGTGGCATGATGCTGGTGATGAGGTTTGTAGCAAGTTCTCCACAGCAACTGAGAATAAAGGAAACATACACAAACACAAGCATAGTAAAACCAACAGATATTACCTCAAATGAGCACAATGTCTTCATTGTTAAGAAAGATATACAATATTGAACTCTCGAACCAAGGCTCCTATGGCATGCAGAAGTGGAACTCTATCTATAATGTCCAGCCTGAGCTCAAGAATTAGAAGCCTTTATTGCTGTGGAATGACATCCAACTATTTTCACTGATGAATTCTCTTCTCTCAAGGCCAATAAACACCAAATTTTCACATTAAGATGACATATGCAACAATGCAATTACAACATTTTGGAACTGCACATCTACTGTACAGTGTAGAAGAGCATGTGACATGTGTGGCACCATTGTCTACGATAATCCAACAATGCAACAACATGTTGAAGACATCCTATCATCCACATAAGACATTTCTCTGGAGGTCTGCTAGACGTCATTTTTCAAGAGGAAAACTTGGCTACATAAGGATGACATCTGCAATTACACATTTAATGCCACCACTTTTTTCAGGTTAGCTGTGTGTTAGCTTTTGCTTTGATTAATCATGATTAGGTGATTCTAGGAAGCCACTGCCTCCATTGAGGGCTAGGTGCCCTGTGCTTCCCTTATGTTTTTTAGACAGTTTTTTAGATCTGTATTAAAACACACTTTTCTGCATAGCTGCTTGACTCTCTAAGCATGAAGTTTTATCTTATATTAATAAGTAACACATGCCTTAAAATAAGAGGTTTTATATATCGTATCAAAGCATGGCATTCATTATTTTGGATGCCCTGTGCCTAGTACTTTATGCACCATCCCCTGGCAATGAAAACAGCACAAAACCTTTTCCTATGTTTAATAAAGTTGGAGAATGCAAAAGAAGGAATCTTAATGCAATCCTCTCAAGCGAAACAAATTTCTGATCCATGATGACATTAAGCCTGTACCTATAGACCTTGTAGACATACAGTGGTGTGAAAAACTATATGCCCCCTTCCTGATTTCTTATTCTTTTGCATGTTTGTCACACAAAATGTTTCTGATCATCAAACACATTTAACCATTAGTCAAATATAACACAAGTAAACACAAAATGCAGTTTTTAAATGATGGTTTTTATTATTTAGGGAGAAAAAAAAATCCAAACCTACATGGCCCTGTGTGAAAAAGTAATTGTCCCCTGAACCTAAGAACTGGTTGGGCCACCCTTAGCAGCAATAACTGCAATCAAGCGTTTGCGATAACTTGCAATGAGTCTTTTACAGCGCTCTGGAGGAATTTTGGCCCACTCATCTTTGCAGAATTGTTGTAATTCAGCTTTATTTGAGGGTTTTCTAGCATGAACCGCCTTTTTAAGGTCATGCCATAGCATCTCAATTGGATTCAGGTCAGGACTTTGACTAGGCCACTCCAAAGTCTTCATTTTGTTTTTCTTCAGCCATTCAGAGGTGGATTTGCTGGTGTGTTTTGGGTCATTGTCCTGTTGCAGCACCCAAGATCGCTTCAGCTTGAGTTGACGAACAGATGGCGGACATTCTCCTTCAGGATTTTTTGGTAGACAGTAGAATTCATGGTTTCATCTATCACAGCAAGCCTTCCAGGTCCTGAAGCAGCAAAACAACCCAAGACCATCACACTACCACCACCATATTTTACTGTTGGTATGATGTTCTTTTTCTGAAATGCTGTGTTCCTTTTACGCCAGATGTAACGGGACATTTGCCTTCCAAAAGTTCAACTTTTGTCTCATCAGTCCACAAGGTATTTTCCCAAAAGTCTTGGCAATCATTGAGATGTTTCTTAGCAAAATTGAGATGAGCCCTAATGTTCTTTTGCTTAACAGTGGTTTGCGTCTTGGAAATCTGCTATGCAGGCCGTTTTGTCCAGTCTCTTTCTTATGGTGGAGTCGTGAACACTGACCTTAATTGAGGCAAGTGAGGCCTGCAGTTCTTTAGACGTTGTCCTGGGGTCTTTTGTGACCTCTCGGATGAGTCGTCTCTGCGCTCTTGGGGTAATTTTGGTCGGCCGGCCACTCCTGGGAAGGTTCACCACTGTTCCATGTTTTTGCCATTTGTGGATAATGGCTCTCACTGTGGTTCGCTGGAGTCCCAAAGCTTTAGAAATGGCTTTATAACCTTTACCAGACTGATAGATCTCAGTTACTTCTGTTCTCATTTGTTCCTGAATTTCTTTGGATCTTGGCATGATGTCTAGCTTTTGAGGTGCTTTTGGTCTACTTCTCTGTGTCAGGCAGCTCCTATTTAAGTGATTTCTTGATTGAAACAGGTGTGGCAGTAATCAGGCCTGGGGTGGCTACGGAAATTGAACTCAGGTGTGATACACCACAGTTAGGTTATTTTTTAACAAGGGGGCAATTACTTTTTCACACAGGGCCATGTAGGTTTGGATTTTTTTTCTCCTTAAATAATAAAAACCATCATTTAAAAACTGCATTTTGTGTTTACTTGTGTTATATTTGACTAATGGTTAAATGTGTTTGATGATCAGAAACATTTTGTGTGACAAACATGCAAAAGAATAAGAAATCAGGAAGGGGGCAAATAGTTTTTCACACCACTGTATATAGATATGGACTACACTTTCCAAATCTTGTAGGTTTAAATATGAGGAACTTCATAATCATAGTAAAATACTGAATGTACTTACATTCAACTCATTTCTTAGACAACCTTGTTTTTGCCCAAAATACTATGATACTTAAGCAGAATTCATAATGTCACTGACCCTAACATGAGCTGCTAGGTGCAAAATATCCAGCACCATATATAGTAGGTAGGTTTCTTTTTAATGCATGGTTTCATTTTCTGATACCAAACACTCTGATGATGTTAATGAATAGAAAGTCCAGTTTGGTTTCACATAATCCTAGCTCCATAGTCTATTCACAGTTCCAAAGCTGTTTCCAACTATTTAATTTTTTTTCCTTTCAGTAAGGACATTCTTATTGTATCCCTTTATAATAACCCTTTATAATATAACAGAAACCCTTTGATTTCTTTAAGCTGTATTCAATGACTGGATTGGTAGCTCCTGCAACCCTAAATTGAATAAGCAGTTGAGAAAATAGTCAGGTGAATTATCAGTAATTAAATTTTGCACTAATGTGTGCTAGCACATATAGAATCACAATTGGTTAATACAGCAGTGACAACATATCTAAAAAATATTTTAACTATAGAACAAAAGACAGTCTTCTTAAAAAAAATGACACAATTATTGAAAAAGGTACCTACAATCAAAACTCAATCCTGCACTCTGGTGCTGTAAATACTGCTTATGGTTTATAAAGCCTTAAATAATCTCGCTCCATCTTATATATCGGAATGCCTGACATGTTATATTCCAAATCGTAACCTTAGATCTTCAAATGAGTGTCTCCTTAGAATTCCAAAAGCTAAACTTAAAAGAAGTGGTGAGGCAGCCTTCTGCTGTTATGCACCTAAAATCTGGAATAGCCTGCCAATAGGAATTCGCCAGGCTAATACAGTAGAGCACTTTAAAAAACTGCTGAAAACACATTACTTTAACATGGCCTTTTTATAACTTCACCTTAACTTAATCCTGATACTCTGTATGTTCAATTCATCATAATAACTATTCATAGTGGCTCCAAAATCGATACTGACCCCTACTCTCTCTTCTGTTTCTTTTTCCGGTTTCTTTGTGGTGGCAGACTGCGCCACCACCACCTACTCAAAGCATTGTGATGCTCCAACATTGATGGACTGAAAGCCAGAAGATTACGTGACCATCATCAAGTCCTTCCATGAAAACCCTAAATACAAAGAGGACTGTTTGATTTATGTTAGGTAGATTGTCCAGAGGGGACTGGGCGGTCTCTTGGTCTGGAATCCCTACATATTTTATTTTTTTTCTCCAGCCTCTGGAGTTTTTTTTTGTTTTTTCTGTCCACCCTGGCCATCGGACCTTACTTATTCTATGTTAATTAATGTTGACTTATGTTTATTTTTTATTGTGTCTTCTATTTTTCTATTCTTAATTTTTTAAAGCACTTTGAGCTACATTTTTTTGTATGAAAATATGCTATATAAATAAATGTTGATTGATTGATTGATTGTAAGAGAAAAACTAAACCCACTGCACTGAACAAAAAAATGTTATAAAAAACAATGAAAATCTTTGTCAAAAATATTGTTCTTTAGTAAGAATGTGTTGGGCAGTATCATATTGTGACTGAACTACACAATCTATCACTATGAAAGGGCTGCAGATTAGAAAAGTAATTTTAGTATATTCTTTAAAAGTTAAGAGGTAAACATATGCTACATCATTATATATATTATACACATATATAAATGCACACATATTTGCACATATATATATTACTCAAAACATTTAAAGGAACACTTTAATCAGAGCATAGCATCAAGAAAATGAAACTTCTGAGCTATTGATCTGGTCAGTTAAGTAGCAGAGGGGGATGTTAATCAGTTTCAGCTGCTTTGGTGTTAATGAAATTAACAGCAGGTGCACTAGAGGGGTAACAACAGGCACGGTTTAACAGGTAGAGGCCACTGACATTTTTCCCTCCTCATCTTTTCTGACTGTTTCTTCACTAGTTTTGCATTTGGCTACAGTCAGTGGCACTACTGGTAGCAAGAGGCGATACCTGGACCCTACAGAGGTTGCACAGGTAGTCCAACTCCTCCAGGATGGCACATTAATATGTGCTATTGCCAGAAGGTTTGCTGTGTCTCCCAGCACAGTCTCAAGGGCATAGAGGAGATTCCAGGAGACAAGCAGTTACTCTAGGACAGCTGGACAGGACCATAGTAATCCTTAACCCATCAGCAGGAGCAGTATCTGTTCCTTTGGGCAAGGAGGAACAGGATGAGCACTGCCAGAGACCTACAAAATGACCTTCAGCAGGCCACTGGTGTGAATGTCTCTGACCAAACAATCAGAAGCAGACTTCACGAGGGTGGCCTGAGTGCCCAACATCCTCTAGGGGGTCCTGTACTCACTGCCTGGCACCATGGAGCTCGATTGGCATTTGCCATAGAAAACCAGAATTAGCAGGTCCACCACTGGCGCCCTGTGCTTTTCACAGATGAGAGCAGGTTCACCCTGAGCACATGCGACAGACGAGAAAGGGTCTGGAGAAGCCGTGGAAAATGTTATCCTGCCTGTAAACATTGTTCAGCCTGACCGGTCTGGTGGTGGGTCAGTGATGGTGTGAGGAGGCATATCCATGGAGGGACGCAGAGACCTCTATATGCTAGACCAGGGGTCCTCAATCCCAGTCCTGGAGAGCCGCAGTGGCTGCAGGTTTTTGTTCTGACCTGGTTGCTTAATTAGAAAGCAATTCTTGCCAATAAAGCACTAACAAGCTATAAAATTAAATTAACTCTGCTATGTCAGGTCATTCTTATATCCTAGATTTTCTTTCCCTTTCTATCATGCAAATGATTTGAAGGCTAAAATGGACGAGTAATTCTCAGTCCTTCACTTTTTTCTCTTCATTTTTCTTCCAAGTATTTAATTAAACCCAATAGTGCAGATAAATACACACAGGTGTAAATGTAAATAAGCTAAATGGAGAAATGCTGCTCTGTCTTGTCATTTGCATGTTATTGATAATAAGGAGCAATTAAAATAGCTGTTTAAGACAAAATTAAGAAATAAGGGCTCAAAATCACTAAAGTGAAGCAGAAGTGTTACTTTAGCAATAAGTGCTTTTTATTAAGCAACTGGGTTGGAGCAAAAACCTGCAGCCACTGCGGCTCTCCAGGACCGTGATTGAGGACCTCTGTGCTAGACAATGGTACCTTGACTACCATTAGGTATCGGGATGAAATCCTTGGACCCATTGTCAGACCCTATGCTGGTGCAGTGGATCCTGAGTTCCTCCTGATGCACGACAATGCCCAGCTTGATGTGGTGAGAGTATGTAGACTGTTCCTGGAGGATGAAGGAATTGATACCATTGACTGGCCCCCATGCTCGCCTGACCTAAATCCAATAGAACACCTCTGGGACATTATCTTTCGGTCCATCTGACGCCACCAGGTTGCACCTCAGACTGTCCAGAAGCTCAGTGATGCCCTGGTCCAGATCTGGTTGGATATCCCCCAGGACTCCATCCATCATCTCTTTAGGAGCATGCCCCAACGTTGTCAGGCATGCATACAAGCATATGGGGGCCATACAAACTACCAAGTACGATTTTGAGTTGCTACAATGAAATTTCAGCAAAACGGACTAGTTTGCCGCATCATTTTTTCACTTGATTTTCTGGGTGTATTTGAATTCAGCCCTCTGTAGGTTGATAATTTTAATTTCCATCAAACGATGTGGCATCCTTTCGTTCCTAACACATTACCCAATATATATCAGTATAGATATCTAGCATGATTCTTTTTTCTATTGAGATCTGATGTGTTTTCAAAGTGTTCCTTTATTTTTTTTGAGCAGTTTATAATATGTGTTTTGGAATATATTGATATATCATTAATGGAACATTTTCACCCTTCTATAAGTTGTGAGCCATAAACACATCCATTTTGCCTCTCTACTGAATGGTGACAGTAATTGTTACAAATACTCTAATTCAGTGATTATCAGAGAAACAATTAGAAGCATTCATGCAAAAATGTTATTTAAATTTGAACAAATGGTTACAATATAGAGCAACATGACAACATCTCAGTTGTAATATATTGAAAATGTATTTTCCCCAGTGGGATCTAATGTGTTTTCAAAGTGTTCCTTTAATTGTTTTGAGCAGTTTATATATATAACTTTATATATATATATGTAGACACACACACTTTGCTTTGTTTGCTCGAGAAGGCTGAACAGTGCAAAATATGGTGCTTCACTAAAGCTTCAGCTAAATGATTCTCATTAAAGAAAATTTACATAAAAGCAGATAACTATTGTGAGAAGGCAACTCAGAAAACAGCCACAGTCACTTCTGTTTCATTCCCACACTCTGTTAAAAAGCTATGATTAGAAACAGTTGCATCTCTGCATTAAGGGTGACTGGGGCACTTTCCTCGACTGCAAAAATTAAATAAGTAGTAATGTCACCTCAATAATTCAATGTATTTTTAAAAACGCTTACAGCAAACTCAGCTTCATCATAATCAAAATTTTCAAATTTTCCATGATATGCTCAATCAAATTTCTTGTATCAATCCATTGGTTGTATAGTTGTAATGTAGCTTAGAGGAATACATCAATCACATAGATGAATTATCTACTGTACGATCTGGAACTTTACCCATAAAACAAAAATGAAATTTCTGAATATCCATTTGCATTGCTGCTTTTGGTGTTGAGTATTTGTTTGACCTTGGCATTGTAATATCTTTAAATGCTATCCTTTGATGATTGTATTGTATGTTATTAGACCTTTACTTTGTCTGTGTTGTTTTGTATTTGGCTGACATTATACCATTACTGGTGCTGGTATTCTAATACATAGTGAAATGTAATGGTCTCTTTCTTGCTACCTCAAGTAAAGTTTACTGGATACTTTCCAGTGCTGCCATCCTGATCTTCTACAAGGCTACAACGATATTTTTTCTGCTATATACCCTGCCTGCACATTTATGCAACAGCTCATTAGTGGTCCAAATCTGTGAGCTGACCCACACCAGGATCCTTCCCGATATCAGCGGCCATATACCCATGGCCAAAGTATTTAAGAATTGGGTCATGTATGTTCTACTTGTTAAGTGTTTGGTCCTCTTTCTTTCTCTCCCATACACACACACATACACAATTCTACAGCACAGCTTCTCAAGATGGTTCTGTCTCTTCTGACAGCCTCTCTCTTTCAGGTCCATGTGGACCAACCATAATTTTCATTCCAAAAACACTACTGACCGAAAGCAATAAACAATAAATTTTGGACCTCCCAGTTCTCATGATAGATATAAAGAGAGGCACAATCATATTATGCCTTACCTACTTTGCTTATGGTCATGCAAAGGACTATAATTGCTAGACTATTTTTTTGGAATATTCAAATGGGCTTTAAGGGTAAAAGGAACTGTCTATGATATGGAGAGCCTATGTCCAGTTTGCAGTGTGGTATGTACTTTTCCAATTTCTCCTTTTCCCGTTTTGGTTTTGAAATAAAGTCTGAAAATGCACAGAAACAAACAAAAAGAACTCAAAACTGGACTGTTTTCACAGTAATTACAATGTTTATCTGAAAACAACCCCTACATTTACAGAGTAAACGTCACTGGGATTAAAAATCAATTTTTGTTGCACAGTAGGGGGATGAATCATATGTGTGATTTACACATGTGGGTTTGCATATGAGTAGATTAATCAACCTAGGTATCAAATGAAGCCTAAAAAACAAGTAGTACTTATGCATTACATCAGGTATGTCAGAAAAGCTTAGCTATATACAATTGCTCTGAAATAAAGTAGGCAGATGTTCAGATCCAGTATTTGATTAGCTTTTAATCACGTATACTTTTTGTACCTTTTTAATGCTAAATCTGTATATTTATCAAGTATACAAACAAAAGAAGTGAACAGGTAGCTAGATGGCCTAGAGCCATACATCTTTAACAACTTTATAGTACCTAGAGTACCCAGAGGTGTATTTTTGTTGGCCTTGTCGCATTTCAATTATATTTATACATATAAAAGGCAAAGCCCTTACTGACTCATCACTGATTCTCCTACTTTCCATATACTGTAGGTGGGATGCTGACATTTCGTGTGCTCATTCCTTGCAGTGTACTTACAAAAGTCAGGTATGTTTCATGTCCTATTGCAACACCCAAGGGGGGGAAATGGGTGTACCCCCTAAACTGTATATATACTGTAGATAGGGGAAACCCCTCCTCACTATTTATGCAACTTCCAATATACTTAGGAAGCCCAAATTTCCCATGCTCATCCTTTACACTGTACTTACAAACTTTAAGTATGTTTCATTTCGCGCCATGCCCCGTAACGAACTTTCTAAAGTAATGTCTTCTTGTTGGCGGTTCTCACCATTATGCTGTAAGGAACTTTCGGAACTGACCTCTCCGTTTGGCAGTTTCATTCCTTATTTCCGTTAACAGAGGATTTATTTCACGGCAGAGACGCATAAGGGCCGCCCCCGGTCCCCCATCTTTTTCCACATGCCTGCTGACCGCACACCTACCACGTGGTTGACTCCCTGCCTATATATATTAACGACATCCCACGCTCATGTGCCTCATCACTCGCTTCCTTACTTTCCTCAGCTGTTCATCATGCTCACTGCTCCCTTCTTCTTTAGTCCACCTCTTCAAGCCTGTTATTGTTCGCCTTACTTAATGTATTCTTGCTGGCAACTCCTGCCTTTTTATTTACTCCACTGCTTCAAGCCTGTTATTATTGGCCTCGCTTCATGTCATCCTGCTGGTGACTCCCACCTTTTCGTTTACTCCACCGCTTTACTACAAAACTTACAACCAGAAAAACTTCGTAACGGCACCAGGCTTCAGATCAAATCTCTGCACAAGAACCTCATTGAGGCAACTGTCTTCACTGGAACTGGCTCAGGAGAGACTGTATTTATTCCTTGCATCCCTCTCATACCCTCTGACCTCCCATTCCAACTGAAACGCCTCCAATTTCCAGTAAGGGTCTGCTTCGCTATGACAGTAAATAAGTCACAGGGCCAGACTCCAAAACAGGTCGGCATTGACTTGACACAAAATTGCTTCTCTCATGGCCAACTGTACATTTCATGCTGAAGAGAAAGCTCACCAGGCAGCTTGGTCATTTTACAGCCCTAGGGAAGAACTGCAAACGTTGCTTACAAAGAGATCCTTACATCCTAAAAATGTGCATTTCTCATACACAACATTTACAATCATAAACTCTTTACAATCATCAAGTTCACTGTCAATACCAAAATAAGCCTACGACAATTACATTCACAATCATGTTACGTTATTTTTAAAATATTTCCTTTTCTTTTTCATAACTTCTTTAACACACTATTTCTCTGCTGCGAAGCGTGGGTATTTTGCTAGTTTTATTATATTATATACTGCACATTTATCATACACATATTTTGTGTTTTACAATTAGTTTGAATATTTTTGCATTGAATGTATCATTATTTTAATTTATTATTTCTCATTTATATATTATTTTTAAATTAGAAAACCTGTATCACTCTAGGGCAATACACTAAAGACACCACATAAAAAGATGAACAGAAAAAAATGAATTTAGACTTTCACAAAAACACTGCATTCAAATTAACATATCTACTACTAAAAAACTAAAACAAAAAAAAAAAAAACAATGACTCACAGGAATCATCCAGTTTGCCAAGTCTCCATACTTCGATACCTGCATTGCTCCCAGCATGGTTAAATTGACGTGGCCCCTACAGAGAAAAAAAAAAAAAGAAAATTAAACTTTTCATTTTGCAAACACCACATCATTTTGTATATTTTATGTTACATAGTTCTATTCAAACTAAGCACTATCACAAAGTCCATAAATGTTGCAGTTACAATTGCATTCAAGAAGGAAACTACTTCTTCACAGAAATAGGAATAAAAAAAAAAAAATCAAGGATGAGATCTTGACTTTTAGCTGACCAGGTAAGTCTTTTCTCTTCTGTAACACTGTAGTGTTTTATATATACACCATCTTTTCCCTGATTTAAATTGTGGGTTATACATATTTTTGCAGTAAATGGGATTGCGTACTATACAAGAATGCAAGTTATCTAGATATTTGTAAACACAATCCTTGTTCTCTCTGCAATGAATGATTACCAGATGAAATATACAAGATTTAATTTTGTGCTGTACAGGATCACAATCTGTTATTAGAAACACCAAATTAAAAAAGTTAGTTTTGTTCTTTGTGACCCTAGGCTTCACATTGATGATTCATGAAAAGATACTAATCAGGAAATGTTTCCAGTGATTATTTTGTTTGGCAGTTTTTAAATGAATCATCTGCTTGCAGCCTGCTCTAACCTGTTGAGTGTCTTACATTATGTTCATAAATAATTAGAATCAAAATCATAACAATGGTAATTCCAACAAATCTTGATTGAAAATGTAACACTTTCTTGAACAAAACAGAAAAGCCATAAAAACGTTCATTAGAATATTTGTAGCTACCAGTATGTGGTGAGCACCCCTCCCAAAACAATACCAAAATTAAAAAAGTAGGGATAAATATTTCAAAATAACTTTTTTTCTAAGACTGTATGTAGTGGGATTAGGATGCAAGATGTAGTTACCGTGAAGCAGATACGCAGTACAAATATAAACAGCTGCAAGTACATCAGATGAGTTAAAGAGAGGTTTTACTTTTGTGCACAGCAAAAACCCCAATGTTAAATTAACAGATAAAATGCAGAAATGAAGAGAACAGTCTCTTACAGAATCCACTTACTAATTTAATACTATAAAAGTGAATTTAACACTGGTGGTTTATTTAACTAAGTAATACAAAGCATTTTATTCTTCACTCACATTTAATGTCATTCTGTAGTTTGTTCTCTTTTGTTGGTCAGAGATTCTTTTAATTGTAGAAACATTGTTCAATCTCTTGGACACAAAGTGGTATGACTCGAACATCCAGCTGCCATACTCACAATGACACCTTTGAATGCAACAAGTCTCCAAACTGGACTTAAACTTACTGCTTACATGTGCATGTAATAATATAGTAGCAGTCAAACTGCATACAGAAGAGTAAGGCAGGGATAATTACCTCGCACCCGGAAGTGCAGCATCCACAAGTTAAGAGCCATTAGTAATGTGAAGTTTCTCAGTAACACAACATTTCTCAGTAGCAACAAATTATCAGTTACACAAAGAATATTAGTTATTTTATTACAAAATGCAGCTTGCGACAGCACTGTTGTTCACTAATAAATAACTTTTATAGGTAGCAATGAGACAGGTTACAAACAGTGCAATAATTTGCATGCAGGCTATGGTCAGCAGTACTGTAGGTTAATTTGTTCAGGTGTTGTGTTTATATTATTTTTAACGAAAATGTGCACACGAGTCTTATTTTTACTGTGCTTTAATACAAAAAAAATCTGAAGGTAAATATAAAAAAATTACATACAGAATAAAAAAGTTTATTTTGATAAGGTATTTCTAATTTCTGTACCATACTAATTTATTGATGCTGATGATTGAACAGTATAGCTGAAACAAGCCAAAAGAATGCAGCAATATATATATATATTTTGGCAGCTTTACTATAGGTAGTAAAACAATTACAGGGAGATAATGCATAGACAGTTATGAAAACTGCTTAGGAAACACTCTCAGTATTCACAAAGAAAGCCCACAGAGGCTTAAAACCACTTACTGCCAAAAAATAAATGCCTTCCTTTAGAAAAATGTGAATAACAAAAAAAAATTCACTGAACCTATGATTGCCAGCAATTAGTTTCACCCATGAAACACGTGGCCCAACTGCTTTGCCTGCATCGACAGCGTAATACAAATAATGTAACAGAGGAAAGTGTTGTAAAAGCTGTAAAGCTTTTAGAATTTAAAGAACCCAATTAACATTTAAATACGGATGTCTGGCCAGAAACTGATAATACAAAATGTCATATTTGTACAAACAGAAAAACATTGCTAATAATGTATTTGCTCTCCTCATTTAAGGCAGTGTTTTTGTTCCTTAAAGCAGCGAATAAAACTAAGTTCCTAATTTGATACTGCAATAAAATAAAATCAAGACCACCCAGGGTTCTTTGTTTTTGGTGAGTTGAATTTGAAGGTATATCATGGATTTTATTAATTACATTTTTTACATGAAGATTTTTATTTTTTGAACATAGTTCTGCATACTCAGCTGTGAGGAATCAATACCTAGAGATGTCTCTTCTGCAGTACTATTCACCTTTATGGAGAATACTGTATTACTTTTATTCTGGTTTGTTCTTGTTTAAGTAGTTTTTCATCTGGCTCAATCCTTTTCTGCCACAACACCACCAAAATACAATACATTTTTAACTAGGGCTTGGCATGCACCTTACCTTGTTATAGTTCCAAACAAGCTGAAAACTTGTGTCTTATGTAATCTGAAATCATTGCCACTCAAGTTGTTACGCAGTTTCTCTTTATAATATTTTTTCTATTTTATTTATTGCTTACACATGTCCTATTAAAATTTATTTTTGTGCATCAACTGCACAGGTGTCATGTTCAGTGAACTAAATTGTTAAGAAAAACATTCAAACAAATTATGAATGTAATTGAATAAAAAAAACCAATCACAGCATTGACATAAACATAAAAAAAAAATTAAAAACTTCCAAAGATCACTAAAACCTACTGTAAAGAGAGTGACATGACTGGGAAACTTACACCACCAAAAATGGATTATGTGGAATGAGTAAAGGCAATTGAAATTATGACACACATGTTAATAAAGTGGGAGCCAACAAGAACTCTGGAGCAACACAAAATAAATTAAAGCCTTCTGTAAGAGACAAGGAAGATGTTTATGTGACAAACATAATTTTGAATAAAACAACATTCCTTGCTGTTAGCATTGAATTTCTGGTAATCAGTGCTTAGACACTGATATTGATGGCTAACTGATTTTATCCATACATCCTTAGAAGAAATAAGTTAACCGCCTGCAATACCTGTTCTTTTAGTAGTATTTTCCAGACAAATATATTCTATGAATAATATACTTCAATCACAAAGACACAAAAGAGACATAAACAATACTGTGACATAAAACTGAAAAAATAAATTCAGAAACTACACTGCAAGGATTTGTAAATAAATAACAAATTAATACATCTTTCACTGTTCTATTGCTTTAAGACTGATTTCAACTGGTGTAATACGGAGTTCTAGTTATTTCACTGCAACTCAAGCATACTGTTCTTTTAGCAAATAGAATAACTACCCATTTACTATCCCATCTATACATAATCTGAAGCTTGTCAACGACTAACTTAATTTATCACCCAAAGGTCTTAGGACTAGTTCACAACCATTAATATTTGTTATGGACATCGCAAGGATATTCAGAAAACTAATAAGTGAAATCAACTGGGACATGGTACTGACCAAGAACAAACAAAAACTTTAGTCAGGGAAACAAGCAAAAAGTCAGCAGCTAGAACATCTAAAAACATCTTTGACCAAACTGGACCACGAAACCAGACATGTAATTAACAAGTTAAATGAGGAATTTAAAACCAAAAGAACCTATGAATATTTCAGACTGGGTTATCCCTAACTAAAACACAAAGTTTTCTTCATTTTAGAAATGTATTTCAAAGAGATATTTATTTGGACAAGGGTGTTGTCATCTTAAAAAATGCTGATGCGGTGATATTATGTGCTATATCACTGCTGGTCACATCGTAGCAATGAGACATCATTGCTATAAAACAGCAAGATGGTGTTGCCTGTAAAAAAACTTCATGAATCAAAATGGCGTGGAGGTTGTTTCACAAACAGTAACAATAAATAATGATAAAAAGATTAAAATAAATATAAAAGCAAAATTCATATATGCTAGAAGAGATCTGGACATTAGTGACGCCAGAATGTAACACCATCAAGGTGTCGTACATAATATAGTGAAAGATTTTGATTGCTATAACAGTGGAAAAAGGAGATTCCCAATATAAAACTAGGCCTTTAAAAGGGTAATTGGTAGATCAGTTTTTTCAGGATACCAATTTAGTGTATTGTTCACACATATCCTCATACTGTTAATTCACAGTTAAATTTCTAGTATAGCCTGTAAATGTAAATGAGACTTAAGTTTTATTATACTGTGCTATATTGAATAGTATGGACTAATTTTATGCACGGCTAATTCTTTGAAAACTGTGTGTTTTCACAAAATTTTTGGATCAGTTCTGCATTTTAAAGAACTAAGGCAGTGATAATGTGGAGTATTTATGTGTGTAAAGAGCACAGTCTGAAACAAATTCAAGATTGCTTTCCGAAATAAAATACTTGGTCTTGTTTAAATCAAGATTTCTCTGAACTAGCCTGGTATAAAGAGCACTGTATAAAATTAAAAAGGAAATAATTACAGAACTTTTTACAAATAATCTTCAGCCAGTGTCATACTGTTCCACAAAATCTGTAGAATTTACCTATAATAAGAAATATGAGGAATCTATAAGAGAAAATCTGCCAAATATTTTCACAAGAGTTTTTTTTTTTAAGTTTTTACTCTATTTGAGATGTCTTCAGGAAAACTGAATTTTCCTTCCAGTATCCTAGAAGGAAAAGTGTGACAAAATTCAAAATAATCAGTCTACTGGCCACCGAGTTGTTTTATACAAACCGACAGAAAAAGACATACATGGTGACATACTATATAAGAACACACTTTAAAAGTATACATTAGTTATTGTTAACTGGAGTGTGTAAACTGAACAAAACATGAGTGAAAAATACTGGGTGTTTGACTATGTCCTGTAACAGTGTGCAATTTAATTCTCATTCTCTCTGGGATATACACTTGTTACACGTAATGGAAATGGTAGATTTACAAAATGTACGGATGTACCGTTTTAACACTGGGTGCTTTCTTGTCCTACCAATATTTTATTTATCCTCTATACTGTCTAGAATTATGTGTCATGTTAACTGAGTTACTAAGGAAACACAAGTGAATCATAGTATAAATGGTCTTTAACTAACAAACTGTAGGTGGTAATTAAAATGTGTGGTCACATGTGAAAACCAAAAAAACTATTTTATTACAAAAATATATTTGCTCTACACAATTTAAGCCTAATTCTAATTAATTTTTAGAAAAAAAAACTCTTAGTATTAATACCTGAAAAGAAAAAAAATCTACAAATCAAATTTATAACCAAAAACCTATAATTAATTATAAAGTGGACAATTATCATTAGTATTTCTACTTACAACTGTTAACAGTTATAGTGAAAAACTTTATTTTGCGATCCATCCATCCATTATCTAACCCGCTATATCCTAACCACAGGGTCACTGGGGTCTACTGGAGCCAATCTCAGCTAACAAAGGGTGCAAGGCAGGAAACAAACCCCGGGCAGGGCGCCAGCCCACTGCCGGGCACACACACACCCACACACCAAGCACACACTAGGGACAATTTAGGATCACCAATTCATCTAACCTGCATGTCTTTATTTTGTTAGTGATCAAGAAATAGACAGTAACACAACTGGTCACTGCTTAAACAATGGTCATAACAAACTAGATTTAGTTACTAACATTTAATTTTCTTTTTTAATCTTCTTATTCTGAGCACGGTCACAGTAGTAAGATACTGCTTTCATCAGACCAAACTTCCCTAACCAAGGTCCATTATAGGAAATTACCAAATTAATTAAAAGAAATATCCTCAACAGACCACAGGTCATTCCTGAAGTAGGCTTCCATTGCAGCATTCTTACTTATCACTTCAACTTGCTCATTTCTATCAACAGAAACATCAATTTTAGTCCAGTGTCCTTATGAATTTTTTAACCTCTTCAGCTTTTCATGTGACCTCTGAAACACTGTAGATGAACCTTATTCTTTTGCTTGCCCCATAACCTCATTCTTTCAAATTGTGATCACACACGTTTGAAAGCATGGGCTAGAAAAAGAATGTACATAAAGCAACCACCTGATAACCAATGCAACACCTCCTGTACCCTGTAGCCACTGCACAGACTAGTTGGTATCTCCCATAATCAGCTCTGACCACACTTGTTAAGAAGCTTCTCAGGTGTTTAAAATGTCTTCATTTTAGACAGGTGCTGCAGCATCAAGTGCAAGAAGTAAACTATTTGTTTCTGGGGTAAGAACATGACTTTGGATGTGAAGGGGATACTTATTAATCCAACTGTGTTACACTTTCTTACAGATCATTCCAGCTCACAATGAACATCAAGCAAATCAGGCCAACAGTAAATATATTATTTACCCTATACAGCTCCAGGTACCTCACTCCCAAATAAACAAGGGTTGAGCTGGGAGAACTTTTTGCCCTTTCTGCGGCGGTGGGGGGAAGAGAGAGCAGAATGCTTTCTGCTTGTGTTGATCAATGCATTTACAAAACAAAAGACGCTGAATGGAGAGGTGCGAAGGGATTTAAGGTGGGCTGGCATTACGAGTTTTTTCGTAAGCTTCAGGAATTCTAGTGTTAAGCAATTAACATGTTGATCTAGGCAGAGACTGAAGACGTTACAAACCTCTAGGCAAATCAAAATAAAATCAAATATGGTCAGAGATTCCTAACTACTGCCTGCTTCTTTTATGCTTTCAGTACCTTATAGTTGCACCTACACCCTGTAGCAACAATGACTTGTACAAACCGGATTCCAAAAAAGTTGGGACACTAAACAAATTGTGAATAAAAACTGAATGCAATGATGTGGAGATGGCAAATGTCAATATTTTATTTGTAATAGAACGTAGATGACAGATCAAATGTTTAATCCGAGTAAATGTATCATTTTAAAGGAAAAATATGTTGATTCAAAATTTCACGGTGTCAACAAATCCCAAAAAAGTTGGGACAAGTAGCAATAAGAGGCTGGAAAAAGTAAATTTGAGCATAACGAAGAGCTGGAAGACCAATTAACACTAATTAGGTCAATTGGCAACATGATTGGGTATAAAAAGAGCTTCTCAGAGTGGCAGTGTCTCTCAGAAGCCAAGATGGGTAGAGGATCACCAATTCCCACAATGTTGCGCAGAAAGATAGTGGAGCAATATCAGAAAGGTGTTACCCAGCGAAAAATTGCAAAGACTTTGCATCTATCATCATCAACTGTGCATAACATCATCCGAAGATTCAGAGAATCTGGAACAATCTCTGTGCGTAAAGGTCAAGGCCGTAAAACCATACTGGATGCCCGTGATCTGTTGCCCTTAAACGACACTGCACCACAAACAGGAATGCTACTGTAAAGGAAATCACAGAATGGGCTCAGGAATACTTCCAGAAACCATTGTCAGTGAACACAATCCACCGTGCCATCCGCCGTTGCCAGCTGAAACTCTACAGTGCAAAGAAGAAGCCATTTCTAAGCAAGATCCACAAGCTCAGGCGTTTCACTGGGCCAGGGATCATTTAAAATGGAGTGTGGCAAAATGGAAGACTGTTCTGTGGTCAGACGA
The DNA here is from genome assembly GCF_016835505.1 of Polypterus senegalus. Taxonomy (NCBI): domain Eukaryota; kingdom Metazoa; phylum Chordata; class Cladistia; order Polypteriformes; family Polypteridae; genus Polypterus; species Polypterus senegalus. The sequence continues at coordinate 52,212,366 of NC_053160.1, read as the reverse complement.
GTCACGATTCAAAGTTCTTTTTGGAAATCTGGGACGCCATGTCATCCGGACCAAAGAGGACAAGGACAACCCAAGTTGTTATCAAAGCTCAGTTCAGAAGCCTGCATCTCTGATGGTATGGGGTTGCATGAGTGCGTGTGGCATGGGCAGCTTGCATGTCTGGAAAGGCACCATCAATGCAGAAAAATATATTCAGGTTCTAGAACAACATATGCTCCCATCCAGACGTCATCTCTTTCAGGGAAGACCCTGCATTTTTCAACAAGATAATGCCAGACCACATTCTGCATCAATCACAACATCATGGCTGCATAGGAGAAGGATCCGGGTACTGAAATGGCCAGTCTGCAGTCCAGATCTTTCACCTATAGAGAACATTTGGCGCATCATAAAGAGGAAGGTGCAACAAAGAAGGCCCAAGACGATTGAACAGTTAGAGGCCTGTATTAGACAAGAATGGGAGAGCATTCCTATTTCTAAACTTGAGAAACTGGTCTCCTCGGTCCCCAGACGTCTGTTGAGTGTTGTAAGAAGAAGGGGAGATGCCACACAGTGGTGAAAATGGCCTTGTCCCAACTTTTTTGGGATTTGTTGACACCATGAAATTCAGAATCAACATATTTTTCCCTTAAAATGATACATTTTCTCAGTTTAAACTTTTGTTCCGTGATTTACGTTCTATTCTGAATAAAATATTAGAAGTTGACACCTCCACATCATTGCATTCAGTTTTTATTCACGATTTGTATAGTGTCCCAACTTTTTTGGAATCCGGTTTGTACCTTGCCCTGGTTCCTCTAGGCCTGAGACCAGTAACAATTGGGGGCTTGTCCAGGATCACCACACTATTGTGGAGACAGTTGTCACTAGGCCTGGGAAATCAGGTTGGGAAGTTTCAGGGAGGACTCCTACAAATGTGTCATCTAGAGAGCTTCAGGTACAGAAGGGAGATAACAACCTTCAGAATGCAAAAGTTGCTGACCTGAGATATCCAAAGTTAATTAATATTGAGGAATTACAATCAACTCACACTGCTTCAAGTATGCAAGATGGAGAAGGAGATGAAACTGCAGAACTGACACAACTAGGTGATTATTCCCCTTTTGATTATGTTATGGGTGACAGGCTGAGAAATGAGGTGGACAAAGAAATGTCACACTTGCTTTACCTCCAGGATATGATATCACAACTCCTAACTGGAAAAGATTTCACCACAGCTAGTAGTGAGGATTGTGCAGGTGACATCACTACAGGACAGAAACAAAAAAAACAAAATCTGAACATTTGGCACAGACTTGTAAGTCAACAAGAACTCTAGGGACATGGATCTGGTTGTGAAACGTATGCAAGGAGTTCAAAATCCATGGTGGGCAAATCTATGATGAGGGTTCTGAAATTTCATACAGTAACCTTAGCAAACAAAGAGATGTAGGATTACATGAATGATTTACCGAGTTAGAAGTTATCAGTTCTATTCTGAAAATAGTTAAACCTGGTATCTACAAAAGATTTCATATCAGAAGGGATGACTTCATGGTGGAATTTCTTAGGTTACACATTAAGGATACAAGCAACACAGAATAGTTTTAGGAGATGAGTAATACAAAACAAGAAGATAGGGAAACACCTGAACAATTCGTATATCAGATAATGGGTTTTTGCCAGCGTGTGATTAGTCCTGGGCATATTCCAGCAAACCCTTCATCAAGAACTGAATGAAAGAATAACAGGACAAGCAAAACATCAAACCATTTCTCACTGACCTGAAGGTGACTGACGATGTAATTCTGTAAGAGATAACTATATCTACCAGGGAGGAAACATTTCAGTTAGAAAAAGGATGCATTGTAGCTTGGTGCATATGGGGCTGCATAGTCACAGAGTGCAAGAATCAGTGGAACCATGGACCACAGGGCAGTGGAAGAAGGTGGCTTGGTCTGATGAATCACATTTTCTTTTAGATCATGTGGATAGGTAGGTGCATGTGTGTTGTTTATCTTGAAAATGATGGCAACAGGATGCTCTCTGGGAAAAAGGCAATCTGATGGAGGCAGTGTGATGCTCCGGTCTATATTCTGCGGGAAAAACTTGGGTCCAGGTTTTTATATGGATGTGACTTTCAGACATACAGCCTACCTAAAGATTGCTGCATACCATGTACACCCCTACATGGCAACGGTATTCCCTGATGACAGTGGCTTCTTCAAGCAGGATTATGTACCCCGAAACACTATAAAAATTGATCAGGAATGATTTTAGGAACATGACAAATGTTCAACATATTCACTTCTTCTTTACCTCTCAATTTTTAGGATTAATTCCGGTTTTGGAAAAAAACAATAAAAGTAGTGAATATTTGGTAGAATGACAAAAAGTACAAAGCCTTTTCAAAATATCATTCTGGAGTGACACAGCTCAATACCTAGATTGTGACAGTATGATGTTGCAATTTATTTTATCACTGGTAATTTTCAGGGAACTGGTATTTTTTAATTTGGAGTAGGTGTGGAGAATGGCATTTGGGTGTTAGACTGTTTAATATGTATTTCTTGTAGCCTGAAGTAAACTTTCCAGTCAATAGACTCACAAACACCAAGAAATTGATGTCCTTCGCCAAAAATGTTTTGATGAGCAAGGACATTTTTCCATTTCTCCAACCAACCGTATTTTTACATTTCAAAATGTCTTAAGAGTTAAAATTATCCAGACAATGTAAAAGTCCTATCAACAGACAGACAGATAGATGGATAGATAGACAGATAGATAGCCATTTGCAGCCTTAACTGCCTGGCCAGTACTTGGATGTGATACAAACCAGGAAAAGCTTGGGTTGGTACTGTTGGTGAGACCAGCAGGGGTCGCTTACCCTATGGTCTGAATGTGGAACCTAATGCTTCAGTACACTGACAGGGACAATGTGCTATAAAAATGATGCCACCTTTCAGATGAGACATAATATCGAGGTTCTGTCTCTGAGGCCATAAAAGAACCCTGGGCATCTTCCACAAACACTATGGTTTATCCCAATGTCCTGGGTAAATTGCCCACCATGGTTTGGCCTTTCTGCCCCCCTAATCGTCCCCAGTCTCTAACTTGCTAACAATCTCTAACTCCTTTACTATCAAACAGCTAATGTGTGGAGAGTGTACTGGCTGCCTTTGTATCATTCAGGTGGTTGCTGCACATTAGTGATAGTTGAAGTGGTACCCTCACTCACTTTGTAAAAACGCTTTCAGTAGTGAGAAAAGCGCTAAATAGATAAAGAATCATTAAATTATTATTACTAACCATGAGTGGGCAATATACTGGTTGATCCTGTAAACATGATGAAAATGTTCTTCTATTATGCCGCACTCTCTACACGGCAAAAAAGCTAAGGGCCCCAGTTGACAACCCCGAGGCACAGGATCCAGTCTTACCCTCTGAAAATGACCATTAGACCATAGAGGGTGTGTCACTTGCTCACAAACAAATGCATCCTTATCTGCCCTCAGAGCCCTCACAGCTGTCTTAGTTTCCAGTACAGACTGCAGTTACTATTAAACCATGCAGCGGGACTCCTCTTGATTATATCCAGGGTGCCCTGTAAGATGAAATACCTCCTGGGAACACCGGCAACACCAACACAACCCTCAGGAACCTTCAGTGTTCTTGTCACAAAAGGTCTCCCACATCAAATTAGGTTCAGCAGTTACACCCAAGTCTGCAAGTTCTTCACACAAACTGTATGCAAACTCATTAGAAACATGCCTGATCTTGGACGTCTAGCCAGGTAAAGCCTCATTTTCCTAGAAGGTTGTAGCCTACTGGATGTAAGCTGAATCTTCAGAGCAAAAACAACAAGTCTGTGGTCAGAATTCACAAACTGAGCACTTCTAATGACCCTGCAGTTCTGCCCACGAGGATGTGATTAGTTTCCTTCACCGCACCACCAGTTTTTGAGTACCAAGTCCAACAGTGCAGCTCAGGGCGCTGGAACCAGGATACAGCGATCTGCAGCCCCTGACCTTTTGCAAAGTCAAGGAACATGAAGCCACTTTCACAATGGTTGCCAGACCTGTGGGGACCAACAATGTTCATAACCAGCCCTGTCAGTGCCAGTGGTCGCACTGAAGTCACCAATGCCCAGAGGAGTGTCACCTCAAGGGCACCTATCTACCACCGAGCACAGTTTTAAATAAAATGTTTCTCTCACCATGACATCAATCACTGCATTCGGAGCACAAACTTAGACAACAGACAAGGCACCGAGAGAGTGCCTTAATCAGAATATCATAATACACTTATTGAAAGGAGTGACATTGGACACCATTGGAAGAAGCCAATCTGCCACAACAACAGCTACTCCCCAAATATGACAGCCATTAGAGCGACTAGACCAATGAAAGGTGTACCCACCTACAGAGATCTGGCCAGTCCCAGGTCTGCACATCTCAGAGAGTGCCTCCAACAACAGAGGAAGATGATCATCATGCTAGACAGACAAAACGTTCAACACACACACAACAGATGGGCCATCTCAAATTGGGACCCAAGTGCTGCCGTGCAGCAGGCGATGCCTCAGGATCACACCAGTTACGATCCCCAACAAGCCTGACCCCATTGGCTCTCCGGCAGTTTTAACTCTTCCGGGGATGAGGCCCTTGAGGACTTTCCCCATCCATGCAAGCATCCTTCCCATGGTTGGCTACAGCAGAGCTACTCACGCTGAGAGCAGAAGCAGTCTCGTCTGCCGTTTCAGAGATGTGTGACAAGTTTACAGTGCCTGGAGTGGCGATCTTGCCACCAACCCACAAGTTTTCCCTTCAAGTTGGAGGACCACTTGCAGGGTCCGATGCAGTTAAAAAAAACTGCGCAAAACTTGCAAACATGTTTAACCATAAACTACATAATGCGCAAATCAGTGCAAGGAAACAAGAAATGTGATTAGCAACTTAAAGGTAATATTTTTTATGTATAGACTTGTATGCTGTATGTAACAAGTGTGTCTACACCTTTAAGAGTATTACAAGAGCAAAATTAGGGTCTAACATACTTGGTGAGTCTATGCAAACAGGAAGATACAGTTGTGCTTGAAAGTTTGTGAACCCTTTAGAATTTTCTATATTTCTGCATAAATATGACCTAAAACATCATGAAGTCCTAAAAGTAGATAAAGAGAAACCAGCTAAACAAATGAGACAAAAGTATTATACTTGGTTATTTATTTATTGAGGAAAATTATAGAATATTACATATTTGTGAGTGGCAAAAGTATGTGAGCCTCTAGGATTAGCAGTTAGTTTGATGGTGAAATTACAGTCAGAGTTCACAGACTTTCAAGCACAACTGTAGAACACTAAGAAGTCTTGTTTGTTTACCAGTGGTGGAGTGAGTGAATGTGAGAGCAGGAGAATGAAATAAGGAAGCTTTACTTTTATCAATTTGAGGGAGGTAAATACCTGCTATTAAACTTATTTGAACAGCAGAGTGTATATAAGTTTTTTAGAGGTGTGTCTGTGTGCACAATTAATCAGTATTACACTGTTAAAAGGTGTAAGGAAGAGTAAGAGTTTTAAAGGTAAAGAAGGCAGAAGGTTTGAAATAAGGTGGCCTTTTAAGGTAGAGAAGACAGACATACGGTAAAGTAGTAGTTATAATCTAATCACATGGTAACATGTTGCATGTTGATTAGCAAATGCAAGTAAGGATTTTACTCTAAATTGTACCCATGACAGTACTACCCACGTAAATCTATTATTTAAAAAATGTTTCAGTCTTAAAAGCATATACAAATTCATTATACCAGTATCTTGCAAAATTATACCATGATATGAATTGCCAGTCAAAGCTCCTACTATTAGCTTCAACTGTATACTTTTCCTAAATATGGAGTACATAAAGACCTGTTACTAATAATCACCTCTCCAAGCATTTACATATGGTTACAGCTGGAGACTATCCTTGAATTAATGTTCAAAAGACAGGAATCAGTACATAAGAGGACCTCAGGCCACTGGCCAGCTGAACATTAATGGCATGTCACAAAATAGAGTAAGGTATAAAAACTATAAGTTGAAATGTATTAGCCATAATGTTAAATCAAGAATATTTAAGCTCATTGCCTATTCACTGTGCAGCCTCCATCTCCCACATCTTCAAATAAATCTGTAAGTACCGTACTTATGTGCAGACCAGAAACATTAACCAGGTTTCCATCCAAGGAGTTTTTGCGAAAAAATATTTACCGCTTCAAATTTTAGCTGATGGAAATGCTAATTATCGATAAAATGTTGTACATGTCGACATAATATTTTTCCGTTTAACTTTAGCGCATAAATTCCATATCGATACTTCAGATGTCGCAAAAACTACATTGGAAACACTTTTTGTCGGAAAAAAAGGGCTTTAACGCAAATAAATGTGTCACATGATACATTTTCATCACGTGCAATCAAAACAAGATAGCAGAGCGGTTTGCATGGTCTGATGAAGAGACTCGTTATTTCTCGTGATGAGCCAATGCAGTAGCGGATAGGCTGGGTCTCCTGCTACTAAAAGGGGTACCTGAACTCCCTCCACATCAACTGTAACCTGGGGGTGTCTCTCAGTATGTCTAAATAATACAAAAACCGCAAAGGTAATTTACTGTGCCAAAATATTTAATAAACCGTGTGCTTCATTATCTAAACATTTTTTTCTTATTATTAAATGGCAGATGTTTTAGCATATATGAGAAATTCTCTCATTAATATTAACTTTAGATTTTTTGATTAAACGTCGTTATTTTGTATTAATTCAAATTTCAGTTTTAATTAAATGCCTTAAGGGAAGCAGGTTACAGTACTAATTCAGTTGTTATCGCATTGAGAAGGGATGTTGAAAGGTAGGCTCACCTGTACAGATCCGATGCTGCAAACACAGCTGCATCATGGACACTTCCAGGAGTGCCAATGCAAATGTCTCGTTTCATGCACCTGTCATCAACAAGGGCCTGGAGAACAATTGATGGCCACCCTTTGCGATTAATGTAATCGCGGTAGCCTTCCGTCGGGGGAAGAATAGGCACATGCGTGCCATCCAGCGCACCGTAAATCTGTGGCACCAAGGAATTGCGGTATGAAATTTCATTGGCCTCCGCTACAGTCGGAAGTCTGCTATAACGGCGCATTAATTTTTCTTTAATAGCGGTGCACACAGTATATACACATCGATGGACGGTAGTTTTATTAACCCCGAAAGTTTCTCCAACTACTCTATACTCGGCGCAGGTTGCCAGCTTGTAAAGGGCGATGGCAATTCGCTTTGGGGTTGGAACCGGTGCTCGGTGACAACCTGTGATGGGCGCAACATCAGGACTGATGAATCCACACAACATCTCAAACATTGGCCGTGTCATTCTAAAATGTTGCAGCCAGAGATTTTCTGTGAAGTGTCTCCCCACCACCTCCTCCCAGAAGGTCTTATTCCGTCGTCTCTCCCATACCCGTGGGTTTCGTCGCACTGGGGTACTTTCTTCGAGCTCTTCGGCTATCAGACAAGCAACTGCTTCATTCTGCTGTCGTCTTCGGATATTATGTACAATTCCAATTATTTGTGAAACTGAAATAACAGTAAGCTGGCACATTTCAAAAAACTGTCTGAATAATCTCTCCATTTCTTTGTTTAGTGGAGGGGGTGTAACGTGGAAAACAAAAGGTAGATAATTTGCGACATACACAAAATTATATATGGAAACGGCTCAAGGGCAGATTTTTTTTCGCGATACAACAAAACTTATGCGACAGTTCGTTTTGGAGGGGATGACGTCATCATGCACACCATTTTATCGATAAAAAGCCAGTTGGATGGAAACAGGGTGGAGACAGCAAATTTCGCACAATTTGTTTACGTATATTCTGTTTGTCGATAACAAAACGTCACAAAAAACTGGATGGAAACTTGGCTAATGAGACAAATACATCTGACAGTTTCCCTGTACTAATAAACATCAGTACGTAAATAATGGTTAAAGTGAGCAGGATCCATGCAGATAATATGAAATGGGGAATGAATTATTTTTCTGGAAAAGAGAATCACTGTTTTGGCTTACCATACATCACAATGAGACAAAGGTCATTTTGCCTGTGCCATAAATAACTGTATAATTTCAGTTACTACTTACCCTCTTATCATGGCAAATGATTCATCACTAGAGAAGAAGGCAGAGCCAGGGAGGACTGTGACTGTCTCTTTTCCTATGAAAAAACAAAGGAAAGATGGAACTTGAATTGTAACCTGTAAAATATTCTACAAGTAGAGAAAGAGACTTGGAATAATGAGAAACAGAAACATGTGTTCTATATTTTAAAAAATGTAATATAAGGGAAGAACATGACATCCCTTTCTTTAAAGTCCTGCAAATCAGTGAACTATTTATCTTGATTAAAAGTGCCAGGATTTTTCGCCTTTTAGAAATAATTGAATCTGTTCTCTAAATATGTTTTTCTTGCCTATACAATAGAATGCTTCACATGAAAATAAACCTCCTTCTTTCCACATTACTAAGCACAATGTTTTCTAAGACTATACAGTATTATATATTTGTAACTATTTACAAATAACACTTTGCAGGAACATTTCTTCTGGTTTCAGAGAAGTAAATCTATCAGACAAATTTTGAATTGATTATTCTCGTATAAAGCAAATGCAAAACTTTTAATGAATAAAAGGTGTGCTCAGTTCATCACATTCATAAAAATGCTGCCAGTACAAAATTTCACAATGTAAAACAGGGTTTAAAAATAACTAAGCAGTAAGAGATTAATTAAAATCAAAAGAAGTGCACAAAATAATTTCATGACATTATTTCTTGGTATAAAAATCCACATCTAATATTAATTACAACTGAAAGTTTTAATTCGATTTATGGCACATTTTCGAAGCCAGTGTCACAAAAAGGCCAAGAAAACTTATTGTAGGCAGTGCACATTCTTCTAAAAATTGCATATGAAAAAAGAAAATCAGGAGAAGAAGTTTTAAGGTGTATGTTCTAATTGCCCAGCCCATTATAAATGTAATAACCAGAAATAAAATTAGCATTTTGTTTTGCTACATGTACTTTTATGGACCTGCTTTATGTTTCTGTTGGATTTTTCTATAGATCTATTAACTGAGGCACAACACTGATATCTTATTCTTTACATTTAACATTTTATTTTTCTTTTAATCAAACACAACTCCACCATAGATAGTTTAATTTAGTCAAAAACCACCTGGGTGAACATGTAAATCCAGACAGGAGGACAGAACTTAATGTAGAGACAATATTCATTGTAAATGACAGCTTCCACCATGATATTAGTGACTTTTACTTTTTTCAGTTTACTTTTTGATGCAGCAATAATCAGTAAAACACTTAATGCTGCATTCATGTGTCATGATCTGCCTTTTCTGGTTCTCATTTGCTCACATTCTTTATTTTTAAAAATTATTTTGACATCATCGCTACTCAATTTTATTTTACAGATGATGCCATTTAATGTGTTTTCAAGGCCAAAGACATGCTGTTTACTGTTACTAGGCCTCATCAAAGGTCACATGGCATGAAATGTGAGGTATTATGTCATCAATATAAGAACAAAAGACAGGAGTGGTCTTACTGTCTTTGACATAGCAAAAAATATTGTGGAAAATATGGAGAAGGTTGAATACAAGTTCCATCCATGAAGTTATAACTATAAAATCAGATTAACACTGCTATACTACCACATACAAAGGTTCAAAAACACCTTTGAATATTAACCAGCTCTTCAAACAACATGACATTTCTGTGACCATGTATAACAACAGGCTAAAACATGAGTTTTAAAGATTGGATGACAGCATAGAAGCAGTTGGTTAATGCTGCTGCTTTATGGGTACAACATCTAGTGTTCAAATTCAGTGTCAGGCTACTGCCTGTGTGGAGTATGGATATCTTCCTGGTGTCTGTGCCGAGATTACTCAGGTTATTAGGATTTTCATCTCTGTGACAATGTGGGCAGCTCCTTGCTCTCTCTTCGCTTTTGGGAGCTTCTTGAACCTGACACCATCGATAGTCATGACCGGAATGAGCATGGAGGATGAGGAAAAAACACACCAAGTAAGGGGATGGTGAAAAGTGCAAATGCTTCTATTATAGAAAATCCACAAAACAAGTGTACCAAAGTGCAGTGCTCAAAACTGTCAACTAAATAATCCATAAAATGAACTGTGAAGTTAAAAATTAATAAACAGAAAAAAAGCATCAAAAACAAGGTTAAAACAACACATTGCAGGGAAGTCATTAAACAATCCATCAGCCCTGGGGCTTTCCTTTAAAACTGACACCTATTTGGCTAAAGTTTATACCAAAAGAGTAACTAATTTTGCAATATATAACTATGTTTAACTTCCTGAAATACAACATACTTGCTGCACTACACATCTGAGACATGCTGCAATCTAAGTAATCAATGTAAACCTCAGTGTTAATGTTTGCAGTGCACCATATTTTGTAATCTATGCAGTGATAACATGCACTGAATTTGTCATTCCAACAGATGGTGCATCCGAAACGTGTAATAATACAATGCATTACTACAAATGTTTCTGAAGCACCATCTGTTTGGAATGATAAATGCGCGTGTCTCTGTTACATGCCTTTTGATATGGGATTGTTTAAAATAGTGTTAATGTTTATGATAGTCCATCTTTTAGACTGACAAATATATTGCATTTTATTACTACAAATGTTTGTTCATGTGCCATCTGTTAGAATGACAAGTTCAACACATTTCATTACTACACATATTTTTTGAGGCAGTATCTGTTGGAATGACAGAGACATACAACCAGACAGACACATATCCTTTTATTAAGGTGGATTTGTAACTTAAAAATGAAAAAATAAGTATGTGCCAGGTAGAAATTTCATCATTTTCATTGTTATCAGAACCTTGTTCTTTGTTTCACTCTGAAATGAAACTTTGTTTTTCTCATTTATAACTTATTCCACTATAACTTAATACTTATATTCTTCATCCAAGGCAGGAATTAGAGATTTTTCAGACACTAAGAAGCATGGAATTACCACTCATTTAGCATAACTCTAACATTTAATTGAATTGGAATTAATTACATCTAAATCAGAATCAACTGTTTAAGCACAGAAAATACCTGCCCACTTGAGATTTATTTCTGTGTAGTCTAATATTATATTTTACTCAGCTTTTCATTTGTAGAATTAGTCTACTATTATATTTTACTCAGCTTTTCATCTGTAGAATCACATATTTTTCAAAATGCAGTACTTAAATGACAAAATAAAACAAATGTGGATATTTTTCATTGAATGATATTAACCTGATATTGATAGGTCAAAAGGATGTGGGGAAACCTTACCAGCATTAATCAAGTCAGCATCAACTTCAGATTCAGTAGGATAAGGACCCTGAAGAAAAAATAAAACATTCACCACAGGTATAATGTATATGAGACTGAACAAAAGATTTGTTTTGGTGTGCTTTAACATAATATTTGTATTTTCATGTGTATGACTCCACATGTGATTTCAAGATCTCTTTCTTGGCAGGGGCCAATAAGTAGTGTACATTAGCTATTGACTTGAGTATCTCGTAGAAGTAATCAGGCATACTCAGACATGCTGAAAGATGCAATGCATGTACTAAGTAGGTTTCCATATAATTCACCTATTCAAGTATAGATATAAAATGGTGAGCACACCACTTCAAACAACATTTTCAAATAGAAGGTATGAAAATGAGATGCAATTTATTTTTTAATTTCTTAAAATTTTGATTAGTGTAATTATTGATAATTCTCAGGAGAAATGTTGCCTTAACACCATGTGTTTCTTTGCTTACAAGTTTAAAAGCTCCCCAGTTTCTTATTACCAATACAATTATCTGAAGGCTTCATTGTTTTATAAAAAGTTACTAGTTTTTTAAAAACTGACTGTAAGAAACCAATTTTTATTTTTCAAGTTCTTCAAAAGCTCTTCTTACTAGCATTCAACAATACTTTACAGGATGCAAAAAAACAACACATGTTCATATGTTCATATAACTGTCAAAAAAAATTAGTGATCAAATGCTGATCATGTTTTTTGTACATCAACAACACAATTATAAAATGTAAAAAATATTTGCCACAGCATAATGCCATTTTTAAAATAATGTTTGCCCCAAAATTTATAACAGAATTATGAGGAAACGTTTTCATATTAACTTTTAAAAAGTAAATTAATAATAATAGCCTACCATGAATGGAAATACCTAGATTCTATTATTGCCTAGAAATCCACAGATCATCACCCACACTTAGACAAAGATGAGTATGACAATACAATACTTTGTGCTCACCAAACAACCTAAAGTGGTTTGCCATGCTTCAAAACATTACCAATAAATATAGATTAAATTATCAGTCAGGTTTTCCTTGCTCTTTTCCTTTAAAATTCAACACCAAAATTCTTACATCATTTTATAAAAGTTCTTATTCCCTCTGTTATACACCTTTTACAAAAAGAAAAAAGTTACACTTATGTAGCAACTCCCCAGTTTAAATGAAAGTGAATGAAAAATGTGCCAATTAGTAGCATTTATTATGAATGTGCTGCTGTCTGGTAGAGGTTGACAGGCAATCTTTAACAATAACACATAAAACGTCATTGAGTAAATGTTAGATGCAGAGGACTTTTGCTTTGTCTCTCTGTAAAAGGCTTTATAATTAGTCAGTGAGGGAATTACCTCCTTTTCTATCCAACAGCCATGTATGATGGTAGAAAAATGTAGCATCAACATTGTTCAAACTTTCTCAGTGACTACTTTTAAACTGACAGAAATGTTTCTCAGATTTAAAATCTGATATGACCACCCTATATCACCTCCAGAGTAATTCCCCAAATTACATTGGCCCCCAGGTTAAGAAAATGTTTTGATCCTGCAAATATTTGTAGCCTAATTTTGTATGTCAGTCTGAACTTGTACTGAAAATGTCCATTGATGGACATAAAAGCAAAAATGCAATAAAGTTTTATTGTTTATTTTACAAATAAGTGTTTCAAACTTACTAATAAAATGATAGTGATGCAGTATTACTGCATTTTACTATTTATAATATGTTAACTTTATGCCTAAGCATTCTAAAATTTTTGAGAATTACACAGTACAGTATAAAGCTGAAAAGCAAAAGCATAACGATGGCATGAAAGCTACAACTAACTGATGATTGATCCACAAGGTCCTATCATTGGCAACAGATCACAGAGTGTCACCTCCCTCTCCCAGTGGCAAATTCTCCTTGAGACAGCATGGGTGCGATGCATTTATAGGACATAAATAGCCACATGTCGATTAAGCTGCTTTTCTGTAACCGAGCTTATTGTGTGTACTGTGATTTAAATTAGTGACACTTGCACAATAAAGCACAAAATTATTAAATGGTGACAAAATCTGCAGTACTATACCTCCCTGTCATTAACGGCTGTTACATATCTATCTGTGTCAAAACTAGTTTGCTTCTTTGCTTAGATGAAAATTGATGGAAAATCAGGTCAAAGGAAAACCTTTGGGGTTTTATATGTTAATTTGTATCTGCAAGACTGATGCAAGTTGAGACCAACCTGTAATATGAAAATAGTAAATAAATTCAGGTAGGGCCTTCTTTTAGTACATACTAATCATGCAAATGGAGTACAAACATCATTTTATTGTGCTTGACATTACCAGTCCTAGAATGCCATTTTCACTCTGAAGGTGAACTGTTATATCAGGCTTGATGAAGTTGCTGGCCAGCATGGGGATACCAATCCCTAAATTAGCTGAAAGAGTGCTGTCAAGGATCTTAGCAGCAAAAACAAATAATAAAAATCAAAAACTTACAACACAGTATGATTTGGAAACTACCGTACTTTCACTAAATAGTTACATTTAAGTGCTACCTTATAAAAAGCAGTTGCTTCAAGATCAAAAAAGCAACCCCGGAAGGGACATCAGTCCATTGCAGATATTACATGCTGAGCTTTTCTTATACAGGACTGAGGAAAGCTAGGGAAAGCAGATACAGATCAATCAAGGTTTGGATAAGACTCAGATAAGAAAACTAAAAAATATTAGGTATTTTCCTGCTTCTTGCTTCTGTTTTGTAAAAGAAATATGTGAAAATGTCAGCTCTGTCTTGAAGCATGTGTTTTCTGTTAACTGCACCCACCAGCAATTTATTAATTTTAAAACAGAAACAGACAATAACCATTAAGTCTATTACAATTGCTGCATTACTTTCAAGTATTGTTCTTTCTTTGTACGATAATGCTGGGGAATTGTGGTGGACTGTTGCAAGCAGGCATGTTGTGAGCTACCAGTATAAGGCCTCTTCAGCAAAGAAAACCGATATGTATGCTCAAAATAAAATAAGTTATTTTGTGCCAAGTCACAATGCCAAAATGCCAGTGAAGGTTAAATCATATTCTAAAAGTAATAACACAGACAAATACATATGCATACTGTATATGTTGGGTACCTTAAGTTTTTAGCCAACTCTGCATAAAACATTTTCTACTTTAGCACATCATATGGCCAAAACTTTGCATGCATCCTTTCAAACTATTGAGTTCAGGTGTTTCAGTCGCACGTATTGAAAACAGGTGCAAACACACAACCAAGCAATTTCCATTAAAAAACGTTACAAGCAGAATATATTGTACTGAAGAGCTCAGTAATTTTAAGTGTGGTGCTGTCATAAGATGTAAACTTTTCTACAAGTTAGTATATGAAATTTCTGCTATACCTGATCTGCACCAGTACATCTACAATGCTCAGGCATGAAGTGGTAGACCATGCCAACTCAGAGAGCAGGGCCACTTAGTGTTGAAGGGCATTGGGATAGGTGTAAAAATCACCTATCCTCTCTTGTATCATTCACAACAGTGTTCCAAAACTGCCTCTGGAACCAACATCAGCATAAGAACTGTGCTTTGGCGATTTCATGAAATGGGTTTCCATGGCAGAGCACCTGCACACATGCCTAAAAGCACTATATATAATGGCAAACATAGGCTGAAGTGATGCAAAGCATGTCACCATTGGACTCTGTAGCAGTGGAAATGTGTTCTCTGAAGTGAAAAATAACACCTCACTATCTGGCAGTCTAATGGATAAATGTGGGATTGGTGGATGCCATAAGAACACTAATTTCCAAATGCAGAGTGCCCACTGTAAAGTTTAGTGGAGGAAGGATAAAGGTCTAAGGCTATGTATTTAAGGGTTTTTGGGTAGGCCCCTTGGTTTCAAAGAAAAGTATTTTAGATAATTGTGCACTTCAAACTTTGTGGCAACAGTTTGATGAAGGCCCTTTCCTGTTCCACAATGATAGTATGACAAAAAGACAAATTTGGTGTGGAGGAACTTGAATGGCCTGCATAAAACCCTGATCTCAGCCCTGTTGAACACCTTTGGGATGAATTGGAACACAGATTGCAAGCCAGGTCTTCTTTTCCAATGACTGCATCTGACCTCCCAAATGCTCTTTTGATTGTAGGGGCAAAAATTCACAGAGACACATTCCAAAATCTTGTGGAAAGCCTTGCCAGATGAGAGGAAGCTGTCATAGCTGCAAAGTAGTAAGTTAGTTCTAAATTAATGCTCATGATTTTAGAATAGGATGTCCAATAAGTTCAAATAGGTTGTAATGGTCAGGTGTCCACAAACTCTGGCTATTTACTGTATCTTTAAAACGAGTAAAGGTACAATCAAGAATAAAAAGCATTAGAAACTTGAGTGTTTGATTGAAAGCCTCTGTGATTCGGCAAAATGGTAACTAATGGAAGTTTTCACATATTTCAAACTTTAAAAGCAACTGAAAAAAAACAGCTTCCTTACAAAATATTAAAAAATATTTTATTAAAGATACAGTGGTAAGGTTAAAATCCAATAAAGACTACACAGGTGAATGCAACTGTTAAATGAAAAAAGATTTTCTAACTGTTACCTGTCTTGTTTCCTTTCCATGCCTGCGAAAAAAATTAGAGGCATATTTTTCCAAATAAAACAATTAACCACAAAGGTAATGTAAAATCCTCTCAGTGGTTTTACTGGTAGCAAGAAAGTAATTTGCAACATTACACTAGCAAGCCAACATGAGCTAAATAAATATAAGGATCAGTTTATCAAATCTCAGTGACAGAAATATTCTGCAGGTCCATTTTTTAACCACTTCATGTGCTCCCTCAAGGACAAAATTCATTCAGTGTGCATGGTCTTTTGTTTATATAACCTATACTTTTTGCTCAACTTCATTTGTTAAGGTGGTTGATAAATTTTACCTCGGCTTCAAAAAACAAGTAATGTCAGTGGTACACACATCCACTTATGCAATGAAACCAAATTATAAATTATGGTCAAATAGCATTAAATTTAACAGGAGACAGAGTTAGCAAAAAAGTGTTTTGTACAGTAGGTAAGTTCAAATTAAATACCTGTGAGGTTTGCTGATAACTATACATTCATAACCATTAGCAATGACTCATAAGTATTATTTGATGTGTAGGCAACATCAAAAACTAAAGATCAAAGAAGGAGGTTTTTTAAAGTCTTACTACAAATACCACTGGTTGAAATTCTCAACAGAAAGGATACCATACATTCCATCTTCAAACTCCAGGGCTGCCCTGCGGATAATCCTCTCTCGTACCAAGTCAGCCTCATTCTTTGGCTTTGGTTTTGCTGTCTCTGCTTTGCGAACAGTTCTTTTCTATCCAAATAGAGAAGACACATATCATTATTGGATGACTGTGGACTAATAAAGAACTGTTAGAAAATAATCTTACAGGCTTTAAGCATAAACCCAAAGACCAATCTTAGTCTGTAGGATGTATTAATAATAAGGCTGTCACAATAACTGGAAAACAATATAAAATAACTAAATCAAATATTTACTTCATTGCAAAGAGTTATGGAGCCAAATAATTTTGTTTATTTTATTTATTTGTACACAAAAGTCAAATTCATTGTTAACCAGATCATTCCCAATGATTTGCAGTTAAGCTTAGGAATAACTAGAAATGTTAGGTTATGACACTTATTAAGAAAGGCACTTACAAAATACAACATGAAAAGAAATACTGAAGTAATGCAGTTGAATGGAAATACCTTTTTACTACATTTGAGAAATTTGGGTTTGGCCCGAACATTTGTGCATGGATCAAATTACTGTATACTAACCCAGAAGCTTCAGTTTGTATCAACAACATTTGTTGAGACTACTTTAAACTAGAACGTGGTACTAGACAAGGATGCCCCTTTTCACCACTACTGTTTGCAATGGCCATTGAACCACTGGCAATACATTGTCGAAATACTGATCAGATAAAGGGGATTATCAGAGAAGGACTGGAACAGAAAATGTCATTATATGCAGATGATATGGTACTGTATATATCAGACCCAGAAAATTCTGTGCCTGCAATCTTAACAGCACTCACTGAATTTCAAAAAGATCTCTGGTCTCAGAATTAATCTAAATAAAAGTGTACTCTTTCCAATGAATTCTCAAGCATATAATATTAGATTAGATACCCTACCTTTTATCATTGCAGAAGAGTTTAAATACCTAAGGGTAAACATCACAAGTAAACATAAAGCTCTTTATCAACAAAATTTCGCCGTCTGCATGGAAAAAATTAAGCAAGACTTGCATAGATGGTCAATCCTTCATCTCACACGAGCTGGAAGAATTAACACTGTTAAGATGAATATTCTTCCTAAGCTCCTTTTTTATTTCAAAACATTCCAATATACATTATTAAATCATTCTTTAAGCAATTAGATTCAACAATAAAGAAAAACATATTAGAAGAACATACACAGGCTTGGTCCGCAATAGAAGAAAAATGCTGCAGTACTTCTTTGTATTCCCTGCTCTGTGCTCCAATAAACACACGTTATCGGCAATATACTAATAACCCAATTGTGCTTCACTCACTTAGAATATGGAACCAATGTAGAAAGCATTTTAAGACGGAGAAGCTTCTATCTGTGGCACCTCTGCAAGAGAACCACCTCTTTCAACCTTCGCTAACATATGCAGTTTTTAATATCTGGAAAAAATTTTGAATTAACTTGCTTAGAGATCTTTATATAGACAACGCCTTTGCATCCTATGAACAATTACATTCCAAATTTAACATTCCAGCTACACATTTCTTTTGCTATCTTCAAATCACGAACTTTGTTAAACAAAACCTTCACAATTTTCCTCATCTTGTACCCTCATCCATGCTGGACAAAATATTGCTCAATCTCAAGGACTTAGACACCATCTATGCAATATATAAAATAATTTTACAATCCCTCCCATTCAAAGATCCAAGAGGACACTGGGAAAAAGATCTCTCTATTAATATATCAGAGGAGTGGAAAGTAGTAATGCAGAGAATTCACTCGAGCTCCATATGCACAAAGCATACAATTATACAACTCAAAATTATATATCGAGCACATCTGTCTCGTCTAAAACTCTCCAAAATGTTTCCAGGGCATGATCCAACCTTCATACGCATGCAACCAAGTCCCAGCCTCACTTGGCCACATGTTCTGGGCCTGCGCCAAATTAACATTATTCTGGACCAAAATTTTAAATTACCTTTCAGACAGCCTTGGTCTCACAATCCCTCCTAACCCATTAACAGCTGTGTTTGGGGTTCTTCCAGATGGGTTTAAAGTGGAGAAAGACAAACAAATTGTGATTGCATTCATTACACTTTTGGCACGCAGACTTATTCTGCTAAACTGGAAGAACCCAAACTCTCCTCTTTTAAGTCAGTGTTATACTATTTGAAATTGGAAAAAATCAAATACTCAGAGGATCTATACAGACTTTTTTCAAAACATGGCAGGATCTAATCAGTAATATTTTAAAATAAGCTCTTAAAGCACAGAGGAAGCAATTATTTCCGTATTTCTTTGTCTTCTGCATTCACCTCTATTGGCTTATCAAATTTATTAATTTAGGTATGTTCACAAGCCTTAAATTTCACGCCGTTTGCCTTGCTCTCTCTCTCGGGGTGGGGATCAATTTGTCCTTAACTCAATTTTTCTTTTTGTAAAAACTTGATTGATTTGTATGGATTGCAATAAAATTAATAAAACTTCAAAAAAAGAAATAATGCAGAATACATTTAAATTGCAAACTTTCACCAATGATCAATGTAAAAAGTAGGTACTCACCCAAATTGTTGACATGAAGGGTTATATTTTGACATTTTTCTAAGAGAATTAGCAATTCAATTGGCTTATGTTGTGGTAAATTTATGGGAATGACATAGACTGCACAAAACATAATCTGGAATACTTTACTGATACAGGTACACCAGGCTAATACTGTGAAACACTTCAAAAAAACTCATAAAAACCCACTTTGACTTGACTTTTTTATATCTACTGTCGGAGAGGACTGGGTTGGCAACCCGGCCGGGATGCCCAGGAAGACCAGAAGAGAGTTTACGTCCACCTCAGACCACGGGGGGCAACCACCCTGGTTCCTTTGGGGGCCACGGGTACAGAGCTTTAAAGCTCTATCCTGTAGGGGCCCATGGTCACCGCCAGGGGGTGCCCCTGTGCCTTGGGAGCCCTGGACCTCCGGGTGTGGCGGAAGTGCCGGGGGGAAAACAAGCAGGGACACCCAGAGTGCTTCCGGGTACACAGCCAGCACTTCCACCACATTGGGGAGTGCTGGTGGAAGATTGCCGGGAATCACCTGGAACACATCCGGGTGCACATAGAAGGGGCCGCCTCCCTCCATATGATGGCTGGAGTCAGGAGGAGAAGGAGACAAGGTCTTAGGAGGAGGCAAAGAGGCAGCCTGAAAAAGGAAGGCATTGTTGTGGCCAGGACTTTGGGGACTTTCGGGGGTTGCTGCACTGTATACAATCACCTACAGGATTATTAGGAACACCATACTAATACGGTGTTTGACCCCCTTTCGCTTTCAGAACAGCCTTAATTCTATGTGGCATTGATTCAACAAGGTGCTGAAAGCATTCTTTAGAAATGTTGGCCCATATTGATAGGATAGCATCTTGCAGTTGATGGAGATTTGTGGGATGCACATCCAGGGCACGAAGCTCCCGTTCCACCACATCCCAAAGATGCTCTATTGGGTTGAGATCTGGTGACTGTGGGGGCCATTTTAGTACAGTGAATTCATTGTCATGTTCAAGAAACCAATTTGAAATGATTCGAGCTTTGTGACATGGTGCATTATCCTGCTAGAAGTAGCCATCAGAGGATGGGTACATGGTGGTCATGAAGGGATGGACATGGTCAAAAACAATGCTCAGGTAGCCCGTGGCATTTAAACGATGCCCAATTGGCACTAAGGGGCCTAAAGTGTGCCAAGAAAACATCCCCCACACCATTACACCACCACCACCAGCCTGCACATCGGTAACAAGGCATGATGGATCCATGTTCTCATTCTGTTTACGCCAAATTCTGACTCTACCATTTCAATGTCTCAACAGAAATTGAGACTCATCAGACCAGGCAATATTTTTCCATTCTTCAACTGTCCAATTTTGGTGAGCTTGTGCAAATTGCAGCCTCTTTTTCCTTTTTGTAGTGGAGATGAGTGGTACCCGGTGGGGTCTTCTGCTGTTGTAGCCCATCTGCCTCAAGGTTGTGTGTGTTGTGGCTTCACAAATGCTTTGCTGCATACCTCGGTTGTAACGAGTGGTTATTTCAGTCAAAGTTGCTCTTCTATCAGCTTGAATCAGTCGGCCCATTCTCCTCTGACCTCTAGCATCAACAAGGCATTTTCGCCCACAGGACTGCCGCATACTGGATGTTTTTCCCTTTTCACACCATTCTTTGTAAACACTAGAAATGGTTGTGCGTGAAAATCCCAGTAACTGAGCAGATTGTGAAATACTCAGACCGACCCGTCTGGCACCAACAACCATGCCACGCTCACAATTGCTTAAATCACCTTTCTTTCCCATTCTGACATTCAGTTTGGAGTTCAGGAGATTGTCTTGACAAGACCACACCCTTAAATGCATTGAAGCAACTGCCATGTTGATTAGATAATTGCATTAATGAGAAATTGAACAAGGTGTTCCTAATAATCCTTTAGGTCAGTGTATAATGAATGTGAATAAATGTGTGTTGGGTGACATTAACGTGTCTGCCTGTCTGTGTCCGGGCCGGCTTCCACACTACATTTTATTTGCACTCCTAATTCTATGCGCGTATACTCCAATATCAAATTCTTCAAAGATTTTTCGGCCTTTAAAAATCTCTACTTTTCTCTGCTTTCTTTCCCACTTTTTTTGTGGTGTCATTTTGTGCCACCACCACCACCTGATCTAGGATCTAGTGTTAATCATGAGACGCTGCCCGCATACCATACCTGAACAAACTGGAAGGTCCTGTTGAGAGTGACGTCTCCCAAAATGACTGTTTTTTTATTGCACACCAGAGCGATGGTCTGGCAAACTGTGGTGAACCCCCAAGGAACGTTGTATCCCTCGCAGGATGGATCACCTTGACCTACAAGGCTCACCTGAGGGAGGGGCTACATGAAGGACAACAGGTGAGCACCAGCATCCCGTCTACACTTGACTTGGGAACCTTACCTAGCAGGGACAGTCATAAAGAGAATAGAGAATATATCCAGGTTATTGTCTCCACCCATATGCTAAGTGGCAGCATCCCTGGGTCTCGATACTTATTCAGACACCAGCAGGAAATGCCAGAAACTGTAGTCCAGTAGTGCAACTCTGCTGGGGTCCGTGTGTTCCAGTAGGGGGTGCTGCAGGGAATTGCACTCCCTATTCTCTGGAACTTTCATATGACCCAAAAGTACTTTCAATGGTTGAAACCCTGGCAATGGAAGTACTCCCGAGTCCTCAATAAAAGAGACCACAATGCATTGTCCAGGAAAGTCACAGCAGGAAGCAGAGACAGGCAAAACTCACCTTGGAAAAGTAGCAGTGTGGTGGAGAGAGAGGGAGAGAACAGAAATAATGCCACATGTTTGTCAATTTTATTCAATGTATCTGTAATAAAAACCCCTTTACTTGAACACAGGACTTGTATCATGCATCATGCTTGGAGCCCAGTGGAGCACCCTAGCCTTCACAAAGGACTCTACCTTTCTACAGATTATGTATCTAAGTTATGTAAGCTCATACTGATGTATAGTTGTATTACTTATTCATTATTATTATTACATAATTTAATTTGCTTTTGTTTTCTTGTAACTCTTTCTTTGAAATCTTACAATGCACTTCAAGCTACCTTCTGTGTATGAAAATGTACTAGTAAGTGCTGTTGCTGTTGTTATAGTTGGACATTGCAAAGAATGCCTCCACAAGGAATACAAGCAAACCTTGGTTAAAGTCATTTAGATTTTTCACAATATTTGATTAGCAAAAGTATTTATTTTAATGCTTTGATTCATTTTATTCGAGTCCATCACAGTCAGTCACTCCCTCAACACACACATACACATTTCAGAGTCACCAGTAAATCTTATAAAACAGGTTGTCTTTAGAACCTGGAAATTAAGTGGATTTTAAAGGAAAAAAAAAAAAATTCAGGCTAAATATAAAATGCAACACCCCAATGTCTTTGACCACTATGTTAGTAAATTTGAAATATCTGCAATTTTTATAAGAAATACAGCATATTATAAATATCAACTTTAAAGGATATAAGTAAATACAGAAAGCATTAGACTAATTGTAATATCTTTTCAAATAACATATGTAATAACATTTCAAATAAAGAACAGTTAAACATTTCTTAGTTAAATACAGCAAATCAATTAAAATATGTGCAGAAATACTTGTTACCAACCTTGCTCAGAATCATACAATTAGATTGCACCAAAGACTTAACCTGCAATCTGTAGTTCAACATACTGGCCACTAGAATATACTGCCTATACAATTACTGATTGATTCAAATTATATAGCACTCACCTCTATTCTTTTTTCATAATTTTGTCCCTTTACTATCCGATGAATGTAAATACTGGGCACATGTATGTCTTCTGGTGCAAAAGTGCCAACATCAACAATTTCTTCAACCTAAAACAATGTGAAATAAAGGCTTATTCATACAGAGGGTATATAAATAATGCTATTGATATTGAGCATAAAGACTCTTTAAAATGTCTTCATCTAACGCCACAAGAACAATGGATACTCCTGAACTAGACTTTGAATATGGATATAAAATACACACACACACACATATATATACAGTGGGATGCAAAAGTTTGGGCAACCTTGTTAATAGTCATTATTTTCCTGTATAAATCATTGGTTGTTACGATAAAAAATGTCAGTTAAATATATCATATAGGAGACACACACAGTGATATTTGAGAAGTGAAATGAAGTTTATTGGATTTACAGAAAGTGTGCAATAATTGTTCAAACAAAACCAGGCAGGTGCATACATGGGTGCTATGGGTCAGATAAGATCTTAATTATTGCAGTTTGTTACAGATTCTAGAGGATGCTCCTGTTTTATAATCAAGCAAGAAATAAGTCTGTTTGTATATTAAGCTATACTTAATACACTATATTAATACTACACTTAAAATGTTTATTTCAGTTGTTATAACTGTATTTTTCAAAAAAGATTTGGACTTTCATGCATGCTTAGAAAGAGGGATAACAGAGGAAGTACAATAAAAAAATAATACAGTAATCCCTCCTTGATCGCGTGGGTTGCGTTCCAGAACCCCCTGCGATAGGTGAAAATCCACGAAGTAGAAACCATATGTTTGTATGGTTATTTTAAAATATTTTAAGCCCTTAGAAACTCTCCCACACTGTTTATAAATATTCTCCGCACAGTTATACAGTAAACCCTCGTTTATCGGGGTTAATCCGCTCCAGACAGATAAATGAATTTCCACGAAGTAGGATTCTTTGTTTATAAATCTAATATTTTCGCAGTTAAATTTAAAATTTCCAGTTTTCGCATTGAAAACCTGTTTACGACCTTCTAAATACGTTTTTTGACATTATTAGAGCCCTCTAGACATGAAATAACACCCGTTAGTCAAAATTTTAAACTGTGCTCCATGACAAGACAGAGATGACAGTTCTTTCTCACAATTAAAAGAATGCAAACATATCTTCCACTTCAAAGGAGTGCTGTCAGGAGCGGAGAATGTCAGAGAGAGAGAGTAAAGTAAACAATCAAAAATCAATAGGGCTGTTGCGCTTTTAAGTATGCAAGCACCGCGATAAAAGCGGCCGCAATGAAGGGATCAATGTCAAGGTAGCCTTTCAGAATTTTTTAGAGGAGCATCCGTATCTTGTAAACAAACAGCAACTGTGTAAACGGCTCCTCTGCTCAGGAGCAGAGAATGTCAGAGAGAGTGAGAGAGACAGAGAAAAGCAAACAATGAAAAACCAATACGGGCTGTTAGAGCTTTTAAGTGTGCAAAGCACCACGTGGGAAGCATATCGTATATCATTGAGGAGTTTTATTTAATATGTAATATGTCTCAGCCATCTGCCAATAGCGTCCCTTGTATGAAATGAACTGGACAAACAAACTGAGGAAGCATGTACCATAAATTGAAAGACCCATTGTCCGCAGAAATCCGCGAACCAGCGAAAAATCTGTGATATATATTTAGATATGCTTACATTTAAAATCCGTGTTGGAGTGAAGCCGCGAAAGTTGAAGCGCGATATAGCGAGGAATCACTGTAAACACTTTATAGGTTCTTTGTTGACTCCACTGACTTTAACTGGCTAGGCAACTTACCTGCTTACCCAATGGCAACAAGACAAACATAAGGACATGTAATCACAGTGTGTAATTTTTTAAGCTCCTACAAACCTGGCAAGAAGGAACTATATACCACTTTAAGGTCTTTTGTGATCACTAGTCATCTGAAACATACTTGGCACTACTTTGATTTACCGTTATTTTGTGTTGCCTTCTGCTGTAGTCCATTCTTGTTTGCTTTGTAAAACATTTTGTGAAGAGTCCAACCGAAAAAGATGTTATAATGTAAAAGCACACTGACCGACAAAGCAACATAATGGATGATGGTGCAGCAGATAGTACTGCTGCATCATAAAACCTAAAGCCTGGTTTGATTACCTATAAGTTTGTGCTCTTTGGAGTTTTTGCTTGGCTTCCTCCCATTTACGAATTTAAAGGTTTCTGCACAATAAAAAACTTACCAATAGGTTGATTAGCAACACTACACTGACTCAATGAGAGTAAGCATGTCTTTGTATGCAACTGGGTCCCTCCAGGCTAAGCTTGTTTTTCACACAACTCTTACAAGATAAGATTCAACTTCCTAAACCACATACTGAAACAGCTGACAAAACAGACACACAACTGACTTTGAAACACTACCTTCATGTGACCAAAGAACACAATCCATTCACATAATTTGGATATATGTCCAAAGAGTAGTACCCCTTAATTGTTTATTGTATCTTGTACTCAGTAAGGCTCTTGCTTGCCTGAGCTTACTCAGGGTGTTAAAGTGCAAGGTATTCAGAAAGTCTTCTCAATACATTGTAGGACATCATCCATGCATTTCACAACAGAACTCTTTACACAACCAAAAACACACATGCATGCATTTTATATGAGGAATCTGAAGTTAATGCATGGTCATGCCCTCCAGACTGGTAAGGTAACCAACCCATGACAAGATTTTTAAATAGTAATCTAGATTTCCCCTTGAATAGAGGAAGTAAGGGCTTAGGCTTTAGAATAGCATATATTTAATCATTTAGAGAAAAAACCTCTTTTGCTAGGTGTATATTACATTAAAAGTAACTTATTTACTTAGTTTTTTTCATTTGCTGTACAGCTAAGACGTTTTTATTCACCTCATCAAGCCATTTATAAGCACTTGATTTTATTTCTTAATTTTAGCTCCTTCTTTAAACTTTGAGTTCCAATAACTGCTCTGAACATTGAAAACCTCTGATCCCTACTTCATTACATTGTATTCTGAATTTATTTTTTTCAGTTCTGCAATTTAAAATTATAAGCTTATTTATTGCAGAACTCACAAATGGGGTAGTTATTCACCCCCAGCTTATTGTGTTGTGTGCTTATAATTTTTAAAAGCTTTCACTTAAAATCCAATAGTTTATTATATTGTTGTCTGAGTTTCCTTCATAGAATTAATATTTTTAGAAATAAAAGAAGTGAAATAATAAATTTAATCTTCTGCTAATAAAATAAAAGGAATTGGGTCAAGTGCAGTACTACCTACATAATCTTAAGAAATCAATGCAAAGTTGCATAAGACACACAATCAATACCAACACAATCTCTTTCTGCCTACCATGAAAATGGAAGTATATGAAATTGGACTGGCACTTTCAGAAAACCTGACTTTTTTAGGAAAAAGTGCTGGCTCCTCAGATGCTGATTTAAATAGGCCAAAGACGAATTGAAAAAGTGTCTGTTTTGACCTTGAGAATGACATTTAGTTGTTCTCTAGAACAACTAAGTTTGATAACATGGAAAGCTGTGGATGAATTTGAAGTGTATTTTAAAGACATAAGGGGAGCGGGTGATCGTACAAGTAAGAAATAAGTAGGACATAAAATAGTAGTAGTACAATACCTTCAGTAAGACTCAGCAATAACCTGAAATAAGCTAACAGGGATGCAGTTTAGAAGCATGCATAGGGCATTGTAGGTAGAGAATCTGAAGTTATCCAGTACTCTAGAACAGCATAACTTGTGTATGTACTACTTTCAGTCATTGATTAAGTACTTTGTATTATTCAGAGTTTCTTCCGTTACTCACTGACATTTCTATGTTTGGAAGGCCATAGCCTTTTTAGAAAAAACATAAAAACCTTAACAATAAAAACAATGTTTAATTTTTTTGTTAATCATCCACATTTGAATGCACAGGGTTTATCCAATTTTAATATTACACTTTGACACCTTTATTTTGTGAACTTTGTTTTATTCTTTAAAAACTATAGTTAGTTTTATCAGAGTGTCAAGCTTGGACACTTGAGGCAAACTGGCCCTCAGTATTATTAACTGATTTACTTACTATAAAGTGGCAGATTTGGAATATTTTTTTTGCTCTCAAAATGATTTTATTCCATGCTCTGAGTTACTTTTCATGTGTTCTGAATCCTGTAGATTCGGAAGTTATTATTATTGTGTGCTCTTTATCAATTTTGAGATGTTACTTTTTGTTAATTTTGTTTTCAGGGGTATCCATTTTATGATTCTGTTTTCAGGAACACATTGTTCAGTTGCTGCAGAAGATACAAACTGTGATATCACACACATATGAGGCTTTGTAAGACAAAGTTCAGTATCCATTTCAACCAAGCTTGTGAATAAAAACATAAAACATGTTTCAGGCTAATGTTTTTGCTGCTTACTTTTCCTGAATTATCTGCTTGTACAACCTGACTATGATTCTTTGTGATATAGCAGGGCCCATGGTGGTTGTGCCATTTTAAATAAATAAATATTTGCTCAAGCTTTTGCAGGGTGTACGTGTGTGTGATAACATGGTGGAACAACTCAGGGGTGTGAAATGTGGTGATCAGCTGAGCGTACATTCATGTGCTGGAGCATGCAATTCAGTCAGATTGCTTCATTAGTGCACTGGAGACTGTAATCAATTTCAGCACACCTGCATCTCTCAGAAATGTATCAAGAAGCCTGAGCTGAAATCAGAAAGAAAGAACAGAATTGTGAGTGAAAGGGCAGTATATCAAGTGCCTGAGCCAGAGTAAGGGAGAACAGACGGAGCCCATTGGAGGAGCAAGCAATCAGCGCTCTATGGATGGACTGTTGCACACTGAATTTACAGAGGAGTGAAATACAACTCCTAGGGATCCAGAAGACGCTAGAAGAGTGTTACGGAAGATGGAAGACAGCCGGCTGAGAGCGTTTCGACAGACGGAGACAGCTAGGAAGAGAAGTGTGGAGTGCAGGGGTAGACGTTTCTGCCAGCTGTAAGAGCTTGGAAGACAAAGGAAGAAGACAAAGCTGGGCCCATGTAAAGAAAACAGACAAAGAGCAGAAAGTATCAGATGACTTATGTTTTTATTCCAGTTTTATCAAATGATTTTCTACTAGATTTTAACTCACAGAGAAACACTTGTTTTTATGGATTATTTATTTATTTATTGAAAGAAGCACTGCACTTTGGGCACTTTATCGTCTTCTGTAATAAAAAACACAAAGCACATTTCACCTACGTCTTGCTTACTGTGTGTGTTCTCATTTGCCTGGCTCATCCTTAGTTTTGTTATTGACGGTTTCAAGTTTAAGTTGTCAGTGACTGTGAAGCCAACCTGGAACATCACATTCTTTTTTAGCATTTTGCTTTGGCATCTTTATCCTTTGATCACCTGCTTTTTGACTTGTGACCCATTTCTTGTTTACAATTTTGTCTCCCGATTATTCCTTAAAAATGATTTTTTTTTAAAACCAGTGGTGAAACATCAACCTAAAGCAGGAGCAGTTATTAG
This sequence comes from Polypterus senegalus, assembly GCF_016835505.1. Lineage (NCBI taxonomy): Eukaryota > Metazoa > Chordata > Cladistia > Polypteriformes > Polypteridae > Polypterus > Polypterus senegalus. The sequence goes on along the minus strand of NC_053160.1, from coordinate 52,183,851 downwards.
GCTAATCATGAATGGAAATGGATCCTGAGAATATGAACATAAGACCTTCATATGTCTGATGTAACATTAGCACCAGAAACCATCACAGACTACAACTTATCTAGTAGCTTGGTTGATGGTCAAAGGTCATCTCCTTGCTCAACAGAGACAATGGGTGACCTTTCATTTGAGTCTTCAACCCCAACTGCACAGAATATCCCACATAACAGTATGCTAAGACTTAAACAAAAGATGATTTGTAATTGGACTGAAAGTTAAGCTTAAGTGCCTGAACAAATTAACACATTGCAAGTGGACAAATAGTGTACAAATGGTGTAATATGTAATTAACAAGATGGAGTAAGAAGTGTACAACATTACTCAAGTTTATTTTTATGCCCTTCGATTTATGAACCCAGTGCAGTGCACAGAATTGTAATTAGATGTTTTGATGTATTGTTTGGTTTAACTTACACAGTTAATAACAAATATGTTCTAAGATTTTTCCGCTAAGGAAGACAGAACTTTTGAAGAACGACAGCTGTACACATGATGCTGAAAAATGAGGACTCACTGCATATTAAGTAGCACATGCAAGTAAGAAAATGTGACTGTAAGGACCCAATAAACCTATAATGTAAATTGAAAGCAATTTGTGCTCAGGTGGAAATTATGAAATACACGTTAACATCCCATATTGGGCAATTACAGCAAATGGTATCTGAGGCAAATGATGGGGTCACGGTTTTAGAAATTGGCAAAAAGGCAATGTGGGATGAATTAACAGGCTCTAAAAAATATGGCGCAAAAAAGAACTGAAGAAATCTTGGTGGCTCCTGGATATCTGAATGGGGCAACTCTAATAAATATATCAAAGAGTGAAGGTTATTATAATTAACAGAAACTTCATCAGAAATGATTAAAAGAGCATTTTCTTAAACAAAATGAAAACAAAGCTAAAAGCTGAACGAAAATATAAAAACTAAACTAAAACTGCATATTCAAAAACTAATTGAAATAAATATAAAATTGGTGAACTATTTTTTTTTTTTTTTAAATAAACCAATTGCTAGTAGTCTACCAGTGGTCCATCCGGGGTATATATGAGTGTTGGCATACATTGTATATGTATACATTGGAGATTAATTTAAGTAAAAAACTAACATTATATATTCTACTGATACTGCAGTAAATAGTCTGCCAATATTAGCTGTTAACTATATGTTTGAAATTTTATCCTAATGTGGTTCTATCATTTAAAAAAATATTAATTAAAACATGGACTGCTAATGGTTTTAACAGCATAAAAACACTGTTCTTTTTTAGTATTAACACACTGGGATAGGCTGGACATGTATTTCACTCAATGGCAATAAGACTATAGGAGTGGGAATATTAATTCATAAAACAATCACACTAATGGGTTCTGATTTGAAGTGTAATTTTGAAAGACATTATATTATAGTAGAGTACAAAGGTAAAATGAATCTCATCTATATATATCCAACCACTGTAACAAAGGCGCTTTATAGCCATCGACCTGACACAGACTGTCACCGGAGACACAAATAAAACTCAAGAAACTTTGTCTTCACCTGTGGGGCATGTCTTCCCCGTAACCCACAGGCACAACACAGTCCCTAGTACACCAAACAAAACCCACACAGTACTGTACTTCTTTGCACCACCACTCCTCCCGGCAAGCGTAGTCCTCCTCCTCCTAACTCAGGTTCCTGGAGTGGTGGCTGCTGGCCCCTTTTATAGTCCACCCGGAAGTGATCCAGGTGCTTGATTGCCGAGTTCCAGCTGCACTTCCGGGTGTGGCGAAAACACTGCCCATAAGGGCTCAGGAGTCCCAGCTGCAGCACCCCCTGCGCGCTAGCAGGACTCAAAAGGGCTGCACCAAACTCCAATTCCCATGGAGCCCTGCGGGAAACCGAGGCACCACTCCAACCCAGGGGGGTTGCCATCTGGCGTCCAAGGGGAGGTATTGTATGGGCCATGGCAGCTCCCCCTGAACATATTAGGAAGGGTGTCCCGGCCCTGGCCATCCGCCACACCACCTATGCACAGTCACAAACTTGAACATAGCTACAATCCATCCATCCATCCATTTTCCAACCCGTTGAATCCGAACACAGGGTCACGGGGATCTGCTGGAGCCAATCCCAGCCAACACAGGGCGCAAGGCAGGAACCAATCCAAGGCAGGGTGCCAACCCACCGCAGGACACACACAATCACACCCACACACCAAGCACACACTGGGGACGATTTAGAATCAACAATTCACCTAACCTGCATGTCTTTGGACTGTGGGAGGAAACAAAAGGGGCAGAATGACCCATGAACCCCAAGCTTCTCAAACACCTCCCACAAGATAGTAAAGTGTACACATACACAGGTTTTCCAATCTGCATAAACATGTGAACTAGACTGTCAAATTTGTATGATCTCTCAAATACCTATGCAACAGTAAAAACAATGTTCCACAGTCAGGAAGGAATCAGCATTGTTCCTCCCTCATTTCGCATTCACCTACTGGACAGTTTAAATTCTAGTACAGAGGAAGGAGGTTAAAAATACTTTAAAACACTCCCTTTGCCTTCCATCGTAAAATAAATAAATAAATAAAAATAAATCCCAGTTCACCAGTCCTGAAGTAGATCTCCTTCCATGCAATATTGAAGAGTCATGTTAACTACAGTGGGATGCAAAAGTTTGGGCAACCTTGTTAATAGTCATTATTTTCCTGTATAAATCGTTGGTTGTTACGATAAAAAATGTCAGTTAAATATATCATATAGGAGACACACACAGTGATATTTGAGAAGTGAAATGAAGTTTATTGGATTTACAGAAAGTGTGCAATAATTGCTCAAACAAAATCAGGCAGGTGCATAAATTTGGGCACCGTTGTCATTTTATTGATTCCAAAACTTTTAGAACTAATTATTGGAACTCAAATTGGCTTGGTAAGCTCAGTGACCCCTGACCTACATACACAGGTGAATCCTATAATGAGAAAGAGTATTTAAGGGGGTCAATTGTAAGTTTCCCTCCTCCTTTAATTTTCTCTGAAAAGTAGCAACATGGGGGTCACAAAACAACTCTCAAATGACCTGAAGACAAAGACTGTTCACCATCATGGTTTAGGGGAAGGATACAGAAAGCTGCCCACAGTTAGGAACATATTGAGGAAATGGAAGGCCACAGGCTCAGTTCAAGTTAAGGCTCAAGTGGCAGACCAAGAAAGATTTCGGATAGACAGAAGTGACGAATGGTGAGAACAGTCAGAGTCAACCCACAGACCAGCACCAAAGACCTACAACATCATCTTGCAGCAGATGGAGTCACTGTGCATCGTTCAACCATTCGGCGCACTTTACACAAGGAGATGCTGTATGCGAGAGTGATGCAGAGGAAGCCTTTTCTCCGCCCACAGCACAAACAGAGCCGCTTGAGGTATGCTCAAGCACATTTGGACAAGCCAGCTTCATTTTGGAATAAGGTGCTGTGGACTGATGAAACTAAAATTGAGTTATTTGGGCATAACAAGGGCGTTATGCATGGAGGAAAAAGAACACAGCATTCCAAGAAAAACACCTGCTACCTACAGTAAAATATGGTGGTGGTTCCATCATGCTGTGAGGCTGTGTGGCCAGTGCAGGGACTGGGAATCTTGTCAAAGTTGAGGGATGCATGGATTCCACTCAGTATCAGCAGATTCTGGAGACCAATGTCCAGGAATCATTGACAAAGCTGAAGCTGCGCCGGGGCTGGATCTTTCAACAAGACAACAACCCGAAACACTGCTCAAAATCCACTAAGGCATTCATGCAGAGGAACAAGTACAACGTTCTGAATGGCCATCTCAGTCCCCAGACCTGAATATAATTGAAAATCTGTGGTGTGAGTTAAAGAGAGCTGTCCATGCTCGGAAGCCATCAAACCTGAATGAACTAGAGATGTTTTGTAAAGAGGAATGGTCCAAAATACCTTCAACCACAATCCAGACTCTCATTGGAACCTACAGGAAGTGTTTAGAGGCTGTAATTTCTGCAAAAGGTGGATCTACTAAATATTGATTTCATTTCTTTTTTGTGGTGCCCAAATTTATGCACCTGCCTGATTTTGTTTGAACAATTATTGCACACTTTCTGTAAATCCAATAAACTTCATTTCACTTCTCAAATATCACTGTGTGTGTCTCCTATATGATATATTTAACGGACATTTTTTATCGTAACAACCAACGATTTATACAGGAAAATAATGACTATTAACAAGGTTGCCCAAACTTTTGCATCCCACTGTATAAAACGCTCTGCAGTATCCAGTGCTTCAGCCTTCCTAGTTGGAACATACACTCCTGCAGTGTTGCCACTAGAGTGCTAAAAGTCACTATAATTACTTCAGCCATAGAGATTAACCCAATCATAACCAATGCATCAACCAAAGAGGCTTTACCCACCAGCTTTCGTCAATATTTGAAAGCTTCTGATGAGATCAGCCTTCTTTGCGGGAAACTCTGACACCATCTGCAGGTAATTCTCCACGGCTTCACTAAAATCCACTGAAGTGGGTTTTGCTTCAGCCACTACCTATGTGATATGCAAGTGTCTCGCACTAAAATCTGAGTTTCCTCCTGCTAAATTGAATAGGAATGCTTCAATCTTCTAGTTGCTGCTGTTGTCTGCAAACAGAACTTGGGTTTTGCTCAAATTCTATTAATCTTGTACAGTCCATTGTATCCATGCATGAGTAATGACCATCTTGTGAAATCTTTGCATCAGGCTGTCTCTTTCGGGCATTAAATAATGCATATAGAATAAATTGAGAAATGTTACCATTTCCATAAATTTGATAGACGGCTTCTAAATACAACATGTTAAATGATTACATGGTATGACGTTATAAGTTTAATGTAGGTAGGATACTTCGACAAAGTAGGACAAATCGCCAGAACACCAGCGTGCTGGCAAATAGCACTGAGAAACAACTTTAGCCAGTTGTGGTGTTCAATGAATGTACGTTGCCACATATACTCGGCTTCGGCGTGCTTCTAAATTGCACTGGAAACCGACTGTAGCAGTTGTGGCGGTTTAAGGGTTAAGCGAATATGATTTCAGTTATGTTTGCTAATGTGTTTGGAGCTATAGTAACGAGTGAATAGCAGTAGCTGAGCCGTCCTAGTTTTTTTTTCTCCTTTTTTCGTATAATATTTGAGTTCATATGAATAGTAAACCATCTCTAACTAACGTTAGGTTACTTGTGTTTTGGAGTATATCAGTAATTAGTGTGTTACATATTTTAGTCCATTTTTTTTTTGGCATAATATAGTACATGATGTGATAAACTACAACACCTTTCCTTCAGAGTGTGATGAACATCTTTCTCTGTCTGCAAAATCATTCTTGTGTATTCCTGCTACCTCTACTCCCTCTGAGCGTCTCTTCTCAGCAGCTGGGAACATTGTCTCAAAGAAGAGAGGCAGCCTCACACCTGAGCATGTCGAAATGCTCACGTTCATGCACTGCAATCAGGAATATATGCACTGAATCTTTAATAAACTGTACATTATTTTTTTATTTTATTTGTATTTAAGCTTTATTTAAAATTTGGACTTTAAGACACACCAGTGGCCATTTTTGGTTAAGTTAAATGCACTTTTTTTGTTTAAAGACTATGTGCACTTTAGTTTGTATTATTTAATGTATTTCTTTTTTATTGTGATGGTCACACTAATATAAAATATCTGATTATTTTCAAACTCATACGTTTCACTGGTTATTTTAATTTGATCATTATTAATTTTAATCGTGTTAATGCAGAGACATCTGGGTGACATTCACAGATGGACAGACATGAGCAGATGAGGTAAGACATGCACTGGAGCCCAGAACAGGATGTGCAACCACCGATCACAGGCATCAGAATTGTCAGTCATGAAATAATCGTGACTAATCAGAAAAAAAATTGAACAATTAGACGACTACCAAAATAATCATTAGTTGCAGCCCTAGTCACAGTATGTTTCCACTATAAGAGCAGTGGAATGAGTTGCTGAAAAATGCACCAAATAATGCGCTGGGGACTATCTCCTATGTAGCCATTGTCAAGTGGATGTTGATGAATGTGAAAAAAAGTAAAAAAATGGACATCTTTGTACATCTATGACAGGTGACAGGTTTGGTTCCTGCCTTGTGACTGATGTTGTAGAAATAAATGAGCACAAGGCAACATCTAGCTACATTCAGCCTGAAGGAAAATATTACCAATGGACTAGGACCAAATTATTACTTCTTGTGGTGAAATGCCATAAGCTCACACTGGTTTTAAGCCTTTCAAGTTGCTGCATTGGAAAGGACCGCAAGATATCCTGAAACTTGGTTTAGAGCGGTCGTAGCATCCAAACAATGCTACCGACACTAATATAATTGAGCAAATCACTCACTCAAAACAGATTTTAGAAAATACATCCATTATTATATTAACATTTGAAAGCATTTCTCATATCACATTACAAGTTCATAACATGCTAGCAAGAAAAATTTGACAAAAAGAAGAAAAAGGGCTTAGTTGAATACACGTTTTCCCAGGCTAATAAAATAACAGATCTATCAGCTAAAATATATTCTGCTGTGGATCTAACATAACTTTAAACATGCAAGGACATCAGCATTGCTAGGAAGAAGTTTTAGAATGTTTTACATTAAACGTGGGATATGATATGAAACCTTCCCTTACAATGTTACTAGCTGGTTTGCCATTTTAACGAGAATACTTGATATAGTGGGTACTAATGTGGGATGTGCAATAGTTGCACAAACTTGGGGATTGTGGTTAAAGAAAGATTATACTTGATCAGTGAAATCACACAGGAAGAAGTAGAAGAGTATGCTAATGTACTAGACGAGTTGTCTCGAAGATAGCAGTTTGATAATAACTTTGACATTGCCCATAAAAATAAAAACAGATATTGAAAAAGCTTGGACTAAGTTCTACTCCAAACTATAAAACTGCCCACTAAATTTTGACCTTTCAAAATTTAGTGGGAAGACCACCCCAAACTATTTGGATAACACTGTTGATTTTTCAAACACTTAGGAAGGACTCGTGTACTACCTAGCGGCCTTACATTAAACCTTTTACATTTACTATTTTCACCCCTCCTTGACTAAAGCAAAATTACTTTTCATGAAATGGACAAATTAAATTGATAGTTTTCAACTTTCAAGCAATCCTGGATTGCAAAAATTTAGAGAGTTAATGGCAAGTGAAGGCTTTTTTGAGTTAGAGTTTTGTAATCCTTTTTTCTCCTGCTTCTTATAAATTAAGTGTGGACCAAATCATAAATTATAAATCCTAGAAGCTAACAAGGCAGCTTAGGGCTTTAAGTAATAGATAGATAGATATATCTGGTTACTATCAATTTTCTGCATTTTATTTAAATTTTTATCCATGTAGATACAGTAAGTCTGATAGTTAAACAGGAGAAGCACTGTGTAAAATGAACCATGAAAAATCGGGGTGGGACGATTGGAAGAAAAAAAAAAACATGGAAAATAGTGAAAAAGGAAAAATAAGAGGAACCAACAAGAAAAGAGTAAACTTAATTTATACTATAAATATGACGCCTGACAATTTCAAAAACCTCAAACTTCACCTCTTGCCCCTTTTAAACTATGCTGCAAGTCTCATGCTGAGCACAGTGGATCACCTGTGCACATATACTTACAGAGTACATACACACACCTTGCAGAAGCAAATCTGATGTTTGCAGCAGTGGTGCTATTGCATATATGACATTCAGCAGAAAACCTACAGCAGTGTACCCAGAGTAATAAAATAAATGTATAAATCACCTAGTAAATCATGCCAGCTAGGAAACTATACAGTATCTCAGACATAATCCAACTCCATTATTGAGTGGGTTGTTGCCCAATTAAGCTTTTTTGGGCTGAGAATTAATCTTGTTTACCAAACATTGCCCATTTCCATGGAAGTATTCTCATTAAGAATGGAATCTCTGACTTAACAGATGGTTTCTTGCCATTTTGCCTTACTGCTGTAAAGTAATCCATTTGAGGACTACTCACTATATAGCCTATCGACACAAAAATAAAAGAGGTGCTATATCTTTAACGTAAGCAACAAATTTCTTTAACAGTGAATGCTTTAGGGAACACACAAAGAAAAGCAACCTACTTAAGCAGCAGAGTTTGAACTGGATGTTTAATATGTCCGGGTGCACTTCACTGATACAAGGGAAGTACTGCTTTAAATGTACGGGCTCTTTAGAACAAGCTTCATTTCCAGACAGCTATGTCATTATAAGGGGCCACCTACAAGCATGCCCAGCAATGTTATGAAGAAAGAAAGAAAGAAAGAAAGAAAGAAAGAAAGAAAGAAAGAAAGAAACTTGCAGCTACTGTAAAAGGCTTAAACTTCACAAACAATGGTTTAAAACTTCACAACTCTCTTTCCATCAAGGAATAAGTACTCTCAAAAATCTGCACAGGTGGTAAAAGATAATTATAAGTACTGCACGCTGGCATAGTTTATAAAACAAACTGTTACTGACTAACTGATATTCTACACCACTTATAATGAGAAATATTGTACCATTTCACTATGTAACACATGGTGTGCTTTAATAGTTCATGCTACACTTTTGAACTGCAGAACCTCTACCCTTTTAATGTATTCCCACATATATTATGAGGGAATATGTGGGAATAAAAATTCCAATATACAGTACTTGGTACAAATGGCAAATGACTCCTTGAACTCTGTTCTTATAAACCTCAGTACTGTAGAAAATAAACCTTAATGCAATTATATTCCTGGGAGCCTCACAAAAAAATGAAAGGAAACATGTGTTACTCTCTCATGTAATTAGAAGGAAAAGCTGGAAAGAAATCATTTCTGTATTATTTCTGTATTACAACACTAAATCACTGTTCCCACATACATCAAAAAACAAGCTGTGGCCTCAACAGTGCACTGCAAACATGCTTTGGACTTTTCCTTATCAAGGATGTTTTTCTTTCTTGTTCTATTCAGTTTAAAAAAAGAGAGTAGTCAACCAGTAAAAGCTACCTTATGACCTCTATTGTCATTCTGAAGACATCTGGCTCAATGGGGCTCTAATTCATAATTCTGAAAACTCAATTCTCACTTCAGTTTTTCTGCTTTTCTTAGCTGAGATTAAGTGAGGAGCTATGCCTGGTTTAAAACCCACACTGTTTTTGTACCTCTCATGAACCGTTGTTGCCTTGAGCTCTTTACTTTATGGTGGAGATTAACTTCACCCTATCTTCTTTTTTTGCCTCTGCTGTTATATGTTTTACATACTCCTGACAGTGGAAATTACGTCTTATAATAATTAACAATGCATACAAAGTACATTCTAAGGTTTCTGGATAAAGACTTAAGGATTGAAATGATTTGGATGAAAGCAGTCCAAACTATGAAATTAAAGGATAGACTGGGGGTCCAGCACTACTCATATTACTTTCCTTGTATCTTCCTGTGTCCTATAAGAAAAGACCTACTAGTTTCAAAAATCAACTTCCATACTTCAATACCGGAGAATAAACAACACTTCTGGATTTCAGCATTATGATAAAAGGCTATCAGCAAAAGGTTCATAACTGATGTCAATGTAATAAAGATCAGCTTTTGCTATCCAGGCTGGACTACATTGTAAAAGAAGGTACACCTAAATATTTAAAAAGAATACCTATAACAAGGAAAAAATAGATAGGATGCATGGTAGTGAAAGTGAAACCATGTAAACCTTTGGTAGTGTTCCTTCTGTATAAAACATCATTTTATCATCATTAGCAACATTTTCAGCAACAGTACCAAAATTATTTTAATTCTTTCACTTTTACTGTGTTTTGAAAGCATTTACAGTTTTTGACAATTCTTGGCTTGACCTAATAGTTTTACCAAAAACTGGATTACGGATTGTGAAAATTCATATTTATTTTATCCTTTTGCTTTCTGTTTTTGGATGAACTTAGTAAATGCCAAAGAGATGCCTTATGACTTAAGTAATATGAACCTGGAGACCTTTCTGAAAATAGTCAAGCAGTTATATTCCATTTCCTTCAAATGTGTAGTGTAATGTATATACTGCAGAAAATGACGAATTTCACAGCAAAAGCCAAATTTCATAGACTGTGACATAATTACCATGGTTATGAATCTTGCTCTAGCTATAAATAATAATCCCCCCATTACAGTAAATTAAAATTATTTATATTGTGCATTTCCACACACTGTCTTTCTACAAAAGCTAAGCACAATAAAAATAATGGCCATTTAACAATTCTTTTGGGTCACAGAATTAGTGTATTATTGCTGTGACATAACATGAACTAAATGTACTCATAAAGTAAGGGAAATATATAGTCTTTTTCAGAAAAATAGTTGCAATAGTAAAACAAAACATGAAAAAGAGGATGAGATTTTGAAAATGAAAGCATCAGGGTTTTCTAATATTTGAAATAACCCGACTTCTTCTTTCTCTTTCGGCTGCTCCTACTAGGGTTTGCCACAGCGGATCATCTTTTTCCATATCTTCCTGTCTTCTACATCTTGCTCTGTGACACCCAGCACCTGCATGTCCTCTCACACCATCCATAAACCTCGTCTTAGGCCTTCCTGTTTTCCGCTTACTAGGCAGCTCTCTCCTTAACATCCTTCTCCCAATATACTCAGCATCTCTCGACTCACACATGTCTCGCCTCTCTGACTTTGTCTCCCAACCATCCAACTTGAGCTAAGTATGTTAATTTAAGAGTAATATTTAAAGATCAAGTCAGGTTATTTGAAATAATCTGATGTGATCCTTAAATATTACTCTTAAATAAATGTACTTGGCCCACAATTATCTCAACCATAAATATATGTAAACATAAATCTGACATCAGCAAATAAAATAAATCTGACACCTTGCTGACACTATTGCCTTCAAAACTGCATTGTTCCAAAAGTAGCTTCAAACAGTTTGTGTGAGTAATATACAGAATAATATAGGCACTGATTAATTCATATGACACTGTATAAGATTTTCATTTTTATCTTTTATATAAATTTTAAGTAATATTGATTGTTCTGTTACTAAACACAAAATGTCAGTGACAACATTTAGTCAGTAGCCAAGTTTCCATCCAGTTTTTTGCGACGTTTTGTTATCGACAAGCAGAATATACGTAAAAAAAAATGTGCGAAATTTGCGGTCTCCAGCCTGTTTCCACCCAACTGGCTTTTTATCGATAAAATGGTGTGCGTGATGACGTCATCCCCTCCAAAACGAACTGTCGGATAAGTTTTCTTGTATTGCGAAAAAAAATCTGCCCTTGAGCCGTTTCCATACATAATTTTGTGTATGTCGCAAATGATCTACCTTTTGTTTTCCACGTTACACCCCCTCCACTAAACAAAGAAACAAAGAAATTGAGAGATTATTCAGACAGTTTTTTTTTTATTTGCCAGCTTACTGTTATTTCAGTTTCACAAATAATTGGAATTGTACATAATATCCGAAGACGACAGCAGAATGAAGCAGTTGCTTGTCTGATAGCCCTAGAGCTCGAAGAAAGTACCCCAGTGCGGGTATGGGAGAGACGACGGAATAAGACCTTCTGGAAGGAGGTGGTGGGGAGACACTTCACAGAAAATCTCTGGCTGCAATATTTTAGAATGACACGGCCGATGTTTGAGATGATGTGTGGATTCATCAGTCCTGTCACCGACCACGGTTCCAACCAAAAGCGGATTGCCATCGCCTTTACAAGCTGGCAACCTGCGCCGAGTATAGAGTAGTTGGAGAAACTTTCGGGGTTAGTAAAACTACCGTCCATCGATGTGTATATGCTGTGTGCACCGCTATTAAAGAAAAATTAATGCGGCATTATATTAGACTTCCGACTGTAGCGGAGGCCAATTAAATTTGCATATCGCAATTCCTTGGTGCATCTTGTGCCACAGATTTACAGTGCGCTGGATGGCACGCATGTGCCTATTCTTCCCCCGACGGAAGGCTACCGCGATTACATTAATCGCAAAGGGTGGCCATCTATTGTTCTCCAGGCCCTTGTTGATGACAGGTGCATGAAACGAGACATTTGCGCTGGCAATCCTGCAAGTGCCCATGATGCAGCTGTGTTTGCAGCATCGGATCTGTACAGGTGAGCTTACCTTTCAATATCTCTTCTCAGTGCGATAACAACTGAATTAGTACTGTAACCTGCTTCCCTTAAGGTTTTTAATTAAAACTGAAATTTGAATTAATACAAAATAACGACGTTTAATCAAAAAAAAACTAAAGTTAATATTAATGAGAGAATTTCTCATATATGCTAAAACATCTGCCATTTAATAATAAGAAAAAAATGTTTAGATAATGAAACACACGGTTTATTAAATATTTTGACTGGCACAGTAAAATTATCTTTGCGGTTTTTGTATTATTTAGACATCCTGAGAGACACCCCCAGGCTACAGTTGATGTGGAGGGAGTTCAGGTACCCCTTTTAGTAGTAGGAGACCCAGCCTATCCGCTACTGCATTGGCTCATCACGAGAAATAACAAGTCTCTTCATCAGAACATGCGAACCGCTCCGCTATTCTCGTTTTGATTGCACATGATGAAAATGTATCATGTGACACATTTATTTGCGTTAAAGCCCTTTTTTTCCGACAAAAAGTATTTCCAATGTAGTTTTTGCGACATCTGAAGTATCGATATGGAATTTATGCGCTAAAGTTAAACGGAAAAATATTATGTCGACATGTACAACATTTTATCGATAATTAGCATTTCCATCAGCTAAAATTTGAAGCGCTAAATATTTTTTCGCAAAAACTCCTTGGATGGAAACCTGGTTAATGTCCATTGTAAGATAATCAGGTTGTCTGTGGTCTACGCACAACATGGTTAAATGTCCCCATGCCAATAAAAAGTACCCAAATTTCATGGAGGGAAAGTTCTAGCCAAAAATTAAATTCACTCCCTATTACCACTAACTAACCTACAAATGCCTTTTGGGTTGGCTATCAAATCTAAAGTACCATTTTAGTTATATATACATTTATATTAGCAGTATACTAGTAGAATGAGCTTTCGGAAGTCAAATATCCATAAATTCCAATTTTTTTTTCAGTTTCATCTAGCTCTTAAAAGTACTGGGCTCCACCAACAACTGGATTTCTTGAAAAAAGAGAAACCAGTTAGTTTAGTGCTTCAATTAGTTTGCTTACATTTTACTTAGTTTCTTTTTGCTAAATATATAAGCTTGACAGTATACAGTATATAGTCTGTTAGGTATGGCTTCTCCCTATTTTGTTTATTTATTTACAACCAGTAAAGGCGCACTGCATGATAACATGCAGTGAATACACTTGACTAGAGCATTCATAGTTTTAATACTCTTTCTCTGTACATTTAGCATTCGTTTGATCAGAGGTTAATGCGCTTGCTGCTTCCTGAGCAGCTCTACTTTTCTCCACCCTAGCACCCCACTTCTCTTCTTTTGTCTGCATCTTTTCACATTAAAACTGATTAAGTCGGTGTTTGTGTTGCAATTGCTTTTTCTTTAATTTTTCACTTAAGCTGGCAGTCTTCAGTCTGCCCTCAAGAATGATTTAAGATATGAAGAAGTAGGGGAAGTGACGGCGAAGGTTGTAGGGATGAGAATGGTGCCTGTACGCATGTGCTGCACGGCCACCCTACTGGCCGCTGCCGAGAGTTGATCCATCCATCCATCCATCCATCATCCAACCCACTATATCCTAACTACAGGGTCACGGGGGTCTGCTGGAGCCAATTCCAGCCAAAACAGGGCGCAAGGCAAGAAACAAACCCTGGGCAGGGCGTCAGCCCACCGCATTCTACAATACAATAAAAAATAAAATGAGGAATAACCTTGGAGGTCAATGATCACCCTGAAAGCGGACAATAGACGTCACATAATATATGTGTACCAAATTTAAAAATCCTGGACAGACAAGCGAACAGCCACGGTAGCGTATTATATATGAAGATATACTCTTTTTACCTGACATTAAAAATACAAAGGTCAATTTGCATTTGGCCTTGAGAATCCATAGACTCCAACTCCTGTAAGGACAGACCCTTGACTAGCTAGTAGGTACATAATCTATATATATAATTCACTAAGGCAAGACGACCATGGAAAGCACACCGGAAGGGGCGTGGATTCACTAAGCCCGAAAAGTGAGACACCTATGGCGCACGCAGGAAGGAGCCACACCTACCAACTCCAAGACCATTGGATACGACGACAACTCGCAGAGCCACGCCCACCAACTCAGACGCGACGACACAGAAAAAATGGCGGCATTTATATTCATTAGTCGTGGAGGCAACATGCAGCTCCGACCCACGCTGACTGTTCATAGAGGCATGTTTCTCGCGGAGGTGAATCGCCATATGCAGCGTGTAAAACGGTTTGCGAGGAGTTATCCCATGGGATCCTTAAAACATTCCTTTACAACTGAGGTTAGAACACAATGAAGTAAGCAGTCGTTAAAAAATGAGTTTTCGGTTATGACGCACGACCGCATGACATAGCAAACTGTTTTACACGCTACATACAGCAATTCGCATCCGCGACAAACATGCGTCTTCTTAGATGCTCCTGCACTTTGTACACACCCCCCTCCCACCTCGCTACTACCGTGGTCGGGTGTCTTGGTGGATTATATATAGAAAGGCAGCCAAAACCGCACAGAGCAATGAAAAGTCTATGTGAGTCACAGGTGCATCTGAACTGTAGAAAGACGACAACGACTTGAGTGACGAGTTGAAGGTGGCCACATCAGCAGGCAGTGCATACTGAACGAGAAATCAGCAGACTAGCATGACGGAGGGAGCGGAGTGGATGTCCTTCTCCTCTCCTCCCGTTCCACCCTCCGCGCCACACGGACGATTGTGTGTTGGTTCGTTCCGTGCATTGGTTAAAACCCAATGAAGGAAGCAGTCTTTAAAAACCAATAAGCCCTGTGCCTCTGTTTCATTACCGTCTCACCTGCTTCACCAATGCAGGCCCCGCAACAGGGCAGCCAACCGGGTAACCAAAGTCTTTGGGTTCAGGGGGGAGTATGGTTACAAAGCTGAAACTTAAAGGAATTGACGGAAGGGCAGCACCAGGTGTGGAGCCTTTCACTTCATTTGACTCAACACAGGAAACCTCACCCGGCCCGGACACGGACAGGATTGACAGATTGATAGCTCTTTCTCGATTCTGTGGGTGGTGGTGCATGGCAGTTCTTAGTTGGTGGAGCGATTTGGCTGGTTATTTCCGAAAACGAACGAGACTCCCACCTGCCAAATAGTTACACGACCCAACAGCGGTCGGCGTCCAAATTCTTAGAGGGACAAGTGGCTTTCAGCCACGCGAGATTGAGCATTAACAAGTCTGTGATGCACTTGTATGTCCGGTACTGCACGCGCGCTACACTGAATGGATCAACGTGTGTCTACCCGGCGCGGGAGGTGTAGGTAAGCCGTTGAACCCCATTCGTGATGGAGACCGTGGCTTGCAATTGTTCCCACGAACGAGAAATTCCCAGCACGCGGGTCATACGCCGCACTGATTACGTCCCTACCCTTTGTAAACCCCCTGTTCGTGTGACTTGGTGGATTATATATAAAAAAGCAGCCGGAACCACAAAGAACAATGAAAATTCAATGTGGAAACCGACTGAGGCGGTGTTTGGAAAATTAACAGTCAACGTGACTCACAGGTAGGGAGTTGGGGGCGGGCACATAAGCGGGCAGTGCGTACTGAACGAGCGGCGTTCAACCCCGTCCTTCGCTTTGAAGGCGCGACGGCGCTCCTCCGGTTTTCAGTCACGGACAATTGTATGGTTCGCAGCGTGCATTGTTGCAATGTTACTTTTCTTGGTGGTTTATTAAATTACGGATTTTTCAAATGTTTATTTTTTCCTCTGTGCTTAAAAATCATTTAAAAAGCGGCCTGATTATGCGGCGTATGCTACGTCGCGGGTTGGCTAGCACCAAATATTACCTTATCTACATCACTATGGGATTCAGTAAGTTTGGGCCTTAATTTGCAAGCAATGTCTACATAAAATGATATGAACACTAAAGAGAGAGAGGGGGGTTGGGAGCATGTGCCGATAGCCCATTGCCGCATACACCACACGACAAACCACCTGTATCGAGACCCAAGTACAGCGGGTGACATCTCAGCATCATACAAGTCGCAAATGAATTTTGTATTCTGTACCCTTTGCCAGCAAGCATTTATCAACACATGTCTTTATTAATGCTACTAAGCAAACAAAGATTTTTCCACACATATGGCATTACATGGCAGGTGGAGTTATCACTGCAATGTTATATAACACGGGTCCTGGAGGTTCACAGTGGGTCCAGGTGTACATTCCAACCAGTTTCATAATTTGAAGCCAGGTCTAGCAGAGAATCAAACTTGGTATTTAATTATATGGCTTGTTACTGCTTTCATTCTTCAGAGAATCAAACTTGGTATTTAATTATATGGCTTGTTACTGCTTTCATTCTTCTTAGACAAATCTCTGTCAGATTTTTCATTTTATGAGAACATCATCCATATGTTTTGAGGTCCAGAACAGATTTGTACATCTTGGTCATTGCTTTCTCTCTCATTTATTTCAAAACATTGCATTAACGCAGACACTACACAATGCATTTACACAGGTTTAAATGGAAGCACATTAGCTGGAGAGATTGTGGTTCCTTTGACATTTTCACCTCATTATTAAAAGATGGCTGGTTAAGAAAACAGGCAACATTTAAAACCTTACTAAAGCTGTTTAAAAGTAAAATACACAATTAAGCATTCTAAATTATAAAAAGTGAGAGAACTAAAACCAAGTCCAAAAAAAAAATTACATGAGTGTCCATAGTCTTTGTGCCCTAGAAACCAAGTTACCCAAACTATTCTATAACATTTCAGTAATTACTTACCACTCTGATGCTGATCTTTCTGATCATAAAATAGGTCAGTCCGAAAGCAATTTACTAAAAGAATTCATAATTTACTGCAGAATTACAGTATTTGAGGGATCCTCTAGAGTGCCTTTTTCTCTTGCCCGATTTGATTAAAAACTAATCAGCATATCATTTTCTCATAACAGGCTTAAGTTTCAGCTTTGGTATTTTTTTCGGTCCGGCCATTTTAGCTCTAGGCCGTCCTCAAGAAACTGTGACACACATACACAGACACCCATCATCAAGATATTGATGTTTTCAGTTTCAGGGGACCCTTAAATGTCAACATCGTCAAAAACAGGATATCAAAATGTTTGTTGAATCTAAAGCTTTCACTTCTCCACCCTAGACAATAGGTTATGGTGGGGGAGGGTGCAAAGCAAAAAAACATAGTGCTTCAGTAGTAAGTAAATGGGTTTTAATTAAAAATCTGGTTAAAGCAAATATCTGCATCTACAGTGGACATCCAGAGCTAGAGCGGAGTATTCCTATTATAAACGAAAGGCTCATAGTTTCTTCTGCATCTGCTCTTTATTTTTTCAAAGTTAAGATTTAAAATAAGCTTAACTTCTTGAGCTAATGCACTTAACTTTTAGTTTAGTGGTTTTAGATCCCTGCCCGTTTAAAGACTCACGAATTCTGTTGCTCTGTGTTTTACTTCATTCTGTTGGTGAAACTGACACTGTCTGAGTACTGTTTTGGGTCTATCTTAAAAAGAAACACTGAAATCTACAAACTTCCACTTCTCTGACTCTTTAATGTCCAACAGCTTTATTCATAACTGTTATAACAGAGTACATACATACTTACACACAAACATACATGCATACAGACTAAGTTACGTGGGATTTGGTTTAAGGCCTTACACTGACATCTTGTGGTCTAAAAATATATATTCTATTACCTCACTCATGAATTCATTTCCATCTGCCTGTGCAATGAAGTGACTTGATTTTCTCAAAACACTACAAAAACATGTAACTATTTTTCATATGGCTGGTACAATTTCTCCTCTACCATTCCAGTTATTCCTGGATTCACTTACAGGCCTTTTATTATATACCAATATCGACTACTTCTAATCTCCAAATGCCTTAGTTATATTGATATAATATTACTATTATCCTAAAGAATGCTCATTGACATATCCTATCATTGTCATACATGAACACAAATACCAGATCAAGATTCACATTCACCTCAAAACCATGCCTCATATTAACAGCAAAGACCACCATTTGTACTGTTTCATACATCAGCATTGTTGCACAAACTAACCAATTTTTTGAATAAGAGAGGAATAAACCAAGAGGAAAAATTAGGTACTTAAACAATATCTTTTGGTGCTTTAATTTCCCTCTAAATTTTGGTTAATGTGCATCAAAAAGAGACCGAGCACCAAAATGAAAATGTAAAACAAAATTCAAAGTTAAGAAGCCAAAACAAAATTTTAATTATAAATTTTTTTAAAGAACAATTTTTGCCTCTCATAAACCATAGAAAAGCTGTCCTTTGCCAAGAGAATCAAATCTCAGACAATTCCCTCTGTGGATGCTGCCATTTTACATGCAGTTTGCCACTTGACTAGCAATGGCTGCTATTACTGCAAACCATATGGTCATGTCTATTGTAAATGAAATGAAATATTATGAAGACAAGTTAAATAATAACATCAGTTAACAAGTTCCTAATATAACCTTTAATTCACCCTTGATATTTTCAATGCCCACCTCAGTATCTACAGCTTATTTCAAGGGTTTCACTCTTAATTTATACTGCTTTGTCTAATTTATTGCTTTGCTTTCTTTGTTTTTCAGTTGTTTATTGCCACTGGTACTCTTATTTTCGAAGGTAGAAACAATGTTATGATGAAACAGGTGCATGGTCATGAAATGTAGTGGACATCGCGCCATGTAAGTCAGCCTACAACATAATTGTGGGGATTTTAATTTTTTTCTATAAAGGCATATGGTGGAAAAAGAGAAGTAGGCCATTACACTGAGGAAGGAAAAGTCTAAGGAGTATAAAGAAGCATACTACATTTTAGGAGTTTTTAGGAGTTGGATAGCGTGTTTAGTGTTTTGTTTACTCTTTGGGGCATTTTTGATCCTTCTGCTACACCTCCAGTTTGTGTATTTGATTTTTTCTTGTTCTTTTATTTCGCCTTATACGATTTCTCATATTAGGAATTTGTTGGTTTTCGCATACCCCTTGGGGTCAGAGCACGGGGTCAGCCATTGTACAGTGCCACTGGAGCCCAGGGCCCAGCAGAGCAGAATTTCTTTTGGCAGTGACGGGGATTCGAACCGGCAACCTTCGGGATACCAGTGCAAATCCTTAGCCTCACAGCCACCACTATTTTGTACAATAACATATTTTTTTAACTGATACTGGACTAGCCAACTGTGTTCAAGTTTGGGGATCTCTCAAGAGTGCCCCATTTTATGACAATATACAAGTATACATATGCATATTAGAGCGGGATGAGTCACGTCAAGCAGCACAGAGATGTGATCTTAGTGGATATTTAGAGTGAGCAAATGCCAAGTTAATATGACAGCTGACACTAACAAAGCAAAGAGTTAGACAGCTAAAAGTAAAAATGAAAGTAATTAAGACAAACAAGCTGACAGCCAACATGAAGTGAAGGTTGGGCCAACAGCATACAACGTGATCATAATCCAAGCAATCAGTTGACTGATAATGTCTAGATGGCAACCTAGGTCCACAGGTTGGGCATCATATCTGTCCTGTAGCCTGACTGTCTCAATGCACCGAGTCCCTTTAACTTACCAAGATGATCAAACAATTTAAAATATTTTCAAGAAATAAAGTATTTTTGACTGATGAAATTATACTGCATACACTTTGAGATCTACTGTATATACACTTTCTGAAGCTCGTCTTAGTAACAGACTTATTATTTCTTGAGAAAATGTTGTACCAGATTTTTTTTTCTTCAAAAAAATTAGTTGAAGATGTATGTTATGAACTACAGGTATATATACTGTAATTTCTAAAATGTTGGCCATTTCATATTTTTGAGATGCTTATATTAGACCTGAAAACAGAATCAAATGCAATAGTAGTACTACTTTACAGACCAACTGAGACATATTTATTTTTCATAAGTGAATTTAGCTCATGTTTAACCTACAAAGAAAATCTGTCCATGCAGTATTTACTGAAAACTGTTTATACACCTACTGAACTCGGCAGGATTTAGTAAACTGTTAAAATGTCAGATTCCTTCTCAGATTCATATATTTACATTTACATTTATTTATTTGGCTGACACCTTTATCCAAAGTGACTTACAACATTTAAGAGATATTTGGTTAATTTTTTTCTTTTTCCAATTGGAGCACAGGAGGGTGAAGTGACTTGCTCAGAGTCGCACAGAGTCGTCAGTGGCAGGATTTGAACCCTCAGGGTTTGAAGCCCAAAACCTTGATCACTGTGCAAAGTACAGGCTGACAGTTATAAAAAATGTTTTTGGCCAACTCTAATGCAATTCCAGATGAATTTATGAAAACAGGAATAACCCTTATGAAATTAAATATAAATTACAGATTCAATAGTAACAGCACTGACTAAGATATGCATTGAACTTGGGCAGCTGTGTTGCATTTAGACTTCTAAAGATACTACTCAAGAAGAGAAAAGAAAGGATTATGAGAATTTGTGAGGATGAGCATGTTTTATAAAAATTATATATTAAAGTTTGAAAGGACTGAGATGGAGAATGATAAGATAGATACATTGCTTCACCATGGTAATGGAAGTATAGACTTTAGAAAAGGAACTGGCTGCCACATAAACCATGTGGAAAAGAGAAACTGATGATGTAGCTAGAGTACTGCATTTACAGTGAAAACATGTATAAATATTCAATATAAGAATACAATGTTTGGAGAGTAAGCACTGAAGAATTATACACCAAGCAACTTGTACATATTGTTCATACTTCTTACAAAACACTGTTTCATACTTACATTTAAAAATCAGTACCAGACTTTACATGAAGTGAAAAGGCTGACATGACTATCAGAAAAAGAGTACTCCTAATGTTTTTCTTTCTGTTATGCATGTTTTCCTCTTTCCTGCTTATACTGTCATTCTGTTTTGATTCTCATGAGAGACAGCACTTTATTTGTAGTCCCTAATATTAGGACAGCTATGGTAGCAGGAGGCATAGTGGTTAGAACTGATGCCTTACACCTCCAGAGTTTTGGGTGCTTTACCGCTTGATCTTACACATTGAATCCTTGCCCTCAGTTCATGGGTAGAATATTGTTGGAAATATAGATGAACTGGTATAGAAAGCTTTGTCTATACATGTTTTAATAATTAAATGTTTCACAGATTAATTTTCTAAGAAAGTTCCACTTTAATGTTTTTACATCCTCCTTCTAATGTAATGACTGCAATCTCTCTAGTGAGAAGCACCAACCTCAGAAAGGCACTATTTTTACCATTACAGTTTCATTATCATTTGGCTTACCAGTAAGATAGCGTAACATCAAAAGAGGCAGTCAACATTTGCAATTTCTTCTTTCATAAACTTTCTCAGTGGTACCCCAAGACACTTGTATAGGTGCATGCACAAAAGGCCAGTTTTACAGACACTAATCTACCTTTCCAACATTGTTAAAACCTGTTTGAAAAATACTATAGTAAATAAACTGGCTACTCACAACTAAGTAAAATTAATTAAAATTTTTTACAGTAGCAGCAACAATCATTTCTCCATATAAACCTGATTATCTCTCTTCTTATTTAACCCAGCAATGAGGAAGCAGAATTTTAAATTTCAAAGGGGTTGGGGAGCCTCTTTGAAGATAGATTTCATCAATAACCAATTAAAAAATGCCTGGAAACCATCTGAACAGCTTGTGGAACTAACAAGAAAGCTCTATGCATACATAATGGGATCCAAATAACTTGCCACATAATCAATCAGTTATACATCCCACAAAGCTCTCTTCCATTTATTGTACCTTAGATAACAAGAATTGCAGATGTAAGTACAGAATAGGGCTGCAGTTGCCTAGCAACATTTGAGCTACAATTTGGCTTTAACATTTTTGTTATCTCTAAATCACTCGTGTGAATGTGAAAACCTCGCTTTCTCTTCTACAACACTCTTCTATATAACCCTTTCCCCCTGGTTCAAGCTAATTATTCACTCAAAGCTATTTAAATGCTTGGCAAATAAGTTATTATCATTTATCATCTAACCAATAGCGGTTTATCATTAGTGCAACAAGAGGCATAAATGTATGCCACCCAAAACCTTTTAATAAGTTAACTATGTTGTGTTACAGTAACATCTCATGTGAATACGGTCTTGCACTCCCTGAAATAAACAATGTTAATGGCAGGGCAGCACTGAAAAGTCATTCTTACAGTCAAAATGCTAATGGAGTCAAACATACTTTTTATTCAAAATATTTGCCCCTACATCCATGCCAAACTAAGACCAAAACACATTTTAAATAGGTGCACTGGCTAGTGATGGTTAATTACAATATTTGCAATGTAAATGGTATGTCCTCAATGTGATAGGATTACTCAAATACCTTCTGTTTTCATAAATCAAGTCTAATGGACTCTTAATACTCAAGTCTAAATACTATTTATGTTTGAAAAAATCTGATTGACCATCCAGCACTCTGCATTGAGCCAAAGAATTATTTTTTTACAAAATCTAATCTGCCATTTCAACACACATTCTATTCTATCAGTTATATTTTTAAATGTCAATTATTGGTGTGCTCCTTTGAATATTTTCTAGTGTGGTCACTCATGACAAATGCATCAGCTTAATTTCTGTGCAACTTCTAATACAAAAAATGAGGGTGGAAGCATGAGGTCAGTAGAAATTTATAAGAGCAAAGTAAGTCTAACTGAACAAGTACACAAAAATAAAATGAAAAACATTCAGAACTGACACAGGTGTAACCAGAATAAAACTTTAAGAGCTGAGAAAGAGAGAGAGAGAGATAGAGAGACTGGTAGCAAGAAAAGTTACATGTATGCCAGTGTGAAAGCACAGCGACAGGACCTAGGATCCCACATGCCCTGAATATGATGTGGATGCATTAGGAAAGCAAAAGAAAGGTTGCTAGCCTAGAAACGTGTCGTGTGCCTCCAAGAAAACTGGAGGTACAGGTGACCTAGTAGATAGGAACGGACAAGAAGGAATGACTCAAGGCTATGAGACTCCTTTGCTTAAAGATGATAACCCAGTGCAATTGAGCCTTGCTGCTGATTCAAGGATGAATGCAGCGAGAAAATGAAGGCTTGTGCTCAATTGTTGATCTGCTAAATGGTACATAGTCCCAACTGTGAACAAATGGAAACATGCTATCTCTTTAAAGGAAGTACTTAGCTAATACTGTCTGTGCTTGATGCAGTCCCAAAACGATTTTTCAAAGAAGTTTCTGACATGCTAATTTACAGTGTACTTGGCATTGGGCCATTATATACCAGCATTTTTTCAGATTCTTTAAAAACTTTACTAAACAAACCCCTGCATAAGAACCTATGCCAAACTTCTTCTTCTTTTTTTTTTCAATTCCAGAAAAAGTAATTTTTCAGCAGTTAAATGATTACTTGAAAAAAAGTTGTATTTTCCATAAATATGGTGTAAGAGGCAATCTTAGAAAGTTAAAACTTTGAGTTAAACTCATATTAGAATTTGCTTAATTTTAAAAGACAATGATAGACAATGGTATAGTCTTCCCCCCTATACGTTAGTAAGAGATACAACTTTCTTGCGATAACTGAGATATACTGTGCTAATTGCATCAGTTGTTGTTTAGAACAGGTCCCAGTAAACAGGGACTTAAAAGACCCATTTTCAACTTAGAAATGGGATAGGCGTAAAGTTTTCTGACCATTTTGAAATGGTTCAAAAACGTTTAGAAATGATTTGTAACGATTTGAAATGTAACAAGATTTAAGCTTTGAACAGAACTTTTCTTAACAAGAACTTTTCTTTTTTTTTTTTGCTATTTCAATTTTCTTTTTTTTCTGTGAACTTTTTACTTTGAATTTTAACTAAAACTTTTAAAAACTAAGTTATTTTGTCTGTGGAATCATTTCAGCGCCTCAGGCTTTTGTTGAATCCCATTTTTATGGTAGAGCTGCTGAACGTTGATAATTTTGGAAAAAATGCAGCTACATATGGGTTATATGTTTTAAAACAAATCATAGTGCAGATATTTACATGAGAAATATTATGAGACTTGAAATAACTACTGACTACTGTGGGTGGAAGGTTAGATTTATGAACACTATACTGAGATGTGAAAGAATTAGGAGTCACTTGTAGCTGGTAGTTAGTACAAGCCATTCAAAAGTCCTGGTTATATATCTAAAACTACTTTTATTTGTTTGACCAGGTAGCAGAAATCAGTGCCATTTTGAAACTGGTATTTTTATTTTTAAATCTCTCTCAGTATTAACTGTTTACCTATAGAATACTCCCCTAAAGAAATAGTACAGAATGGCATGTTCTGTATAAATGCCCTTACAAAATGAAAAAGAACTTGTACAGAAGCCCTGCTTGAGTAAAGTAACTAGTTCTGTTATCAGACACCCAGAGCCTTACTGTATTCACCATGCTTGTCTTTTTTCTTGTGTGCAAAATGATACAAGCCAGACTGTTATCTAGCAATTTACTACTCTGCTCTCCAGTTTCTTTCTAGTCTCTATAACTGCAAGGAAAGAGAAGCTAAAATACAAATACAAATTACATTTTCTCCAATATTATCTTGGTGAGGATGATCATGCCATCTGTTCCAAATATGTACAGTATACTAGAAAGAGCATATTTTTTAACCAAGCAACAGGAATATAGTATGTGTAGTGAAGTAAGCCATCATTCATTTTAAACTTTACTTGCTTTGCACAAATGTATGGCTAACTGTAGCATACTGTAGGGCCAAATCCAATCTAATTATTAACTAACTGCTACAAAGAAAACCAATACTGTAGCAGACTTATGAATTAAATATGTCTTACATGTGGATTTCTATGCTTGGCTGCTCAATTCAAGTTCTTCTTTAATTTGTGAGCGGCCCGAAAATTGATGGCTGAATTATACTGAACATGATTATGCAACTCCATTTAATTATACTAAATAGCCTTTAGGAAAATTGAACTGCGGGATAGACATACCATTATAACTATAGAAATGCATACTTTTCACTGATAATTAACAGTAGGCCTGTATCTGATAACTAAAAGTGATAACCCAGGAAAATACATGTTATTTTCAGCTTTGAAAAGCTATTAAACTGAACCATTA
Organism: Polypterus senegalus; assembly: GCF_016835505.1. Lineage (NCBI taxonomy): Eukaryota > Metazoa > Chordata > Cladistia > Polypteriformes > Polypteridae > Polypterus > Polypterus senegalus. The sequence goes on along the minus strand of NC_053160.1, from coordinate 52,158,518 downwards.
AAGATTACTATCCATAATCCTACAGCCAGTTAATTTTTGTATGAATTGCCAAGTCTAAAACATCCTTTTAAATTAAGTTTCAAGTTACATAGGCAGTAGACTATCCCAGTAGGGCTGGTCAGAACTCTAGGAATTAATACAATATTCTGTATTGTTACTTCAGACTGACTATGAAATGTTGTCCATGTAGCTAATCAAAATGGCAAATAACAAATGAAATGAGCTTTGCTCTTAGAAGTTCTGTATATAAAGCTATTATAATCAAAATTAAGTAGCATACAGTGGTGATTTCTTCTATGTCAAAATTTGTTAGATTTAAAGGAGAAAATGCCTGGAAGTGTAGGTAAATGTGTTTAATCCTCTGTCCAAGCATTTCAGTACTGACACAGCCAACATGTTTGCCACATCCTTAGAATTTTTATTTTTATTATAGATTAGTTCCCTCTATCAAAACACTTCAATTCACACAAAAAACTATAGAATGTGATGTATCCAACAATATGTATAGAAGTTATTGTTCCTATTTGACTGAGAGCATGTTTATTTACAGCTTCCTTTATTATAGATGGTCTTTTCAGTGGGGTGAAAAAATAGTGCTTTTTTGTAATCTGTTAAACAACACTTTTAATATTTAGTTTGTATGAATATTATGATTAATTTAGGAAGATGCAGCTTTTAAGAGGCTACATTGTGTAAATAAGACTGTACTGTAGAGCCCATAAGGGAAAGCTAGCATTATTTTTTGGTAGTATGTATTTAAACAGTTTTACATGATGATGACACAAAGGAATGAATAAATGTTTTTCAAGAACAAGAGTACATTGTGATGTATGCAGTTAAGATTGATGAATATTGGGAGATGTGCAAATTGTCACACACGTATGTTTAGGAAACAACTAAAGGGCTTGAATACATGTAATTCCACGCCGGACCAGGGGGTGGCGAAGTGCACTGATTCTTTCTTTCAATCTCTTAAGAGACCATTCTAGGGAAATCCCGCCCGGCTATGGGGCACCCAACGACATCACTTCCGGTCCCGATGACATCACTTCCTGTAATGGCCTTTAATGCCGCGATCTTGTGAATATTGAGTTGGTTCTGTTTTGGACTGAGTTGTGTGAACATGGATCTAATGATTAAGAAGTTTTGCAGCCGGGAACAATTATACGGGTGGCTGCCCCAAACCTTCGCAATGTCTTGTGGTCTTTATTCTTACAAAATATAAAAGCAAATACTAAAAAGGTATTAGAACTCTTGGAACTATGTTAGTGTAACCAGTCCCTGTTAGGAATGATTTAGCCCTTGCATTGGGGGAACATGGAGAGCAAGATGGATCTCAGCCACTGTTAAGGTATTCAAAGGTTAATTGTTAAAATCCTTTCAAAAAGGTAGGCAGCTCTTAGTAAGGATTACAGATGCAAGTGTTGCTTGGTACACGTGTACAAAAGGTTAGTAAATTCAGGAACATTATTTAGGCATTTCCAGGATTACCTTGTCCACCAATAAAAAATAACTTTAAGATGCTAAAGTACCTTTCATGTACACCTTCACAATACACATTGCATATTACATTAGTCTTTTTCAAAAAAACTGTAAAAAAACAGTATTGTTTACCTTAACACAGTTTTGATATATAAAACTAGTTAAACATGTTATGTAAAAGCAAATATTCCAAACATTTTAACAATATATTCTTATGCACAAGGAAGCTTTTGAAGTTGATTGATGTCAGTATCAGCCATTCAAAGGCATTTCATTTAGCTTACTAAGAACGTTTTGGCCTAAAAATATATGGAAGACTCTTCTTTTTTTGCCATCCAGATTTAAGTAAGACATTTGACAACCATCCTGAAATAGTGCCAGCATTTCCTAAGTAAGCATGCCCAAGGTGTCACTGCCATGTTTAGAGTATAACTTTCTCCAGAGTGACTTATTGGTAGTGATGGCTTTGTATTTTTATACAAAATTCCTGCAAGAAAACTTTCACAACAGTAGCATTTGCCTGTAAATATTTTTGCCAGGCAATGTGGAGTAAAACAAGGTCTTTTTTGCCAGCAACTGCATCTAAAACACAGATGATATGTTTAAGTTATTTATATATTTTTATCAGTTTGCTTGCTTAATTTTTGCTTTTGTACAGGTCCTGTACCAATTGGCTTGACAGAGGGACAGAGCTGGGAAAGATGTGCAGCAGGTTAAGGTGATAAAGGATAAAGATGGAAACATACTCACAAGGAAGGAGCGCAGATGGAAAGAGTACTTTGAAATGCTGATGAATGAAGAAAATGAGAGAGAGAGAGAAGGTTGGATGATGTGGAGAGAGTGAATCAGGAAGTGCAATGGATTACCAAGGAGGAAGTAAGGACAGCTCTGAACAGGATGAAGAATGGAAAGGCTGTTTGTCCATATGACATACCTGTAGAAGCATAGAGGTGTTTAGGAGAGAGAGCAGTGGTGTTTTTAACCAGATTGTTTAATGGAATCTTGGAAAGTAAGAGGATGCCTGAGGAGTGGAGAAGAAGAATAAGGGGGATGTGCAGAGCTGTAGTTACTATAGGGAGGTAAAACTGATGAACCACAGCATGAAGTTATGGGAAAGAGTAGTGGAAACTAGGTTGAGTAGGGAGGTGATGATTAGTGAGCAGCAGTATGGTTTCATGCCAGGAAAAAGCACCACAGATGCGATGTTTGCTCTGAGGGTGTAGATGGAGAAGTATAGAGAAGGCAAGAAGGAGTTGCATTGAGTCTTTGTGGGCCTGGAGAATGTATATGACAGGGTGCCTCGAGAGGAGTTGTGATATTGCATGAGGAAGTTGGGAGTGGCAGAGAAGTATGTAAGAGTGGTACAGAATATGAATGAGAGAAGCATGTAAGAGTGGTACAGGATTTGAATGAGGAAAGTGTTACAGTGGCGAGGTATCAAAGTAGGAGTAACAGATGCATTCAGAGTGGAGGTGGGATTACATCAGGGATCAGCTCTGAGCCCTTTCTTATTTGCAATGGTGATGGACAGGTTAACAGACAAGATTAGACAGGAGTCCCCATGGACTATGATGTTTGCTGATGACATTGTGATCTGTAGCTAGAGTTGGGAGCAGGTTGAGGAGACCCTGAAGAGGTGGAGATATGCTCTAGAGGGGAGATGAATGAAGGTCAGTAGGAACAAGACAGAATACATGTGTGTAAATGAGAAGGAGTTCAGTGGAATGGTGAGGATGCAGGGAGTAGAGTTGGCAAAAGCGGATGAGTTTAAATACTTGGGATAAACAATACAGAGTAACTGGGACTGTGAAATAGAGGTGAAAAACAGAATGCAGGCAGGGTGGAATGGGTAGTGAAGAGTGTCAGGAGTAATTTGTGACAGACGGGTATCAGCAAGAGTGAAAGGGAAGTTCTACGGGATGGTAGTGTGACCAGCTATGTTATATGGGTTGGAGACGGAGACAGCTGGATGTGGCAGAGTTAAAGATGCTAAGATGTGCATTGGGTGTGACAACGATATATAGGATTAAGAATGAATACATTAGAGGGTCAGCTCAGGTTGTAGGGTTTGGAGAGAAAGTCAGAGAGGCAATATTGCAAAGGTTTGAATATGTGTAGAGAAGAGATGCTGGGTATATTGGGAAAAGGATGCTAAGAATAGAGCTACCAGGCAAGAGTAAAAGAGGAAGGCCCAAGAGAAGGTTTATGGATGTGGTGAGAGAGGACATATAGGTGATGGGTGTAACAGAGCAAGACGCAGAGGACAGGTAGATATGGAAAAAGATGATCCACTGTGGCAACCCCTAACAAGAGCAGCCGAATGAAGAAGAATATTTTTTTGCATAGTGTCTGCCCAGAATGAATAGAAAGCTGAATGTATACTTTTGCTTCAAGTCAAATGTAAGGATATGGTTTGAAGACAATGAAAAAATCAGGTTGAGCTACACAAACTGGACATAACTGTACCTGGAGAATATTCTATCAGTTCAAATATATTTGATTTTTCCCATTCAATTTAATTCATTCTGTGTGCTCACATTGTTTTAATAACAAAATTATCAAAAATTCTATTTCATTTTCACAATTTTATACTATATAGTGAAATTCATAACCGACATAAATGGGAAGACAAGTTTACAATGAATCAAAGGAAATAAAAAGGTTAATGTTAGGGTGAAATATCATTATAGTAAAAATACTATAAAATAGATTTTTGAAGCTTAGGTCAGAAAGAGTTAATGAAGTTATTGTAATCACATCAAGACTAAGCCCCTTTAATCAAAGGATGAATAAAGGCAGTGCTCCTAGAAAGCTATGAGGCCAAGTAATTTTGTTCAGTTTACAGTGTATTCAGAAAGTACTCAGACACCTAAAATCAATAAATTCATTTTTATATCCAAATTAAACAACACTCAGTATATATCAGAATGACCATGCAAAATCAGGGTTTTATAAATTTATTAAAAATGAAAAATTAAAATATTACATTGACACAAATATTAAGACCCTTTACTCAGTGCTTAGCTGAAGTACCTTTGTCAGGAATTACACCCGAGTTGTTTGGGGTATGTTGTGACAAGTTTCACACACCATGATTTGGGGATTTAATGCCATTCTTTTCTCCAGCTCCCCTCAAGTGCTGTCAGGTTGTATGGATACCATCAGTAGACAGCTATTTTCAGGTCTTTCCGGAAATGTTCGTTTAGGTTCAAGTCCAAGCCCTTTCTAAGCTAATTAGGAATGTTCCGAGAGTTGTCCCTAAGCCACTCCTGTGTTGTCTTTGCTTTATGCTTAGAGTCACTGTTCCTGTTGGAAGAACCTACAACTCAATGTTAAGTCCAGAGTGCTCTGGAGCAAGTTTTCATTAAGGATATCTTTGTACTTTGCTTCATTTAGATTTCCTTTCACCCTGTCTAGTCTCTCATATTCTGCTGCAAAAACAAACCACAGCATGATGCTGCCATTAGAATGCTTCAATGGGAGAATAGAATTACACAGGTGATGAGTGGTGCCTGGTTTCCTCCAGATATGACACTAATCTTCATCAGACCAGAAAACCTTGTTTTCACAGTCTGAGAGACTTTAAGGTTTCTTTTCAGGACTCCATGTGTCTCTTACTGAAGAGAACCTTCTGTCTGGCCACTCTGTCATAAAGCCCAGATTGGTAGAATGTTGCAGTGATGGTTGTCCTTCTGAAAATATCTGCCATCTCCACACAGGTTCTGTGTGACCATCGGGTTCTTGGTCACCTCTCTTACTATGGCCTACCTTCCACAAGATGCTCAGTTTGATTGGGTGGCCAGCTCTAGAAAGAGGTGGTTATTATAAACTTCTTCCATTTAAGAATTATGAAGGCCACTGGTGCATCAATTTTTGTAGCCTTCCCCAGATTTGAGCCTAGGCACAATCCTATCTCTAAGTTCTGCAGGCCAGTTTTTCGACCACATGGCTTGGTTTTTGTTCTGAAACACAAAGTCAACTATAGGAGCTTATATGGACAGATGTGTGGTGTTCGTAATTATTTCCAATCAACTGAAATGATTATAGGTGAACTCCAAACAAGGTGCATAAACCTTTCAATGATGATCAATAGAGTGGGAGGCACTTGAGCCTAATTTCAAGTGTCATATCAAAGGCTTTGATTACTTATGCCAAAGTGATATTTCAAGTTTTTTTATTTTTAATAAAATTTCCAAACATTCCTAAAATTCTGATTTCACTTTGTCCTTCCTAGGTACTGAAAGTTGCTTGATGAGGAGGAAAATACATTTTAATGATTTTAACATAAAGCTAACACATAGCAAAATGTGAAAAAACATGAAGGGGCCTGAATACTTTCAGAATCCACTGTACATTTACATCCAGCAGAGTTGTCTTCTAAATTGGAGAAAAAGTCATTATTTTGTATTTTTAAAATCAATCATACTTCAAATGTTTTACCTAGGGATGTTAAAATGCAAACAGTTCACAAGATTTCTCTTGATGTGATGCTCTCTATCATTTGTTTTACACCTCGAGGGACTCTCTGAAAATCATTTTTATTGCTGCAGATATGCAACCCATACACAAACTACTGGCTTTCTAAAATGAAAAAAATACTAACCATGTTTGGATTTTATTATATTAATACAAAATGCCTCCTTATTATATATACCTTTCCATGTCAAAACCTTTTGGTAGATATATTAGTTTTTATTCTACTTGTTGCACAAAACACACTTAACATGACTTTACCAGAAATAGGAAAAGGTGTACAAAGCTCTGTAGTGCACTGGAAAAAGAACACTATATAAAGATGGATACTGCATATTTGCAAATCAGTGCTACACACATTTCCATCCTACAGCCTATGCCAGGGGTAGGAATGTACAATATGTATTGTCTACAGTAATTTCTTGATTGATGTTTTAACAATGTATGAGCTGAAATTATCGAGTATGTCACTCACTTTGCAAAAAACAATCAAAAACATGACTTGAGAGTCCACACATTCAATGTCTCATGTAACCTAACAGGATAGACTACTGCGCATACATGCACGGTCAGCGCACAGTCAGTAAAGTGAATGAGCAATTAACACCAGGTGGCTGCAATCTTCATTGTTAGATTTAACTGCAAGATGTGGATTATCCTCTATAGCATGGAGGTGGCTTGGCTTTGAAAAGACTAATGTTGCTTAAAAGACAGCAATCTGCAAACTATGTCGGAAAAAATTTTGCCATTAAAGACAGTATGACAACTAATTTGTTTCACCATCTGCAAAGTGAAATTAATCTAGTACAGAGCCCCGCAAGTGTAAGTTAAAAAAAAAGTCAGTTTGAATGAAAGTCAGTTTGAATGAATTATCAATCTGTTCAAACAAATGATATAATTTGTTTGAGCAGATTATTTTTATTCTCGTAAGAAGCATAGGCCTATTGAGCGCATTTTATTTCGCAAGCTGTCTTTGTTCGGGGTCCTCAATTCCAAAGCACGTTTTTCTTATTGTTATTTAAAACACTCACAAAGATCCCTGCCTCCCCGTCCCACTCAATCCCGTCCCAATGATGGAGAAAGCTGGAGCAGGTGATGACACAAGGGAGGTGGCAAAAAAGAAAAAAAAGGAGTCTTTTAGCAGCTTTAAAAAAAAAAAAACTACTCTTGCACACTGTTCAAGAGCTACTTGATGATATGTGAGGTGGACAGTGATGTACATCCACAAAACCTACCTGTGCATCCCTGGAGGAAATGTTGTAACACGCAGGACTGCTGCTTTGAAGCCAGATGCTGTGGACAGACTGGAGTTTCTGTCACACAACATGAGGTCTCCTCAGTATAAATTTTTTAATTTTTTTTTCTGATATCTTTCTGCAATATTGAACAGAACTTGAAGTTTGTAATTTGTTTAAAATGCTATAGGTTTGGAGTTTTTTTATATATGTGTGCAATATATTATAGAACTTGTTTACAGATTATATAGTTTGATTTTTCCTGTGCAGTATTTGACAGAACTTTGGATTTTTACACTACAGTACAGTATGGTAGATTTTGTTCTTCCTTATATGCTGCACAATTCACATTACAGCAGAGGAGTTTAAGTTTATCCAGATTGTAATGTTCATGCCCTGTAGTTCAATTATGATTAATACATTATTCCCTTTGGATTCATATCTTATTTACGTTAAGGGCAAGAGTCTGTTTAAAATGCTCTCATTATTATAGTTTTGTTGGTCTTAGTGCAATGTTTTGATTAAATCCTGTAGGCCACTTTGAAATGGTTTATTAATACTTGCACTGTTTGATCTCAGTAATACTTTGACTGGTGATTTTAATGTTTTGTGTTATTTTACTTCACTTTTAAGTAAATAAATAAGACCCATTTTCCTTAACTGTTGTTTCCATTAATCTCATTAGTAAGCTACAATTAATATCCTATTATTAAGACCAAGCTAGACCAATTAGACTTTTAGAAACACATTAGGATACGAAATATTGTCTAATCATTATCGTCAAAATCCCAGAAAATAGAGATATTATTTTTTGCCAATATCACACACCCCTAGCCAGTGGATGTAAAGTTAAGTCTTAAAACTCAAGACTTAGTCTTAAAACTCATGTGGCTGCAGTTTTCTGTTCAAGCCAGTTTCACAATAAATGGGCAATTTCACGATGAACCAATCTAGTTTTTTTGTTAGTTGTTTTTTCTTTCTGCTGTTTTTCTGCATTCAGAAAAGTGCAGTAGTGTGAGATTTACATTTCTAAGAAATTTAGAAACATCTGTACTTTGCAGCAGCTTTAAATGTTTAACTATTTTGATACTTTGCTATTCTGTAATGTAAATGTATTATTTTTATTATATAATAATGACAATTAAAGATGAGCAGATTAGACACCAGGAAAAAAGACACGAGTGTTGAATGACTGAATCTACTTCAGGTTCCAACCCACTACAATGCTCACTAAGAAATATGGATTTAAATAGGATAGAAGTTCCAGAAAAACCAAATGATATTGAAAACCTTAAAACCAAAAAAGCAGTAAACTATTCCCAAATAACACACATAAATGCTTGCAACATTACAATAACACTAATGCAGATCCAGTTTTGAAATTTATGGATCCATCCGTCCGTCCATCATCCAAGCCGCTATATCCTAACTACAGGGTAACGAGGGTCTGCTGGAGCCAATCCCAGCCAACACAGGGCACAAGGCAAGAAACAAACCCTGGGCAGGGCGCCAGCCCACCGCAGATTTATGGATTGATACCAAAAAAAAAAAAACTGGGAAAGTTTGCTTAATTAAGGTACAAGTACCTTTAAAATCAGAAACTGCTTGGGACTAAATCCTGCAGGCACATGGGTGCCCCAGAATTCAACTTAAAAACCATTGGTCTATGCAAAAAAAAAAAGAAGCAAATAGTAGCGAGTCCAAGAAAACAGTTAATGTAAACATAACAACAAGCCTCTAAATCTGTTATTACTATCAGTCTACTTGACACCAGAAATATAATTATAAAACGACACAGAAACAACAGCTATTATCTTTTATGTTGCATAGCTTCTACCACAACAATTTAACCAATTTTTATTTTAATGTAACAACTTCAAATGGGTCTGCTTTGCTAAGCAACAACTAGATATGCACCATGAAATACTAATACACACTGCGTATACTGTAAATTGCATTAAGAGCAGGATGCTCTGTTGCTGCCATAGCCATCACCTCCTCAGAGCTGTACTATGCGTAATAATAAATTAAGTTCAATTGATACCGTTTTCTTAAACCTATACACACAGAAACTCTGGAAATGGGAAGGTGGGGAAAGGAGATGGGATTTACATACCTCAACTATTGTCACCTTTGCTGCCTTACACATTGGCTGATTGAAATTTCTTGCAGTTTTTCTAAATAGGGAAAAAAAATAAAATGAATCTTAGCATTTTTCATGAAAGTACACAAGCAAAATTTAAATGCACATGAGAAATAAGTAAACTTCAACTTCATATAAAAAGCACTAAAATACTGAAAGAATGTTAAAATTCTGAAAAGAAGAAAAAAATGCAGGCTTTGAAAAACAATGAATGGGTTATAGTGACCTCCTGTGGTAAGTATAAGCTTCACAAATTGTGTTCTTTCTATAAAATCAATTAATGTAGAATCAAAACACTTCATAAATATACTACTCCTCAAAGCATTTATAATAAAAAAATTAGTAAAATATTCATTATCTTTAATAGTTTCTCTTCATGGCAGAAACCAATTACAATATGTTTGTTTACAAAAGAGTAAGAGAGTCAATTGCAGTCCCATCGTGCTTATTCTTAAGTAAGTAATACAGCATTAACTGACTCTATGTTTTAAATATTTTTGGACATATCCTCTAATAGAGAATTTGATTTTTCCTAATTTGAGATAATACAGAACATCATTTACCCACTGAGTTATATGGTGGGCTTTGACTGTTGTAGTGTTGAATAGGCTATTACTGTAGATTTATCCCTATGTACTTTGATGCAATCAGGGAGTACATCAAATACCACTGTTAAGGAATTAGGAGTGATTAAAATACTGAGAATGTTTTAGAAGGATGGAAAGATGTTGGTCCAAAATTATGTTAATCTAGTGTATTCCCAAAATATATGGTCTAGTGATGCTGAAGAAACTTGGCAGTGTTCAAAGGTTGTGTCTTCCCCTGGGTACATTTTGGGCAATTGTAAATGAGAAAAAATGACCAATGAAAGTTCTTAAGATGAATTATGGAATGTGTGGTGCATACAGAGCCAGAGTTTATTTTATGTATGGCTGAGTTCTACTCTTTTTCTGAGATTCCAATTAAAAGGCTCCTTTCTCTCTTAGAAGTGTAGATTCGTTCAAATTTTTTATAAGACTAAAGATTATGACTTCTGGGATCAATACAGGTAAATGTTGTGGAACGTTGGGCAGGTTTCTTTTAACAAAAATTCTAATCTGCATATAGAAAAAACTTGTGTAGTTAGAAAGCTAAATTTGAAGCATAACCATTCATAAGATGCCTATACAAAGATCTCTAACTGTCTCAATCCAAATGGTTTTCCATATTTTAAACACTGAGCAGGTTTGAGAAGTTGGATAAAACTAATTATAGTAGCAACAGATAACTGCTTCTCTACCTTGAAATACACTCACCTAAAGGATTATTAGGAACACCATACTAATACGGTGTTTGACCCCCTTTCGCCTTCAGAACTGCCTTAATTCTATGTGGCATTGATTCAACAAGGTGCTGAAAGCATTCTTTAGAAATGTTGGCCCATATTGATTGATAGGATAGCATCTTGCAGTGGATGGAGATTTGTGGGATGCACATCCATGGCACGAAGCTCCCGTTCCACCACATCCCAAAGATGCTCTATTGGGTTGAGATCTGGTGACTGTGGGGGCCATTTTAGTACAATGAATTCATTGTCATGTTCAAGAAACCAATTTGAAATGATTCGAGCTTTGTGACATGGTGCATTATCCTGCTAGAAGTAGCCATCAGAGGGTGGGTACATGGTGGTCATGAAGGGATGGACATGGTCAAAAACAATGCTCAGGTAGCCCGTGGCATTTAAACGATGCCCAATTGGCACTAAGGGGCCTAAAGTGTGCCAAGAAAACATCCCCCACACCATTACACCACCACCACCAGCCTGCACAGTGGTAACAAGGCATGATGGATCCATGTTCTCATTCTGTTTATGCCAAATTCTGACTCTACCATTTGAATGTCTCAACAGAAATCGAGACTTTTCCAGTCTTCAACTGTCCAATTTTGGTGAGCTTGTGCAAATTGTAGCCTCTTTTTCCTATTTGTAGTGGAGATGAGCGGTACCCGGTGGGAACTTCTGCTGTTGTAGCCCATCCGCCTCAAGGTTGTGCGTGTTGTGGCTTCACAAATGCTTTGCTGCATACCTCGGTTGTAACGAGTGGTTATTTCAGTCAAAGTTGCTCTTCTATCAGCTTGAATCAGTCGGCCCATTCTCATCTGACCTCTAGCATCAACAAGGCATTTTCGCCAACAGGACTGCCGCATACTGGATGTTTTTCCCTTTTCACACCATTCTTTGTAAACCCTAGAAATGGTTGTGAAATACTCAGACCGGCCCGTCTGGAACCAACAACCATGCCACGCTCAAAATTGCTTAAATCACCTTTCTTTCCCATTCTGACATTCAGTTTGGAGTTCAGGAGATTGTCTTGACCAGGACCACACCCCTAAATGCATTGAAGCAACTGCCATGTGATTGGTTGATTAGATAATTGCATTAATGAGAAATTGAACAGGTGTTCCTAATAATCCTTTAGGTGAGTGTATATCCTGCAACGGTTCCATATTTTAAGTAAATGCTAGATGACTGGATTACTGGAAAATTGACGACATGTAATATTGAAGACACAAAGCGGGTGAAGAAGGAAGATTTAATACAGGACCTGTTTTCTATTTCAGGGAAGGCCAGTGAGAATTCATGAATTTCTGCCAGCCTCCAAGATTTTACTGTGTATATTCTGCTGCTTGGTAGTCAGAACAAAAGTTAGGTAAGTGCCATACAACCTTTTTCTTTAGATCTTTGCAGAGATGGCTTTTGAATGTGTGGCCATTTCGAATTTGAGATGAAAGATGTTACAATTGAGTCTAAACTCTTCAAGAATGACTGTTTATGTATATAGAGGTACTCTGGAATAGAAATGGCAACTTAGTAAGGATGTTCACTTTAATACTATTACTTCTCTCCTTTCTAAGGTGAGATGGAGGGAGGACTACCTGTCAACAGCTTGTTTGATTTTTTCCATAGTACTTTTAAAATTTTATTGGAAACTAGCAAAATACCCGCGCTTCGCAGCAGAGAAGTAGTGTGTTAAAGAAGTAATGAAAAAGAAAAGGAAACATTTTGAAAATAACGTAACATGATTGTCAATGTAATTGTTTTGTCACTGTTATGAGTGTTTCTGTCATATATATATATATATATATATATATATATATACATACAGTGGTGTGAAAACTATTTGCCCCTTCCTGATTTCTTATTCTTTTGCATGTTTGTCACACAAAATGTTTCTGATCATCAAACACATTTAACCATTAGTCAAATATAACACAAGTAAACACAAAATGCAGTTTTAAATGATGGTTTTATTATTTATGGAGAAAAAATCCAAACCTACATGGCCCTGTGTGAAAAGTAATTGCCCCTGAACCTAATAACTGGTTGGGCCACCCTTAGCAGCAATAACTGCAATCAAGCGTTTGCGATAACTTGCAATGAGTCTTTTACAGCTCTGGAGGAATTTTGGCCGACTCATCTTTGCAGAATTGTTGTAATTCAGCTTTATTTGAGGGTTTTCTAGCATGAACCGCCTTTTTAAGGTCATGCCATAGCATCTCAATTGGATTCAGGTCAGGACTTTGACTAGGCCACTCCAAAGTCTTCATTTTGTTTTTCTTCAACCATTCAGAGGTGGATTTGCTGGTGTGTTTTGGGTCATTGTCCTGTTGCAGCACCCAAGATCGCTTCAGCTTGAGTTGACGAACAGATGGCGGACATTCTCCTTCAGGATTTTTGGTAGACAGTAGAATTCATGGTTCCATCTATCACAGCAAGCCTTCCAGGTCCTGAAGCAGCAAAACAACCCCAGACCATCACACCACCACCACCATATTTTACTGTTGGTATGATGTTCTTTTCTGAAATGCTGTGTTCCTTTTACGCCAGATGTAACGGGACATTTGCCTTCCAAAAGTTCAACTTTTGTCTCATCAGTCCACAAGGTATTTTCCCAAAAGTCTTGGCAATCATTGAGATGTTTCTTAGCAATATTGAGACGAGCCCTAATGTTCTTTTGCTTAAGAGTGGTTTGCGTCTTGGAAATCTGCCATGCAGGCCGTTTTGCCCAGTCTCTTTCTTATGGTGGAGTCGTGAACACTGACCTTAATTGAGGCAAGTGAGGCCTGCAGTTCTTTAGACGTTATCCTGGGGTCTTTGTGACCTCTCGGATGAGTCGTCTCTGCGCTCTTGGGGTAATTTTGGTCGGCCGGCCACTCCTGGGAAGGTTCACCACTGTTCCATGTTTGCCATTTGTGGATAATGGCTCTCACTGTGGTTTGCTGGAGTCCCAAAGCTTTAGAAATGGCTTTATAACCTTTACCAGACTGATAGATCTCAATTACTTCTGTTCTCATTTGTTCCTGAATTTCTTTGGATCTTGGCATGATGTCTAGCTTTTGAGGTGCTTTTGGTCTACTTCTCTGTGTCAGGCAGCTCCTATTGAAGTGATTTCTTGATTGAAACAGGTGGGCAGTAATCAGGCCTGGGGTGGCTACGAAATTGAACTCAGGTGTGATACACCACAGTTAGGTGATTTTTGAACAAGGGGCAATTACGTTTTCACACAGGGCCATGTAGGTTTGGATTTTTTTCTCCCTAAATAATAAAACCATCATTTAAAACTGCATTTTGTGTTTACTTGTGTTATATTTGACTAATGGTTAAATGTGTTTGATGATCAGAAACATTTTGTGTGACAAACATGCAAAAGAATAAGAAATCAGGAAGGGGCAAATAGTTTTTCACACTACTATATATATATATATATATATATATATATATATATATATATATATATATATATAGTATATACACACATACATACATACATACATACACACACATATAAACATATATATACATATCCATACATATATACATATAAACATATACACATATATATACACACACACATATATACATACATACATATATATACATATATATATATATATATATATATATATACATATACATATACATACACTGCTCACAAAAATTAAAGGAACACTTTAAAGAAACACATTAGATACATCAGATCTCAATATGAAGTTGGATATCTATACAAATAACGACAGGGCAATGTCTTAGGAACAGAAGGATGCCAAGTCTTTTAATGGAAATAAAAGTTTTCTGCCTACAGAGGGCTCAATTGTGTAGACATCCTAAAATCAGAGTGAAATGAAGATGTGGCAGGCTAGTCCATTTTTCAAAAACTTAATTTCTGCTACTCGAAACTGCTTTTCAGTATCTTGTGTGGCCCCCACGAGCTTGTATGCATGCTTGCCAACGTCGGGGTATGCTCCTAATGAGACGACGGATGGTGTCTTGTGGCATTTCCTCCCAGATCTGTATGAGGGCATCCCTGAGCTGTTGTACAGTCTGAGGAGCAACCTGATGGCGCCTAATGGACCGAAACATAATGTCCCACAAATGTTCTATTGGGTTTTAGTCAGGGGATCGTGAAGGCCATTCAATTGTTTTAATTCCTTCATCCTCCAGGTACTGCCTGCATACTCTTGCCACATGAGGCCGGGCATTGTCGTGCATTAGGAGAAAACCAGGACCTACTGCACCAGCGTAGGGTCTGACAATGGGTCCAAGGATTTCATCCTGATACCTAATGGCAGTCAAGATGCCGTTGTCTAGCCTGTAGAGGTCTGTGAGTCGCTCCATGGATATGCCTCCAAGATCATCACTGACCCACCACCAAACCAGTCATGCTAAACGATGTTACAGGCAGCATAATATTCTCCACAGCTTCTCCAGACCCTTTCACGTCTTTCACATATACTCAGGGTGAACCTGCTCTCATCTGTGAAAAGCACAGGACGCCAGTGGTGGACCTGACAATTCTGGTATTCTATGGCAAATGCCAATTGAGCTCCCCGGTGCTGTGCAGTGAGCACAGGGCGCAGTAGACATTTAGGCCCTCAGGCAACCCTCATGAAGTCTGATTCTGATTGTTTGGTCAGAGACATTCACACCAGTGGCCTGCTGGAGGTCATTTTGTAGGGCTCTGGCAGTGCTCATCCTGTTCCTCCTTGCCCAAAGGAGCAGATACTGGTCCTGCTGATGGGTTATGGACCTTCTATGGCCCTCTCCAGCTCTCCCAAAGTAACTGCTTGTCTCCTAGAATCTCCTCCATGCCCTTGAGACTGTGCAGGGAGACACAGCAAACCTTCTGGCAATGACACGTATTGATGTGCCATCCTGGAGAAGTTGGACTACCTGTGCCACCTCTGTAGGGTCCAGGTATCGCCTCATGCTACCAGTAGTGACACTGACTGTAGCCAAATGCAAAACTAGTGAAGAAACAGTCAGAAAAGATGAGGAGGGAAAAATGTCAGTGGCCTCCACCTGTTAAACCATTCCTGTTTTGGGGGTCATCTCATTGTTGCCCCTCTAGTGCATCTGTTGTTAATTTCATTAACACCACAGCAGCTGAAACTGATTAACAACCCCCTCTGCTACTTAACTGACCAAATTAATATCCCATAAGTTTCATTGACTTTATGCTATACTCTGATTAAAAAGTGTTCCTTTAATTCTTTTGAGCAGTATATATATATATATACATATATATATATATATATACATATATATATACATATATACATATATATATATACATATATATATATATATATGTATATATATGTATGTATATATATATGTTTATATGTGTGTGTGTGTATATGTATATATATACACATATATACAGTCTTTGGGGTGCAAGCAACTGTTGCTGGGGGTGCCAGAATCCATGAAGGAATGAAAAACATTATTTGTACAAAATCTTAATTTATTTATCCATTCCTAAATAATTAAATGGGCAGGCTATTTCAGATCAGTGCAATACGCTGCTTGTTAAAACGGATGACTCCCGCTCTTACGTGCAAGTCTGCGTGGATATTATGAACTATCGTTTCTGTTCAAGTTCTATTTAAATTTTAAATAGAAGGAATTTTATTTAGTCGACAGAATATTATTCCGGAATAAATCAACTCAAACCTTAAATAACTTATAATATTTTGCTCTCCATAAAAATATATCCTGTCTAAATTATACAAGTTAGAAGTAAAGTAAACATTAAAAGAACATTCAAATTTCTTTACTCATATTAATAAAAGGCAAAGCCCTCACTCACTCACTCATCACTAATTCTCCAACTTCCCGTGTGGGTGGAAGGCTGAAATTTGGCAGGTTCATTCCTTACAGCTTCCTTACAAAAGTTGGGCAGGTTTTATATCGAAATTCTACGCGTAATGGTCATAACTGGAAGCAGTTTTTCTCCATTTACTGTAATGGAGATGAGCTTCAACGCCGTGGGGCGGAGTTTCGTGTGACATCATCACGCCTCCCACGTAATCACGCAGTACATAGAAAACCAGGAAGACCTCAAAAAAGCGCTGAAGAAAACATGCATTATATAATTGAGAAGGCAGCGAAACAATAAGAAGCGGCGAGTGACATATACAACCATATTCATGAGTTCTGCTACTTCGAAACAAAGCACGATGTAAACCTACACTTTAAATTAAGTTCATAGACAGGCTGCGCTGGCGTTTGTAATTTAGTGCCTGCCCATATAAGGCCGTCCGTCAGCGCAATCCAATAGCAAACTGCCACGGGTAAATATTCACGGGTGAAGGACTGTGCTTATGGAGAGGAAGATGAGATGGTCAGGGTGGTGTTTGACACAAACTCAGCGAAACTGCGAGAGAAAGTTTTAAGTGCCAGGACTAAGGTAACATTAAATACAGCTATGAACATAGCACGAGATGGCACCAGCACAGCTGGGAAACTTCGATGCATGTACACCGAGTGGCTCACGTGAACTGACGCAGTGCACAGATAAAAAGCAACAGTTCCAAAGAGCGCTGAACAAAACCGAATTACACAATTGAAAAGGCAGCAAAAATATGAAGCGCCTGATACTTACAAGCATATTCATAAATCCAGCTACTGCGGAAACAAAGCACACGTTGAAAAAGTCAATGTCCCGCTAAAGGAAGACAGTGTAAAAAAAACCCGTGCATGCAGTGTGTCAGGTCTCAGATAAAGAAGAAGACGAGCTGTTTATTGATGCAGTAAGAAACGAATCGATGAATGAAACCTGTCATCTTTACAACGATTGACAAACACGGAATGTAACTTGAACACAACACATCCTACAAATACGAACCTGATTGAAAGAAATAATGATAATCAAATCCTTGATGACAGCAACACTCAGTAACACTCACAAAACAAATACTGTATATTGACAGTCATGTTACGTTATTTTTAAAATGTTCCCTTTTCTTTTCTAGCTTTTTAACACACTACTTCTCGCTATACGCGGGTATATATATATGTATATATATATCCCGATCTACATACTCGAATAATGGATACTTTATTCGCCATCAATGATTGTTTTGGTAAAGCCATACTCAGTGTATTCATTAGATGAACGGTAAAAAAGTAAGAGCGAGGGGAGGATGACTCATTGAGGCATGCAGGCTGTAGTGCGCGTCAACTCTATCTGAATTGCGCGATCACATTTGAAAAAATATATCTTTTCAAGTTCTATTTAGTCCATATGTGTCAAACTCAAGGGCAGCGGGCCACATCAGCCCGGCGTAATTATATCCGCCCGCGAGATCATTTTATATACTGTATTATTGTTATTAATGGCCCGCGGTATATGAAGCGCTGGTAACACAATAAACTACAGATCCCATAATGCAGCGCTTCAGCTGCCTTGCCGAACACTTACCGCGTTAATCAAGTCTACCTTATGATGCTGCAAGTTATTGCAAAGCTAGAGTTATTGCGCACTGAGTTTGCACAGCGCTTTGGTGACTTTGAAGAACAAAAAAAGTCTGTCTACATGCGGCTCGAACCTTGTGCATGTTTGGTAGCACATATCTGTGTGAGAAGCTCTTCTCAGTGATAAAGACTAACAAAACAGCACACAGGAGTCGCCTCACTGATGAGCACCTGCAATCCATCCTGAGAATCTCCACAACACGGAACCTCACACCAAACAGAAACGAACTTGTGGCCAAAAGATGCAAGGCGTCCAGCTCTAAAATGACATATGAGCAAAGACACCTGAATGATTTGATTTGTTATTGCACGTAAGAGCGGAGTCAACCGTTTTAACAAACAGCGTATTGCACTGATACGAAATAGCTGTGTGTGTATATATGTAGATATGTATGTATATGTATATATATATGTTTATATATGTGTGTGTATGTATGTATATATATATATGTATGTATATATGTGTATATGTATAGATATGTATATATATATATACATGTTTATGTGTGTGTGTGTAAATATATATATATATGACAACAACACTCATCACTCACAACAGTGACAAAACAATTACATTGACAATCAGGTTACGTTATTTTCAAAATGTTTCCTTTTCTTTTCATTGCTTCTTTAACACACTACTTCTCCTGCAAGGCTGGTATTTTGCTAGTTTTATATAAAAAACTTAAATTTTAAATATCCCAAAAGATTTTGCTCTCCATAAAAATATATCCTGTCAAAATTATACAAATTCAAATATGAACATGGTGCATAACAAAACCTGGAAAACCTGGAAATATAAATAAAATTTGTTCTTTTCAGCAATAACAAATCAAATCATTCAGTTGTCTTTGCTCTTATGTCATTTTATCAGAGCTGGACGCTGGCATCTTTTTGGCAACAAGTTCGTTTATGTTTGGTGTGAGGTTCTGTGTTGTGGAGATTCTCAGGATGGACTGCAGGTGCTCATCAGTGAGGCGACTCCTGTGTGCTGTTTTGTTAGTCTTCATGACTGAGAAGAGCTTCTCACACAGATATGTGGTACCAAACATGCACAAGGTTCGAGCCGCATGTAGACGGAGCTGGAGCATTTGTGCGGAAATGGAGTGAATAAACTGTGCGGGCGTGCAGTATCGTACTTTGCCTTCAGTGTGCCATTACACTGCAGCTCAATCACCTCCATCTGAATCTGCACAGGTGCAGTTTCCACATCGACGGCAAATGGGTTGTGAAACAACTCAAAATTCTTTTTGTTCTTCAAAGTCACCAAAGCGCCGTGCAAACTCAGTGCGCAGTGCGCTCAGTTTATCAGCAAAGTGCGATTTGGGAACACCGTTGTGCCGACTTGGTTCAACATTACTTGGCAACAGGGAAAGTGGGGCAAGTTGCACTGGTGCATTTGTGTCTCCCATAAAAGTAGTTTCACTTGAAATCACTTTGTGATTTTGCACGGGTAAAACGTCTGCTGAAGTGTAAGATTCTTCTTTAACTCTTCTGCTTTCTGTATCTTGTGCATTGCATTCAGGTCTTTCAGGTTATCTTGATGTTTTGTCTCATAGTGCCGTCTTAGATTAAATTCTGTAATTACAGCCACATTAGCTCCACAAATGAGACACACAGGTTTACCGGCAATGTCAGTAAACATATACTCAGCCTCCCATCGGTTTTTAAAGGCTCTATGTTCAGAATCACCTTTTCTCTTTGGCATCGTGTGGGCTAGCTTCGCAATAACTTGCAGCATCATAAGCTAGACTTGATTAACGCGTAAGTGTTCGGCAAGGCAGCTGAAGCACTGCATTATGGGATCTGTAGTTTATTGTGTTACCAGCGCTTCATATCCCCGGGCCATTAATAACAATAATACAGTATATAAAATGATCTCGGGCGGATATAATTACGCCGGGCGGATGTGGCCCGTGGACCTTGAGTTTGACACATATGGACTAAATAGAACTTATAGAACTTAAATATTTTTTCGAATGTGATCGCAATTCAGATCGAGTTGACGCGCACTACAGTACATCGAACCCGCGTGCTATTGTGGTTTTGCCTGTGTGCCTCAATAAGTTACCCTCCCCTCGCTCTTACTTTTTTACCGTTCATCTAATGAATACACTGAGTATGGCTTTACCAAAACAATCATTGATCGCGAATAAAGTATCCATTATTCATAAAGCTTCAATTGGTGATCTGTCTTTCTGCATTAACCGCATATTTTTCATACGTCTCAAACCAAGGGGATGCGAGGCTAAAATGAATCGAGAAGCGCGCCTACATACTTTAGTGCATCCCTCTCGAATCGAACCTCGGACGTCGGCGCTACAGGCAAAGGCACTACTATTGCGCCACAGTGTGTGGTTTGTCTATTTGAGCGTAGCAGTGTAATTGGTTTTGTTCAGCACTCTTTGGAACTGTTGCTTTTGTCTGCGCATTGCGCCAGTTCACGTGAGCCGCTGAATATGGTTTTATATGTCACTCGCTCGCTTCTAATTGTTTTGCTGCCTTCTTAATTATATAATGCAGGTTTTCTTCAGTGCTTTTTGTAGCTCTTCCTGGTTTTCTACGTAATGCGTGATTACGTGAGAGGCGTGATGATGTCACACGAAACTCCGCCCCCCACGGCTTTCGAGCTCAACTCCATTACAGTAAATGGAGAAAAATAGCTTCTAGTTATGACCATTATGCGTAGAATTTCGAAATGAAACCTGCCCAACTTTTGTAAGGAAGCTGTAAGGAATGAGCCTGCCAAATTTCAGCCTTTTACCTACACAGGAAGTTGGAGAATTAGTGATGAGTCAGTGAGTCAGTCAGTCAGTCAGTGAGGGCTTTGCCTTTTATTAGTATTGAAGATCCTTGTATTTACTTGTGATATTACAGTATTTCCAATTGAAGGAAAGCAGAGATGCAGTGAAAAAATAATATCTAAAGTTGCTTTAAAATGTTTTGCCAAAATTTTTCTATTTCCAAAAAATGCTGACATTCATCAGCTAGCCTTCTTTTAGATTTGTCTTTACCTCTGTGTTCAGTTTAATTTTCAGGACATTTAATGCATTGACTGTAGCCATTCCTTAACACTTTACCCTAGAACTTCATAAAGTCATGCAGGATTTTTTACCTTCTATTTCGGGTTTTGCCAGATGCTAATGAACACCGCACACAGCTCAATTTGGAATCAATGCATACTTCTTTCCTTGGATTTAGAATGATGTCTTATACATATGTAACCTTTAGTTGTGGTACAAACTAGAAATCGAGGTGCAGTAATTTAACAACAGGTTTAAGTTCTTAATGGTTGGAAAAAAGAAAAAGCAAAATATATTTAAGAATCTTTTGTACCATGTTTAAAGTGCCATCTGAGGTTTATAATTCATTCAACTGTGCATGATTAACCATGTGGACAAGACTAAAAACTTAGCAATCTTACATTCAGGAGGCAATGTCTGAACACTTTTGTGAAGCATAAGTGTTGCAATAAACCTGATAATGTCTCCCTGTGAATGAGAATACAGGATGAAGTTTGCCTTTGAGAACACAAGTTTTTAAAAAAAAATAATAAATTGTACTGCTTTGAATAAATCAAAACCTTACTGTCATTCTTTACCTCTATATATTTGTTATACCTCCAATATATAGATATGTGGTACAAGTAATTTGGTTGGTCTGTCACACCTATGAAAGATAACGTTTAATTTGTTATGTACTATATTTTCATAGTTAACAATGTCACAGGAAACTTTCAAGATTTTTCCATCAGTCTCACATCATAGCAGTATAAAGTGCAAACTCAGTATGAATTTTCCTACAAAGTTAAAAAATTGCCATTTAATATCTCATTTGAAACAAAGTTAAACAAATACAATTCATCTTAATTCAGGATTAGAATCAATTAATAAGCTAGACTTTGGATTTATCTTCATGTACTGACTCGGGGAAAGTGATGACTCATTTAAATTTGAGGGGAATTAAGTTTGATATATGACTCGTTGAGCTTGGCACACATTATATATCTGGCAGTAGTACTCATAATATTTTCACTATGGGTAGCTAATATTCCCCCCAGATGAAAACACCATTTTTTCCTTTCTTAAAACTAAACAGGCAGTAACATCATACATGCATGGAGTCGATTAGGTAGTGATGTAAAATGTGATATGGAGTACGCATTTGTAGTACATTTGCATGAAAGTTATGTGCATGGCTACTACAGCTCTGTAGTGTGACACTGGCCTCACAATGCATCCTGGAGTTCTGGGAAAAAAAAGTTTGTCTAAGTCAGCTGAATGGCAGATTTCCAGGAAAATATTTGGCAAACAAGGTCACTGGCAAACAAAGCATATTCAATGTGACAAATGCTTTACTAAATTTTACTGATCAACACTATTAGCTTCCCTTGGCATTTCAGCTTAATAACATTAATATAAACACCAAAGATCTGAGGGATGCAGCCAGTTGGAATTCGATGTTCACAAAGCTGTGTCAGTGGTCAGCAATCAGTGGTCAGCAAAGTAAAACATTTACTACTAACTGGAAATGCTCCTCAAATAATAAAAACTCTAGCAGTTCTAAACTGGCTGCACCTGGAACCTTGTCCTTTTTAATACCAAGTTATTTCACTTGAAGCTGTATGTACAATGAAGTGATGTTAATGTCCCTTTTTGTCTCCACAATTGGCATTACTTTTTAACTAGGAACATCATTTAATGAGTTCTCTAATGTCTCAGCATAACATACTTCCATAATATAAATAACATTGGCATATACTGTATGTAAGAAAAGTATTCTTCCTAGCATAACCAACACTGAATGACAGCGACCCAAGTGTGACATTATGAAAAAGAGACACAAATGAATCAAGGTAGTTTTTTGCAGTACTGGGATCTGCTTATGCTTGGGTAGTTTTCATATACAAACGGAAAGCCTTGAGAAGCCAACCATGTTGTGCCACCTGCAAAAATGATTGTGATTTGTCATGGCTCATTAAACATGCAGCTGTCTGCTAAAAGGATCGTACCTGAATACCACATTTCCTGCATGATCAGCTTTCCATGCTTTCACTAGTGCAAAGTCACCAATTATAGCTTTTTCCATAACATAGTGGCGTCCATTAAACTCCCGAACCTGTTGATATACAAGTTAAAACTATTATTGATCACAGAACAATAACTTTACATAAACTGCAATAGAGAAACAGATTTGCAAATGTTTCTAAACAAGCTACAAATTATACTTTAAAATAGTTAAACATTTTTAATCAGTCATTGCATATTTTATGTATGAAACTTTTTATGAAACTTGCATTAAAAAGTTAAAAAAAAGTTGACAAATCTTTTTTAACAAATATCATTCACTTTAAGAAATAAGCTGGGCATTGAAACAACTGGCATGAAAACACATCCATTTCCTAAGCAAAATTTTAAGTGAACGATTACAGGATGAACTTTAGGGAATTCATCCAATACTGTAAACACAGTAAAATTCAAACATACTTATTCAGTACTAGAATACATGAAAATATTGGGAAATACATCAAGTGTAATATGTAGGTCAGAAGAAAATAATTAAAAGTGCAAAGTGTGAGATAATTACTAACGTTATTCTATTCCAGAAAAAGGTGTAAGAAAATAATTACAAGTGCAAAGTGTAAGATAATTACTAATGTTAATAATAATGATCTATTCCAGAAAAGGGTGTTTAAAGATAGTTTATAGAAAATATAATTTGGAGTTTACACAACAGTCGGAAAATAAATCAAATGCTACCTTCACATACTGTAAAATAATAATAATAAAATGATATCCTGATCTAATGCTACTGATTTTGCCCAATGATTTTTGCATTAAACATTACATGTTGCAGATACACATATTGAGTATAAAAAGATCTTTAAAAATCCTTTTTTACTGTTCCTACAAACAGTCTCAAAAACAGACCACAAACTAGCATTTAATGTCTAGGAGATCATCTGAATAGTCTTTCCACTCTGGTGCTTTTGCAGGTAAACACTGAATTAACATTTTTTGCATATTTGTTTCTTTGCTTTTAGATAAAAAAATTGCCCTGAAGAAAAGTTGTGACTCAGAACATGTTGACATAAACCAAAATAACTGACCAGCAATAATACAGCACAGACAGTACGGCCACTTACTTCTGCTTGACATATAGGACTGACTTCTGACCAGCTGATTGCGTATTTGGCCTCCCTTTCAAGATTTTTTTTATTTATTTATTTAGATTTAGTGGATATTTGCAAACCAATGTTTGCAAACCATTGTAGTTTTTGTTTTTCCTCTTTGCCACTTTATTTCCTCTGTATCCTTTTGTTTATACAACTTTGCTTACATCTATTCTAATATATGTGTGTGTGTTTTTAATTATATTATTATTGATATTGACATTTACTTTGCCTCCTATTTTATAATAATAAAAAAATGAAAGATACTTTTCATTACAATTGTTTTTAGAATATTTTATCATTCTTTACTGTATTAACCCTACCTGATGCCCTGCTTATTCTCTTCTTGTGTAACAAGAACGAGGACCAAAGCTTATCAAGTTATACATGTTGAGAAATGGAAGCTTTTTTGGGAAAATGAAAAATTGTCTAGCATAATGATAACAAAGTTACAAAAGCAGTAAAGCTCTAAATATTTTTAATATTTAACTTTCTTAGCTAATGTAAAAATCATAAAAAGAAAAGAAAAATTACACAATGAAAAAGTAAAAAAATGTGTTATTCCTAACTAAAGTAAACTGGCTGAAGAAAGGAACCTATTTTTCATACATACAAGTCCTCAGTCAGACTTGCTATTATATTTCTAGTTAATGCTATGAAATTAATAATTTTAGCAAATTTAATGAAGACAAAGATAGAATTAATAATTAGAAAAGTATTGTAGTGTAATATTTCTAACATGGGTTATCTGTAATTACTTTCTGAATTCTGGGAAAGTGTTTAATAGTGAACCAATTTAGAAATAAATTATCTCTCAAAAATATATTTTAATCTACACAGAAAATAATCACTGTATTAGGGGCACCAACTTAATAAAATATTGTTCCTCTGTTTGCCCAAGAATCAACCTGAATTTTTTTAGTGTTCAAATTGAAGGACCACATCGACTACCACACTCCCCTAGCTTCTGTAAAATAATTTGGGGTGGATCTCAGTTCTAAATAACTCACAGATGCTTGATTGAATTGACTGGAGAAGCCACAGCATCAAAGTGTACTTAATGTCATGCTCTTGGAATCATTTCAAGAGGCATTGTGGTATAGAGTATTATTTTCCTGAAAAATCACATTTGCTGCTGGATGCACTACTTCCATATGGGAAATTGCATAATCGGCAAGAACATCTACTTATCTTTTAACAATTAAATCTTCAACACAGGGCATCAGAAGAAGCAATGTGTACATAATATATACACACATCGCACCATTACACTGTCACCACTAGCTTGCACAACACTCATGAGGTATTCATCAAATTCTTGTCCCTTTAAGCATGAATCAGCAGAAATGGGTATTTACTGGACAGACCAATGTTGTTTTTCCCCTAATTCTGTGTTTCTTACCTCATATAGCTATCATCACTTTCTGTGGGATTTGCCTGGGTTAGCAGCTACCATAATATATGGACAACACAGTATAACAAGTGCCTGGTATGGCACCACTGTTTTAGCAGTATTAGTATTAGTACAAGTAATCTCACACATACAGAGTACACTAAAATTCTTACTTCTGCTTAACACTCATTCAAATGACTGTAGCCTGTTTGTTAATTCTGTAAAGTAATTCCATCAGCTCTTTTTCCTCACCCCTTTGTTTAAAACAAATGGCTGGTTGTTTCGGTGTTGGTACTCTGTTCCTGATATAACTGTAAGAAAACCCCAGGTATTTTGCTATTCCTGGTACACTTATTGTTCTTAATTATTTTGGTAAATATTGTTATTTTCTAAAGCACTTTCAGATGACACATTAGTTTGACATATAAATGATATCTATTATTTTTCATAGTACTGCATCTGGTATCCATTACAACAATCTATAATCTTGTAGAGTTATCCAGCAAACAACTGAGCTAGAATATAACAGTTAAAATACTGCACCTTAACTAATTTAAATGAAAAATAACTTCAAAAAAGGCACACTTGAACAAGGTCTGTGTAGCAAGAATGTTAAAATGGAATTAATATTATATACTAATGTTAGTTCAGTGTTTTTGAAAAATGCAAAGTGGTTGATGTTTAAGATTATTTCCTTTTGTGCTTCACTGTAAACAAGATGCAGGGGTAGCAGTATAACTTTCATAATGCAACAGATATATTTAGCCATTGTACAAAATAAAAAGCAGTGCTATGCATCACATGAGGCAACATGATTACTTTTTTTTAAATAGCGTGTATGCAGGCTGGTGACTCAGCTGGAATTAGAAGAGGAGTCAGCAGCATCAGTCCTCATAAAAGCAAGTTTTCTTGCACAAAGCAATATTTGTTGACAGCCATAATTTAACAGAAAAAAACAGTTGTCTAGCTGGTTACGCTTTACATCCGTTTTAACTGAAAACTGAATTTAAATTGAATTTAAAAACCCTACCAAAAACATCAAGAACAAGTTTAGTCAGCGTCAGCTGCAACTATAGTCACTGCCACTGCATGGAAAGAATGCAAGACTTAAAAGTCTGTGTCAGATTACTAGCAGGCTCAGAAAGCTATTTGGCAACCATCCTACCAACATATATAGCTACATACTCAGAACCTCCTTTTTAAAATGCAGGAAAGGTTTGAATTTTTATAAAGTACCATCACAATAATTTGAAAAGGAAGTGAGGTGACAGGAAAAAAAACAAATCATAATTTAAGAGTTATAACTTAAAAGCATTGTGCTCTTTCTGGCAACACTTTCCTTATCTATCCATGTTTTGAAACTGATTTCTTTCTACTTTTGGCTGAAAAGGAAATTAAGTTAAATTTCTGCAGCATAATGCTCAAGGCAGAAATAATCTCTAGACACAAGGCCAGTGCATCAAAGGACACACTCACACTCAAAATGACAAATTTAAAATGATCAGTCTTAACATATACAGCTGTATGAAAGAACACACAGTGCAACAGGCAGTAACATGACCTAGAAGTGACCCTAATCGATGGAGGTGTAGGGAAGCAGCACTAACTTTGTCATCAATTTCTGAAGATCAAATTTGCAATAGCATATCAAAAATGGTTAGTACAAAAAATAAGGTATTGTTCTATGTAGTGTTGGATTGGAAATAAATGCCCAAAAAAGAGAAAGATGTATCATGCAAACTTATTGCCAACTGGTCAACTGGCTGCTTGCATGCCTGAGATATGGTATGACTACTGAAGTCATTATGTAGTCTATTTGTACAATAAGTTGGTGGGAGTAAATTTAAATATATGAATACAGAAAAAATGTGAGGGTGTTTGTAAATAATACTGAGGATGAAGTAGAGTAAGAGTACAATAAGCAGCAATTTCCAGCATGAACAAAACTACAGTGTGAGGCAGAGTGTTTAACTCTCAGGGTAATAGACTCCGGCATAAACCACCTAACCACTATTTGATGAAGGGATAAATGGAATTTTGTAGACTGGACTTTCTTAATTGCTACCAGGGATGTCATCAGGTTTGGAAGAGATCGGGATCTTAGAGTCCTGTGAAAATCAAAGAGCGTACCCCCTTCACTTTTCATGCAGTGATTAGGGGATAAATGAAATAAGACCAAGGGCTTAACCATATCAATCGTGTACATCACCAAAAGACAAAACAATCAGGGGTTTGTTCCTGCCTTGCGCCCTGTGCTGGCTGGGATTGGCTCTAGCAGACCCCCGTGACCCTGTGTTAGGATAGAGCGGGTTAGAAAAAGATTGACTGACTGACTTTACTATTTATAAACTCATATTTAGGTCACTGAAAAGCCTAAAACTAAAAAAATACATGCTGATATATACTTTTCTGTGTAAAAATGATGTGACATGTAAATGTGTAAAATTCTCTTTTGTGAATGAAACAGCATGTTTCATTAAATGTTTAAGATCCTGGCAGTACTCAAAGTCAGAAACAACCCCAAGTCAGAAGCCAGTCCAATGCAGGACACATACACACACTCGAACAAATAAAACTAACCATAACATCTGTAGGATGTGAAGGGAAAGCTGAATACACACAGAAAAACAAAGACAGTACACAGGCAATGTCCAGGACAAGTTTATAACTCTGGTGATGTCAAGTAGCAGTGCAACTAAGCTGCCACAAATGTATTTTGTTATCAGCTCATAAGTGCAGAAAATTTGTAACATTATTAAGCTATGCATCTGAAGGCATTCTTTAGGTAATCTCTCAAATCAGGCAAATAATCTCAAGCATAAAAGAAGGTTTCAATATGTACAGTATTATTCTGAGACAGTTTGTGTATTAGTCAGGCTGTCTAACTCTCAAAAGCAACCAGGAATCTGAATAATAAAAAGAATTTATAGGCAACAGAAGGGTGTTTTCTAGTATAGCCTGAGCAGAAAAAAGCTCTGCAAGTTGGGTCACAGTACAATCTAGCATAGTGTATACAATGCACACAGTGCTATCGAAGAGGCAGTAGTAAGAAGGATTTTTTTTTTCAAAGACACCCTTTTTCATTTACACACATATTACACATTTATCGTGACCAAAAGGTGGGCTTGAAGCAGTAATTCAAGTGAGGGGCCAAGTCAGGAAAGCGCAACCGAAGCCAAAACAACCAGAGCAACTACCCTTCAATTAAACCTGTCAGTACGACTAAAAAGTCAAGTCAGTAATTAATTCTTTCTACTTCTGGGAAACTAAGGGTACCTTGTTCATTAACAAAAAAGCTTTTATGCTCTAGGATGATTGGATGTTAGGATACTGCCCAAATATCAGAAATGAAAAAAAATATACATAATAACAGGAAGACTAGCCACCTTCAGTATGAGTGAAATTAAAAAATGCATTTACACTATTCTGAGAGCTTTCATTAGTAATTCATTTTACAGTATTACATGATCTTGATTTTGTTCAGAATGACACCTGTCCTACTAAACACACAGTTCCCACATACAGTGTTCCCTGACAGAAAATAAAAACTAAGCATGTCTAGTAATAACTACGCAACTTGAATGTTTAGAATTGTGTCAGTCAAGCCTCTGTGTGCATTCTAGTTCCACCATCATTTTGTTTCTTTATGGCCTGCATCCTACTACTGGAAAAAAACAGATGAAAAAAATGAGCAAGAAAGTCAGAGAGTAGCAGGTAATTGGAGCAAAAGTCAAAGTCTTACTTCTCTTGGTTCACTTTTAACAGCAATGCTGCCATCTTTATTATACTTGATTGGAGATCCCCCTTCCTGAATCAGTGTGCCATAGCCAGTCGCAGTAAAAAAGGCAGGTATCCCTGCTCCTCCAGCACGTATCCTCTCTGCAAGAGTGCCCTGTAAGATGACAGGGAAGGAAAAAGATATAAAGTATGTAACATACTACAAAGAATAAAACTCTCATCCTTTTCCTGTCATTCTGTGAAATCAAACCACTAGATTTCCTCTCATGTTAAGCAAAGCATCGAAAAAAGAGTTGTATATGATCAAACTCTAACATATTTTGATGCACCTGTAGGGAATGTGTCCACTGTATTAAAACCTGTCCGAACAGCACCGACTGAAGCACCTACTACGAGATTCCTAGAAGTTGATTAAAAAATATACTGTTTAAATTGTGCCACCCTTTAAATGGCTGGTGATCGGCACAAAAAATAAAGATTGTGTAGGGTGTAATTAAGCAAACTAATACACACTTCTTGTTTGTATCTTGTCTATATTAAAATGTTCTTGTTAATTAAGATTTTGCATTCTAATTACTTTAGACCTAATTAGGGGGTTTTCCAATTTTTTTATTTCACAAATAACTTGCCTATCAAAGACACCCCGACCTGCACAGATGTTTAAATGTAGCTTTACTTACAAAAAAAGGGAAGCTAAATTCTAAGCTCCTTCAATAAGGATGTTTTCTAAGTAATATTTGATTCTATTTTTGCCTTAAGGCTGCAATGACAATTTTTTTTGTCTGCCTCCTGTACCTGTTTTCCTGGCGTATGGTAATAAACAAATGTTATTCACCTTGCTGTCTTCTGTATAATTAAATCCTAGATGACTAATAGCATTCTACATATATTAACAAAAGGCAACAAACCAGCACTCAAAAAAAACACGCTAAATTGCTAGGTGCAAACAAACACTGGGGAGGTTCTGACAGCCATTATGAAGAAACCCATGGTAGTACAAAGAGGAAATATATATAATATACAGTATATATACTGATCATAGTAAACCTTGTATTTTGAAAATGAAGGACCCAGATTTTTTAATCCTTAATTGTGTCTCACTTACACATGGCTTCAATACCAAATAAGTTAACACAGGGGTATCCAAAGCACTTCTCTATTAAAATATACCATTCTCTTATCTTCAGTCATCCATGAGTAAATGTGTAAATTGTTCCCAGGATACAAAAAATATAAAGGTAATGTTCAAAGGACAGAACAACAGGTGGTAAAAATGCACTAATTTTTAAATTAGTCACCATGTATTTTTGCCCTTCAAGGAGATAAAACACAGTGTAGTGGTCAAAGGAGCTTTCATGATTTATTATATTGGCAATTATCCTTAAACTTTGAGAGAGAATGACTGTTATGCATTGAAGTCTGACAGATACAAAAAGCTTAATTGGCATTTTCTTCAATAACCACATATAGCCAATCACATTGAAGTAAGTGGTCATCATAAACAGTGAAATTTTTGAAATATGAGACAGAAAGAGAGAAAAATTTCAAAGACAGAAAAAGAGAACACTGAAGTAAAAAAAAAAAAAAGCAGCATACTTTGCATACACTAGCGCGGAGGGCAATTGACGTCACTGTAGCCCAGGATCATTTTATTTTTATCTGACCTCTAAAATAGATATTGCAGTATTTGTGGGAAATGATAACCTTTTCCACTGCTTTTTTATATGGTAGCAGTAGATATGATTAGTGGAATGGCTTATGAGCAACTCATTGGAAAAAATCTGCAGTGTAAAGGAATAAGCAACTACAGAATTTTAGTGGTAAAGGAAAATGTTTTAAAGCACACTAGCATGGGAAAAATACAAATATTGCTTTGGTGAACACACATTTGCCAAAAGCAATTTAAATTTCAAGTAAATTATATTTAAGAAAATTTAAATTTCAAGTAAATTATATTTATGAAAAGTACATCAAAAGGAAAATAGCAAGGTCATTTTTCTAGCAAGAAAATGCCTCAAGATCCTTTTCCTATGCACCCACTGCGGCAAATGCCTCTTTTTACACGTAGAAAAAATTCAGCCTATCAGTTAAATTTAGCCTATCAGTTAATTTCTTTTTCTATTAACTGCCACTTGACAAATATGTTTCACTGGTGTTGATCTAAATGAAGACCTAATCGATATGAGGTAGGCACTTGTTCTTGGAGTCGATGCAGAAAAAGAGCAGCAATAAGCAATATAGGCTACTAACATGATAAACACCTCTAAACAAAGATATGAAAATCTATCAGAAGCACTGTATGAAAGTAACACTCAAAACATATCATACAGAGCACTTTGCGTAAGTAGACTATATGAATAAAAATAGCCAAACTGACAAACTAGTCTCATTATTGTCTGTGTAGCTGCTTAGCCTGCTTGATTTTCAGATTTACTATTGAGCCCTACAGGTCTCAAAACAGTATTAGGTTTTTTGACAGTTTTGAGTTGTTTATTCACTTACAACTTTGGGCTCAGGATAGGTTTGAGTTTGTTTTCTAATAAGGAAAAATAAATTAAGAATATTTTTTGTTTTACATGTATTTTACTGAAAGAAAAAATTAACTTTCCCTTGCCGAAAGTCAAATGCACAAGAGAGAATGGTCATATTAAAAGATAGTAAATTCTAATAGCTTTCTAAGGACATGTCTCACAGAACAATAGACACTTTTTATTGAAAAAGAAATGTAATGCATTAACATATTTGATGGGTGATCATATTAACTCTTGCTCTTAAAATTAAAAGATTGAACTTGTTATTGCAAGCAGTTGGGGCTCAAGGGTACATGGTGCCTGTACATCAAATTTCCCCCTTGGAGATTGGTGCGTGTTCATATATGCATGTTATGCTCAATGCACTATAGTGACTTCTGATAACAGGGTGGTACCCCCCCCCATCAGGGATACGACATACATCACAGAGCGAAATCATATTTATTTATGACATCGAACATTGAGTAGTTTGTCCCCCTTGGAGACTGGCACGCATTCATACTTGTGTATGTCATTGGACAGAGAAAAACATGCTGTGCTTAGTGCTCTCTAAAATGTGTTTAGAGAGGCCTTGGTGCCCCCAAAGTCAAAGCTCCCTAGGCCATATGGTAAAAAAAACTTTTAAACTGCACGGCATATAATTCACCATTTAACAGCATTCAGTTTTTAGATTTAAATACCATTAATTTATAATTTTTTTTAAAAAGTCTCTCTCACCTGTGGGGTTAACTCTACCTCCAGCTCCCCTGCCAGATACTGTCGTTCAAATTCTGCATTTTCTCCCACATATGATGAAATCATACGTTTTATTTGTTTGGTCTTAAGTAGTAATCCCAGTCCAAAGTTATCAACTCTGCAATGAAAAAAAAGACATGTACTGTATATGTAAATTATGGGCATCTATTAAAAAAAAAACCAGAAAGCAAATATTAGAAGTTCCGATTAAATTAAATTAAAATGCAGGGCAGGCAGTTAGTTATTTTGGAATGTACGGATGCTTCTTTAGCACTATGGACAAATTCAGAGTCAAACCAAAGTTTTCAGATTCCAAGACTACTTTACAATGGTATGTAGAATCCAGTCAATAAAGAAAGAAACTGTCAGTTCAGTACTATCCA
Source organism: Polypterus senegalus (assembly GCF_016835505.1). Classification (NCBI taxonomy): domain Eukaryota; kingdom Metazoa; phylum Chordata; class Cladistia; order Polypteriformes; family Polypteridae; genus Polypterus; species Polypterus senegalus. Next base: position 52,125,439 of record NC_053160.1, on the reverse strand, counting down.
AACTAGGGTACTGTTAAAAACTCATTTAGTATCTACATATATAATTCACTAAGGCAAGACACCCATGGCAAGCACGCCGGAAGGGGTGTGGATTCACTAAGCCGCCGACAAGTAAGACACCTATGGCGCATGCAGAAAGGAGCCACGCCCACCAACTCCAAGACCATTGGATACGACGACAACTCGTAGAGCCACACCCACCAACTTGGACGCGACGACACAGAAAAAAACGGTGTCATTTATATTCGTCTGTCATAGAGGACACATGCACCTCCGAGAGACGTTGACTGTTCATAGAGACATGTTTCTCGCGGAGGTGGATCGCTATATGCAGCGTGTAAAACGGTTTGCGAGGGGTGTCCCATGGGATCCTTAAAACAATTCTTTACAACTGAGGTTAAAACACAATGAAGTAAGCAGTCTTTAAAAAAATAGTTTTCGGTTACGACGCACGACCGCGTGCACCATAACAAACTGTTTTATAAGCTACATACAGCAATTCGCGCTACTACCGTGGTCGGATGTCTTGCTGGATTATATATAGAAAAGCAGACAAAACAGAGCAATGAAAAGTCTACGTGAGTCACAGGTGCATGTGGACTGTGCAAAGACGACAACGACTCAAGTGACGGGTTGGAGGTGGGCACATGAGCAGGCAGGGCGCGATGGTAGTCCGCCAGTTTTCAGTCATGGACGATTGTGTGTTGCTTCGTTCCAAGCATTGTTACAATGTTGCTTTTCTTGCCGATTTATTACATTACCGATTTTTCAAATGTTAAATTTTCTCCCTGTGCTTAAAAATCATTAAAAAACCGGCCTGGTTATGCGGCGTATGGTACGCCGCTGGTTGGCTAGTAGTGGTTAATGCACCAAAATCAATTTATTGTACTTAAATTTATAATTACTGGTCCAGTTATTATAATCTTTAGTATTAGTACATTCTTCTTGTATCTACATGGGTTTTTGTGGTCTCTATCAGGTTAACTGGAGAGTCTTCTGGAGTGTTCAATATGATGCATGTCATGCGCCTAAGCAATGACCCGAGCAAATTTTGAAAAGGGATGGATGGAATGGATTTACATTTAACTTCTGACTTTCAGTACAAAAGCAATGAAAAGCAAAATAGAATTCTAAAGTTTATACCTTTATTAGACACATTCTTAAGATATATAATAATATGATACAGTATGCAAGATATATAATGTAAAAGGCTAAATCTGATAGATATACTGTATCTGTTTTCAGATACTATTTCTTCTTTCAAAGATATGTAAAGTAAGGTTGTCAGATAACTCTGAATTGCCCGTATATACAGTGCATCCAGAAAGTATTCACAGCGCATCACTTTTTCCACATTTTGTTATGTTACAGCCTTATTCCAAAATGGATTAAATTCATTTTTTTCCTCAGAATTGTACACCCAACACCCCATAATTACAATGTGAAAAAAGTTTACTTGAGATTTTTTCAAATTTATTAAATTTATTGAATTGAATCCATTTTGGAATAAGGCTGTAACATAACAAAATGTGGAAAAAGTGATGCGCTGTGAATACTCTCCGGATGCACTATGGCATGTGGCATGTGGCATGTGTGTACTATACGTGTTAATGTGCACTACAAAAATCTTCATCCAGGATCAGTTTCTTCTTTGTGCTTAGAATGCTCGGGATTTAATTAAAAAAATCTGAAACACAAAAAGTGGATTCCTTGCATTGATATTTCTGTTTTTGTATAGCAACTTATGCATATTGTCATACACGTGCGAGTAGGAGGCAGCTAAAGTGCTCAAGTAATGGTAATACCACATCAGACCAGGGGGTGGCAGGGTGCACCGACTTTCTTTCTCAGTTCCTTGCAGAGCCATCCTGGGAAATCCCGCAGACCTCCGGCCCCCAGGATGATGTCACTTCCTATACAGGCCTTTAAAGCCGCTATCTTTCCTTTGTTTAATCAGTTCAGTTTTGGACTTGGTCTTGTAAACAATTCTCTTTGAGAATTCAACCTTTTTGCAGCCAGGACATATTATACGAGTGGCTGCCCCAAACCTTTATTATGTCTGGTGTCTTATTGTGTCACAATACAAAAAAAAGTCTTTTTTTAAGAAATCTATTAATATATAATATCTTTCTCTTACCAAAATTTTTTATTGATATGTAATTACATTTTTTTTTTTTACATAGGTGTTATATTATTTGCTTTCTAGTCAATCTGAAAGTTAATCCTTACCCATAGTCAAAAAGTAACAGTTGCTCTATCAATTAAAGAATGATACCTCAGCTATTAATATTTAAAATACATTTTCTTAGCTTGACCACAGAGCTCTTATTAAAAAATGCTGTTTGGATGGACAGACTGTCTTGGAAGGACATTAAATTACACTAAGTTAAATTAATTGATAAATGCCTGTTACCATTTGCAGATTCGTGTACAGCTGCACTTGATAATCTGATATAATGCAGTATTCAAAGTATGCTCTAGTCCTATCTAAAAACCCAAAAGGCACCCCAAAAATAAATTACAGACAAGTGACGTGTCATCTCCAGCTTGACAAAGTGGATCTTTGTATTCATGGGGTTTTACCAGCATGTTGGTCATCCTAGCAACCAGAATTAGTAGTAACTGTAATTCAACAGACTATGTAGCATTTGTTCAAATAGCAATGTCCAATGTTTGTGTTTCTGAGACCACTATAACCATACTTTCCACTTTTTTCCACAGCAAGTGGTATAAACATTGCCTTCTGTACCCACAAGTTGGGCATTCAGATATGCCTCTTTAGGTATCAATGTTTTACTCATTTGTTACTTGATTGCATGTATCTTGACTTTTACTCTGCTCAGTTTGAGTCTCTGTCAGCCTCTTTCACCAAAGGGATGTTTTCATACTGCAAGACAATTTTTGGCAAGAGGGCTTGTGTGTGGTGGCACACTCTCATACTCCAGTGATATGATCATGCATGAAAACTCTATTGTTATTGCTGTTCCTGATACACTGCCATACAACATACACTTACAGTTCTGCCTGTTTTCCATCTGTACTGCACATTACTTCCACATCCACCTATTTTAAATAATATTGCTAACATTCATGATATCATTACTGATTGGGCAGTAAATTAAATAGGAAGGATAAGTACAAAATAATAAAATGCTCATTTGGCATATCAGTCAGATTGAGAAAGCACACTTCTTTACTTGTTTGCTTAATTACACTGAGTGCAAGACTAAAAGAAATAATGCCCTCACTAAGAGCACACATTGCTCAAAAAACCCAGCCTTTAAACCAGTAAAATAATTTTTCTCAAATGTATGAAGAATTATTTGTCTTTGACAATTGCTGCCCATATATGTAGCAGATTTGAGCCTCTAAAAGGATATCTTCCTGACAATTTGTATAGATTACACTCTTCTCTTTAACAGTATAAAGATTTTGGATGTGTGGCTTAAGAATTAGGTTAAGCAAGCTGAACAAGTTAGCCCTGAAATCATTGGCTAACTGCTTATAACAATCTCACAAAAAGGTTTCAAATTTCAAGCAAGGGAGTCATGACAATTAAAAACAAATTTCCAAAAAATTCCCAGCTAAAACCACGAGTTGACAGTAAAACAACTGAATACGTTAATGGTTGCCAAGCATGTAAAAGTGGTTGCCTGTGACAAAAGAAAAAAAAAGAAAAGGCGTCACCCTGGGTAAAATTCTCTAATACTGCTAAATGAGGTTAGAGGATAGGCAACTTAATATGTACAATTGTTATTTTTCCTGCAGAAAGCGAGGTAAGTACACTAACATAGTTCCTCCAAGTCAAAAGATGAAACCAAGTGACTCTCATTTGGGAAGGTGGGGTCTGGAAAATTTGTAAACCTGGCTCTTTGAATGACAGGTCAGTTTACTTCTGACATTTTGCTATGCTCATTCCTGACCCTGAAATTAACTTCATGACTTTGTCTAAAAATGAATTTTAAAGACCTCTCTCAGCCACACTATTGGGTCTAGCTACTAACAGAATTTGACCAAAAACAGAGTGGAAGACAAAGATTTATATTAGGTGAAAGACAGAAAGCAAAAAAGGGTGTTGGATTTTTTTTAAGAGTTAAGCAAGTGCTGACAATCAGGTAGGAACATGTAAAACAAAGTTCATAGGGTCACATGGTTTAACTGTGCCATTTCCTTTATTACATTACTCTCTCTTTGAAGATAACATAATAAATGAAGTACATAAAATTATCAATATTGACTCTTCTGAGAAATTCCTTCTGATGCAGAAAAAAAGTTGCAAAAACTGAACCCCAGAATTGGATTTTTCAGATTGTTTATAACGGAAATCTTTTCTATGGCACACAATGTGTATAGCAAACCATCATTCCACATTATTCCAGCAATGCATTTGAAGTTTGCTTCAGATTACACTCACAGTACAGAATTAGTAATGAAAATTAAGCCACACTAACTGCCAAATTAATGGCCTTTACTTGGATTTATCATTATTGAATGTTGACACTTGATAATCGACAGTAGACCAAATTCAATTCCTCTGTATTTCACTGCATTCTTCTCATGTCATCTACTACACCTTCCAGATCTTATTTGACCTTTATGTCCTCCATCTACATCACAGCATAATGTGTTCATCTACAGTAATCATAACCTCCTAACCATTTCTTCCTTCTTTACTTCTGACCATTTCAGACTGCTTCTTCAATCTTTTCCCTTACCTTGACACTCCTCCCTCTGTCCTTCAGTATTACTCTGCCCATACAAATCAATTAATTATTTCAGTCTTTTGGGCTTTAATACGCGTACATGATCAATCAACATTGCCATGACTCATTCCCACACTTCATACAACTGTTCATACAACTTAAATAAACAAAATATCTTTCAGTGCCAGATATGTTAATTTAGAAATCAAAATTGGCAATATCTAATAGGACATTTTATGCATATCTTGCTACCATCACCCAGTCTATACCTTCAGCCTAACTATCAAAACTTGTTTACATTCTCTATAAGACAGTTTTCATTTCAGAGTCTCTTTGCACTTACTATACCAACTTCCCCAAAATACAAAACATCACGCCTAGCAAGAAAATACTGCTTGGTGTATTTCTGTATTTGCATAATCAACCAAATACATTTGGGAACTCTGGATTTCTTCATACTTTCTGAAGAATGCAGCCCTCATGAGTATGGGGAAAGACACAAATCTGAAAAAAGGGAGCCCAAATGGGAATCTAATTCAAGTCCAATTACTGTGAGGTGACAAAGCAATCTGGTTAATATATGTACACATGTCCTATGTACTTGGTGATCTGGCTAATATCTGTTAGTGGAGCCAAGATGTTTTGAACAGTGAAGTTGCCCATTAAATCTCTTGAATGACAACTCTTTGGGAGGAACAATATTCACAACACAATGACCTTCAGAATCCTAGTAAAGACCTCTGGCCAGTGTGGGATCAGAAATGAAATGTGCATTGTATTTGAAATACCAAAAATATGACTTCTTACTAGTGCTCAACCAATATGCATTTTTCAGATAGATAACAATATTGATTTGTGGGCAGCAAAGATGACCGATTACCAATACATATTCTACCAATATTACTAGTGCATTTAAGTATTAGGTTTTCCTACAAAAAATATGAATGAAAGCAAAAAAATAAGTGAATGATGTTTTCTAAACAGTTTAAACAGATTATTTTTTTTCTTATAACATTAACAAAAAACACAGGAACACCTGACATTTGTCACTCTCATTAAAGCTACATCAGTGGCGTAGCTCGAGTTCGTGCTGCTCAAGGCGGGGTGGGGCGGGGCTTCAATTTGCCGCCCTCCAACATATCTGAATATGTTAAACTATTTAAATAGAAAATTAAAATATATTACGTATAGAGAAAAGTTAAGATACATTTTGCATAAATTTATTCATATATAAAGAAACAGCAATCATTTTTTATATACATTTATAAGCATCAACTAGACAAGAATATAGTATAGACGCACTGATAAGTCGTGTTCTAATTATTAGTTTAATATAATTACACTACGAAAACCAGAACCAAAGTAATAGGTGGGGATGTTTACTGCACAGAGCAAGAACGCATTTGAATTAATAACGAAACGAAATTATAAACTGCTCAAAAAAATTAAAGGAACACTTTGAAAACACATCAGTTCTCAATGGGAAAAAGAAATCCTCCTGGATATCTATACTGATATAGACTGGGTAATGTGTTAGGAACAAAAGGATGCCACATCGTTTGATGGAAATGAAAATTATCAACCTACAGAGCCCTGAATTCAAAGACGCCCCAAAAATCTGAGTGAAAAAATTATGTGGCAGGCTAGTCCATTTTGCCAAAATTTAATTGCAGCAACTCAAAATTGTACGCAGCACTTTGTATGGCCCCTGTGTTCTTGTATACATGCCTGACAACATCGGTGCATGCTTCTAATGAGATGACAGATGGTGTTGTGGGGGATCTCCTCCCAGATCTGGACCAGGGCATCACTGAGCTCCTGAGGTGCAACCTTGTGGCATTGGATGGACCAAAACATAATGTCCCAGAGGTGATCTATTGGATTTAGGTCAGGAAAGTGTGGTGGCCAGTCAATGGTATCAATTCCTTCATCCTCCAGGAACTGCCTGCATACTCTCACCACATGAGGCCAGGAATTGTCGTGCTCCAGGAGCCACTGTACCAGCATAGGGTCTGACAATGGGCCCAAGGATTTCATCCTGATACCTAATGGCAGCCAAGGTGCCTTTGTCAAGCCTGTAGCGGTCTGTGTGACCCTCCATGGATATGCCTCCCCAGACAATCATTAACCCACCACCAAACTGCTCATGCTGAATGATGTTACAGGCAGCATAATGTTCTCCATGGCTTCTCCAGACCCTTTCACTTCTGTCACGTGCTCAGGGTGAACCTGCTCTCGTCTGTAAAAAGCACAGGGCACCAGTGGTGCATCTGCCAATTCTGGTATTCTATGGCGAATGCCAATCGAGCTGCATGCTGCTGGGCAGTGAGCTCAGGGCCCATTAGAGGACATGGGGCCCTTGGGTCACCCTCATGAAGTCTTTTTGGTTGTTTGGTCAGAGACATTCACACCAGTGGCCTGCTGGAGGTCATTTTGTAGGGCTCTGGCAGTGCTCATCCTGTTCCTCCTTGCCCAAAGGAGCAGATACTGGTCCTGCTGATGGGTTATGGACCTTCTATGGCCCTCTCCAGCTCTCCTAGAGTAACTGCTTGTCTCCTAGAATCTCCTTCATGCCCTTGAGACTGTGCAGGGAGACACAGCAAACCTTCTGGCAATGACACGTATTGATGTGCCATCCTGGAGAAGTTGGACTACCTGTGCAACCTCTGTAGGGTCCAGGTATCGCCTCATGCTACCAGTAGTGACACTGACTGTAGCCAAATGCAAAACTAGTGAAGAAACAGTCAGAAAAGATGAGGAGGGAAAAATGTCAGTGGCCTCCACCTGTTAAACCATTCCTGTTTTGGGGGTCATCTCATTGTTGCCCCTCTAGTGCATCTGTTGTTAATTTCATTAACACCACAGCAGCTGAAACTGATTAACAACCCCCTCTGCTACTTAACTGACCAGATTAATATCCCATAAGTTTCATTGACTTTATGCTATACTCTGATTAAAAAGTGTTCCTTTGATTCTTTTGAACAGTATACATTGTAAATTAGTTGTTTATCTTGCTAGAAATTATTATCGGTGTAACGGTTATGTTTATTTTTGTCATTGCCTCATACATTTCAACTGCTGTGTCTGATGCAGAAGGACAGTCTGAACATTATTTTTCAAGCATTTGTGGTTAAAAATCAGAGAATTTGACTTTTTTCATACATGAGTGATATTTTTCCAAACCCTGCTGCTTACACACGAATTGTGCTGAGCCTTGTGGCCAATAATGCCGCCCCCAAAAATGACCGCCCCTCCTAGCTACGCCACTGGGTGACATGAGTACATATGTGTAATTGTTAAATGGATGCTTTTAAAGATAATTATATGGCCCATGTTGACTTAAATTTGAAGAATAAAGTTCTTTGGCAACAAAGCTGTTATACTATGCACTCTGACGATTACATAAGTAAGGAATTTTTTCATTGATTAATAAAAGAATAAATCAAATAGTACACATATAAATAGCATGAGAGATGCATGCATTAATTAATTAAATTGTGCTTCACATTGGCCTATGCAGTTTTACTTATTTATTTTTACATTTTTTGTTAGCTTTTAGAAGCTTTAAAAATTTCATTTGTGGCATACAGAGAGACAAATGTATAAGACAAAAAACTTCTGCAGTTTTTTACAAGATAAATGCCTGACCATTAAAACAAAAACAAAGACAATCTTGGTCTCTGAGTGAAAACCTTGCGCACAATGGTGCAGCATCCATTTCGGCAGGAGTGAATGCAATGAGGAAAAATAGCAGAACATGTAATGCAGCCTTTTAATGGGACAATTGTGAACTTTAAGTACAGTAGTAAGTAAATAAATGACAATGCATCCACTGTAAACAAAAAATGCATTATTGTCTGTTCTGGAGACAATGAATGTAGGCACAATTTAGCGTTTGGAAGCACATGGAATTGCTTAGCGTGTACACTTTTAACACTCAATTCCTTAGCGTTATTGTGCATTTCAATCAGAGGGATTGGCTTTTCAAACATGCCATTTATACTAAAAAAATAACTTAAAAAATATGCTTTGTTTGGTAGAGTTTCAGCATCATAACATCAAGGCAACTTCAACCAATATCAATGCATATAGCATCTAGAGACCAAATATCAGCACAATATTTCAGTGTTTAATATTATTGGTTGGGTCCTGCTTCTTAATTATGTTACTCTTATAGGTATGGGTATAGTAGCTGCTAACAATTCTAGTCTCTACTTACAGTATCTAGTTCCACCCTTGAACAAAACAACAAGTGAAACCAAGAAGGTTCTAGCCTCCCCATTTCTAATAAAAAAAAATGATATGCTTGGCTGCTAGTAAAAAAACTTATCCAGTTTACTAAATACAAAAACACAACTTGTTGTTGCTGTCCAAGTCCTGACATGTCTTTCAAGTGATTACTGCCTCTTAATTATGCACATATCTGTGCCAGGTAACTGAAGCCTATCACAGAAGATGGCAGTAGATTGGTGGTAGCAGTGGAACAACTTGGGTAGAGATTTAAAGAAACCAGGTTTATGAAGCATTACAAAATAAGGATAACTTGAGAAGACAGAAACAGTTACAACAATAAAAAGCTTTCCGAAGTAGCAAGAACAAAACATGGAGAACATATACTGTAGAATGGTGACCAGACCACAAATTTTATGCATGCACTCCACTCCTCCTGATGGCTGCTAAAACTAAGTATGAAGAAAGACATTCTTCAGGTAGTTTGATAAATGTAGTCTAAACAAATTTTAAACAGGTTTAAAACATGTTTGTAGAACATTTTCTAAGGTTGAGCAGTCTCTGTTACAAAATGTTGTTGCTTCCATCTCATTTATACCACCTTTCAAATTATGCATTTATATTGCAAAGAAAATACAGTATTAAATGGTAGCATATTAACTATACCTACATCATTATATTTTCATCATTTTAAATCATCCCATTTGCACTATGTGCTTTCATCAGTTACCAAAACTTTGTGTGTGTTTCCCTCTATCTCCTGCATGAAACATCAAGGTATTCTACAATTATTTCACTGCCTGGGGTGCTCTCAGTTTCTTTTGAATGTTCAGTGTGAAGTCACAGTACAAGTCAAACGTAACAGCAATCTCCCTTTGCATACTTCTAAAATAACTTTAGAGAATATTCTCTGCAAACAACAGAAGTATTTCATTCACATAATTTGATTAAACAAACACACAAACACTACAAAAATGTTTAGTGCATCAATATGAATCTAATCAGGCTCAGAAAAAAAACGAAAACAATGAATCATAATTCCTTTCAGTTAATTAATGAGAGAAAAAAAATGAGAAATAAAACATGACAGGATTTCTAAAGAATAATTGTTGAGTGGAGGGTTTTGATTTGATTTGTGTTTACCATACCAAGTCCTTCCAGGCGTTCAACTTTAAAATCTTGTCCCCAAAAAGATTATCATTGTAGTTGTTTTTAAAACAAGTGCAAATGTACTCCCAGAGATGAATAAATGCATTACAAGAACAGCAGCAAATAAATCAGCACAAACTGAGAAACTGATGAAATAACAATGTGACAATATTAATGAATGAAGGATAAGCTTAAGCATGGTCAAAGCTGACATTTACTATGAAATATTTTTAATAGCAATTCACTCATAACATTGATATTCTGAAATTGTCATGCCACTTTTCTATCAACTTTAGGGTCAATTTTCCCCCAATCTAAAGGATTCAAAATTAAACCTCTGAAATAGCTTAACAATGGCCGAGACCAAACCTGCTCCCAGTTTCTCCCCACTAAAAGGGCTGAACCTCTTGGTACCCTGACAAAGACCAGGAGCCTGCTCATGCCAGGTTCACAGAAAACACAATTTGCTTCCAGTTCACTATGAAAAGAATCTGCATGTCTAGAAGTGGCTGGGTACCATCAAAAGGCTTGCAGTAAATACTCAAAACAGTGGCCAGGAGCTTACTACTGCTGCTATCACACATATATCCTTCTGGTGCCTGTTTGCTAACTCTGAAAAGATTTAACGTGGATGAGAACAGCTCATTCCTTTTTGATCTGAATTACATTTGCTAATGTCAGTAAACAACAAGACCATTCCAGTGACATAAAACACAAACTTTATTTCAACCTACATTTATATTTATTTACAGATAAACTAGGCATATCAAATATTAGAAAGAAAATAAAGGATGAAAACATACAAACTGAACTATTCAAATCAACATCCATAAAGAAAATTTATCATCAGTAAAACCAAGAGAGATGCACATTATTGGACAGCCTTCTACCTCTTAACACTTGACTCTGTTCAGGCACATTTTCATTTTGTAGGTGGCACTGTTACTTTCATCCCTATAAAGTATGTTTCATTGCAACTTCAAAATGGTCTCTCTCACATATCTTAACTGGGCCTCAACACCCTTTCTTTTTAGAGTGCCTTTGTAGCTGATAGCTGCACGAGTGACAATTGGACAAATGATCATTTCCCATGGCCTTGTTAATTGTCAGTGCAGCTACTTTTAGCTAAATATGAAAATGTGTTAACTGCAAAGTCCCTAGCACTAATTTCACATCTTCTTACAAGTTTATTAGCACTTAAACATATATATTCTAAAAGTAATAACATTTTATTTAGTATTTGCTTTAACATTTGCAAATCTACCAGTGTTCTTTCAGTTATTTGAATGAATTCCATTCTTTGTCTCTATTTATTTATTCTAGGAGTCACTGTCACATGCTACCTCTTGTCCAAAAGGGCACCTGCAAGCAAAACTCTTATTTAAATACACACTAGCAAAAATAATGCTAGCTTCTTCAGTTTATTCACTATAAAAGATACATCTTACCTAAATAATCCAATAGGAATTCAAATATCCACACCAATTAAAGTGTTACAAGTCTTATTTAACAAACTGTAAACAGCTTAATTTACACACCCCAATACATTTAGGATAGTTTCTGGTGGGATTTGAAATTTTACTGAGCATTTGTATACATCATTAATGAGGGTTGGGTTTAAAACTTTGAACCATCCCTTTTGATTTTTAAAAGAAAAATGTTATCCTCTTTTTTTAAATGTTAGCAGTTAATGCAGCTAATATCAAAAAGAGTGCATGTGAAGATTCAGGAAAAAAAGGCTAAAGATGAAGCTCCTCAAATAGAACTACAGCAGAGAGAAAAAGTAAGAGCAAGAAAGGCAAGTGAATATACAAAGCTCTATACAAAGAAAAATGTCTAGAGTGGGAGGGAGTAAGAAAAACGTACCCAAAATACACTCACCCAGCATTGTTGCTAACTGCTGTTATCCCTTTCACTCCAGTCTTCAGTAAACTGATTATTAGATTTTCAGGGATTCCACATAAACCAAATCCTAAAATAATAATAAACATGTATGAATATTATACTAATTTATATCCAAATTTACCATTTGAATTTTTAGATTATAGAAATTGACATTTTTAACACCAACACTCTGCCTTATAAAAGTGCATGAGAGGGAAATAGAAACCTTGCACTAATATATGTTCAAGCTGCAGAGTTATCTGAAGAGTCACGGAAAGTAAACCAGGTAATCACTGCAAGCATCATGTCTACAAAATACCAAAGTCTGTAACGTAGTTAATTAAATCAATGAAAAGAAGTAATCTGTGACCGCAAGGGAACTTTGCACAATGAAGATAAAACATAACAGATGGTAAAACAGTAATGCAGCACCTTCTCTTAATGTATTGTTCTTATTAAATATCAGTATTCCGGTCTGTGAATATGTACATTCTGGATAAACACTTAGAACTGAAATTTCCAGCATTGCATTGTTTTTTTTTTTTAAACAGCTAAAAAGCAGCTCCTTCAACACTGCCAAAGATTATATATACCTTAAGAGACAGAATTTGTGTTATGACTGGTAATGACTAGTTAAAAGGGAAAAAATATAAAGCAGCAGCTTCTAGCCCAAATTTGATGCAAGGTACATATTTATAACGGGACTACATATCTTGCTTATAACCTCATGAAAGATTATGTACAATTTACCAGCTGGAGAATGTGTAGGCAACTGCTACTTATCTAGAACTGTAATGAATAAACTGGTTATGAAAATACCTTCTAACACAAGCTATGTATTTTAACAGCATTATAGGGAGTCCTCGGGTTACAACGTTTCGACATACAACATTTCGTGTTTATAAAACACTCACTCTCATTAAACTTAAAAAAAATTGAGACATGAGTGTTTTGGCTTACGCCATTAAAGTCGTACTTACAGACTACGTGGGTGAACTAGTTTGGTTCATTTAGTTTAGTTTATAATAAATTATTAACCTCATTAGACATAATAAGGATGCTCTATTTAAAGGATTTATTTTTGCAAAGGTTACGATCATTAATGTAATATTTAAAAGATAAAGATATTTTAATAAATATTTCATTATTTTTATGATCATTATCTAAAACTCTTCCCTCAAAGTATTGTGGCTTTGTTTGGGGGAGGAGGCTTGATGTTCAGATTTATGTTGTCAATGTAACTCTGTTTCTGCTGGGGCTACCCATGGCACATTGGTCAAAGTCGAGGGTCCAAATAAAGAACAAGAACATAGCAGGTCTGAAAGAGTGAGCAAAGAATCACTGCAGTGTTTTTTTTTTTTAATCCAGTGGTGGTGGTAAAGTAACAGCTAAGTCCTTGACACTACTCTTGATTTTAAAAAATATCTAAAGCCCCTCATCCTCAATTGCACGGAAAACTTGGGGGTTGAGGCAGGACTGGCACTCCAGTCAATGTAAAAAAAAACAAAAAAAAAGCCTCACAATATTCCATTCCATTCAAACTAGTGTGGTCCTAATTTGGGATACCAAAGAGGTTCATTGTGTGGTGGATGCAGCAACGAGCTGTATCAGTCCAAGCTCCCAACCTTTACCTCTCCATCCTCAAAGTTTTCAGTATTAACTGAAACAATGATGCTCGGGTGAAATGAGGTTCCTGTATAGGGCAGCTGGCCATGTTCTCCATAAAGCCATAAAGAGTTGTGTAGTAGAGGAAAAGTAAACAGAAATGGTTTGTGCATATACGGAGGACAGAATCAGAGTACCTCCACATGGACCCGGGAGCAGACACAGGAATTGCTAACTCTCTCTCTCTCAATAGGACTGGACCACAAATTCCACAAAAGGATACCTAGATGATTGATGTAGTTAAGGATGTATGGTCTGAACAATTTAATGTGCTAGATTTCTATAGAAACAAATATACAAGTCAATTTAAAATATAGCTCGACCACTGTGTCCTTTAACCATTCAGCATTTCTTCCATATAGCACGGTTGTCTCTGCAAGACTGTTTTTTTCCAAAATTCTAAGCATACAGGCTGTTTTGCATTACTTGCAACCTCTAATTAAAATTTTAAAAAAGTACCAGGGAAGCAGCACCAACTGATTAACATAAGCCATGAAAATAAAAGCACTGGCCTCACTTGCACAACAGAAATTGTACTATTTACAAGAGTTATACTGAGCTTATGTTACAAAATAAAGTATGTTACAGTATTTGCCTTTTACAAAAAGAGCAATAATCCTTAAGTCTGAGATGTGCACACAAGCAGACTACCCAGGCACCAGCAAAAAATAGAAAGATGTGTAAAAATCTTCCTCCATAATGCCTAGATACTGTAGTGCGCAACAAATACGCTTTATAAACAGTATAAGGAAAGATAGGTTTGACTAACTATGTGCTCATTTTGTTTACACAGGAAGAATAAAATGTGTTACACTCAGTTATAATTAAATCTCCTAATGTGACTATTTGTGAAACATGAAATGCTTTCAACCCTGACTCTGAAACGTACAGTAGTTTTTTGTCATGTGTTTTTCAAGTTTGATATGTGAAGACCACTGTTACATCCACTTAATTCAAGTTAGTGTTGCAGGGGCCCAAGCCTACCCTGGCAGGATTGAACAAGAGACAGGGACCAGCCCCTCACGGGGCACACTTATACACAGCTTATATTCACCAATCACACTGATACCCATGTTTGGGCTATAGGAGGAAAACTGATGTACCCAGTAAAAAAAAACAGTGGAAATGTACAAACCCAATACCGACAGTGTCTGGGCCAGGATCTCAAGTGGTCCATCTTGCCTTCCAATTGCAATGAATTACTGTGTATAGCAAGTTAATGACATAGCTGACCATCACAGAGAACACTGCTGCACCAAGTGTACAGAAATAAATACATAAACAAACAAATAACTCAGAAAGAGCATACGACCCACTAAATAAGACCAAAACTACTGCAGAAGCAAGGGATACACTCTCCTGATTAGTTCACAGTTTACATGGTAATTCTCATCTACAAACTGACACTGTAACTGACAGATTTACTTGTTAACAGCAATCTAACACCACCTCAAGGACCTATATTGAGATATAAAATTCAAATTAGGCTTGAGCTTCTCTTTACTCATATGCAATGCTTAACTGGAGAATTCTAAGAATTCTGAAATTCTTTATGAAAATATTCTTATTTGTATTGCAATATTATTAATCAATAATCCTCCTCCCCCATCTATAACCAGCTTGAATACCTGATGTTGTTCTTACCTCCTACAAGTATCTGAGAGCCATTGGGAATGTCTTTAACTGCTTCTACTGGGTCAGTGAAGAATTTGGCTTTGTCGTTACTTATAGTAGAAAATAAGCAGCTGCAGTGCTAGAGAAGAGAAGAGAAAAAGTACTTGGATTAACTTTATCATAAAGGTTTAAGTCACTTACTGTGACAAAAAATGGCAGTTTGTGTTTTTCTTTTTTCCTTCCTCAAAACTCAAATTCAAAACCTGAGAGTATGAAAACTAACACAAAACTACAACAAGGCAACCCTAAACTCAGCAACAGTTTCCAGAACTACCTCAAGAATTCTCACAAATTCCCAGGTGCTGCAAAAAGCATAATTCCACTAGTGTGTCCTGGGTATTATCCCAGTAGGCCATATTTCATACATCCCCTCCTGGAGGTGCCCAAACACATTTTCACTGCAAGCCCAAAAGCACCTCCACTTAGGACTGGACAATATATGTAATTTTTGATCTGATTTTATAACTAAAAAAATCAAAATGTAAAAAGCCAATATTATAATGTTCAACATTTGTTTTTTTCATTTTCTACAGCTTCATCTGAGCCTTAAATAAATTCCACAACATCACTAGCACTCTTTATAAGCTTGACTTCATCGACTCCACCCATGTTGCCCGACAGTGATGAGCACGAGACAATAAACAGAGCAAGGATCAGAAGAGAAAGAGCTGGTAGTGTAGCTCTGCTGTTTGAAAATGATTTGGTTTTATCTGGTATGACAGTTTAAGCAGTACAACATATAAGGATAAAATACATTACTGAATATGAAGCGGCCAACCATACACAAGGCTCCTGCAGTATATATACCCTTATCCCTCTTCAGCAAAATGGGTCCCTGCTAAGCAAAGCTATGTAAAATGTCAACTTTTCCATTGCACACTATATGAGCAGACAATCAGTAGATGCAAAGAAGTAACAGCTGCATTGACTTGCTGTATTGCAAAACATGCAACAATACAAATTTCCATACCAGATCAGCTGAGCCCTGGGTTAACAATGACCGCCACCGGTACTGATAGTGAGCAGGGTGCTGGCGGAAATTGAGCTACTGTTGGCCGAAGAAGGAGAAGAGGAGAAGGGAGACATGTTCGGAGGCAGGAGGAGAGGAGGAAGGTAAACAGAGTGGAACTGGAACTGAGGGTAGGAACTTTGAATGTTGGCAGTATGACTGGTAAGGGGAGAGAGTTAGCAGATATGATGGAGAGAAGGAAGGTTGATATATTGTGCGTGCAAGAGACTAAATGGAAGGGGAGTAAGGCCAGGTGGATTGGAGGTGGATTCAAAATGTTCTGTCATGGTGTGGATGGGAGGAGAAATGGTGTAGGGGTTATTCTGAAGGAACGGTATGTCAAGAGTGTTTTGGAGGTGAAAAAAAGAGTGTTAGACAAGAGTAATGATTATAAAGCTGGAAATTGGAGGTGTGATGATGAATGTTGTTAGTGCATATGCCCCACAAGTTGGGTGTGCAATGAATGAGAAAGAAGATTTTTGGAGTGAGTTGGATGAAGTGATGAACAGTGTACCCAAGGGATAGAAAGTGGTGATTGGGGCGGATTTCCATGGGCATGTTGGTGAAGGGAACAGAGGAGACAAGGAGGTGATGGGTAGGTATGGTGTCAAGGAAAGGAATGAAGAAGATCAGATGATAGTGGATTTTGCCAAAAGGATAGACATGGCTGTGGTGAATACGTTATTTTAAAAAGAGGGAGGAACATAGGGTGATGTACAAGAGTGGAGAAAGATACACACAGGTAGGCTATATTCTTTTCAGAAGAGTCAATTTGAAGGAGATTGAAGACTGCAAAGTGGTGGCAGGGGAAAGTGTAGTTAAGCAGCATAGGATGGTGGTCTGTAGGATGACATTGGAGATCAAGAAGAGGAAGAGAGTGAGGGCAGAGCCAAGGATCAAATGGTGGAAGTTGAAAAAGGAAGACTGCAAGGTTGACTTTAGACAGATGGTGAGACAGGCACAGGGTTGTAGTGAAGAGTTACAAGGCAGTTGGGCAACTATAGCAGATGTAGTAAGAGTGACAGCAAGAAGGGTGATTGGTGTGACATCTGGACAGAGGAAGGAGGAAAAGGAAACCTGGTGGTGGAATGAGGAAGTAGGAGAATATACAGAGGAAGATGATGGTAAAGAAGTGGGATAGTCAGAGAGATGCAGGAAGTAGACAGGAGTACAAGGAGATAAGGCGCAAGGTGAAGAGAGAGGTGGCGAAGGCTAAAGGAAAGGCGTATGATGAGTTGTATGAGAGATTGGACATTAAGGAGGGAGAATAGGACCTGTACCGATTGGCTAGACAGAGGGACAGAGCTGGGAAAGATGTGCAGCAGATTAGGGTAATAAAGGATAAAGATGGAAACGTACTCACAAGCGAGGAGAGTGTAGCGAGGAGATGGAAAGAGTACTTTGAGAGGCTGATGAATGAAGAGAACGAGAGAGAGAAGAGGTTGGATGATGTGGAGATACTGAATCAGGAAGTGCAACGAATTAGCAAGGAGTAAGTCAGGAGAGCTATGAAGAGAATGAAAAATGGAAAGGCCGTAGGTCAAGCCCGGATAAATGTGGAGGGTTACTTCAGGAAGGGCACCCGGTGTAAAATTTTGCCAAATCAATATGCAGACAATACAAATTTTCATACCGGATCGGTCGAGCCCCGGGTTAACAATGACCTCCACCAGTACTGCTAGCCAACAGGGTGCTGGCGGAAATTGGACTACTGTTGATCAAAGAAGAAGAAGGAGAAGAAGAGGGGGAGACGTGTCCAGAGGCAGGAGGCGAGAAGGAAATTAAAGAGAGTGGAGCTGAGGGTAGGAACTTTGAATGTTGGCAGTATGACTGGTAAAAGGGAGAGACATAGCAGATATGATAGAGAGAAGGAAGGTGGATATATTGTGCGTGCAAGAGACTAAATGGAATGGGAGTAAGGCCAGGTGGATTGGAGGTGGATTCAAATTGTTCTATCGTGGTGTGGATGGGAGAAGAAATGGTGTAGGGGTTATTCTGAAGGAACAGTATGTCAAGAGTGTTTTAGAGATGAAAAGAGTGTCAGGCAGAGTAATGATTATGAAGCTGGAAATTGGAGGTGTGATGATGAATGTTGTTAGTGCATATGCACCGCAAGTTGGGTGTGCAAAGGGTGAGAGAAGATTTTTGGAGTGAATTGGATGAAGTGATGGACAGTGTACCCAAGGGACAGAAAGTGGTGATTAGAGCGGATTTCAATGGGCATGTTGGTGAAGGGAACAGTGGAGACGAGGAGGTGATGGGTAGGTATGGTGTCAAGGAGAGGAATGAAGAAGATCAGATGACCATGGACTTTGCAAGGTTGAGTTTAGGGAGGAGGTGAGACAGGCACTGGGTGGCAGTGAAGAGTTATCAGACAGCTGGGAAACTACAGCAGATGTAGTAAGGGTAACAGCAAGAAGGGTGCTTGGCGTGACATCTGGATGGAGGGAAAGGAAACCTGGCAGTGGAATGAGGAGATACAGGAGAGTATACAGAGGAAGAGGATGGCAAAGAAGAAGTGGGATAGTCAGAGAGATGCAGAAAGTAGACAAGAGTATACAGAGATAAGGTGAAGACAGAGGTGGCGAAGGCTAAAGAAAAGGTGTATGATGAGTTGTTTGAGAGGTTGGACACTAAGGAGGGAGAAAAGGACTTGTACCGATTGGCTAGACAGAGGGGCCGAGCTGGGAAAGATTTGCAACAGGTTAGGATGATAAAGGATGAAGATGGAAATGTACCCACAAGCGAGGAGAGTGTATGGAGCAAATGGAGAGGCTGATGAATGAAGAGAACGAGAGATAGAAGAGGTTGGATGATGTGGAGATAGTGAATCAGGAAGTGCAATGGATTAGCAAGGAGGAAGTAAGGACAGCTATGAAGAGGATGAAAAATGGAAAGGTTGTTGGTCTAGATGACATACCTATGGAAGCATGGAAGTGTTTAGGAGAGACGGTAGTGGAGTTTTTAACAAGATTGTTTAATGGAATCTTAGAAAATGAGAGGATGCCTGAGGAGTGGAGAAGAAGTGTACTTGTGCCAATATTTAAGAATAAGGGGGATGTGCAGGACTTCAGTAACTACAGGGGAATAAAATTGATGAGCCACAGCATGAAGTTATGGGAAAGAGTAGTGGAAGGTTGGTTAAGAAGTGAGGTGATGATTAGTGAGCAGCAGTATGGTTTCATGCCAAGAAAGAGCACCATAGATGCGACGTTTGCTCTGACGATGTTGATGGAGAAGTATAGAGAAGGCCAGGAGGAGTTGCATTGCGTCTTTGTGGACCTGGAGAAAGCATATGACAGGGTGCCTCAAAGAGCTGTGGTATAGCATGAAGAAGTCGGGAGTGGCAGAGAAGTACGTAAGAGTTGTACAGGTTATGTACGAGGGAAGTGTCACAGTGGTGAAGTCTGTGGTAGGAGTGATGGATGCATTCAAGGTGGAGGTGGGATTACATCAGGGATCAGCTCTGAGCCCTTTCTTATTTGCAATGGTGATGGACAGGTTGACAGACGAGATTAAACAGGAGTCCCCGTGGACTATGATGTTTGCTGATGACATTGCGATCTGTAGTGATAGTAGGAAGCAGGTTGAGGAGACCCTGGAGAGATGGAGATATGCTCTAGAAAGGAGAGGAATGAAGGTCAGTAGGGACAAGACAGAATACATGTGTGTAAATGAAAGAGGGGTCAGTGGAATGGTGAGAATGCAATGAGTAGAGTTGGCGAAGGAGGATGAGTTTAAATACTTGGGACCAACAGTACAGAATAATAGGGATTGTGGAAGAGAGGTGAAAAAGAGAGTGCAGGGTGGAAAAGAGTGTCAGGAGTAATTTGTGACAGACGGGTATCCGCAAGAGTGAAAGGGAAGGTCTACAGGACGGTAGTGAGACCAGCTATGTTATATGGGTTGGAGACAGTGCCACTGACCAGAAAGCAGGAGACAGAGCTGGAGGTAACAACAGAGTTAAAGATGTTAAGATTTGCATTGGGTGTGAGGAGGATGGACAGGATTAGAAATGAGTACATTAGAGGGTCAGCTCAAGTTGGATGGTTGGGAGACAAAGTCAGAGAGGCGAGATTTTGTTGGTTTGGACATGTGCAGAGGAGAGATTGTGAGTATGTTGGGAGAAGGATGCTAAGGATAGAGCTGCCAGGGAAGAGGAAAAGAGGAAGGCCTAAGAGAAGGTTTATGGATGTGGTGAGAGAGGACGTGCAGGTGATGGGTGTAACAGAACAAGATGCACAGGACAGAAAGAATGGAAGACGATGATCCGCTGTGGCAACCACTAATGGGAGCAGCCAAAAGAAGAAGAATAAGTGCATTCATTTAGCATTATTATTACCAAGCTAATTCCCGCAGCTTCTCTCACGAAGATCTCTTTCAATAAATTGGCTGATATAAAAATATGGACAATTTTATTTCAGTTTTTGATTATATACCAAGTCTGCGCTGTATACGAAAAATCACAAAAGGAGTAAATATGTTGAGCAAGGAAATATAATATTTCTCTGTATACAGCGCTAGATGTAGCACCCATAGGTTTCAAAATGAATAGGGAGTGAGGTAAACTCATTCTGGAGCATGCCACATGAAAGCTGGCCATGAGAAAAACAATAATCCCTCAAATCCACTCTTTTAGAGACTGAATTTGTGCTTTATTGATTTTGATAGTCATTGCAAAACACAATTTATTTGAAAATTACAGGCATTTGAACTGAAAAGGAAAGTCAGATGGTACAAGAGGTATACTACAGGCATTTGAACTGAAAAGGAAAGTCAAATGGTATAAGAGGAATACATGGTATACAGGCGGTTTCTCCTTGATCAGAGCCAGTAAAGATACATGTTACATTTACATTTTTGTGTAAAGCTTTTTATTTACAGCTTTTTGCCATTGAAAAGGAGGAGTTAAGTTTCTCAAAAGCATAACTGGTGCTCCTATCTTCAAAATAAGCTTGTGCAGAAGAATGCCTGAAGTATTGCGAGTATGCAAGAACTCCACTGGATAGTGTACAGCCTCTTCAGCCTCTACTACTGAGTGAAGTGATCATGTCATCTTGTGTGTATTCAGCTTTGCTAAAAGACGGTTATTGATTTCTGTAGCTTTATAATTTTTATATGTTAATATAGCTTGTTCCCATAGCCAAGATACGGGTTTAGAAGGTTAAGTTTTCTATATCAGAATATATCTTCTCCATTAATATCTATGTGTCATCTACTAAAGTACATAAATTGTCAGGGATCTTTATTTTTCCTTCTTTTTCCTCTATTCTACCATCTCTTAATTTCAATAATATGTCTGAAAACTCTTGTGCTTTAAGTCACCCATCACATTTTTGTTTTAAGTCTCAGTATTTTTATTTAATTCGCCACATGCTGACCTGCAAAGTCACGTAAATATGTTAGTGTATTTTAAATAGTTCAAGTCACACTAACCAGTAATGTCACGTATCATCATGATAAAGGAATGTCAAACTTTATCTGGAAGAATGTTTTGACGTGGTGAATGCTGTGCGGTGTTGTGACGTTGAAGTACGAATTGAATATTTGAAAACCAGTACATCTCAGTTTCTTATGTGATATTTACTTTCAGAAACACTTTGCTAAAATTTCGGAAGAAAATTTAAAAATTGCCATGTTTCCTGTTTTTTCAACCACCCTGTATAAAGATAAAACATTTAAAAAATTGCAAAAAACTGTATTAATCAAAATAAAACTGAGACATATTAAAATATTTTAACATTGAAGGGGTAGTTTCAACCCCTTATCGTAGGAGTTTCGCTAAATCTGTTCTCATCTTTCCCTAGCCACTAAAACAAACCTCCATGCCATTCTAGGACTTGGGGTTTAGGAGATCTGGTGATGAATCAGTCACCAGGCTTTCTATATATATATATATATATATATATATATATATATATATATTAATGCATGTCCTGATGATCTTTGAATCTGCAAATACAGTATACAACCATATTACTTGGTGACCAGAGGTTAGTAAAAGAATAATAAGATATCAAGTAATGAAATAAAAATCTGTGTGATTTTATAATGACAAATTTTATATGGTGATATCACTTCACTGTTTATTGGGATTGAAAGTAACAGTAAAGTTTCACTGCGTAGTTGAAGCAGTTCTGTTTCCAACGAAATAACACCACCCTCCTCAGAATTTCAAGTACCCCTTTAAGATCATTCCCAGACTCCAACCATATAATGTACAAAAGACAAATAATGATTCAAGAAGCTTTTAAGAATACATGATGCAGCTGCTCAGCTACATATGCAGTACTTATTATACTGGTAATTGTTATAACATTTCTCCTAGGAGAGAGATACCCAGAATAGTTCCTTTCAAGTAATGTGCAAATAATTATTATTATTATTACCTGGAGGGCAATATTTAGTGCCGAGCAGACACAGTTACTGACAAAGCAAGCAAGGTGTTAAACACAATACATACAATGGAAACTTAAAAATAAATAAAGGAGAAATAAAACAAAAATGGTTGGAAAAATTATGTTATTTGATCTATTTCTTTGAGGCATAGCTTTTAATGAAATTGTTAAAGAAAAAAACTGCTTTCCTTTGCTAATACTTCATATTTTAATTGTGAGAAAATATTTCTATATTTTGGACACTGTATAGAAAATGTATATACACATGCATATATAGTACTGATCTTCAGTCTTAATATTACCATTTGGGTCAAAATTATCACAATATCAATTTAAGTTCATATTGCCCAGCTCTACCTCCACTGACTGCAATCAAACTGGGTAAGTACTATTTCTACCACAGGATTTTTCTGAACTCTCTGTCCTGTCATTAAGAGTGAGTCCAGATGTTATGCACCACAGCCTCTTGTACATTGTCACACACGCGCGCTTGGGGAGCAGCTGATGGCCTCAACGACGCTGGACAACACAAAGAAAGTGGGTTTTGTACAAGGCACTAATGTTTCTCTCTCTCGTTCAACAGAAAAGGAGAAGAATAAAACATACAATAAGAAGACTGGCAGACAATTCCAGTCATCCGTTAAACCCTCTACTTCCAACCTTACCCAACGATTGCACTTCCGGCTTTTCTATTCCATGTCATGTCTGCTCGACCTTCTTCCCAGCATTCTTTTGTATTCAATTTCCTGTTAGTCTTTCTATATAAATGTCATTCATGCACTGCAGTTTTGTCCGTTGTATGATTCATTGTTTCAGTGAATGCATAAGGCAGGGGAAGGCTATTCTGGACTTTATGGTATACAGGGCTCAAACCCCAAACCTTTACGAGTGTATTGTCCACTTCTTTAAGTTCTTTAAACTGAAACCTTTCCTCCTGCTTCATCTTATCTTCATGATTATTACTTCTACAATCATTAATGCACACAATCCCATGATGGTTGAACTATTCCATTTGGTGCACCTGGTCTCCTGCTACCTTCAAGAAGCAAGACACTTCACTATTTTATTAAAAAGGCTTGTAACTTCAGCTTTGGAGGTACCACTTCTTATCTATATCACTGAAATGCAAAACTGCCCCAGTGTGCACCTGAGATCATAGCCTGATAATGCCAAGGACAGCAATTTCAGTAACACAAGAGAATAAACCCTTACTAAAATTGATACAGTCAAAGTCTTGGATGCATCTCAATATCCAGTGCTTGAAACCAGGAGTACTTAAAGAGTCCTAGGCTAGGCTAGGGAGCCATGGATGAGGCATCAGTATTTCAAAAATCACACTTAAACATAACATTGTAATTAAGAAATGCCAATAAACCTTATAAGCATATTTTTGGGATGTGAAAGGAAAAGAAAAGTATCTTGAGAAAAACCTGTACTGACATAAAAAAAACTATACAATTCCACATAGGCAGTCACTGAGCTCACTATATTAACCCACAGGTCTGGAGATCTAAATACACAGTGCCCTAAAGGCTCAAATCAGAAATATAACCAAGAGAGTATTTGAAATAGTTATTTACACACAAATAAAATGCTTTATCTCACTGATTCTCAACCTGTGACACAAAAGCAGCTACGATAAGGTACTTGCAGGAACACAAAAAAAAAGTTAGGAGCTACGAACAAGTGCAAAGGCAAAGAGAAAGAACCAGCTGCACTTACACATCAGTAAGCATACTGTAAATCATGCTTCTTTTTTCAATGCAAAAAAAGATTTTATTATTAACACGCTTATCCATTTATGGAACTGGAAAAAAAAATACTCAATTTGGCTTTGCTTTGTGACCAATCAGCTGTCAGTTGAACAGTAGTTTCACTTGTAGACTCAAGCATTTGAATGAAGGAGTTGAAATGATGGCCAGATTAAATTGCCTTTTAATCTAGCCCTATACATGGCTCTGATAAATGAATGAAGGCTTCACATTCATCCTCAGAGTTTAATAAATATGGCTATAGTTGTGCATCTCACCACCCATCCATTTTATAACCAACCTGTCCTATTCGAATTAACATATACAATGAAGTGGAGAACCCCACAAAAAACAGTTATCTGGGCTACTACAACATAATATTAATTGCTGAAAATAAAAGCAGCAAACACTACATTAGTGTAATTTATGGTGTTTTGAAAATCAAACTTATGTATATTACTATAACAACTAAAATATGCTAAGTGTGGTGAAAGCACAAATGATAAGATATTTGAATGGTATGGGAGTAAATGGAACATAGCTTACAGAAATGAATAATTATTGTCTAGTTTAGTGGTAAATAGTTATAGGAGGCATCTTGAAAAATAGAAAAAAACAGATTTTTACATTTTTGAAATAATCTTAAATTGTCTAATTTGATTAAATAATGTTGATACATTTTATTCACAAACGTTGCCATAATGTTGACAAATATAAAAAAAGAAGGGAGAGATTTGGAAAAATAATTAGCAAATGCAGTGTGAGAATATTTGAAATTTGTGTTAATTTTGAATATTAAATATTACCCTTATTAACCAGCTAATGTCACCTCCATACAGAAATGGGGTTTCACAAAAGCAAAACTAAACTTTGGTGCAATATTCTTTGTTTTACAGCCTCAAGACACTCAGTTTGAATACAGGCCTGTACTCTGTCTGTGAAGTACCCACAGTACAGTAGAAAATATTATTGTTAGGTTAACCACCAACACTAAATAATCTAGTCATTACTGTAGAGTGGAGAGACATTTTATTTCGTAGGTTGATTCAAAAAGCACCCTGCCTGATCTTGTGTAGGTTTCCCTTGTGTCATTAAAACAACTCTGACCTGTCAAGGCATGAACTCCACAACACCTTTGAAGGTGTCCTTTAGTATCTGGCACCAAAATTTTAGCAGCAGATCCTTCAAGTTTATAAGTCTTACATGTTCCCATTGTAGATGCTTTCTGTCTTACATGTTCCCATTGTAGATGCTTTCAGTGGTGAACAGAGGACAGCACATGCATTCTGAATGGTTTACAGGATATGCAGCCCAATACTCAGCAAGCCAAGATGATCTGTGTGTTCTGACACCTTTCTCTTATAATTCTCTCCTAATTTTTTTGTAATTTATGCTGAAGCAGCTCTTCTGTGGGACTAGACCAGACAGGCTAGTCTTCAATCCCCACTAGGGAATCCATTCCCGGGCTCCCAGCTACTGGGAGCCTGGGATTCCCGGACGTTTCGTATTCCTGGGAATGAAACTGCTGGAATTCCCGGCTGAATGGGAATGGCCAAGCTCACATATATAGCGTGTAAAAGTGTAAAAATCGATCAAGAAATAACAGAATTATAGTTGAAAATAATTAAGTGGCACGGTTTTTTGGCTTTGAACACCAACTTGAAATTGCAATGCGTCAGTTTGTTACATCTGCATTATCTGTGCCAAGAAACTTGCCATCACAGAATGATGACAAGAAACGGTATGCATCAGTAAAAAATTAAATGGCAGTGTTTCAGAGCAACGGCAAGCGTGGGCATTGTTTAGAACAAGTGTATCAGTATCTGATGACTGTGCAGCCTACTTCAGTGGAGACACGTCGTGCTTTCTACGCTCTTATTACCGCAAATAACTAGATACATGTATACTTATATGACAGCAAGAACTGCTTGTAGTTAAGGTTAGTCTTTTATTGGTGTCAACATATTGCAGTAGTTTACTTAAAAATAAGTGCTGGTCATTCTAAAACTGTTCACATGTGAGATGCCTGTGCACTGTGTCATTCCCGGGAGCCCGGGATTCCCGAATTCCCGGGAATGGATTCCCTACTCCCCACCTGTTTCAATGAACCTTGAGGCCCATGACTCTGTCACAGATTCTCCTTTTGTCCTTCTTTAGACTACTTTTCGTAGGTACTAACAACTGCATACTAACAACAAACCACAAAACCAGCTGTTTTGGAGATACTCTAACCCATTTATCTAGTTTTCACAATTTGGCCCTTGTCAAAGTCGCTCAGATCCTTACCCTTGCCCATTTTATTTTAACTTCTCATGAATCACCTGGTTACTTGCTACCTAATTTATCCCACATCTTGACAAGTGCCATTGTAACGAGATTCTCAATGCTATTATTCACTTCACCAGTCAGTGATTTTAATTGTGTTCCTGCTCGGTGTATCTTCTTCTTTCAGCTGCTCCCGTTAGGGGTTGCCACAGTGGATTATCTTCTTTCATATCTTTCTGTCTTCTGCATCTTGTTCTGTCACACTCATCACCTGCATGTCCTTTCCACATCCATAAACCTTCGCTTTGGCCTTCCTCTTTTCCTCTTCTGTGGCAGTTCTATCCTTAGCATCCTTTCCCCAATATACCCAGCATCTCTCCTCTGCACATGTCCAAACCAACGCAATCTCTCCTCTCTGACTTTGTCTCCCAACTGTCCAACTTGAGCGGACCCTCTAATGTACTCATTTCTAATCCTATTCATCCTCGTCACACCCAATGCAAATCTAAGCATCTTTAACTCTGCCACCTCCAGCTCTGTCTCCTACTTTCTAGTCAGTGCCACCATCTCTAACCCATATAACATAGCTGGTCTCACTACCATCCTGTAGACCTTCTCTTTCACTCTTGCTCATACCTGTCTGTCACAAATTACTCCCGAAACTCTTCTCCACCCATTCCACCCTGCCTGCACTCTCTTTTTCACTTCTCTTCCACAATCCCCATTACTCTGCACTGTTGATCCCAAGTATTTAAATTCATCCACCTTTGCCAACTCTACTCATTGCATTCTCACCATTCCACTGACCTCTCTCTCATTTACACACACGTATTCTGTCTTGTCCCTGCTGACCTTCATTCCTCTCCTCTCTAAAGCATATATCCACCTCTCCAGGGTCTCCTCAACCTGCTTCCTACTATTACTACAGATCACAATGTCATCAGCAAACATCATAGTCCACGGGGCCTCCTGTTTAATCTCGTCTGTCAACCTGTCTGTCACCATTGCAAATAAGAAAGGGCTCAGAGCTGATCCCTGATGTAATCCCATCTCCACCATCCGTCACTCCTACCGCAGACCTCACCACTGTCACACTTCCCTCGTACATATCCTGTACTACTCTTAAGTACTTTTCTGCCACTCCCGACGTCCTCATACAATACCACAGCTCCTCTCAAGGCACCCGGTCAAATGCTTTCTCCAGGTCCACAAAGACACAATGCAATTCCTTCTGGCCTTCCCTAAACTTCCCCATCAACATCCTTAGAGCAAACATTGCATCTGTGGTGCTCTTTCTTGGCATGAAACCATACTGCTGCTCACTAATCATCACCTCACTTCTTAACCTAGCTTCCACTACTCTCTCCCATAACTTCATGCTGTGGCTCATCAATTTTATTCCCCTGTAGTTACTGAAGTCCTGCACATCCCCCTTATTCTTAAATATTGGCATAAGTACACTTCTTCTCCAGTCCTCAGGCCTCCTCTCACTTTCTAAGATTCCATTAAACAATCTGGTTAAAAACTCCACTACCGTCTCTCCTAAACACTTCCATGCTTCCATAGGTATGTCATCTAGACCAACGACCTTTCCATTTTTCATCCTCTTCATCCATCCATCCATTTTCTAACCCGCTGAATCCGAACACTGTCCTTATTTCCTCCTTGCTAATCCATTGCACTTCCTGATTCACTATCTCCACATCATCCAACCTCTTCTATCTCTCGTTCTCTTCATTCATCAGCCTCTCCATTTGCTCCATACATTCTCCTCGCTTGTAGGTACATTTCCATCTTCATCCTTTATCATCCTAACCTGCTGCACATCTTTCCCAGCTCGGCCCCTCTGTCTAGCCAATCGGTACAAGTCCTTTTCTCCCTCCTTAGTGTCCAACCTCTAAAACAACTCATCATACACCTTTTCTTTAGCCTTCGCCACCTCTCTCTTCACCTTACACCTTATCTCTGTATACTCTTAGTCTACTTTTTGCATCTCTCTGACTATCCCACTTCTTCTTTGCCATCCTCTTCCTCTGTATACTCTCCTGTATCTCCTCATTCCACTGCCAGGTTTCCTTTTCCTCCATCCAGATGTCACGCCAAGCACCCTTCTTGCTGTTACCCTTACTACATCTGCTGTAGTTTCCCAGCTGTCTGATAACTTTTCACTGCCACCCAGTGCCTATCTCACCTCCTACCTAAACTCAACCTTGCAAAGTCCACAGTCATCTGATCTTCTTCATTCCTCTCCTTGACACCATACCTACCCATCACCTCCTCGTCTCCACTGTTCCCTTCACCAACATGCCCATTGAAATCCGCTCTAATCACCACTTTCTGTCCCTTGGGTACACTGTCCATCACTTCATCCAATTCACTCCAAAAATCTTCTCTCACCCTTTGCACACCCAACTTATGTGCATATGCACTAACAACATTCATCATCACACCTCCAATTTCCAGCTTCATAATCATTACTCTGCCTGACACTCTTTTCATCTCTAAAACACTCTTGACATACTGTTCCTTCAGAATAACCCCTACACCATTTCTTCTCCCATCCACACCACGATAGAACAATTTGAATCCACCTCCAATCCACCTGGCCTTACTCCCATTCCATTTAGTCTCTTGCACGCACAATATATCAACCTTCCTTCTCTCTATCATATCTGCTATGTCTCTCCCTTTTACCAGTCATACTGCCAACATTCAAAGTTCCTACCCTCAGTTCCACTCTCTTTAATTTCCTTCTCGCCTCCTGCCTCTGGACACGTCTCCCCCTCTTCTTCTTCTTTGATCAACAGTAGTCCAATTTCTCCAATTTCCGCCAGCACCCTGCTGGCTAGCAGTACTGGTGGAGGTCATTGTTAACCCGGGGCTCGACCGATCCGGTATGAAAATTTGTATTGTCTGCATATTGATTTGGCAAAATTTTACACCGGGTGTCCTTCCTGAAGTAACCCTCCACATTTATCCGGGCTTGGGACCGGCACAAAGAAGCACACTGGTTTGTGCATCCCCTGTGGCTGGGTTTCACAAAAGAAAAAGTTGAAAAACATAGAATTGCAGAGATTAATTCTTTTTTTTTATCTTGAGGCACAGGAACTAAACCTAAGCAATTTTTTCTAAGCAATCTACAAACATACAAAGCTAGGCTAAACATCTGTACACTCAGCATCAGAAGGGGAAGTATGTGGTCTCTGTGGGCAAAATGAATGCAAAGCAAAAACTCTTGCCATCTTAAACATAACTTATCCTAAAACAAAAAGAAAAAATGTATTAGTTTGGTGACATGATCTTAAAACCTACATTAGCCTGAGCTTGCAACATTCAGATGTCTGATTTATAGAACATGCATAGAATTGCAACATTCAGGTGTCTGATTTATAGAACATGCATAGAATTAAAACATTCTTGTTTTCTGTTGTCTTAGTGCCAAACAGCCAATCATGAATAAGGAGTTGAAATAATCTACTTTAAAATATTGTGGTTAAAAGTGATCTTCACCTAGTCAGGGGGAAGATGAGATGATAAAATATTAAATGTGGAATGTGTAAATCATTGCATGAGATTTACCACTTCAGGCCAAAGGAAAAAAGTGTGACCATACAGTTATTGCTTCACTATCAAAGAGATCTTCATCTAGACTGAAAATTGCAAGACTGCATCATCAACTCTTGCTACCGAAATATTGTGTGCCCTGATTTTTCTAACACACCTATAGCATACATTAACTATATAAAAATGTAAGTCTGTAAAATGCCACAGTTATTTACACGGCACGTGCTATATGACTGCAACATAGTGGGCACCTACAGTGAATAGCCAAAACTTCCAAACTCTTTAAAAATGTGAGTATTTGTTTAAGTAAAGGCCACGATCATGATAAATAAGTTCAACGTAAAATATTTAAATGAAAAAGAAATGAATGGTTTTTAGGAAAAAAAAACCTTCAGACTTTCAAAGCTTTTTTTGCATAATGGGGGTTATAACTGTGCAGCATTAACCACATTCCAAATAACTTGCATGTTGACATCAACAAAGGCTAAAGTTTCAGTAATTGTGTGTAGACCATTCATATTCATTGCAGATAAAATAATTATTGTTGCTATGGCACCTTTAGTATAAGATCAAAAAAAAAAAATGATTCTTGCATCATACTAAAAACTTTCCAAAAACCAGCAAACCAACCTCATTTCTTGCCTTAGACTTGATCTGGTAGGGGCTGCTGTAATTTCTCACAATTATAACCTACATTAGAAAATGGATGGATGCATTTTCATCAGTGAAGGTATTTTGTATGTCGTTCTCCTGTGATGGATTACTATCCCATCCAAATCTGATTCTTTTCTTGAATCTATTGCAGCCAAAATAGGCTTCTGTTTCTCCTGATTACGTAATAGTAAAATCAAGTTAGAGTTACTATTCATGTACAATTACTTCAACAAAATATCAAATAAAGTTTTAGCGTCCTGTGGCCTAAATGTAATTTGGAATTTTTCATTGCATGAAAATACTTATACTAAAACACAGTACAGATTTGAACTTATATGCAATAAAAGTATGAAATTTAGAAAATGATTACCTTTATAATTTTGGATATACAAGGACCAACTGATCTGACTAACAGAATGTTTCTTTTTAATTGTTGCCTTGTGACTTCTCATTTTATTGCATCCTTATAAACTGCAGTTTAACTCGTTTGAAGAATTCATAAAATAAGACTTTATAAAAGCATTTCCTGAAGATT
The DNA here is from genome assembly GCF_016835505.1 of Polypterus senegalus. Classification (NCBI taxonomy): domain Eukaryota; kingdom Metazoa; phylum Chordata; class Cladistia; order Polypteriformes; family Polypteridae; genus Polypterus; species Polypterus senegalus. The sequence goes on along the minus strand of NC_053160.1, from coordinate 52,093,958 downwards.
TTCAGTTAAACATTAACCAATACACAGTAACACAGTATGTCACCTTTTACAGCTTTACAACACAATGCTCCCACTGACTATCTAAAAATGATCCGATTCTTTTTTGTTTATTGTTAAAGAAACTTGTGAAAGGTTTAAATAACAGTGTTCAAATAACAGTATTTTTAGATTAATAGGTCTTTAAAAGATCAGCAAGTGATCATTCTGACAGATGTTATGGAAAATTGAGGCTGGTCAACATGAATGAATGCAGTTATATACAAATAAAAACAAGTTAGAAATGTAAACAAGGCATAACATTTAGATACATCTACTGACTATTTTAAAAGTAGGAACTTTTTTAATTTTTGTTTTTTTTTACTTCATCAAAGAAACAGGTATCGCACTGTTCATTAAATATTTTGTAACAGTGAGTCATATCCAAAAATAAAAGTTATAATAGAATGCAAATTTTAATAGCATTTTACAGTATCTTGTGGCCAAAATGTTATCCCAAATAGGCTAAATGCAGTGGCTGCATTGGCTTTAATAGATACCAGAATCCAAGTCAAATGATGTAAATTTTTTGTACTACTGTTAGCTATGGAGGATTTATGGCTAATTGTAGTTCATATTTCTTAAATATTAAGTTTTCAAAGAAGTACCCAATGGAAAGTTAAAATCTATATTGAAATCTCAAGCCACAATTGTTGGTTGCAATGGACCATGATGGACAGCAGGTAACTGTGATGATTTAATTAAAACTTACAGTATCTGAGAAATACTAAACCATTATAAAATGCAGACACGGCAGAAGTGAGGTTATTTTCAGTGTTAACATAAATAATGAGTAAAAGTTTATTTATACTATACTATACCTAAGGAATTGCTTTCCTCTTTAATTAATTCCTAGATAAGTGACTTTCTGATTTCCTTGTTCAGAAAAAAAGCTGCAGAAGCAAAATTGATGTTACAAGGTGACTTTTCACATGTGTGCACAACTCTGCTATGCTTCAATGACTGGTATTGAGAATATGTTTTTTGAATGTATAAAAGACTAAATACAAAATGTACAAGTTAAAATAACTTTAGATAAATATAAAACAGTGAGGCCATACAGGATGTTTCTCTGTTTCACGACAGATTTTTAAAATTAAACAATGCCTTTAAAATGGGAGCTTTTCTAAATTTCAAAAGTTCAATTCATTTTTCAAAAAGTCTTTTTGAAATGTCTCCAAAATAATGAATTTTCACATCAAACAAAGTTTCATACAGACAGACCGGCCAACACAACAATGAAGTATTATGTTAATATGCCTAAAAAAAGTTGAAATAGATTTAGGATATCTTAATTAATGAAGTCATGCCTCACACTGGTGGAAGAAAGATGCCACATGCAATTTGTTTTCTTGCAGGTAAGACAAATTAAGCCTAATAATTATCTAAGAATTAAAAAAGAATCAGTATACAAATATGCTCTGAGATTTCTCAAATTAGAAATATACTTAGAGGTAAGGTAGATATAATTACTACTAAATACAGCATAAAATGACAATGTCTTGTGTGTTGATTAGCGCTTGCAAGCAAGAATTTCATTGCAATCTGCACAACTGACAAATAATGACCCTCTAGCCTATACTGTACATACAAATATATGTAGATTCAAATATACCCCTAATCATACGGTTTTCGATAGGTCATGGGGAGTCAGGAACCTGACACAAGGCATGAATGAATCCATGAAAAAATGTGTAAAGAAGTATTATATAAATAGAGCATGAATTAATATGGACTGGCTGTGTAATGCAGAGCTACTGAAGTGTTAATCCACGTTATAGCCACAGGGTTATGTTGACCTGGGGCTCTTTGCCAGTTCTACATTCTTCATGCTCTCCAAACCTACAGACGTTTAAACGCTCATCTGTCCCCTTTAAACATTGCTAAAAATAGTATGTATGTCTGGATATTAGTCACAGAAAACATTTGTGCGCTAGCTGCATTCGTTAAATTCTGCTTACTTTTAACATAAAAGATATCTCACTTCTTACAGCCCAAAAGCAAAATACAGATTCAGCGGCTCAAGATAAAATAACAGCAATTCATTTTGCATTTTGGTCTGTAAACTCCTCTGCAAAAAAAACACTTCTCACTTAAAGGTAGAACGACACAATTTTCTAAATTACTTAAGCTGCTGGTGCATATTACATTCAATCTTCCTCTTATACCTCTGTATCACAGGGTAATTTGCATATGCTGAAAGAATATTATAGGATATATTATCAAAAAGGTCTTATAATTTGTGTACATTACTGAGAATTTTCTAAATGTAAAAGTATTTACTGCTAGCTCCTTTCTTCCAAATTTCAAATTAGTTAGTCTGTCCCACCTTTCACTCATTATTAAAAACACATCCATTGCTTCTCACATACCTACTTTATAATCATGAAAGCCCATCTCAACATTAAGTACAAATGCTGGAACCAACATTAGATATGGCACTAGTCAATTTGTGTACTCCCTCATGCACATAGCCACCTTCAGTCATACCAAACTAATTCAGAGTTGCCAAGTCACTTTAACAGACTTTTGAAAAAGTGGGAGGAAAACCAGAGTATCCAGAGGCAAAAAAATAATAATAATAGGTGATGGATAATAAACATTTACTGATCCAATGTCCTCTAGAACAGATAAGGTTAAATTGTTGGTCACTTTTGAAGAATTAAAAAAAAAAAAAAAAAGATGGTCTATTACTTTAACTTTTATCATTAAGTATGACTTACACAAGTAGAACAGGTGTGCCCACACTTTTTTGGCTTGCGAGCTACTTTTAAAATGACCAGGTCAAAATGATCTACCTACATTAAAAAAAAAAAAATAATAAAAATTTATATAATATATATATACAGTATAGTGCATCCGGAAAGTATTCACTGCACATCACTTTTTCCACATTATGTTATGTTACAGCCTTACTCCAAAATGGATAATTTATTTTTTTCCTCAGAATTCTACACACCACACCCCATAATAAAAAACGTAAAAAAGGTTTACTTGAGATTTTTGCAGATTTATTAAAAATAATAAAATTGAGAAAGCACATGTACATAAGTATTCACAGCCTTTGCCATGAAGCTCAGAATTGGGCTCAGGTGCATCCTGTTTCTTCTGATCATCCTTGAGATGTTTCTGCAGCTTAATTGGAGTCCACCTGTGGTAAATTCAGTTGATTGGACATGATTTGTAAAGGCACACATCTGTCTATATAAGGTCCCACAGATGACAGTTCATGTCAGAGAACAAACCAAGCATGAAGTCAAAGAAATTGTCTGTAGACCTAGACAGGATTGTCTCGAGGCACAAATCTGGGGAAGGTTACAGAAAAAATTCTGCTGCTTTGAAGGTCCCAATGAGCACAGTGGCCTCCATCATTCGTAAGTGGAAGAAGTTCAAAACCACCAGGACTCTTCCTAGAGCTGGCCGGCCATCTAAACTGAGCGATCGGGTGTGAAGGGGCTTAGTCAGGGAGGTGACCAAGAACCCAATGGTCACTCTGTCAGAGCTCCAGAGGTCCTCTGTGGAGAGATGAGAACCTTCCAGAAGGACAACCATCTCTGCAGCAATCCACCAATCAGGCCTGTATGGTAGAGTGGCCAGACGGAAGCCACTCCTTAGTAAAAGGCACATGGCAGCCCACCTGGAGTTTGCCAAAAGGCACCTGAAGGACTCCTAGACCATGAGAAAGAAAATTTTCTGGTCTCATGAGACAAAGATTGAACTCTTTGGTGTGAATGCCAGGCGTCACGTTTGGAGGAAACCAGGCACCGCTCATCACCAGGCCAATACCATCCCTACAGTGAAACATGGTGGTGGCAGCATCATGCTGTGGGGATGTTTTTCAGCGGCAGGAACTGGGAGACTAGTCAGGATAAAGGGAAAGATGGCTGCAGCAATGTACAGGGACATCCTGGATGAACACCTGCTCCAGAGCACTCTGGACCTCAGACTGGGGCGACGGTTCATCTTTCAGCAGGACAACGACCCTAAGCACACAGCCAAGATATCAAAGGAGTGGCTTCAGGTCAACTCTGTGAATGTCCTTGCCCAGACTTGAATCCGATTGATCATCTCTGGAGAGATCTTAAAATGGCTGTGCACCGACGTTTCCCATCCAACCTGATAGAACTTGACAGGTGCTGCAAAGAGGAATGGGCGAAACTGGCCAAGGATAGGTGTGCCAAGCTTGTGGCATCATATTCAAAAAGACTTGAGGCTGTAATTGCTGCTAAAGGTGCATTGACAAAGTATTGAGCAAAGGCTGTGAATAGTTATGTACATGTGATTTCTCAGTTTTTTTATTTTTAATAAATTTGCAAAAACCTCAAGTAAATTTTTTTCATATTGTCATTATAGGGTGTTATGTGTAGAATTCTGAGGAAAAAATGAATTTAATCCATTTTGGAATAAGGCTGTAGCATAACAAAATGTGAAAAAAGTGACGCGCTGTGAATACTTTCCGGATGCACTGTATATATACACACACACACTTTTTATATAAAATATTTGTTGGCGTACCATGCATAACTGAATAACCCTTATGGCACAATAACAATTCAATACATTTATGGTCACTATGGTATTTGGACTTAATAATCATGTGGGAAAAGGCTGACTCGCATAAATAAGTACAACTGAATAATGCAGTCAAGGAGGTAGCACATTTCCTCATGTTTGGGTACTTTTCCTCTGCGAGTAAGTTCCAAAACTGTCCATGAGCTCCAGACTTCAGCTGAATGTCATCCTGTAGTGTCAAAATCTCATCCTCCACTGTAGAGGAGTTTTAGGTGAAACAGTGTTGCAATATCTGATGCGAGTATATCACCCTCAACATCTTCCCTAAATTATAGTACATAAATGTAGCAATTGGCTCAAGTAAAGCAAAAGCAAAGTCTTGAAACCATCTGTCAAAGTCTGACAGACAATTTTCAATCTGCTCTGTGTAGTGTATGCTGTCAAGTTGTGCACACGCCTTCCATTGTGTCTCCAGCTCTGACACGAGGTTTTGGATGTTTCCCAAATCATGGAGCTGTAGCTTTGAGGACAGATGTTGCATTTTTCGTTTGAAAGCATTAACTGAGCTAATCATATTGACCGTAGTTTTGTCTTTTCCATGCAGCTGCAAATTTAGCTCATTTAACATGTTGGTCAGATCAGTAAAAAATGCCAAGTCTAGCAGACATTGATCGTCATTAAGTTGCTTGTATTCTGCATGTTTAATGACAAGGAGAAACTCCTTTATCTCCGGCCAGGGGTCTCGAAATCTCTGCAGGAACTTTCCCCTAGCCATCTGCCTCAACGAAGGCCTCTTATATCTCCATCATGGAAGGACTTCTTATGCCTTTTCCTTCTCAGATCACTTTTCGGAAGGAAGTCAGTTTTGTAGTTTTTATGAACAGTTCAAAAGTGCCTTTCCACATTTTCCTTCTTTGGAATAGCAATGATAGATTGACAGATCAGACAAACACAGCTCGATTGTGACATTGTGAGAAAAAAATTCCTCTTCTAATTCCACATGTCCAGCCCCCCTTTACCAATTTTTTTTCATACCCTTTCTTTAGTCAATATAAATTGGAAGGCTGACTAGATCACTTAGATACCCGGAGTTTTGCAGTAGCTCGTGCATTTGATTGTGCGTGCGGGATGACCCGTGTGTTAGAAGAAAAGAGATCTCAGACTGATCGCCCTGTATGTCAATCAAGTGGCAAATGCCATAGAGAGGATAGGATAGACTAACATCTAAAAGAATTTTTTTTTAATGCAACGTGATCTACCTGCACTACCTTTCCGATTTGGGCACCCCTGCAGTAGAACTTTTACCTCCAAGTTGCTCTACCTTACAAACTTGCTAAGGCAAAAAATAACTACTAGTCAGTCTCAGTAATTAATTTAAGACATAATACTAATCATTTTAGAATTGTATAACCATACTGGAAGTGCTGCCATGTCAGTTCTTAGTGCTCAGCATCATTTGGTTTGCATGTTTCCTTACGATTATCACTGTAGCTACACAATTGGTGGTGATGGCCAGGCCTCCCTATCCCATGTAACTTACTCTAGACCTTCCTGTGTAATACCCACAAGCTCCAGGGCAAATGAGAGATAATTTCCCCAGCATTTTCCGGGTCTGCACCTCAGCCTTCTTTCAGCATGCAGTGGCTTCATATTCATAACTATAAGTACAAACCACCTCAAACTGGCTCCTCTCAATACAGAGAAGCAGCACGTCATCTCAAAGGTCTTCCTATATTTCTGAAATCATGATCCTATCATGGGGAGTGAGACCAAAAATTTCAGCTGTTTGTACTCTCAACGTCCTTTCTTCAGTCACTACCTAGAGTTCACAACCATATGTGAAAAGGTGATATAGACTGTCAACAGCTTTGTCCATGAGCACAGACTGGCACAATGCCTGTTAAACTACTACCACTACACTTTTGTGTTGGTCAATCTCATTTTCGCATTCACTCTCACTTTTGAGCGAGACCTCTGAAGTTGAATTTCTCAAACTGGGGCAGCTGCTCACCCCTTAACTGCAGGAAACAATTTATTCTAATCCAAGACAAAGCCATTACCTCAGATTACCTCAACAGTGCTAATTCCCATTCCAGCTGCATCACATTCAACTGCCAAATGTTCCAGCATGCAGCAGAGATCAGAGTCATGACAACACGAGTACATGAACGCATCCCACAAATACGGGACAAAATGGCACATAGCAGCAGCTACATACTCTTATAGCACTTTCCAAAAGACAGCACAAGGCAGTAAAACGCTTATGAAAGTTTACAGGTCCACAAAGCACATAAAAACACGATGCTTTAGAACAGATGACACGAGTACCATGGACTACTTTGGTCCATGGTACTCTGGTTCTAGGTGCATCAGTATATGAATACTGTGCTTGTTCTAGATTAGGGGTTCTCAAACTAGATCCTGGGGGCCCACTGTGGCTTCAGGTTTTTGTTTCAACCAGATTCACAATCAGATACAACACCTGATAACACTGATCTCATTTAATTAGCTGCTACTTTCCCTTCTATTATTCTACATTCAGAAAAGCATAACAGCACCATTTTTACATTTATATGACATTTACATATATTTCTATTTTTGCTACAGATTTAAATGTTTAACTCTCTTTTGTTGATTTCATTATATTTTGCCCTTTTTCTGTGCAGTTTGCTCCCCACCTTCCATCATAATAATGACAATTAAAAATGAGCAGAACAGACACCCAGGCAAAAAACACTGAATAATGAAAGGCTGCAACTACTTTAGCGTTAGACCCACTAATTAGTGAATAATGGATTAATTAAAAAATTATATAATTAAAAAATAACACCTGGAAAAGTAGAATGAAAAAGAAAAAATTAATTATTCCCATTTAGTATATTTTAATATTTCTTTACCAACCATAGTTTTCTAATTTCTACATTTTTCCCAAAACACGGAATCTAGGAAATAACAGTTCACTTAAATTGGTAAGGAGTCTAATAAAAAACAGAAGCTGTTGGAACAAAAAACTCCAGCCACAGTGGGTCCCCAGGACTGAGTTTGAGAACCCCTGTTCTAGATAATCCATGACTAGCATTTAAATCCAGAAATAATTTACCACCTAGATTCATAATACGCTGACTGTTACTTTAATTATGCCCCTCTAGGTATTTCTTGTATTCCCATATAAGTAATGAAGTCTCCAAGAAAGACTACAGAGTCAGCTGAGGAAATCTTTGCATGCATCACATCTCCACTTCTTAAAAGACTATATACTCGGACCACTTTTTTGTTATATACTTACAAACTGTATTTTTCTTTCTACAACTTAAAGTTGCATTTAAGCAATATTCTTAATTCAACAGAACAAAATCCAGCTGTAAAGAACCAGCCAGGAACTCCTCAGTATCTGCACACTCACCCTTGATAGAGAAGTTTGGTTCAAAAATAAACACTGTACACAGACAGACCAGACTCCAAATACATCTAGACAGTATTTTTCAACCTTCTCCTCCAGAGAAACAAAGTTCCACATCCCAAGAGAGAGTTTCCAATGTCAACATTGTGAATCACTGGCTGCTACTAACTACTTCCCATGAGATTTCACCAAGCTACTCACCCTGGCTGTGAAAAGAGATATGTAAAGCTCTATATTCTTTTGTTATTAATTTGGCACAATATTTATAAGACCAGAACATATTACAGTTATTTACAGAAACATACAAACAATTTATTAACAATCAGGGCAGTTGCTAAAATGAGACATTAAGAACCTTTGGTATTAACAAAAGTGAGGCATTGCATGATTATACCATAATTATGGGCTCTAGCATGGACTGTATCATATAGTACTCCCAGACAACGACTTTGCTTATTCCTAAAGTCTGGGAACTACTAGATGTTTACTTTCATAATAAACATTGTCAACTGCAATTATGTTTCTTCCTCTATTAGTTAAATTTGTACAGGAGCACTGAACCACAAAGTGAAAAAATATATACAGTATATGGCGGAGATTATATCTTGTATGTTTGACATAACCTGTATGTACATACAGGGGGCACGTGGTGCAGTGGTAGCGCTGCTGCCTTGCAGTAAGGAGACTTGGGTTCGCTTTCCGGGTCCTCCCTGCATGGAGTTTGCATGTTCTCCCTGTGTCTGCGTGGGTTTCCTCTGGGTACTCCGGTATCCGTCCAAAGACATGCAGGTTTGGTGAATTGGCGATCCTAAATTGTCGGTAGTGTCTGCTTGGTGTGTGTGTATGCCCTACAGTGGGATTTGGTTCTGTCTTCCGCCCTGTGTTTGCTGGGATTGGCTCCAGCAGACCCCATGACCCTGTGTTAGGATATAGTGGGCTGGATAATGACTGACTGTATGTACATAGAAGGCATTATAATGCATGAACATGAAAAAGTTACAATTACAAAATAGACATAGGATTCAAAGTTTATGGAAGTTCTGAAACACATGGTTAAAAAATGTAGAGGTAGGCTTCTATCTCAAACATCACTGAAATAATCATAAATGTACACATGAGAAGTCTCAAGTATGTATGACATGAAAGCTCCCCTATAATTTTTTCATCATGTATTTCAGAGATTTTACAACTTTGATTGCACTATTGAATGTTTCCACATTTGTGGAGCAGTTGTTACAAAAGCAGGTAACAAGTTTACTGGATTTTATGCCACATGGTGCCCCACTTCATCCTTGCCTCTAATTCTCTATATGAATTTTGAGGAAGTCAACTCACCTGCCAGTGTACAGATTGCTATATATATATAGGGCCATGACCCAGCCAGGACGCCAGGAGGGACCGGAAGAGGGTCAGAGCCCTGCCTGGATCACGTGGGGTTTGCCTTCCGGGTTGCTTTGGGGGCCACGGGTCAAGGGCATGGAAGCCCTTCCATGTGGGGACCGTGGTCACCGCCAGGAGCGCCCGATGTCTTGAGACTTGTTGCCCCAGCACTTAGTAGGACAAGGCAGGAGCAGAGGATGAAGGCGGCCCGAAGCAAGGCATCGTGAGGCCAGGACTTTGGGAAGGGGTTTGTGCACTTGTGTGGGTCTGTGTGACCAAAGGACTGGGGTCTTTGTGACCAGAACAATTGTATATAGTGTAAATAAACGTGTGGTGGTTGTGCAAAACAAGATGTCTGCCTGTCTGTGCCCGGGTGCCGTTGACAATGTATATATATATATACACAGATTTGTGTGTGTCTATAAATAATTGTTATACTGTATATCCATATCTTGCAAGTTACCTTGAGAAACATCTACAGTATTCATTATTTAACTTAATAAAACTATATAAATATAATGCATACAGTATATGTACATAAACATAGCATGGTTTTATTTATTATTTTTCACACCTAAAAATCTGTACATTCACTGTGAGTCTTTCTTCGAGAAGAGGACTATGTCAGAAAAGGCTGACCTGAATTGAATCAAACAATGATCAACTAAATTAAAAACATACAGCCATTGCAGGTACATATCATTTCTCATACAAATTCCTTTTCGAACCCTCAATTTTAAGTTTGATTTCTCATGATTCACAACATTAAATTGGATTATAGAGCATATTTTTAACCTCAACTCTATTACATTACCTAAAAAGAATACAGGTTTCTATGATGATTGCTGGCTCAACTTGTTTTAATGCCATGAGATGGACTAACCTGTTATTCAGAGTGGTCACTTATGTTCTACATGTCACTGCTAAGGTGCTAAAGCATACTCTGGTTTCCGTGTGACTTTGACAGAAGCAAATGAGATATTCAAGTTAACAACTGATAAAAGGTTTGATTTTCATTGGTAAAGTTGTTAAAGAGGTAATTATTATTTTTCACTATTTTTTATAATGCATGTCTATCGATAACGTATGTCTCTTCTGCATTCAATTATATATTGCATTGCCATTTACTTCACCTGATGGTTTGATATCAATATTTAACGTTTCCATCAAAATGGGCCTATTGAAAAGTGTAAGAAGTTGGTTATCAGTAATTTAACAAGTGACAGTAAAGATGCTCAAGCACACTAACATCAACAATGATGACTGAAGCTGAAGTGCCACCCTTTTAATGCACACAGGTCTCAATGAATGGACTGTTACTCCGCGGCCCTGATTTTGATAAGCGGGTTTGGAAAATGGATAGATGGATGAATGAACTGACAGAAACATTTTACAAAAATGAGACATCAGACAAAATACACAGCATTCCATTTTGTCACATTTTTTAAATCTGTACTGTCTTCCAAAGTGATTCAGACAAGTTTTAAGTCGGTTTTAGTTTACAGAGTTATAGTTTACTATACATTACAGTCTAAGTACAATATTAAAATATTGCTAAATAAAATTTTACATAGTTTTTTTTTTCCACAGAACAATTGCTTATTTTCTTTCATGTGGCAGTTTAAGTTACTTGCTCAAATTGTCAAAGACAAAGTCTTGCATTTAAAAGCAAAATGCTTTTGCTACTAAAATAAATTACCCAGCAAAAGAAATAATAAATATGCTTTTCAAAAATGCTTAAAATTTTGGAGTGTGATATGATTTGTAAACATATATATACTTTATTATCTCACTATATGAACAGTAATCGGGGTAACAGCTCAAAACTTTTTCAATCAAGTAAATATGTAATTGTTCTTGATATGTAAACATTTTTTATCAATCATTAAATCACTGGTCAGTATCCTCATAAAAATTCCAGGAGGGCTAGTAACTGCTGGACTATTCCTATAAGATTTATAGGATTTATAACTTTCAATCAGCTGATATACAGATTGGTCATTGATTCTCTATAACATCTAAATCTAATATGTTTCACTAGTGTTTATTAATAAAGTTCACTATAAGCAGCACTATATGGAATAGTCTGTAAAATTCAGGCATACTGTACAAGAAACACCCTCTAGGTCATCACTTGTGTAACTTATTAAATCAGACACATTATAAGGGAATTAAAATGGCTACAGTCCTAGAACAAAACTCCTGAATCACTTAATAAGAACGAGAAATTCATCCTGTGGTTAGCTCTTATTATTGCTTCAAAAATGTGCAGATTTAAGCACAACTTGTTGAAAGCTTAGTTCCTTGTAAAAAGGAAGGCTTTTCTGTTGGCTTCCAGGTTAAAATTAATCCTGGAAAAAAAATGACACAACTCTCCCGCGACATGGCAGTTGTAAACTTGCTGCTCTTGGGTTACCGTTGCCACATCACGTGAATGTTGAGATGAGACAATGCCACAGAGGTGATCCGGCTGCAAATGAGAACACTGTCAACCTACCCTGGAGCAGGCATGTGACTCGCATAGGCAGCTTTTTGCTTTCGCCGTGTCATATTTTACTTTTAGTTCTTGTAGCTCTATCTGTCCTGCGTAACAGTTGCCATTTAAGTAGACAGTAACTGCGCGCTGCCAAAATTGAAACCCAAGTTAGAATGAATCAGAAAGGCGAACCCCACCAATTGAATGACCACTGGATGACGCTGCCAAGTTTCGGAAATACGATTACGAAAATATGTGGTTGATGTAACGCTGCCCTTGTGCTAGAAAGGTACAAGTACAATCTTTTCACATGTGACCGCTGGTGCTGTGAACTTTTAATACAAATATTGACTTACGTGAAGTAAAATGCTACCCTCGGCCCTTCCTAAAAGACAGCAGTTTAAATATTCTCTTGCTTAATAAGTTGCTCACATATATGTTTAACACCTGCTTAGTACGCTGCAAACAGCTGAATTATTAAATTTCTTAAGAGCGTATTTGCCAAGAATACATTTTCTGCACCTGCTTTGACTAGCGAAGGAGCCAGAGGATATTACTGCAGAAATAACCTCACAGAAAAATTAAAAGGCCGCCAGTCCAACACATGACGTACATGAGTGTGGGCACGTACCAAGACCTCTTAGCAACATCCATTCATTTTGAAGAGAGGGTCGCGGGGCAGCTGCCTCCTATCTCAGCAAGCAGGGCACCTGACCATCGCAGGGTAAACACGATCACATTAACACATACATAACGAGGGCCAGCTCGACGTTTCCGATCCAGATGACCTGCATGTCTTTGGATTGTGGTGGAATCCGATGCACATGTCTTTGCCAATATGAGCGAAATTCTGCGTGACGCTGATAAATTAAAGTGAACACGCCAATACGCCCCTTTGCCGCCCTCACTGAGATTTACTGTTATGAAAAAACACACAAACGATAATAGCAAGTTCGCACAAGGAAATGCATGTTGTATAGCGCCTTTCACGATCAGAAGAATTCCACAAGAAATTTTCCATCGGGATAAATAAGAAGAAACGCATTTTGGATATGAGTTTTTATTAGGAAAATTAACTTGGAGAAATCCTACACTCCGGCTAAACAATACTGTGCAGAATACTAAATAATTCTGTTATGTGTGGAGTGAAAGATGGCAGATAAAGTTTAAAAATAACTGCCGCACACTGTTACTAAATTTTATTTAGTGCTGCCGGTAAATGTAGTTTGTTTGCAATTTATGCATATCTTTACTCACACTCGTGAGTGAATTCAATGCTAATTCTGCAGCGAAGCAGTTTATTTGCATGTTAATTTAGAATGATGCATTGCTGCCTTTTGGGCATGTATACACCGATAATGTGACTGTGCTATAAAAAGCCACCTCGTGAGTGGACGCGTCACGGCTTGCTCGCTTTCATTTTGATGTGAATTGAGTTCTGCTTAATGGTTTCTGGCGGAGGAGGGTCCATTCTTGCTCATGGGGATCAGCTGAACCTTAGAAGATGCTGCCTTCGTTCCTCTGCCAGGTAACTGACACAAAAGATGAACGTAGCGCCTATCTTATAAGGTTACATCAGCCATTCTACAGCTCTATATCGCCGTGCCCACTTCCTTGTGCGAGACGATTGATGACATCATTTAATAAATTAGCTAAAACCATCACAATCTGCATCCCGGTTTTTATTTTACTGGTTAAAATCTAACGTGCCTTTCGATGCAATCACGTAAGCTCGGGTAGCAGATCCTGACGCCGTCATATCCACCATCTCAACCATAAGTAGTTAGACGGTCACACTGACTAACCGAAAAAAAATCGTAAATGCGGCCAGTTTGTTGGTCCTAAACGTCCTGCCGCTCTACTACTGCGTGTGGGCCGCTCTCGGGATGGGTTTGCAGTCTGTAGATTCTCATCCACCAAGGTCACCCTTCGCCATTGTCACAGCTACCTGTCAGTCTGTGTGGGCATCCTCGAGTCACCTGACACTGTTTTAGGCGGCTGGTGTACGGCCTTAAAAAAGCGCATCACAGGCCGTTAATATATCCCAATACCCAAATCAATCGAGCTCGGAACTCGCCTGTGCAATGCAACCCTGTGGCGTCTTCAAGCAGCAGCCGGCGCGCTCTCAAATTCAAAACCTCAAACTACTATGCCTTGGTTTATTCTGAAACACTTGGTACATGTTTTGAGATTTTTATTTATTTATTTATTTATTTTGTAAAAATCAAGCATCCCATCTTGTTAAGAAAATCGGCACATTTAAACAAATTGACCAGAATTAAGTGCTGTTGGCTTTATTGTAACACGCACCCGCCTCGGTAGCACAAAAGCTAACAAGACAAAAGACAAGACAACCAATTGTAATACCGACCTTGCCCCAGGGTTTGCTGATGCTGACACCCCACGCTGTTAGCAGACGCCGACTAAAATATTTATCAACTCTGGAAATAATTGTGTAAGCCGCCATCTTAATTCTGAGAGCAATGATTCTTTAATGTAAAGATGCGTGGTGTGAGTTTGAATTCGTAATAACTGGTTTGTGAGCTGCTGAACTGCACATGCAGGCAAGAGTGGAAGGCGGGACGGGGGCTCGTCAACCTCATTTAAATTTAACTGCTTCAGCGCCAACACCGACGCGAAATGGTGCGAGCTGTGACATTGTTAAAGCAAGTGAAAACCGGGGGGTGGAGAGAAAGAGGAAGACACAAAGATAAAATAAGAGTAATAAGAAACCTGCAAGGGTAGTTTAGCGAGTTGATTCAGTAGGTTGACAACCGTGAGCTGCAGGAGACTCGTTGGCCGATACTGGATTTGGCTAAACCTTACTGCGCAGTCAGGAGTTAAATTATGCCTTTAACAGTCGGGCTTATTTAAATTTTGTCACCTTCCCGTACTATTAAGCTGTCCATTCCAAAGAACTTGCATTGTATAGGATAAGGACGCGTAATATTAACTGCATAAAATATTTTGTTCTCCTCCTGCCATGCTGCGGTGAATTTAGCGAACCCAGACAATTGAAGGGCATTTTTTCTTCTAATACTTTGAAGTGATAAAAGAGAATAATGACTACCTAAACTATGTCATTTTTATTTTTGCGCATAAAATTAAGAAAATGCCGCGCTTTTCAATACGTTAGATTAAAGAAGGATTAACATTCATATACTTTTTTCTGAAGACTAAATGATTGTTTTCTAAAATAAATAAATAAATAAAGCATAAATTGTTAAGTATACGTGATGAAATCCGGCTGTGTTATTGTATATCATTTTGAACGACCAATTTAGTCTTTGTTTTGCTGATAAGAGCATTGAAAAATGAATGGACAATTTTAACAGCATGCACAATCAAAAAACGTGTTAACAGATCTAACAAGTGCACTATAAAATTTAACCGCTAAATAGTATAATACTAAAAATGATGACGCTATGATTAGCTGCTGCCTTCCAGGTTTAGAATCGTGGGTTTAAATCCTGGCCAACAGTAGTAACTGGCTATGTAGATCTTGCACATTCTCCCTTTGTTGGTGTGGGTTTTTCATGAGGTATCCTGGTTTTCCTTCCAGATCTCATAGCAGTTAAGGTCTGGTTAATTGACAATCATAAATTGGCCCTTTGTGAGTCAATATGGGTGAATATGTGAGAATGCACTCTGGGGTAAGCCAGTGCCCAATTCAAGGATGGTCTTAACTTGTAATTCTTTTTGTTGGCATAGTGTGAATGCAAATTGTATCATTTGTGTTTGGTAACTGATGATTGAAGTGTTAGAAATAAAATATATACCATATATCATTTGTTCTTCTCTTTTGTAGTTCTTGTATGTTTGAGGGGGGTTACTGTTGTTTATCTGTATTTCTTGAACCTCTGTAGAACGCAAAATTTCCCGCTGTGACAAGTTAAAGTGCTATCTATCTATCTATCTATCTATCTATCTATCTATCTATCTATCTATCTATCTATCTATCTATCTATTTTCATAGGTCACCAAAAAGGTAGTATTTACTTTTATACAGCCTGTATGTTTGTTTCCAGTAATTGTAGGAAACCACATAAAATGACATAAAACAACAACTACAACTTGTGTGAGGAAGGGATCTGAGCTGCCTCAGAAGCTTAAATTTTGTAATCTGTTCAGCTAGCCAGTAAAAGGTGTAATTTTGCTTGACTTCCCATTGCATCCATAATGGCTAACACAGTAAAACACCCTACCACTACTGTCTATACTTTGGTATTAAGTATACTTCTGAAAAAAGTTTATTATGGACGAACCAAGACTAGCACAGAAACCATTACCCATTCACCCCTCAGATTGATATCAGGCAGAGTGTCTCTTAGAATCATGCCTCTCTAGTTATCTCCACTGTACTTTTTTAAGTTTAAGTGAAGTTTTTCAATAGGATTATCAATCTAACAAGTTTCGTTGGAGAGTGAATCAAAAGAAGGGGTGGTAATAGAGAAATTATAAGTCATTTAAACAAATTATTCTGATTAAAAGTAAGAGGTACAACTTGTTGAAATCATAGTGTGGTATTAAACCCACCAGCCATGTAGGCTTTTGAAAGGGCCTGTTCTATTTAATAATGGTGATGAAATTAACTGAAATCTTACAGATGTGCAGTAGCTGGTTTTGTCCAATAATATGTTTTCATTACCTTGATGCATTGAGTGTATTTTCTCAGGTGATTCTTAGGAGGGAAAATGCTTTTTTGTAAACTATGTATTAATATTTGTAATCTTAGTGTTATATTTACTGTAGCCTGGATCACAGAAGTGTTGCCTTGATCACAGAAGTAAAGGTTACTAAGGAAATAATGACCTTATTAGCCCTTCTTGGAATTGCTACGGAGTCATTATTTTAACTCAAAAACAAACCTGAATCATGGATACTTTAGTTCTGGTAAGTATCTGTTTTCCTCAATATTTGTGCAACACGCTAATCCAAAACATAAGGACACTGAGCCCTAAAGTCCAAAACATTTATCAGAATTTGTTATTTATTTCACAATGCACACAAGAAAGGCATGATAAAGGAAGAGTATAAAGTACACCTGACTTCCCCAGTCCTGAATAAATAGTGTTTGATGATCCATAATTACTGGGAGTTGCACACATATCCAATATCCAAAAATCACAATGTTCCAAGCACATGAACATTTCCTCCTGATGGCCTATGCCAACAGCAAGGCAGGCAACTGTTCTTTAGGGCCCTTTCATATATAACTGCACTGGGGATAATTTTAAATCACCAATTAGCATAAACTGTATGTCTTTGGGAGGAAAACTGGAACAACTGCAGTTTCCACAGAGAGAACAACTAAATTTGGGAGTCAAACCTTGAAAAACTGGATCATTAACGCAGCAGCCCAACCACTGCAACACTGTTTCAGCTGAATTAACATTATGCAGTTTAATGTGGTACTTCATAAAACTAGGTTTTATTTCTGATCAGATCCCTGTCTCCATGAAGGTTCTGTTTCTGTGTTGTTTTTCTGCAAATACTCCATTTTCCTCTTGCATCACATAAGACATACAAGTTGGAATGAAGGAAAAATGACTGTATGATGGGGTGTCAGCATACCTATGATGATCCAATTTCTTATAATAAAAGTTTTACACAAAAAAAAGAATTTCTTGTCCCTGTTCTAGATCTGTTTTCAGTCAGTTAGTAATTGTCCAACCCACTATATCCTAACACAGGGTCACGGGGGTCTGCTGGAGCCAATCCCAGCCAATACAGGACATAAGGCAGGAACAAATCCCGGGCAGGGCACCAGCCCGCTGCAAGATACACACACACCCACATACCAAGCACACACTAGGGACAATTAAGGATCACCTGTGAACCTTAACTGCATGCCTTTGGACTGTGGGAGGAAACAGGAGCACCCGGAGGAAACCCATGCATACATGGGGAGAACATGCAAACTCCACACAGGGAGCGAACCCAGGTCTCCTTACTGCGAAGCAGTAGCACTACCACTGCACCACTGTGCTGCCCTGGATCTGTTTTGCATGGTCTAATACCATAGTCCATGAGCAAGTAATGTACTAGGCAGCTTCAGAAAATATGGTAATGTAATGACATGCTTTTAACAAATAATTAAATATTATTAAAAGACCTGGAGATAGGTTTCACTGAAGAAGTGTGCTTAAAAATAACTTCATTTGTTACAGAGATTTGGGTAATTGATGCCTGCCCAGCAGAACTGGGGTCTTTGGCAGAAACCTATCCTTGTTTCCTGAGCACATTGTTTCAAGAAATACATTTTTTCAATTTAGTAAATAGTGTTTGTGCCGGGACAAATGAGCAACACGCAAATATATGCGAGGCACATAGTAAACAAACTGAGTTTGCTCTAAGCATGAGGATCCCGTTACTGTGGTCTGAATTTTTGTATTTAGTTTATTGTCATTGTACCTTACACTATAAATTATGCACTTGGATGCTTGCTTGCCTTTTGAAACTGAGGCATAAATAACAGTGGAAGCATTTTTACCAAGTGTCTCATTAATGGTGCCAAAATAAAATACATTTAACAATCTTGATATTATATATTTAAATCATTCATAATTGCTTGACTACATGTTCAAAAGCATACAAGTAAGGCATTATATACCCTAATGTCTTCTAATGCTGTTTCTTGGCCATTGATCTGACTACAAGTGTAATACACATTTGCTATGTAAGCATAACTGTTCTTTATCATTACAGGGGTAAAACAAACGATGGCACAGTATGAAGAATGTACATGGCTTACTTAGAGATTTCAGTAACTTAGTGTGTTTGTTATTCAGCACAGTATTTGTGCTTGAAAGGTTTCATGGTTAAGTATACAGGGTGCATATCTGAGAAGCCTGCCAAGACAAATAGGCAGCTTTAGTTTCAGGAAATTCCAACCACATAAAGAATTCAGTTTAACCAATCAAAATATCAGTCAATCTTTAAACCTACTTTCCCTGTTGAGGAGCTAACTGGAAGCAAGTTTTCTAGGCCACGCCTGATTTGCCTGGCACCTGAAATGAATTCTAATTCAAACCACCTACAAATGGTGCCAATCACCCTGGAGGAACAGCACCAAACTGATGAGATCCCCACCCCGTAGCAAGCGGTGAAACTGGTAATCATACAAAAATTAGTGTTTTGCCTGTTTGTATACTTTATCTTACCCAGTGTGTGACCATACATGAAGATAGGGTCATAGATTGATGTTAAAACATAAGATTGATCTTTCTCATTTGAAAAGTCAGCTCTTGCTTAACCATATCTGATGGGTAAAATGTTCAAAATGGTCAGCTGCTGCTGGAGTCTCAGTTCATGGATCAATTTTATAGTCTCCCTGTCCTCATTCATGAACCCATGAACAAGATCCCCAACTTCTTTAATTACCCCCTCCCCTGCCCCCATGCCAGCCTTGGGGGTGCCATGAATTGTGGGTCCCCAAGGCATATCCAAGCTCACTCCCAATTTACAATATCAAATAATGATATGCTCCAACACACTCCAATCTCCAAGGGCCTCCCCTCACTCTTAAGTGCCATGTAATACCAATATCAGTTCATGCCTGCCTTTAAGGGGGCACCCACCCCCTCTACTAATAAAGCCATGTCAAATTATGGATTGCAAGAAGGAACAAGACACCAACAATACAGTGTACCACCAAGTGATTTAGTAGTACTTTTCTGGTTCCATGCCTGCGGAGCACTGCCGTCTGGGAGAGGAACTGTTCTAGATGTACAAACTCCTTATCCATTAAGTTAACCCTTTGCAAGGGATGTTGCTTCACTTCCATTCCAACCGGGTTATGCCTCCTTCTATACTGTCCTTTCATTACGGTGTCCAGGTCAGGAAAGGGTCCAGCACAGCACTCACATGTGCTTCAAAAATATAGGCAGTTTAATAGCACTAGCAGCAAATATGATTTTGTTCATAAATGTAAATTTAAACACAAGTAGCTCTTTTAAGACTGAAGTACCAAAGGGAAAAGCTATCTTGGCCTGTACAGTAAGGCTCCTCACATATTCTCATAGGTCACTGAGGCATCTTGAAGGAATAGAGGTTGAGAACCATTGCTCTAAATGGATACTCTTCAACCTTGGAATGTGGCTTCACGTTATGCTCATAAACATCACCATCATCTTGGATACAAGGCTACTCTTGATGGAGTTCAACACTCACCCCTTTTTCTGACTACATAATATTGTTACAGTAAACTATAGGCATATTTCTAAGAGTGCAAAAGTCTGTCTTGCCTCTTGGTCTGCCATTTTTAGTGCTATGCTCCTCCTTTCTCATTATTAAATACTGGGCTGAAGTTAGATCTCTCTTGTCTGATTTCCTTGACATGGTAAAAGACCTTACATTAAACATTCCACCCTAAGCTTTACCTAATTTAGAATTGTACCATTGGGCATTTACTCCAAGACCATTCTGGTGTAAGCTGGACCCCACTGCACCTTTGTTCTAGGCTGTAGGCAGGCTGGTGTCCCCTTAACCCAACCAAGACCTCCTATTTATCTTAGATAGGTAGACATGTTAATCCTATATGCACTGGGTATATGGCATAAGTTGGAGAAACACGTATGCTCAAACCTAAATTAGCCCAACTGTGTCCCTATTTTCCACCTTGCATACTAAGAAAAATTGTATCTATATTCACAGAAAACGGTATGGTATATTCATCTATAAAATGGCATATATTCCAGGTTTAGTGTAATATGGAATCATAAAATAGCATTTGGTGCTTTTTTCATTTGCTGAGGTCCAGTTTCGACTGTATATTCCATTCTCTTATTTTTATTTCCACCTATAACTCAGGCAATCCCTTAAAACCAATAGTGCACCTCTACCCTCTTTGCCAAATTCCCATGCTCTCCTATACCTTTGCCATTCTTTGTCCTCCACTGTGAAACCTACGTCTGCAATGTTTGCGACTTTACTCAAAACTCCCCATAGGCATTTAGTGATTCATACAGGTGGTAACATGATCTTTCATCTTTTTCATCTATTCTTGAGATATATTTTTTAAAAATAATATTTTTGCCTCAACACACTAAATTTATATTTGTTAACTGCTTACAGTATATCTGACTTTTCTGAAGCACTTCTCTATGGATCTTTCTGATGACCCCTTTTTGCCATCTTGTTCTTTCAAGCCCATTGGCCCTGTTTTGAATGTGCTTTGTTTCTTTCATCTGTCCTTTTCTATAATTTTCCTTTCAGTCTTCATGTTTTCTTCTCCTTTTGCAATCTGCTTTCTCTTTATCTTCTTTCAAGCTCAGCCTGTTTTCTTTAGGCACAATTAGCCTAATCCTTTTGGAGGCAATCTTCTGAATTTTTATCCCTTCATTTTATGAAATAATTCTTTTTCAATTTAATTTTACTGAAACTCATTGATGTTCAGGTGAATGACACAGGGTGGTTGTGTATTTTATAGTGGCTGTCCACAGTGTGACTTGCTCACAGTAGAATGGTACGGTGCTAGTATTTGTCATTCACCTAAGCCGTTTATCCCTCTGTCTCCTTTCTTCTGTTATTTGGGTTTTTTTTTTTGTTCTCTCTCTTGGTGTGCCATGCATCCACATTTTCACCCTGGGGTCATATGGATCTCGTTGTTCCCGCTATTTTTACTAAACATTTGTGGTAGCACAGGGCTAGGCTGTGGATGGGGGAGGGTGCTGGTGGTGGGTTTCTTACCTTTTGATTCTTATATGCTTCTGTAGTATTTTTACTGTTCTGTTTCTCTTTTTGGTCAATTAATAAAAATGTGATCACAAACAAAAATGACATATCAGCTGTAAGTTCTCTCATGAGTCACTGCTAATATTTAAAGTTATTTTGCATCAAGTATCCCTTATATTACATATCAATCCTTTTTCTACCTCATATTACTAACTGCCCTGCGGTGGGCTGGTGCCCTGCCCGGGGTTTGTTTCCTGCCTTGCACCCTGTGTTGGCTGGGATTGGCTCCAGCAGAGCTCCGTGACCCTGTAGTTAGGATATAGCAGGTTGGATAGTGGATGGATGGATTACTAACTTTTTTGTCATGATTTACACATCTGTTTCACTTCTTAACAATTACATCTCCTTTCTTATTCCTCACATTCATTTTTATTCAAGACTCGGGGGCTCTTTTTTAATATAAACAACCCAGTTGGCTAAAACAAAGGGAATTTGGAAAAGGGGGGCTTCAAAGTAAATTCATTAGTTTGCTTTCATTTCAATCCAAAGATATGACTAAAGGATGTTTGGGACAAGGGTGTGAGAGGGTGTTGTTTATTTTGTTATGTAATATTGTTATTCCATATTCTTCTATTTATTTGTAAGGATGCTACTAAAGATTAATTGAATTAGTGAAGGATTATGTCAGCATGCATCTGCAAAAGGACAGAAGAGGTAAAGGTTATTTCCGAGCTGAAGAAAAAACGAAATGAAGATTACTTCTGATAAAGGTTGTAGAGTAAAAATATTTTTAACCTTCTTTCTTCATAAATACTTGATCACATTAAAAAAAACAATGGGATAATAACCTTATGAGATGCATGATACAGTAGTTTTGAACAAATATATCTCTCGTAAACAGAAGGTTGTGTGGCAACTGTGAATCAATTGTATTACTTTGTTCAAGCAAGACTTTGTTCACTTTAGAGATGGTATACATTGGCAAATAATTCTGTTGGCATGTACAGGTTACTGAGTTTTGTTTTTCTTTCAAAATATAATAATCACATTTGCTGATAGATAGATAGATAGATAGATAGATAGATAGATAGATAGATAGATAGATAGATAGATAGATAGATAGATAGATAGATAGATAGAACTTTATTTGTCCCCAGGGAGAAATTTAAACAAATACATGATAAATAGAAAGGTAAATAATTAAATAAATAAAACACACACACAAACACTTTGGTCTGAAAACACACTGGAATGACTATAAAGCAAGAAAATTCAAAAGAAAGAAAAGCCCTGACTTGGCTGTCACTGTCACACTGAGGCACTACACACACATATTGCTGTTGGTATAAAGGGACCCCAGTAGCGGTTCTTGACACACTTCTGTTGAATAAGTGGTTAGTTGAAAGTACTCAGTGTTAATATGTTAGAGAGAGGATGTATAACATTGTTCATAATGGCAGTCAGTTTTGTTTTAATTTTTACCTCTGCTGTTAACTCCAGGGGGTCCAGTTTGTGTCCTATAACTGAGCTTGCCCTTTAAATTAGCTTGTTGATTTGGTGGGATATCTTGAAGTGATGTTACCTGGCAAGCGCACTACACCATAGAAAATCCCGCTGGCCATCCCAGAGGTGTAGAATATGTGAAGGATGTCACTTCTCACATTAAAGGAATGCAGTCTCCTAAGGAAAAAAAAGAGCGTCCTCAGCCCTTTCTTATATAGTTCCTCTGTGTTCCGAGACTAGTCTATCCTATCATTAGTGATAACAATTAATGGTAATAGAACAAATTAATGATAACACATCTGACATATTTTGACAGCATCAGGGTTAAGAAAGCAAGCAAAAAAATGTTATTTATAAAGCACATTTAAAAACAACATTGTGTTAAATGTGCTGTTCATACTGTAGATAAAAGGGCAAGGAAAAAGACAACATTAAAAATAAATTAGCACATATGCATTAAGATAAAAAAACAAAAATTTAAACACTTGCATCTAGATAGATGCTTAAAAGCAAATTTAAAAACATGTGTTTTGAGTCTACATTTGAAAACAGCAATAGAAGGAGCAGCTCTAGTATTGAGAGGCTGTTTCACAGTCTTGGGGCATCATCTGCCAAAAGCATGATAGTCCCCGTTACATTTCAACTGGGATCGAAGCACATCTAATAATAGCTGACATAAAGATCTTAATAACCTGGTGGTTGAGTGGGGTAAGAGCAAGGTGGGGCCAAACCATTAAAAAATAACAGTAGACGTTTATAGAAATCTGAAAATTAACTGGGAGCCAATGAAGGAATGCTAAAACCAGAAAGATGTGACTTCTTTTCTTAGCACCAGTTAATGATCTCACTGCAGCAATCTGTACCAGTTGCAGATGTACAGTAACTAAGAGAACTGGCTGATACCCATTTACAAAGAATTACAATAATCTAAACGGGAAGTTATAAATGTATGAATCATGTTCTCTAAACCAGTTAAACAAAATATTGGTTTAATCTTAGAGATCATTCTAAGTTGGAAAAAGCTACTCTTGACAGTCCATTTTATTTGTTTTAACAGTTAAGGCAAGTATCAGCTGTGAGGGTGGATGCCAGTCATCTCAGGACCCATTCATACACATCCACACCCACAGAGGGCCAATGTAAACCTGCCAATTAACAAATTAAACATGTTTGGAATATGAAAGGAAACTGGTGCACCCCAAAGAAAAATTTGTGCTGATAGAGAATGAGCTCAGGAATTGAACTATGGATTCTGGATAGATTTTTAATCAATTCTTTATACAGTATTAGCTGGAAATGTTTAGGGTTTGTAAGGGACTTCTGGATCAAATATCCAATATGTAACTAGAAAAAGGTTATAGACTTAATTTGGAGGTACTGTATTGATAATGGGAAATTAGCATGATTCATTAAAAAAGATGGAAGCTGTTCATGGAATTGGAGCATTTTAGAGCCCGAGAGTGGGCTAAGGATTGTGAAATGTGATTCCGACAGCACAAATATGTGGAACCATGGTTTAAATGAGAACAAAGGTCTGTATCCAAATCTGTAAATAAAGAACAAGTTAAAAGAGCTGATGAAAGACTGAAATCCTATCTGAAGGTTAAAGGTATGACACAGGTAAACGGAGACAAATCATTAGTATAGCAAAAACAAGATCAGGGGTCAGAAAAAACTGTAGATCAAATCAAAAGGCTTAAACAAACTAAACAAAGTCTGAGATACTCAGCAGACACCTAGGAGACCCAATAAGCTCCTAATGGAACTTGAGAGCTTGTTTAATGCTTAGCCAAATATACCACATGACAATCTAATGTCTGAGGCTGCAATATACTGTAAATGAGAAAAGAGTGTGGCTTATGACAACTTGCAACTTAACTCTTTGAGGGATCAATATTTTATCCACAAAACACGGTTTTCTGAAAAGCACACAAAGCATTTGGTTTCATGCAGAAATCAACACAAAACGCCTGTGTGTTGTGGCTGCCAGTTCACCAGGAATACGTGGCAGGCTGCCTGCCAGGCTGTCTTCGCATGGCGAGGGGCGGTCACAGTCGCAGTGCATTGCAATCTGGTTTTGTTGCCATCAGCTGCACGAACTAGGACCCCACATTAAATTTCAATCAATTGTATCAAAATCAGAGACACCAACAAGACAAGAGTCAAACTCGGCAATAAACATGCAAAGCATCGCCTACAGAGTATTCCGTTTTACCCAGGTGTCCATGCTATTTTGGCTGTTGTTTGCTCCTCGCTACTCAGACGTGCGCAGGGAATCTCGGTCAAACCAATGAAGCTGACTTTCCTTCTAGCAGAGAGAGCCCAACTAAAAACATAATGGCAGGTTTTGTCACCGTTTACAGTTGATTACCACCATCAAGCACTTCTATTGACAAAAGCCTGCTATACATTAAACAAGGATCTGGGAGGAAACTCACAAAATGTCACTGGCAGTCTCACAGATCTTAAACTTATCTTCTCCACTAATTGCAATACCACCCTCTAAATTGTTTTTTATTTTTTTGAGCATGGAGGACTTTCTCAAGTTTGAGATGGTGAGAGTGGATAGAGAAATTATTAAATGACAACAGATACACTTTATGGGCAATAGTTTGTGGACATCCAACCATCATGCTTATACGAGCTTGTTGGACAACCAATTCTAAAACCATTGATATTAATACAGAGTTGAGAGCCCCCCTTCCCTTCCTTTTTTTAGGTATAAAAGGCTCCACTTTTCTCAGAAGGCTTTCAACAACATATGGGAGATTTTCTGTAGAAAAGTGTGCCCTCTGAAGCCAAAAGAGTCAGGTTATGATGTTCGACAAGAAGACCGAGATTACAATGTGTGTTCCAATTCATCCCAAAGGTGTTCAATATGGTTGAGGTCTGTGTCTCTTCAGGTTACTCCACATCACTCAAGTAACATGCTGTTACATCACCCAATTTACTCCACATGAAACTCATGAAGGCATGCCTTTATCGACCTGGCTTTGTGCACAGGCATACTATCATGCTTGAACAGAGAAAGGCCTTCCCCAAAACTGTTTCTACAAAGCTGGGAGCTCACAACTGTCTAAAATGTCTTTGTGTACTGTAGCATTAACAGTACCCTTCACTGGAACCAAGGGGTCTAGCCCAGACCTTTATTTCTCCTCCACCAAACTTTACAGTAGGAACTATGCAGTCCTGAAGGTAGCATCCTCCTAGCATCTGCCAAACCCAGATTTGTCCATCTGACTCCTAAATAGTAAAATGTGATTCATCACTCCAAAGAACACATTTCCACTGCACCAGAGTCCAATGGTAGTGTGCTTTACACCATTCCAGTCAGTGCTTGTCAATGTACTTAGTGATACTAGGCATGTTTGCAGCTGCTCGGGCAAGGGAGCTCATTTTATGAAGCTCCTACAATATTTCTTGTGCTGATGTTGCTTAGGCCCGCTCTATGTGTTTGTGTGGTCTACTACTTTGTGGTTGAGCTGTTGTTACTCCTAGACACTTCCATTTCACAATAATAGCACTTGCAGTTGGCCAGGACAAATGTAGCCCAGCAAAAATGTTCACTTACTGACATGTGGCAAAGATGACATCCTATGACAGTGTCATGTTTAAAGTCACTGAGATCTTCAATATGACCTGTTCTGCTGCCTTTGTTTGTCAATGAAGATTGCACAGCTATTGGCTTGAGTTTATACATCTGTTAACAAGTGGTGTGGCTGAAATACCTAAACTCACTAATTTGGTGAAGTGTCGATATACTGTATTTTTGGCCACATAGTGAAAATGGAAGGAGAATGCGACACTGAGAAAACAGAAAAAGGTCAAGAGCCATGTATCCAGTGTTTCCAGGAAAAGCCACAATTTCTCCAAGGCCCCTAAAATTGCAATAAGCAGGTATGATAGATAGATAGATAGATAGATATTCATAATAATAATGATAAAACATTTATGATGTAGTTACAGTATTACATGTTATTAAAAATTGTGTTTTTCTTTATTTTGTTGTTATGAAATGCAGTAATTTGCATTAAACTACGAATGATACAGGCCTAAACCATGTTAAACAGATGGTAATATATATTACAATTTGTTTTAGAGTTTTAAAATCAAAAGATAATTATACCATTCTCTTTATTTTATTAAGCTAAACTGTTAGTGAAGGAATGTATGCGGAACTGGTGTCTAAACATTTGGGAAATTAATTTGCCACAAGATGTTATATGTAAAACATTCAAAAATGAACTAAAACTATATAACAATAAAGTGTACAACTCATTCCAGCACAAAGACCCTCCAAGGACAGAACAATTGAAAAGACTCTCACTGTTTTAATAGCCTGCCCTTGCAACACACAGGACAGTCACAAAGAATTATATTCAGTTCCCAGTACTTACTGTATATTGATGGTAATGCTTTTAGTGGCATGCTGCCAGACACTTGTGATTGTTCCATTGCAATGACTGAAAAGTGTTAAGTTGACCCTAACTGATGCAGCTCATTCTGTGTTGTAAAGTTAATGATTACAGTTATATGACATTCCTGTAATGCTAATCACATTGGAGAATGGATTAAATTTATGGATCAATGATTAAATGCAACTTCATTTACTCTGTGAAGTTGCTGCACAGCTGACAAGATATTGCCAGGGTCAGGGCACCGCCATAATGAGACAGGGAATGGAAAATTCCAACATAAGGACTGTAGAAGAGGATCTGAGTATTACAGTGTATGAAAACATTGAATTTGACAAGTTTTCCTTCATTGGGCTAGATAAAAGTCAAATGAAATGTATCTTCTAGAGTTTTGATCAAACATAATGACATATATCAATATTGTATCTTTACATTACCACAGACCTGAAAGAACAAGCAGCTGCAGAATTGTTGCTAACTTCAGCCTCATCAGAAATCATAGTAAAAAAAGTATGTGTCTGGTTGACAACAAAGGAAAAAACAGCAAAAGCACCAGTATCCCTTCTAGTAACATTATTTGGATTTCTAGCAAAACTGATCCCACTTAGTTTATGTTTTAATGATTCCCCTCAGGGCCACCGTACCTGGCAGTATGAGGTGCAAGGCAGGCTTGCTCACTTCAGATGGATTTAACTCAATGTCAAGGTCTCAAACAATGCTTATGCTGCATAAATACTGGAAGCAGATAAACAGCAGGATGGCCACACTAAGAAGCAAACTTATTGGTGAAAAAAAGCTAAAGTGTATCTCTTTGGGAGGGATCTCCAAGCATGGAGCCCCAGAAGGTTGCTTCACATGCCTTCCATAAGGGACAGATCTGCTCACACTAAATAATAAAGAGGAGACTTGTATTTCATTAAATCTCTCTCAGACTCCAAATGTGTTTCTACAACAGCATCCATCTATTCCCACATACTTACCAGTTCATCTTTGCTTTAATGTACATATAAGTTTTTTTGTTCCAATGTATTACAATCTTGTATTTTATCTTATTTTAAAATATATTATTTTTGATTTCTAGAATCAGTGTGTTAGTGGATAAGGAACTGGAAACTTAACTGGCTTCTAGTTCAGTTCTCCCCTTTGACCCACTTTGTGACCCTGAGTAAATCATTGGAACTGCCTGTGCTGTGATTATAAAAAATGTATGTGAACAATTGTGCAATGTATCTTTACTTGATAAGTTCTTTCAGATGATGCTTGGTCTGGAAAGTAAGTAAAATAAAGTTTATTTGTATACTCTGTGAATGGTGCTATGTAAAATGTTGACAGAACTGTGGAAGAAGAAGATATACTTTGTCATAATCATATATGAGACCATTATATTACATTTATTTAGCAGATATTTTTATCCACAACAGTTGAAGAAATAAATTAGCATTGTAAGCAGGCAGTACAATCTTACAAGTAGACAACAGTCAGACAGTGAAATAGTGACGCAGACGGGTATCTTAACTGGTAAATTAAGATTAACAGATAACAAATAAATACTGTTACACATGAAACCAAAAGAAGATAGTTAAATTCACCAACAGCAGTGCTGGAGGAAGATTACTGGAGGACACCTGGAGCAC
This sequence comes from Polypterus senegalus, assembly GCF_016835505.1. Classification (NCBI taxonomy): domain Eukaryota; kingdom Metazoa; phylum Chordata; class Cladistia; order Polypteriformes; family Polypteridae; genus Polypterus; species Polypterus senegalus. The sequence continues at coordinate 52,064,927 of NC_053160.1, read as the reverse complement.
ATCCGGGTGGATATAAAAGGGGCTGCTTCCTTCCATTAGATGGCTGGAGTTGGGTGGAAGAGGACAGAGCTCGGAGGAGAGGAGTGGAGGTGGACCAGAGAAGAGTGAAGGCATTGTGAGAAGGCCAGGACTTAAGGGGTGATTGGTGCTGCGGCACTGGGTTTGTGCTCACTTTGATTATTGTATACAGTATAGTGTAAAATAAACGTGTACGGTGAAAACATCATGTCTACCTGTGTCCGGCCTGTTCCCCACAATTCATATCTAACATTTCTACTTCAAACATATAATACCTTACTTTTACTTACACTAAATTTCATCTGCCACAATTCTACCCAATCCTCTATGCTGTCCAAGTTCATCATTAATGACTGAACAGATTATAGATGATCTGCCAATCCATCTATCTTGGTATCATCTGCAAATTTGATCAATTTTTTGTTTGACTTTCTATTCAGATCATATATATGGACTGGACTGGACTGAGGGCATGATCTGCCAATCCATCTATCTTGGTATCATCTGCAAATTTGATCATTTTTTTGTTTGAATTTCTATTCAGATCATATATATTGACTGGACTGGACTGGACTGAGGGCTTGTAGGCCTGTTGTAAGGCAGGTCCTTACCAGACATCACCAGCAACAAAGCCTATGGGCACAAACCCACCTTCGCTGGACCAGACAGGAGTGGCAAAAAGTGCTCTTCACTGATGAGTCACGGTTTTGTCTCACCAGGGGTGATGGACAGATTCGTGTTTATCGTCTAAGGAATGAGTGTTACACCGAGGCCTGTACCCTGGAGCGGGATCGATTTGGATCGATGGCTAGGGCCATTCCCCCCAGAAATGTCCAGAAACTTGCAGGTGCCTTGGTGGAAGAGTGGGGTAACATCTCACAGCAAGAACTGACAAATCTGGTCCAGTCCATGAGGAGGAGATGCACTGCAGTACTTCAAGCAGCTGGTGGCCACATCAGATACTGACTGGTACTTTTGATTTTGAGCCTCCCTTCATTCAGGGACACATTGTGAAACATTTTTAGTTTATGTCTTATGGTGTTGACTCTTTTAGTGTTCATACAAATATTTACACATTAAGTTTACTGAAAGTAAAAACAGTTGAAAGTCAGAGGACGTTTCTTTTTTTGCTGAGTATATATATATATAAAAAAAAAATAGAAGTGGAAGCAGCACTGACCATTGAGGGTTTCCGCTCTTAACATCACCCAACTTTGATGTTCCTCACACTGTAACCCTCTGTTTCCTGTGTTTTATTGGAATTAGACTTATCACTAAAGAAAAATTATCGAGCCAGTAAACAGGATAATCTAGGAACAAAAGGAAAACTTGAATTAGAATGAAATAAAAGATTTTTGAGGACAGCAGAAAATGAAACTTTTTTGCATCATTTTGTACTTATGTAGAAATGTTTATATAGCCATCTCTGTCTGCTACAATTTCAAGAGCACTTGTTAGATACCAGTGTTTGCCTTTTGGAAACAGCTTAATCAACAACCTGAGAGAATCAATCTCCCTACCATTCTCATGTTAAACTCAAAAATGTTTAACCTGTAACCTAAAAACAGTTTTTTATTTGTATTTGTTTTGGAAAGGATGAACAAATCCAACATTTTAACATGAAAGAATTGTGAAACAGATGAAATCTGTAAAAAAAGGAACTAAATAAAGTAATCAAAAGTTTCAATTATAGCTTAAATTTAGTTACTCTTTCAAATTACTGTCTTTAACCTTTAATTCTTCTTGCTCATTATAAAGCCTGAAACTTGTAATATACAGTGTGTCAGAAGACCAGTGCCCTTACCTGGCTGTGTAATGGAAAAACTGGGTGAGAGGGCATGCTTAAGGCATTATTTCCCCACAGATCACTTGGTGACTGCCCCCCTGGCTTGCAGCGGTGCCTCGGAATTCCGACAGAGCACCATGGGAGATGGAGTCCTGCTATTTAGCCCTGCTGGGTACTGTGGGTGCCGCCAAGGGGTACTGCGAAGATTGTAGAGCCCTACTTCATTGGGCTTATGCCTCACCACTGGAAGAACTCCTGGCTACAACATCAAAGGAGCCAGGCGCTACTGCTTCAGGAGCCAGAGTCAGGAGGAAGGTGACGAAACTTGCTGGAGGAGGAGTGGAGACAGAAAGAAAGTAGGAAAGAAGGAAAAGTGCTGTGGGCTTCTTTGTTCTTATTTTACAGGGAGATTCATTCAAAAGAGGCCCAGAATATTCTGTAGTAACTCTCGCTAGGACGAAGCAATCTGAACAAAACACTGTTCAATTGAGTCCTTCTTCGGGAACAGGGTAATTTCAAAGGGGCTTTGGCCACCACGGTCGCTGGATCTGACACTACCAGAGTTTTTCCTTTGCGGTATCCACAAAGAAAATGTCTATCAGAACAAGCTTTGCACTGTGGAAGATTTGAAGGAAAACATCCAGTGTGAAATTGTTGCTATTCCCCCCAGGATGCTTGCCAAGACGTTCAGGTACATGGAGTGCCATGTCGAAATGTGCCTGGCAGAAACCAGAAACCACTTCCAGTATCGCATGTAATGCAATCGATTACACATACGTCAAGGTATATAACACATTTTTTTGGCTCAGATTGCTTCATCCTAACGGGAATTACAACAGAATATTCGGGCCTCCCTGTACTATGCTTTATACTGTGCTTGTCTGGGAAACACTTAGGGAAGAGTTTTCCACAGCCAAATAGGTAGGGTAGCTGCAGCACCCCCTGCAGGCCACAAGAATAATATGGCAATTGTTTAACACGTGAAGTACAAGCTCTGTGGATGGAATTGTGGTTGGGGTCAAGACTGCAACTACTTTTAGCTAGTTTATGACAGGCAAACTGCCTAATAAAGACTATACTAACAATGTCGCTTTGCACATCAGCATGTTAGAACTACTTCCACAAAGGGACAGTTATATAATGGAAAGACAGTGGGAGTGTTTAGTTAATTACAAGATAAATAATAATAGCAGGTTAGTTAACGATCCTGAGGAATGTTATTTTGTGCCACTAAATTGGTCCCTGGTATGTACTGGATGTGTTTTCCTTGCAATGGGCTGATGCCTTGTTTAGGGATTGTTCCTTCCTTGTGTCTTGCTTGGATAGGTTCCAGCTTCAGCACAACTCTGCCCTAAGTAAGAAGGTTTTGTAAGATGGATGGATGGAAAATGCATAAGGAGTAAACACAATAAAGGAAAAGCCAAGACACCTCCTGCCTCAGGCCTAAGTAAAAGGTAATTAATTTCCTGACTATCTGTTGTCTACTTAACCACCCTGTTAGCACCAATTTAGCATTGTAGGTCTTGAGGTAACTTATTTATCAACCCCAAACTCACTGGAGAGCATTTAAGCCCCAACCAAGAACAACTTCTGAATTATGATGAACAGAGCGAGTCTACCACTTTCTCAATTTCAACCCAACATACTGACAACAAAGACAACTGCTTGACAAAGTTTGGAACACAAAACAAAAAGATCTAAACACACTGTAGCAATATAAACAAGATCCTGCTGCCCAGTATTCAGGTCTAGCCACATAGACCAGACAGCACTGGCTGTTCTCCGGTAACATGAGCTAACACAAACTACAGTGGTTCTGCCTGGCCAAGTTAGGCGGGTGTGACTCAAACCTCACTAGCTTTGACAAATTACAGCTGACTTTTGGAGCCAGTCTTGGATGGATTTGTTTAGGTGAGAAGCACTCTGTTTGAACTGTACAATGACACACATACAATATGGGATGCTTTTGAAGTGCCCAGGAAAACACAATGAAAGATCAATCAATCAATCAATCAACATTTATTTATATAGCACATATTCATACAAAAAATGTAGCTCAAAGTGCTTTACAAAATGAATAGAAAAATAGAAGACACAATAAAAGATAAACATAAGTCAACATTAATTAACATAGAATAAGAGTAAGGTCCGATGGCCAGGGTGGACAGAAAAACAAAAAACTCCAAAGGCTGGAGAAAAAATAAAATCTGTAGGGGTTCCAGACCAAGAGACCGCCCAGTCCCCTCTGGGCATTCTACCTAACATTAGTCAAACAGTCCTTTTTGTATTTAGGGTTTTCATGGAAGGACCTGATGATGATGGTCACGTAGACTTCTGGCTTTCAGTCCATCATTGTTGGAGCATCATGATGCTTTGAGTAGGTGGTGGTGGCAGGCCGCCACCACAAAGAAACCGGAAAAAGAAACAGAAGAGAGAGTAGGGGTCAGTACGGATTTTAGAGCCACCATGAATAGTTATTATGAAGAATTGAACATACAGAGTATCAGGATTATGTTAAAGTGAAGTTATAAAAAGGCCATGTTAAAGTAATGTGTTTTCAGCAGTGTTTTAAAGTGCTCTACTGTATTTGCCTGGCGAATTCCTATCGGCAGGCTATTCCAGATTTTAGGTGCATAGCAGCAGAAGGCCTACTAAGAATGGGTAAATTAAGGATAAAGGCGGAGAATACCATGTTTAGCAACATATTCCTAAATAAGACCCTACACCTTAAAGTTAATTACAAGTAAAGTCTGTGCTTTGAAAAGTCCAAAAATCAGGTCTTGAATTAGCCATACCTGGCAAAACACAAGTATTGAGTAGGGTGATGTATGTAGTGGGGCCAAGAGTTCCATGGTCCTGGAATTACTATTTCTGCCTTATCCATCGTAACTACTCTCAAAATGTTTCTGCTGTTGTCAGCCAAGTAACTCGCTGTCTCATAAGGAAATAACATAACAAGAGTCCCAACTATGATACAAGAAAAGATCTATAATGAGTGCAGCTCCTGTCTGTTGGATAGGAATCATTCATATTTGTCCCCTGAAAAAAATAACAAACCTCAGACCAAAAATAGCTAGTGTTCTCATTTCACAGCACGTTTATTGAATTCTCCATCTAGGCAGAGCGGAAGCCCTGTAGATTATTGAAAATTGTGAGTTACCAAGAGGCAGCACTGGCAACACAATCCTTAATCTGGACTGGCCAATAATTTGGCATGCTAGTCACTTCGGTGACTCTATGACATACTGTCAAATTAAAGTGATCTAACATTTTTCAGTATGCTGACCCCAACAGTGATCCTGCTCCAGAATTTATAAAGCTGCTCTGGGAGCCTGAACTCAGGAAGCATGGGATGACATTTCAATTTGTAAATAATACATGTAGGGCAATAACAGTTAATGTATTAGATCATATTATAATTATAGTCAGGGTGTGTCATCATTGAAGCATATCACACTCTGAATCATACCACAGGATCATGACAAGTTTGCAAATAGTATAGTTGAAGAAAAAAAAATGTAAACAATTTAAACAATGCAGTATTCTGAATACATTCTTTGCACCTATAGGAATTAATTTAATATTTTTTTATAAATGAGATGTTTACTCAAATAAGAGAACATGAGAAAATGTTATTCAGCACAAAAGAACTCATTAATTCTTATACATTTACTTTGTTTAAAACAACATCAAATCATGACTTCAAGCTACAAGATGCTACATTCAGTGACACTACAAGGTAACTTAATTCATGTAATTACAGCATATTAATAATATAAAAGAAAAATGTTTCAAACCATGCTTATTTCTTATTAGTATACCTTGTATCATATGAACTGGGGTGCTCACTGTCGATCATGGGGGCCAAAATGGTTGCATGTTTGGATCTAACTCAATTTCCTGTTTAGAGACCAATTATTGCTCAAGTTACTTTTTTGTGCTGACTTAACTGATTTTCATTTAAAGAGCTGCATTCATTGTCTTAATGGCTTATTTTTTGTAAAACTGCCAATTAACACTGAGAAGCAAATGACAGAAGAACCAGCAGTCTAATTTACACCTATATACTCGTATGTTCAGACAGAAGTATCTGTTTTAATAAAGTGTTTATAAAGAAATGGAAGAGAAATAAGTGAAGGACTTAGAATTAATAAGCGGTTCCAGGCCAAATATGGTATCGTGCATTTACATGCAATATGACCCACAAATATCTACAACCTTAGTCAATGTGTGAACAATGCCATAAAATTATTAGGTCAAACATGTAAGGTACCATAGTAAACAACACATAAAATGATACTAACCATAATAAACAACACATAAAATGATACTAACTAACGTGAAACAATTATCACCAAGAGATAACACAGCTCTGCAAAAATAAACTAAAAAAAAATTGTTTTAATTGTGAATAGTAATTTTTGCACTCATGAACACAAGGAAAAATTTAATTAGAATGTTTCCATCACGTCACATTTAAGTATAAAACTGAAAAGAAATGTAATTAAAATGTAATAAATTACACAATTTGTTCATGCATTCAAAATTGCTCCAAATCAATTTAACATGAAAATATTCAATTAATCTAATATTTTAAAACATATGTCAAGAAAACAACAATACATGTTCACGGATTTACATTTAATTTCTTTAGTGTTTGTCCTTTTAGTATTTTTGTCCAAAACTTCATTTGGTGGCTCATCACTTGTATCATTTTTCTGGGTCTTTCATTATACTGACACCCCAGCATCCCTGGTACCTTCTTTCCATGTCCTTGATATCCTGATGAAATCTTTCACTCTTTTGTTTACTCACTGCTCTAAGATTTTCAAAGAAAAATTCCAAATGTGACACCAAAAAGTGAACTTTTGGACCCATGTTGCAACCCAATTTTTTAAACTTAATGAATTATTTTTTTCACAACTTTTTAAAATAATTTGAATCTTTATTGTTACCTAAAACTTAGAAATCACTTCTTTAAATGATAACCAAAGACTCTCATTCCGGGTCATTCATCAGACCATCAGACTCTGCATCAGAAATCTATTTTCTAATATAATGTCCCGTAAAAATGCCCTCCTTCAATTTAGCCTCAGACAATCTCTTAAATGTTTGGCACAAATACATCAAATAGGACTTTGACAAACTGTTTCATTAAACCAAGATTAATATGAATGGGTGGTAGCAGCACTTCATCTGGATCCACAAAGCTGGCATCAAGCTGTAGCTTTTATCTAGCTGGCCACTCCTTCTGAACGCAATGTCAATTCTTGGATCTGCTGTCCCACTCACAGAGAAAACATCTGAGAATTTTGTATACCCTGACTGCAGATGCAGTAGAATACACAGAACTTTCAAGTCCCCACATATGAACCACTGCTGTGGGCTGGCGCCCTGCCTGGGGTTTGTTTCCTGCCTTGCGCCCTGTGTTGGCTGGGATTGGCTCCAGCAGACCCCCATGACCCTGTAGTTAGGATATAGCAGGTTGGATAATGGATAGTTGGATGGACATATGGACCAAAGGTGCTCATTGTTGTTAATAACTATTGTAAAATTATTAGACTCGACACACTCAAAAAGGTTTGGGGCAGCCACCCGTGTATTGTCCCTGCCTGAAATGGGTTCAAAAATCAGACAGAAGTGTCTTCAATGAAGTTTGAAAGCGAACTGAGCACAGGTTGTAAAAATGTCGGCTTTAAATTCCAAGACCAGAAGTGACATATGGGAACCAGAAGTGACCTTCTTCTGACGTCATAACCGGAAGTGACGTCGTCTTAGCCACCAGAATAGATGTGATGTTGTCCTAGGCACCAGAAGTGACATCATCCTAGGTGCTGGTAACCATAGACAGAATTACATAGATGCCGCATGACCAACAGCATCGTACATCAATGTAGCCACCATATTGTGAGTGGCACAGCTGTGGAATGAAGTAGTGGATAAAGATGCCTCACGCATGTGCTGCTTAGGATTGTACACACTGCTGTACGCTCCAAACCAGATTCCAGGGGATTACATTTCATAGGTAAGGCTGAACAATTGTTTTGGTTATATTTGGCCATTAGAAAATCTTGTTTTATAATCTTAACTTTAGCTACGCCAGGTTAAGCTAGCAAAGCTATGCATTCATGTGCTCAAGTGAGCCTCCAAACAACGTTTTGGCTAAACGTATTTAGTCACCAACCATGTAGATTGTTGTTAGCTGTTAACATTTCCTCAGAAATGCTATAAAGTCACTCCAAGGCGGGAAAGCAGCAGGCCCTGATGGCTACCCTGCAGAATTTTACAAGAAATTCTCTGCTCAGCTAGCTCCTCTCCTATTAGCAACATTTACAGAAGCCAGAGATAACCAATCTCTTCATCAGACCTTTCGCCAAGCACTAATCACCGATTTTCCAAAACAAAATAAGGACTTATTACAATGTGCATCATACAGACCAATTTCACTTCTGAATATTGACGTTAAAATACTCTCTAAAATCATAGCTAGAAGGATGGAGAAAGTGCTCCCCTCGGTAATATCACAAGACCAAACTGGATTTATTAGAGGCCGACACTTATCTTCAAACCTTCGACGACTGTTTAATGTAATATACTCACCAACTAAATCAAACACCCCAGAAATATTATTATCATTGGATGCAGAAAAAGCATTCAACATGATTGAATGGAAATACCTTTTTACTACATTGGAGAAGTTTGGGTTTGGCATGAACATTTGTGCATGGATCAAATTACTGTATACTAACCCAGAAGCTTCAGTTTGCATCAACAACATTTGCTCAGACTACTTTAAACTAGAACGTGGTACTAGACAAGGATGTCACTTGTCACCGCTGTTATTTGCAATTGCCATTGAACCACTGGCAATACATTGTCAAATACTGATCAGATAAAGGGGATTAGCAGAGAAGGACTGGAACAGAAAATTTCATTATATGCAGATGATATGGTACTGTATATATCGGACCCAGAAAATTCTGTGCCTGCAGTCTAACAGCACTCACAGAATTTCAAAAGATCTCTGGTCTCAGAATTAATCTGAATAAAAGTGTACTCTTTCCAGTGAATTCTCAAGCATATAATATTAGATTAGATACCCTACCTTTTATCATTGCAGAACAGTTTAAATACCTAGGATAAAAATCACAAGTAAACATAAAGCTCTTTATCAACAAAATTTCGCGTCTGCATGGAAAAAATTAAACAAGACTTGCATAGATGGTCAACCCTTCATCTCACACTAGCTGGAAGAATTAACACTGTTAAGATGAATATTCTTCCTAAGCTCCTTTTTTATTTCAAAACATTCCAATATACATTAATAAATCATTCTTTAAGCAATTAGATTCAACAATAACCTCATTTATTTGGAATTCAAAACATCCACGCATCAAAGAGCGACCCTACAAAGACAAAAGGCAGAAGGCGCATGGCTCTACCTAACTTCCAGTTTTATTACTGGGCAGCAAATATACAGGCGATAAGAACCTGGACACAAATAGAAGAACATACACAGGCTTGGTCCTCAATAGAAGTAAAATCCTGCAGTACTTCTTTGTATTCCTTGCTCTGTGCTCCAATAAACACACGTTATCGGCAATACACTAATAACCCAATTGTGCTCCACTCACTTAGAATCTGGAACCAATGTAGAAAGCATTTTAAGATGGAGAAGCTTCTATCTGTGGCACCTGCAAGAGAACCACCTCTTTCAACCTTCACAAACATATGCAGTTTTAATATCTGGAAAAAATTTGGAATTAACTTGCTTAGAGATCTTTATATAGACAACGTCTTTGCATCCTATGAACAATTACATTCCAAATTTAACATTCCAACTACACATTTCTTTCACTATCTTCAAATCAGGAACTTTGTTAAACAGAACCTTCCAGATTTTCCTCATCTTGCACCCTCATCCATGCTGGAAAAAATATTGCTCAATCTCAAGGACTTAGACACCATCTCTACAATATATAAAATCATTTTACAATCCCTCCCTTTCAAAGATCCAAGAGGACACTGGGAAAAGATCTCTCAATTAATATATCAGAAAAGGAGTGGAAAGTAGCAATGCAGAGAATTCACTCGAGCTCCATATGCAAAGCATACAATTATACAACTCAAAATTATATATCAAGCACATCTGTCTCGACTAAAACTCTCCAAAATGTTTCCAGGGCATGATCCAACCTGCGAATGCTGCAAACTAGTTCCAGCCTCACTGGGTCACATGTTCTGGGCCTGCACCAAATTAACATTATTCTGGACAAAAAAATGTAATTACCTTTCAGACAGCCTTGGTCTCACAATCCCTCCTAACCCATTAACAGCTGTGTTTGGGGTTCTTCCAGATGGGCTTAAAGTGGAGAAGGACAAACAAAATGTGATTGCATTCACTACACTTTTGGCACGTAGACTTATTCTGATAAACTGGAAGAACCCAAACTCTCCTCTTTTAAGTCAGTGGGAAACTGATGTGTTATACTATTTGAAATTGGAAAAAATCAAATACTCAGAGGATCCGTACAGACTTTTTTCCAAACATGGCAGGATCTAATCAGTAATATTTTAAAATAATCTCATAAAGCACAGAGAATCTATTAATTTAGGTATGTTTACAGGTCTTAAATTTCATGCTGTTTGGCTTGCTTTCTCTCTTAGGGGTGGGGATCGATTTGTTCTTAACTCAAATTTTCTTTATGTAAAACTTGATTGATTTGTATGGAATTCAATAAAATTAATAACAATAATAATAATAAAAAAAACATTTCCTCAAACTGACAGCTGTGATTGATCGACTGTGTGGGGACAGACAGACAAGCATGTAAATCTATCACGTTGTACAATTTATGAAGCCAAACTGTCACTAACAGTGAATTTTTTTTTCCTTTCTGAAGAAATTCAACTGAAAAAGAGTAAAGATCTGTAAAAGTGGTGCATGTGTGTTTTAGGGGGCTGGAATAACAACCCTTCAGCTGGCCAGTTCCAGGCCATTTTCCATCGTGTCATGGCTTGGTGTGGTGCCTCTCCAAGCACATCTGGAAATGTGGTAGCAGAGGATAAGACTATCTCTCTCTGTCTGCTGTGGAGATGTCCTCTACACCAGCAGCAGCAGAAGAAGAGCTTCCATCCCCTTTTGCAAATATCCTTGCAATTGTGCATGACCATAGCTACTTACCAACCCACTTTGGTGGCCTCGTGGAAAATGCCCTTGTTTACATCTCAGGATTTGTCGTTCGACAGATTTTGAGAAAGCTGTCCTGTGATGTGTGCCATGCTAGTTTGGTAACATATGCTGTACTGGCATCATATGATCAAAGCTACCACTTGCTCACATTAAAAAACAAAGGAGGGTTGATGATTCCTTCTGAGGGTACAGTTAAGGTGGTCAAAGTAGCTGAGCGTGTTATCCGACAGTTGACATTAGGGCAAGCTGTCAGCGTATCTTTAATCGATCAGTTTGTTCGGGCTGAGATTGGTTCAGATGATGTGTTTTTTCTCAAGAAGCACATTGAGGAACCACAGTTTGAAATTGACAACCATCATTTTATGCTCATGTCTTTAGTTGTGTCTGTCTTCCACAAACTAAGGCTGCACCATATTGCCAGACTGAATACTCTCAAATTACAAAGTGGCAACACACAGAAAAAGCTATGTAAGACAGTTCTGTTTCAAGGATTTTAGATCTTATCCTGTATATATTTAAGTAACCACATTGCGTGTGTGTGCGTGTGTGTGTGTGAGAGAAAGAGAGAGATTGAGAGAGGAATGAGTGAAATGTTTTCAGAAATTATTAAGCCAATTTGTATACAATTAAATTGTTTATTTTTGTCATTGAGTGTATCATTTCACTGTTAAAAGAAAAAGCAGACTGCCAGTTGCAGTCTTACTATTTTGACTTTCAGACATTGGTCAAGCTTACGTCTCAAAAATTGCCATTATTAGTGTTGTATATAAACGATACTGTTTTAAACATTATTGTTTTTTCATCAGAAAACCCAATTTCAACGTCTACCTGTATTAGTTTAAATGGCACTTTTGCCATTCTCAATATGGCGGACGCGTCGACTGGGCAACACAGTGAATGCGGCGTCTACCTACATATGTCTATGCCCGTACTGGAAGTGACATTCTCCTAGGCACCGGAACCAGAACAAATGTCTTCAGGGATGCGTCAGATGGGTTTTCCTGTGTCTGGTCTGCAGAGACAACAGAAGAAGGTTTAGCACACTCTGCCACCCACTGGCCTGGCGTGGAATTACCCTCATTTAGTCCATACAACATCCTTCTACTCGCACGTGTGTCACTCTTTAAAAAAACTTGGACATCAGCGCCAGTAGGCTTTGTGCCCTAGAAATCAGATTACCCGAACTATTCTATAACATTTCAGTAATTATTTAGCACTCTGATGCTGATCTTTCTGATCATAAAATAGGTCATTACGATAGCGTTTGACAAAAAGAATTCATAATTAATTGCAGAACTAATGTATTTGAGGTTCCTAAGGCTTAAGTTTGGAGTTTGGTGTTTTTCTGGCCAGTCATTTTAACTCTAGACCATCCTCAAGTAACTGTGACACACAGACACACACAGACGGATTCCCATCCATCATTGAGATATCAATGTTTTCGATATCAGGAGACCCTAAAACGTCGAGATCTGTCGAAAACCAGTGATTTTTGAGGAATCTGAAGCTTTCACTCCTCTCCCATAGATAATAAGTTATGGTGGAGGAGGGCACAAAGCAAAATAACTTCTGCTTTAAACATTTACTGTAAATATTTATTGGGTGAAAACAATAAAAATCTGTAACTGACAGCTAAAATGTGTCTTTTGGAAAAATTTTACATGATGGTGAAAAATGGTTTCAATTTTTGAATTCAGCACCCAAAATATATTAAAAATTACATGAAATAATCAAAGCAATTTTCTCATTGTATATCAGTATAATGTATACACTTTTATGACCAGTGCAAAAGTTTTTAGAAATAAGCACAGAAATTTAAGTTAGTTTGTTTTGCAAGCTTAGGTTTTTGAAAAAATGCAGGATATCAAAGTTAATGCTTGTGGCAAATTAAAGTTATTCACAGGTCAATTTAGGGACACATCAAAGATTCTTTGAGTTACAGCTATAGCAGCCAGCTGTAGCTTATTGGTTGATAATTGAGGCCATTTATCATTCCACTTATAGGAAATACATTCAGAAGCTGTTGAAAATCTGCTATGCTGTTTCTCATCCAAAAAAAGCAAACAAGCACAAACAGCTATAACTACTACTGAATCTAAAAGCAACCACTAAAATCTCACACTGAAGAAGAAAGAAGAATATAGTATTTAAAACCATCCTCTATAACGGATGTACTGCAATATGTGAGTTTCACATCTAAAAATTGTCACCAAATAGAACATTGACCAGAATATTTTTGTACTTTTGGAAAAATACTTCAAAAACTCAGAGATCTGCACAAGCATGAAGGCTTAGAAAGCTCAAAGGTCCTGAGCTATCCATTCCAAGGAAAGACAGAAGCAACAACAGGTGATCCAACTTAGTTTCACACAGTCAAAGGATGTTACAGTACAACAAGCAAAATGCAGAAAGTCTTGATTGTTGGAGACTTCTTATCTTGCAACACAGTCAGCTCAATATGCAACAGGGCTTATTAATTTGTGGCTTTGCCTACCAGGAATGAGAGTTTTCCAAATCTCTCATCGAGCAGACCAGGTACTAGAAAGGGCATGTGAAGATATCCTGCTTATAATTACTGTTGGGAAACATGACTTCAGTAGCACATTTGCATATGCCTTTTCAAATTGCAATAAATTCTGGGACCTTCGATAAAAACTAAAGGCTCTCTTATTCTTTTTGGAGATTTTTCTAGATCAGGGAAAAATATACAATCAAGTCCATAAGAATTTTCATAATTTTGGATCTGTAGAGCACCACAATAGATTTGAAACAAAGCAATCAAGATGTGATTGAAATATAGACTTTCATCTTTAATTCAATTGGTTTAACAGTCATATTGTATAAGCTATTTAGAAAAGACATACATTTTTATACGTGGCCCCCCTATTTTTAGGGGCTCAAAAGTATTTGGACAAACTAACATAATCATAAACATAATGATTATTTGGTTGGAAATACTTTACAGTCAATGACAGCCTGAAGGCTGGAAACCATGGCCATCTCCAAGTGCTGGGGTTCCACTCTAGTGCTACTTTGCCAAGCCTTTACTGCAGTTGTCTTCAGTTGCTACATGTTTGTTAGACTTTCTGCCATAGGTTTTGTCTTCAATAAGTAAAATGCATGTCCAATTGGGTTGAGATCAGTTGATTGACTTGGCCATTGAAGAATATTCCACTACTTTGTGTTGAAAAGCACTTGGTTTACTTTCACAGTATGTTTTGGCTCATTGTCTATCTGTACTGTGAAATGTCATCCTATCAGTTATGCTGCACCTGGCTGAATCTGAGCAGATAGTGTAGCCCTGTACACGTCAGAAATCATCTTCTGCCAGCAATCATATCATCAATAAACACCAGTGATTGATTTCCATTTGCAGTCATGCATGATTATGACATAAAACTGCCTTCACCATGTTTTACAGATGATGGGGTATTCATTGGATTTCTTCTCTTTTCCATACTCTTGATTTTAGTTTCCTTTGCCCACAGAAAATTGTTCCAGAACTGGACAGGCTTGTAAAAATGTTTTCTGGCAAAATCTAATCTGTCCATCCTATGCTTGAGGTTTACTGTTGACTTTGGCAATGATAGGCCTGTTTTTGGTTTGGCTAAATGTTGTGAAGGGATTCTTCTTCACCAAGAACAGAATTACGTAATCATCCAGCACAGTTGAGGTTTTCTAGACCTTCTGGTGTCGCTGAGTTCCCCAGTGTGTTCCTACTTTTAAAGAATGTACCAAATGGTTGATTTGACCATTCCTCATATTTCTGGTATTTTTCTAAAGGGTTTGTTTTGTTTTCTCAGCCTAATGGAGGAATATTTTTACTTACATGGGCAGCTCTTTGGACCTCATATTGAGAGTTCACATTGACAGCTTCCAAATGCAAATTCCACACTTGGAATCAATTCCAGACCTTTTACCTGCTTAGTAGTTAATGCAATAATGAGGGAAGTGCTCCCACCTGGCTATGGAACAGCTTTTCAGTCAAATGTCCAAATATTTTTAAGCCCCTGAGAAAAGGGGGTGGGGGGGTCATGTCATACCTAAATGGTTCCTTAAATTAAAGCTGAAAGTCTACACTTCAACCACATTATGATTGCTCTATTTCAAATCCATTGTGGTGGCGTACAGAGCCAAAATTATGAAAATTGTCACTGTCCAAGTACTTATGGACCTAAATGCATGATGAAGACATAGTGTGAACAAGAAGATTTTAGTTTTTCGGACACTGGAAAGCCTTTCACCAAAAACACTTCTTTACTCATTAGAAGATCTATGCCTACAAGAAAAAGAAACCATTATTCCATAAGTGAGGATCTTTAGAACAATTTACAGACATTTTAATTAGATTGTGTGGGGGTGTGAACAAAAATAAGGCAGACAGAATAGAGCAACCTAAGTAATAAAAAGTGCAGTCTAATTCCTCTTTTAAAATGTTTATTATTTACCACAAGGAGTATCTAAAACAAAATACAAGGGGAAGACAAAATATTATTGGCCTGAGACTGTGATATTGTTGGAATTACTAAATAATAGATAAAGGAAAGTAATGGACAAGATTGTCATATAAGTTGCTAGACATATTTCGGTAAAGACAGATATATAGTATATAGCAGAGGAGGACATGTGGTGTTACTCTGCTGATCAAAAGGTTTAGAACATCCTCATTTTTTTTAAATCGGTGCAGTTTAATGTCATACTGTACTCTGAAATGAAAGCACTGAACAAATAAACATTTGGAGATAAAGAAATTATGGAATCATTTTGTTTAGCAAAATTTATTCTAAATTTTTGTTTCATTAAATTAGCCACCTTTAAAAGATTTGTCAAATGAGCACATTTGTCACATTGTTTCTACAGTAAAAATCAAGTTGTCACAAATGTTTTGTTGATTTGCTTTCACATTTCTGTCCTGCTTATCCTAAACCAGATGAATAAGGTTTTGTTCTTTTCTTCTAAGGTAGTTTTGCTATAACCTTGGGGGTACACTTTGGGTCATTATCTTGTTGTTAGGTCAACCTCTGTCCAACTAAGTGTACACCATAGAGTCTTGCATGGTGCTGCATAATGCTGCGCTTAGTTCAGAGTCCCTGATTCTGGATCCAGCAGAAGAGCTTCAGCACCATCACACTTCCTCCTCTGTATTTAACAGTTTGTACCATACACAGAGGAATCATCATTTCACTTACTTGATGGCACAATAAAACCCTGTGTGGTGAACCAAAGATTTCAAATATTTATTTATTGGTCCATGAGACCATCTTCTAGTGTATAGTAATCCACTGGCGGTGATTCCAGACCCAGGGTCATGTCTTCATATTTTGCAGTTTTAGCATTGGCTTTCTTGCTGTCACTTGACCTTGATCAAACCTGGAGCTCAAATCCTTTTCTTCACAGCTGAAAGTGAAACTTGCTTACTTTGACCACTGTTACGCTGTTTTTGAAACAGCTTCTATCACAGAAGCTCATGTTTCTTAGAGACTTGTCTTCTAATTCTGATATGGCTTTGGGTCTGCCAGACCTGTTCCTGTCAATGTGTTTCCAAGATCCTTATAATTGTATTGGAAGCCACTCACTGGCACATTGGCTTTGATTGTAATTTCTCTAAATGACCTACACTTTTCAGGGCAATAATGGTCTGTCTGTCTTCCTTTGTTAATTACCTTTTTTCTTGGCATTATAATTACAATATATGATGCAATGTCCAAATAATGCTTCAGAGGGTGTAGCAACACTTTTTATTCTAACACTGCTTTTATACAGAGTGTCTGTAAGCCATCAGCTAAAGTTGAGTCAACTGTAGGAATTTTTTGCATTAACTTTCAGGGTGTAATTAAATTCCATTGTTGCATAAAAGTTGTAAGCTGTTAATTCTTTACTTGTTCCCCACAAAAAGCTTTTTGTATAACTCTGAAAAGTATTTTTCAGGCTTTGGTAAACTAAACGTCTTTAACAGCTTAAGTTTACAGGTTACCTGTGTACCATTTCAGCTTATTCGCTGGACTAAAACTTTTGACTGATAGTTTATATATGTCAAAACTAATATTCAGGCTAAAAAGGTCAGCTTAGAAGAAATGAATCACTGTGGGTTAATCAGAAAGTCTACACATTTAGTGATTGAACTTTGCAACAGGTCAAATTCTGATACTTCATACTATAGCATATTATTTAATCAAATAAGCCACAAATAAAAAAGATGTGATGTCATGGGGGATTTTAACTTTCCAAATATTGTCTTGGAAATACGAAAGAGAAAACTGAAGTAATATTCATAGAAGATAATGGTTTCCTCCTCTCCCAGTTCATCTGAAACCAAACAGTGCAACCATTTGTGGTCAGCAGAGGGAGCTACTTTTACAGAATGGACTTGCACAAAAACTTGACATTCTGATTAGTAGGAGCAGAGTGCCACATGCCACTAGAGGGTACTGCATTCTTCCAGTCCAGTATGTTATAGTACTACCTGTAAAGTTTGCGATATGTACATTTTACAACAGCCTATTTTATACTTGACCCGGATGTGCTCCAGGTGCTTCCTGATTATCTTCCTGCAGCACCTCCTGGTGTGGCAGAAGTGCTGCCATCACGGGCCCCAGCTGAGATGAGCTTCCAAGCTCTGATCCTGTGGCCCCCATGTAAATCAGGGCGGCTGCCCTCTTGTGGTCCAGGGAAGGTATTGTCCCTCTCCCGGTTCTTCCAGGCCCTCCGGCTGGGTAGGATCCCCTTCCGTCCACCACAGGGGTTAGAGGAAGAATTTTGAAAGGAATGAGGATTCTGGAATAAATGCCCCTCTGAGACAAACTGCATCTATCTGCTCTCATATTGTATACAACTTTTTGGTGACAAGGATGGCTGAATTTTCACTTCCATCACCCCCTCCCTTTTTTGCCGTAGCTGGAGAGCCTCTAGTGCCTTAGACCTGTTGGCTGGAGTCTTTTGAAATTTACCTTGTGGCTCTTGATTTGGAAAATTAAGTGATGCGCACATGAGAGATTTGCTCCTACATTGCTTTGAAATGGAGGGACAGCATGTGTTTAAGACTTTGAGGAACGCAGCCTCATACTCCACTCCACTGCTCTGACTCTCTTTGAGACACACTCACAAAGTATTATCCTCTGCTGAATCCTGTTTCTTAAACATCAACAGCAAGCAGATGAGTCAGTTCACCAATATGTGGCAAGTTCAGAATTTATTAAGCACATGAACAATCCAAAAGTCTACATAAAGCTCTTGGTAGAAACTGATAATTTAACCCTATCACATGCTATCCACATTCCATTTCAGATCAAGTCTGCAGCCACCAAACTCAGCAGTAGTGATAGGAGACATGGATCAAGCACTTTAGTGCATAGAAGACTTGGATAAGTGCAACAAGAATTCCAGTGTACAGCTTACGTGACAGCTTCTTCCAAGATCCCGACAGTTTTGTGGAAATTGTGGCTCTATAGCACACTCTACAAGAGTGCACAGCTACTCTGCCTGTGGTCAGATATGCCAGTGTTACAAAAAAGCTAATCACTTTGTGAAAGTTTGCCATTTCACTCCTGCATCATCAAAGCCTGTAACAATTCATAATGTGACAGCCAGGCAAACCTCTTTTAAAACTTGCACAGTGGAACTAGACAAAATATGTCTTCCCCTTTTGCTACATACTGGGGCACCAGTGTCTCAGTTAAATCTAAAGACTAAGAAGCAGTTTTTCCCCAGATCCCCAGCTATCTGCTCCAGTCACCACACTCTGTGGTAAAGCCAGCTCTAACACTGACATTGTGGGTTCACCTGAGGTGTCAGTATGCTATGGTTTTAAGTTTCTTCCTAAATTCACATTTCATGTCTCACACCATGGTGCCAACCTGTTGGACCTGGATCTCTTTAACAGTCTTGGTTTTACCCTGGTTGACACTAGTGGATCTGTAATTCTTAATGTCTGCTCTCCTTGGCAACAGAAGTGGTCATCACTTGTTAATGGTTTTGGCTGTCTATCGTCACCATCCTTTGCTAGATCCCACTATGCCACCAGCCACCATGCCACATCCCACCAGCTTTCTGTGATGGAGTATCTGCTGAGCTGCAGCTCCTCCTAGAGCCTGGAATTATAGAAACACCTTAGTGCTGCCGCATGGATTTCCAATTTGGTTGTTGCAAAAAAAAAAGTCAGGGGAACTACGAATCTGTTTTGATCTAAGGGCAGTAAACAAGGCAGTCATTCCTGACAAATGCTCTCTGCCAACATCAAAGCAGCTAACTACACAATTTTAAGGATCTCTTATATTTACAAAGTTAGATCTCTGTAAGGGACATTTGCAGGTGCCACTCCACCCCAGCAGTCGAGACCTGACTGCATTTGACACTCACATTGAGGATTTCTGATATATATCAGGATACCATTTGGACTCAGTTCAGGTCCGAGCTGCTTTCAAAAGATAATGCCAACCATTTTAGCAGGGATTCCAGGGGTTGCCATTTACGTTGATAATATTGTTGTGCATTTTCCCACGTCCTCTACCCATGTTTTCAGCACTGGCCAGGCATAATCTCACTTTTAATGGTGATAAATGTGTGTTTTCTACACCTTCAGTTGAGTTTGTGGGTTTTCCGACTGTCTGCAAATGGTTTAACAGTACTCATGTCTAACACAGATTCAATTAACAGAATTCCAGAGCCCACCTCAGTAGCACAGGATTGCTTCATTTTTGGGTATGACTGCATACTGTTTACATTTCCTGCCACAATACTCCTCCACTAATGCACCTTTATGTCATCTTTTGAAAAAAGATGCTCCCTGGGTATGGACTCCATCCTACACAGAGGCATTTCAATTACTAAAGGCTTGGCTTATTTCATTTCCTGTGCAGGCACACTTTGACCTCAATAGTCCCACCTTAGTCATTTGTGATGCATCTGGAGCTGTTCCTGGGGCTGTACTGTCTCAAATTCAGGAGGGGATTGAGAAACCTGGAGTATTTACTTATGGAGCTCTTAGCCTAGGTAAACAGAAATACTCAGTCACTGGCACTGGCATGCATCTGGGCTTGCAAACAGTGGCACATACAGTATATCTGTATGGTCATGCAATTACTCTAAGAACTGACCACCAAACTCTCACTGCACTGCTTGCTACATCCAGTTATAGCCACTGACCACTAAGACTTGACCGCTGGTCCAAGTGTCTCCATCAGTATAATTTTAAACTCCAGCATACTCCACAGTGCCACAATGAGGTGGCTGACCTACTGTCTCCATTTTTCAGCTCCTCCAACCATAACTCCCTGCTTCGATTCTGCTAAGCCAGAATTTGTTCAGCTTCTTCACATACCTATAGAAGCCACAGTGTCACTCCCGGAGCTACTGTATGCCTTACAGCAAGATGCTGTGCTCACTCAACTTCGTACTTTTATCAGACAAGTGTGGTCCACGCAATTACCGGCTGAGGTGATACCATTCCATCATGTCAAGGATGAACTTACTTGCAGTGAATGATAACTGTGTTGCTTGTGGTCTCTACAATGTAGGTCCAAGGTCCCTCCAAGCATGTGTCCTCGCTATGGCACATGAGGGCCATTTGGGTATTGTTGCAACCTTGTGTGGTGGCCAGGGATTGATGCTGATATTGAAGCTCTGGTTAAGGAATGCCCTGCGTGCCTTGCTAGTGGTAAAATTGGTCCTCCACCTACACTCCCCTTGCAGCCAGTTCAGTGGCCTGTTAAGTCTTGGGAACACATACAGCTAGACATCTGCAGTGAGTTACATGGCTTTCAACATTATCAGCATTTTCTTATTGTACAGTATGTGTATATGTATATGTATGTGTATATTGTATATGACCTACATTGGCCAGAAGTAGCCCCAGTTGGATCAGTCACGGCCAGAGCTGTGATTGAGTTTTTGGAGTCCATCTTTGCCCATTGAAACAACTACTGGAAACCCCCAACGAGCAATGGTCCACAATTCACTTCCAGTGAATTTGCAAGATTTTTGATGAACAAATGAATCTGTTACATTCACACAGCATTATACTATGGGGGGGGGTTAGAGCATCAAAATAAAACTTTAAAACAATGGCATTAGAGCACATTTGGCAGATGGATGAACATTTCTTTTGGCACTTCTCCTGACACTTCTTCCCTGCACAGCACTCAACTACAGGCAGTTCACCTGCAGCTCTTATGATTGGTCATGAACTTCACCTTCTACTGGATTGTCTGTGTTCTCCAACATCTCTGCCCACTCAAGTGTATACACACAACAATGTATCCAAAAGCCAGAATAAAATGAGGCAACAATTTGATAGGTCACACCAGGTCAAATGCCAGACATAACAGTATCAGATAGGGTCACGGCCAAGAGGCCACACCAAGAATTTAAATCTTTTTGATCTTCTCTTTTAAAAGTAATAAGCCAGTCAGGGCCTGCCACATTTTGTCTAGTTCATGGTTCCTGATGGCATGGAAATCGCTTCCGCAGGTTACCTGCACCACCAGTACTGAGCTATGACTCTTCAGCAGAGTGGGTCAATTCAAGCAGGATCATCTGGCCCTATGCAGACTGAGGGTCCTGAGGTACTGCAACCTCCAACTGAAACCATCTCCAGACCTGAAAGTGTCAGAACTTGGCCAGCCAGATACAAAGATTTTCTTACTGTTTTTCACAGTTAAGTAGACTTTAGAATTATATCTGGTTTTTGGATGAAGCACACATAGGAAAAAAAGACTGTTCTGTACAGTTTCAATTATTTCTTTAAAAGTTCAAGTCTCATGTTATGTTTTTTTTCTGTGAGTTAGTGTATTTGGTGTGTGTGTATGTGGGGGGGATATGTTTATAATATGTACATTTTACGACAGTGAATGCTTGTTTGCCGTAAAGTGTTTGAGGTTAGAGAGAGAGTTTTGGCGGGAATAGGGATTCTGGAATAAATGCCTCGCCGAGACAAATAGCACCTGTCTGTATGCAGCACTCCAGACAAATTATGGTGGAGAACATTTCTGGTCCTCACCAACAAGATTCAATTGTGTTGGAAAGTGTAGGAACACCAAGGGCTGCCAGGTGAAGGTATAGTGCACAGCTAAAGGGTTTTCATGAAGTCTTCTGGGGCTCTATTATTAGCTGTCATTGTTTGATGTCCCTTCCAACCAAAAGTATAGTGATCTTTAATGAGGGAGGGTGGAGTGTTGACAAGGGTACACTTGGTGAGAGGAGGAGATGCAAGTATAGTTACAGAAAAAGTTGTGGAGGTAATTGTGTAGTCCTTGTTGCAGGTAAGTGCAGTGCACACACCAAGGACAGGCTTCATTACACTTTGTTGATTTATTGTAATTGTCACTCATTTTGCACAGCTATACCTTTATACTATTTTTGTGTTAATAAATCAGTATTTTCATCATTTACTTGGGCGTCTTCATTCATGTAAAGTAAAACCTTGAGTTTGACTTGCTAAATCCATAAGAGGTTGGGACCAAGGCTGTGATGGATAAGAGAAAATATAGATAACAGAACAGCTACTTTAAAAATGACAAACAGTAGATTAGCTAAGTGATTAGTCATATTTATTTACAAAACAAAACTATATTAACAAAATATAATATAGTATTAACAAAATGAATTAATTCATATAACATTGTAAAGACCGGTGTAAAAATCTATCTATCTATCTATCTAAAAAGCAAATATAACTCAGA
Source organism: Polypterus senegalus (assembly GCF_016835505.1). Taxonomy (NCBI): domain Eukaryota; kingdom Metazoa; phylum Chordata; class Cladistia; order Polypteriformes; family Polypteridae; genus Polypterus; species Polypterus senegalus. The sequence continues at coordinate 52,042,255 of NC_053160.1, read as the reverse complement.
GGTAGTGGAAGTTTTCTATGTTTTATTTGGAATATTCGTTTCATAACAAATGATGCCCTGTCTTACATTCCATTATGTTGGTTACGAGCACACCTCCAAAATAATAAAAGAATGCTCTCCCTACCAATCAGTTTATCTCCTGCCACTCATGTTCTGTCTTTCTCTATAACACAAACACTCCTGCTTGTTGTCTCCTGACTCCCTACTCAAAGCTTTCTTCCACTGTCCTTCCTTTTTCTCTTAACTTCTCCTGTTACTCATCTCCTAAGAGGCATATCTGCTCCTCACAGAACGGGAGGCTTTGACCCAGTCCTATCACTTACAGCATTCCACCTTTTCTACTCCAATACAGGGCATCACAAGTTGCCTGCATGTCACAATATATTAACCAAACATAAAATAACAGAATTTAAAAAGAAAATTACAATACAGAACAACATCAATGTTAATACAGAATAACATTACTGTCAGTGATTTCCATTTTCGATCCTAATTTTGTCGGTATCACACTTTGTATTTTTCACTGTTGTTCTTCCGACTCTGTAAATTGAAACAATACTTGAAACACTTTCACTATTTCATAAATGTTTAATAATTTCAGTTTATCGTGACAATTCCAACACCACATGCATAAGTTTATTGGTATAGTAGATTAATTATAACAAAAGAAAAAAGCTACAAAATGCTATTAAAACTGAATGTATGTAACTGACACTGTGATTTCAAAATGTGGTGTGATGTGGTGCTGGGGAAGAACACTATGTGCTGGCAAAAGTGAGAGTTGCAGGCCACAAGAGACAGGGTAAGAAAAACAGAGGTTATTAGTCATTTGAATAATATCAATCACAACACAGTTAATTTTTAAATTGTCTTTGAAAAAAATTTAGTATGAGAAAACTCTCAGAAAAAATTAAATGAGAAAAGCAAATGCAAATATAAATAGTGGACAGTCTGCTCCAGAGAGATTCTGATCCAGAACAAACATAAATATATTTCAAAAAACAAATAAAAAAAAAATAAACAGTCTTAATACATTAATAAAAAAAATACTAAAATAACAGATATAAACATAACAATAGTGAGGAAATGACAGAAGGGAGGCCAATCTTACATTGCCCTAGTAATGATGATAGAAGGTGACACAGGGAAGAAAGTATCTCGAAGTATTCTAGGGATGTAGACCCATAACTGTTGATAGCAGTAGGATTCTATTAAAGCTGGCTCTTTTGATTAATAATTAGCTCTAAGCAGATGACCCAGTGGTTTTTGTAGGACTATGTCAGGCCCAGACGTGCTTCAGAGAAAGCTAGAAGTAACCTTGAAGTACTCTGGGGATCAGACTTAAAACAGACCAGTGGGAAATTACTCCAGTTAACTTGGAGTCAGGTGAAGAGTGGACAAGAGTTCATTGGGCAGGTAGAAGATGCAAAAAGGAAGAAAGGTAGAAGAACTATGGATAGGTATGAAGTAGATTTTGATATACTGTACTCTCATATTTTTTGTATTTTTTGCTTCCAAAACCCTTACATTTTGGTTTCCTTAGGTTTTTTTGGGGTTCATTGACCATGAGACTGTCAACCTTTAGACCCATCCATCCATCCATTTTCTAACCCGCTGAATCCAAATACAGGGTCACGGGGGTCTGCTGGAGCCAATCCCAGCCAACACAGGGCACAAGGCAGGAACCAATCCTGGGCAGGGTGCCAACCCACCGCAGGACACACACAAACACACCCACACACCAAGCACACACTAGGGCCAATTTAGAACCACCAATCCACCTAACCTGCATGTCTTTGGATTGTGGGAGGAAACCGGAGCGCCGGAGGAAACCCACGCAGACACGGGGAGAACATGCAAACTCCACGCAGGGAGGACCTGGGAAGCGAACCCGGGTCTCCTAACTGCGAGGCAACCTTTAGACCACAAAGAATAAAAGATCACTACACTGAAAAAAGTATAACATTTATGTTGTTCATTCAATGTAAATTTTCTCTTTCAAGCAACTTAAGATTAGTCATTTAGTGTTGTAGCTTGAAATATTTGGTTTCAGATCTCAATCAAAGTAAAAAAAATGTTTGTACCAAAGTAAGTTATGCTGGAGGGAATAAACTTAAAAATCCTATTTCAGTTAACCTAATATTTTAGATTGTTTGTGGGCTGTGTGGGAGAGGCCATTTGTATATTCTTCCGGTCGAACTTTCCAGCGTGTTGGCTTTCCGACTGCCAAAAAAGAAGAACACTTTCCCGAGTGGAGTGGACATAGCTATACAGGTCTGGTCATTTTCAGCAGCAGACTTTTATAATGGAGGATTTCTGGTAAGTAACCCTGTTTCTCAACTGTTACTTTTAAGCATAAGAACCGTAATAAAACATACTTTCAAGAAAGCTGTAGAAATGTTTAATAATTTTTTGTTGTATATTTAAGATGTACACTGCAAAATGCTTGTGTATTTTCACTAGATTTTTAAACAAATGTAAAAAGTACAGCATTAGAATGTGTTATGTTCATAATATTTCTAATAGCATAAAAACAGGTTATGACCAATAAACCATTTTAAATTGTAATAACTTAAAAAATAGATTTACTTCAGTATAAAACAAGTGAATTGCACCAAATCACTCTAAATGATTTGCCTCAACTTAAAAATTGTTGGTTTAATAAGATAAAAAGAATTATATTGGTTCAGACTGAAAACATTAAGTGTGAATCATTACCTTAATTATTTTAAGTTGAATGGAGGTTATACTTTTTTCAGTGTATAAAGAAATTTTTAAAAAATCAAAGTAAAAAATATCCAGCAGATAACCAGAAACTGTAGCAAGGGATGAAAAAAGCACTTGAAAGTTTTAAAGAGAAGGTGAAAGAAGAATTGCAATTGAAGCCTAGCCAAACTGAAAGTAGCTTTTTCCAGTACACATCTCATTTTCATTCTTAAATGTGCTTAATCCAATTCAAAGTCAGGAGGCCAGAGCCTATCCCTGCAACACTTGGCATGGACCAGAAAATAACCCCAAACTGGGCACCAGGCCATTGCAGTGTTCACTTGCTCAAAAACACTTGCACTCATACTGGGGCAACTTGGAATTTCCAGTCAATTTGACATGCATGCCTTTGAAGCTATGGTAGGAAAACCATGAAAGACATGGAGAATCTCCATACTCCACAAAGACAGCATCTGGGAATGTAGGTCCAACCAAGGATACTGGATCTGTGAGGCAGCTGGACTACACACTGCACCACTATTTAATTCAAGAAAATTAATAGTGAACAGCAAATTAACGAAATAATTTCTACACCCAAGATGAAATAAGTCAGGCAGAAAAAAAACAAAACAGTCAGATGTGTTCCAGGCTCTTGATAGTTGAAGACTAGTAAACCCATTGGCCTGACAAGATTTTACCAGTCATGCTGAAGCAAATTTTCATATAATTTCATTTTATAACCCGCTCAGTCTTGAACAGTGTTATTTGGAGTGCCAGAGCCTATCTCAACTAGTAAAGGGCGCGAGGCAGAAACAAACCCTGGAAAGGTCACCAGTTCATCACAGGATGAACACATACCCACCCAAAAAAACACACGCCATAGCAGGGGTGTTCAACTCTGGTCCTGGAGGGCCGCAGTGGGTACAGGTTTACATTCTAACCGTGTTCTTAATTAGTGACCACTTTTGGCTGCTTATTAACTTCTTTTGCCTTAGTTTTAATTAACTTGACTCAGACCCCTTGGTCTTTCTTTTTCCTTAATTAGCAGCCAAACAATAATGAGATACAAAATGAGCTGCCACATGACCACCTAACCACAGTATCTGAAAATAAAGAAAGGTGAAGGTAAGGTTGATCTGTTCAGGTCACCAAAACATTTTGTCTGTGTTGTTAGAAAAATCATAAAATCCACAGTTTTGAAAATGTCTCCTGTGGCATAATGAGAGCAGCAACAAGCAATGGAATTAATTAAGGTGTTTAATTAACAGGAAGAATTGGTTCCTCATTAAGAAACTGGTTGGCTATGATTTAGCTTTTATCTGTTGGCTTGGTTCACATCTCGTTTCTGTTTTTTTTTTTCTGTGTATTTTCTCTACAGAAATCAACTAACTTCTTTCCCTTTTCATTCCTTCTTTCTAGTTCAACAGATCCCACATTTTCCATGTTATCCATTCCCTATTATCACGTTCCAATTATAATATAATTCCATTATAACTGTGTATTTACATTTTTGTGCTCCAAAATATAATCTGTTTTGTTATATACTGTGTCTTCTCTGCTTCTTCATCTTCCTGTTCTGTCATTGGCATATGCACCTGCAGTATATAACAAGAATGTCTATTGGTCCTCCTTTAAGTTTCATTGTCAATAGTCTATTCTTATCTTGCTCTGTCTTAATAATGCTTCTAGCTGCTGGTTCTTGCAGCAGTATACCCACTCCTTCCTGTAAAAAATTAGCATTAGCTCTGAAAAAAAAATGTATAATAATGCAGTCTTCAGTGTGAAATGAAAATTTTTAACAAACAGAATGAATAGAACACTGAAAAAAATCCTAAAACAGTAATCTGGAGTATTGTGTTGTATGGAGTACAGACAAATACAATGCAAAAATGGGGTATAAATAGACTGGATGCATTTGAACTGTGGCTATAGAGAAAGATGGAAAAGATCAGTTTGATGGATAAATGATCCATTTCAGAAGTGCTGTAATGCATCTGTAAAGAAAGAGGCATGTTGGAAGCTGAAAGAAAAAGGCAACAAACCCGTATAGGATATGTACTTGCTGAAAATAGTACTGGAGGGCAAATTGGAGTGAAAGAAATCAAGAGGAAGGCCAAGACAGGACATGTTATATTACTTAAAGGATAGTAAATCTTATCAAGAAATTAAAAGAAGAGCAGAAGATAGAATACAATGGAGGAACTGGCAATTGAAAGACCTGCCATACAGCAGAAATCTAGAAAAAGAATCGGATAGACACAAAGACTATCTATCTGTCGCAGCCAGGTGTTACGTGGCCATCCTCTTGGCCTGGTCCAGCCACTTGGGTTCTCAGCAATGAGGATCATGCGAACCGGATCACCCTCTGGGAATTGCGCCACATGGCTGTAGTGCCGTAACTGACATTCCCTCACAATGCATGTAATGTGCCTCATTTGGGAATCTGTGAGCAACCACACTGATTCAACACAAATCAAAACAATGGTACCCAAGGATTCTCCAAAGAGACACAGTACCGAAGGAGGCCAGTCTTCATCTCAGGTCAAGGGATAGCATCCATGTCTTGCTAACATATAGCAAAACAGGGACCACCAAAACTCAAAAGACTTGAACCTTTGTCCTTTTGCAGAGATATCGGGAGTAACTAGAGACATGAATGTCACTGCCAAGGTAAGTAAACCTTTCGATGAGATCGACATTCCCTCTGCAGACAGCCACACTGCTGATGGTTGTGCCCAAAAGTTCATTAAAGGCCTGGATTTTGGTTTTTATCTGGGACACTTGCAAGCATAGACACTCAGACTCCTCGCTCAGTCACCTGACAACCCCGATCAGAGCCTCCATTGACTTCGTGAACATTACAGCATCATTGGCAAAGTCAAGATCTGTGAATCTCTCTTCACCAACAGATGCCCCACAGCTGCTAGAACACACAACCCCAGTACATGCAAACATTGAACAGAGTAGGAGCAAGAACACATACTAAGAAATCAGACTGGTTTAAATTATTTCTCTTCATAATTTATATTTAAGACAAAGACTCTCTATCAATTAGCAAATTTGTGAAATTTACAGATGACACTAAAACTGAAGGGACAATGATAGAAGTGGCAGTAAAATACAGCACTTTGGTCAGCCTTGTTGTTTTTAAAGTGCTTTATAAATAAATAAATAAAAATAAATAAATAAAATATATTCAAAATTGGGCAAAAACGTGTAAAAATGTAGTTTAATGCAGACAACTGCAAAGCGCTACACACAGGTAAAAGGAAATTGAGATGTAAATAGAAGAAGCATGATCTGGTGCAAGACAGGAAAACAACCCTGGGGAGGGGACGCTTTATTGCAGAGTTTATTTATACACACACAGACTTGACACACTTGCCCTGAGGATGTGGGGAGGAAACTGTAGTACACAGATAAAAATTCACACACCTGGGGAGAACATGCAAACTCTACACAGGCAGCAATGAGCCTGTAATTCGAACGCATTCCCTCTTGTGCTGTAAGGCAACAATGAACACCCAAATACAAGTAAGCCTTTCATCCACCTAATGGATATTCAAAGCCGTTAATACTGAGCAAGGTCGAATGCACTCATCACATTCAATACATGCACTATCCACGTGCCATGTTACTTTTTAACCCGCTTAATCTATACTTGGGTCAATGGATTGGGTGTCTGGAGCCAGTTCCAGCTACCACATGGCGCAAGGCAGGAACAAACCCGGGCGCCAAACCGTGGCAACATATTATCTAGAAAATATGGCAAAAATTCACTGAAGTCGACGGAGTTATCAATTCAATTACAGCACTGTCGTAATTGGTAGCCACTCCAGAAGTTAAAAATATCCACGGATTTTACAGGTAGCTGGTACTAGAACAGCAGATATCGAGAAAGCAAGAAGGATCGCGGCGCGCCTGTGTCATTTGCATCCAACCAATCACCTACAAGAGTTTGTTAACTCCCAGATTACGTAAGCAGTTTGACAACGAGGCGTATCACGTGATTCCTAAACCGTCATGTGACTTTGTTTTCATGATGGCGGTTTACTACACTGACCAGGGAATCGAGTTGAAGAAACGAATCTTGCAAATCGAAAACAAGTGCTCCAGCCTCAGTGAGGAAAATCAGGGTAATGCTTAGTTTATAATGCACGTAAAACAGAGAATAGTGGCCATTTTGTTCTGTCGTAAATCTACTTAATATTGGCTAAAATGATTGTGTGTTTTTCATATTCAAAATACATCTGTCGTGTTTGTTTATATTTACGTAAACACTGAAAAAAGTGTCAGACTGCATCGGTTAATTTAGTTGTTCATTGACTTTATACTATTTGTTGTTTGCTAAATTCTTAAATTGTATATGTTAATTTTAGCTTTTTTCTGTTCGAGACAGACTGCATACCCTTTTAATCGTATGCATATGCTACTTAAGTATTAACATCTCGCATAATGCTTTTCATTTTGCAGCGCGAAGCGATAGTTTTTTCAGCATGAACTCGTCTCTACTTCTTTAACGTCTTCTATAAATTCGGAATGTCTGTTTGCAGTACCGATTAACCGTGAGCACCCGCAAGTACATCCTGTGGCACTTTGGGCGTTCTTTGACCGTTTAGGCCATTTATGTGTTTGCACGTTTATATTTATATTATTTATACACATCCATCTTTAAACCCGCTTACCGACTTTACCCACCCGGGAAAGATGGAGCCTGCCATAGCCAGAAATCATCGGACGTAAATCAGGGATAATCCCAGGACAGAGCGAACTCCCCCCACACATACACGGGCCACTGTAGTAATGCATATGTATAATATAAAAACCTATATACACTAATTTAAAGTTTTGTAACTTCTAGTGATATCGCTAATAAAATCTACCATAAACATTGACTTCTAAATTATAACCATATCTTTATTAAGTGCAAAACATATTATCCGCTACCGTGTTTAAAAGTTATTTTGTGTTTTCAAGTATTAAACGTTTTTAGTTCGTGATCCTGCCAATGCTATTATACCTAAAAACGTTAAAACAATATTCGGTATTGCATTTCACTGTCTTCCCGTTTATCTGCTTATTTAATGGCCACGCGTTATATCAGGTGTATTGTGCTTGCAAAACAGCAGCTCCTGACATGTCCGTCATTAAAACCGTACCCATTGTTTATTTTCTTTCTAGAGAAGTATTTTCTATTTAAGTTTCATTTCATTACCTCTTGCATTATGTTGGCTCAGTCATATAAAGTGGTTAGTGATGTTAGCAAGTGGTTTTGTGAAGGTAGCGCACAGAACAACATATTTTAGAGACATCCAGTTTTTTGAGAAGCAAAACCCAAAACTTAACAAAATTTTCATGAACAGTAAAGCCAAAATCTATTGTTAATCCTTTTCACATAGTCCACAACTGAAATACATATTATAAAAACTTGTTGGGGGAAAAATCATCCTTAATAAAATTAATACTTACATTTGGGAAAGAAAATACTAGAAAACAAATAGTACTTTTATATAAAGAAATGCCTGTTTAACTATCCATGAACCCCATGATGCAGTACATATGTAAAATACTTTTTATTAGAACAGACAAAATGAAAGGCATCAAACTATAAACTGTAGAAGAGCCTTTAGGTTGTGGATGCTGTAAAAAGCCCAGTGTATTTATAAATAAGAATGAAGCAATTGTGCCAGCCTTGCACCTGATGCTTGCTGGGATAGGCAGATGCATCCCTATAACCCAGCTCTGGAGAAGTGGGGTTGGAAGATGGCTGGAAGAAAGCTATTGATAACATTTTGAGCATATGTGGACGTATGTATTAGTTCAGTTTCAGGCATTTATGGAACATTTAACAATTGCTTCATGCATTTTCTAACCAGTTTATCCAGTTCATTGTTGCACAGAGTCAGCACCTATCTTGTAAACTTAATGACGGCTATTCAGATATGGTTTTCTTTTTTGTCACTGGTAACTTTGACTTTCATTTATTGTGCCTTGGCAGCATTCAAAGTCATTTCTGTTAAAATGATCCAACAATCCATGCAACCTCAGTTACTGATTAATTTACTGTTTCAAACTGACATTGAGAGGTTAGTTTAAATTGTATTACTGGCAAAACACATTTCCAATTGGAATGCCATGAGAGTGGCATGCTTCATCAGGAACTTGCTGTCAACTCAGCTAGTTGCACACACGTGGATGGACTTCAACATGCATTTTAACTCTCCAGCAGGTACTTCTTTGAGAACCTGAATGTTTTAGAAGTATTAATTTCAATTAGCCACAGACAGTCCACAACCAACAACTAACAAATACTACATCAAGTAATGCAATTTTTACATCCCTTGACTTGGAATGTGGTGGTGTTGAAAGCTGTTTCAGCCACCGCATGTCTTATTTGGTTTAAAGCATTAACTAGATAATATTGTAAAATGCAATTTAAAAATCTGTATTTTATATACTTACTAATAGGGGTAACTTCATTCTACTATCTTTTATTTCAGAATAAGAGTTATTGCAAAAATATTTAATACATAAGAATGTGTTGTTTCTGTCTTTGGTGAAGTAAGCAAAAATTTAAAAAGCTCCCAATTTTCCAAACCGTTAACTATTTTCTTTGAATACATGGACATGGTGATCATTTTAATTATCACTTTCACTTTTAATGACCAACCATCTGTTAACACAATCCATCCACTCCCTTCTAAATTTTATAACCAAAAATAAAAGTACTGAACTTCACCAATAGAAAAAAAAAAAAACTAAAGGCATTGCCCCAAAATACACATATACAATTTTACACAGGAAAAAAGTAACTTGTATATAATAGTTGTAAAATCTACTTATGCCATTAAAGCAGTTCTCAAAATGAATGGGAAATGGTTCAGGCATTAAAACTAATACAAGATATTTAGTTGTATTCCTAATTAGAGATGGCCACTTCTAATGAGACAGTTAATATTTTGTTACGTTGACAGTGTGTACAAATTAATCTTCTTGCTACCGACAAGGTTGGAGATCATGTGTCTCCTGTCCATATGTAAATTAATCTTACTGGTCACCACCACAATTGATGAACTGTCATTTCACTTGCCATTAATAAAGGACAATGATTTTTAATTTGTAAACTGCTCTGCTGCCTGTGTTCTTGTTTTTGACTGCTTAGTTTTCAGCATCATCTGGAGTTTAAATAAGCTACTTTCCAGAGTAAACAGTTAAAAACATTCACTTTTACCACATTAAACAAACTCATTATGTAACAAATACAGTACTTGCAGCCATATATTGATCAAAATAAATATTGCAAACATGTTCGTTTTACTTATAGAGCACAGGAGGCCAAATTAAGATCAAAAGGCGCAAAACACATAATCTCTTTGTTTTTCATTTAAATTAAGATAATTTATTTACCTCTATTTTAATGTCGTTCTGACAATCTAATAAAGCTTTAAGAGAATTTGTTTTGATTTGTTTCAGTGGAAGATATATCTGTGTATCATCTATGTAGTATTTCTATTTATTGCTATTTTTTTTTTTTTTTACAATGGATCTTAAGAGCAATATGTACAGTGAAAAAGAATAGGCCCCAGAAAAGATCTTTGAGGGACCCCACAGGTGAGAGGGTCCAAAGAAGAGGAGAGATTAGCCAGGCTGACTAAAAAGCTTCTGCCTGTGAGGTATGACCTGACCCATTCCAGAGCAGTTCCTCGAATACCCACATACTACTCAAAATGGGCGCTAAGGATGTCCGGATCAACTGTATTAAATGCTGTTAGATCTAAAAGCAACAGGACAGAAGAATTCCCAGAGTCACTTATTAATAATGGATCGCTTAGAACTCGTAAAAGTGCAGACTCTGTGCTGTAGTGTCTTGCAAACCAGACTGAAATCCTTCAAAATTGCCATTTTCATTTAAAAAGGTTTATCTGATCACTTATGTGACAAAATAACACATTCTTTTAACAAGAATTTAAAAATGATAGATTGCTCTTCAGTTAAGGTAATTCATTTCACCAAAGAGCCTTAAAATGGAGATAAATGTAAAAAAAAAAAAAGTGAAATTACAAATCTAAATTGTCAGTAGTTTAAGGCTTTTAATAATTTGTAATTAGACCTGCCTATTAAATGTTACTTTACACTTACTATATATGAAGTGTTTTAATAGTTAAAGCCTTATTACCTGACAGTGACATGTTGACAAACCTGATTAAAAACTATGTTGTTACAAAGTCAGTTTAATCAAGTTTTAATAAATGAGATGTTATAAATGGAAGTATCATAACTAAGTTTCATATTACTGCCTCATGTGAACCTGGTATGATAATGCTGGGGCTTTGATTTTGTTAGTGCTCATTCTAAATATTACTTATTTTTCGGATGCCAAGTAGAAAATATATATTAATAAATCTGGTATTTACACATAGTAACATAAACTAGGTAACCCATGATCATCCCCTCAATCTTTATAAAGTCCATGTTGAAGTCTACTACCGGCCATGGAGCAGAAGTCCCAACTCTGTGAACAATGAAATTCAATCCTTATACCTTTTAGATCATTTGTCTTTTTTTTGTTTATACTGTTTCATTGTCACTAAGATCTAAGACATAAAAGCTGTTTGTCTCTCTTCGTTTTTCTCTTTTAGAAGATGATTACTTACAAAATGCCTGTGCAACTGTTAAAAAGCTAGCAAACTATTACACACAAGAAGATGAAAATGTTACTCTGTCAAAACTACTACAGGATTACACACAGGTAATAAACAAATATGCAAACTGAGTTTCTCTGCTTTTTACTTAAATTAGTAGTCATTTAATTCATCTTCCGTTAGGAAAAAAAAAAATCAAACCATTTAAATATTGTTTAATTCTCAGGGTTTTTAATAGACAGCTTTTGTGTTTCCACACTTTTTACCCATTTGTCATGAAAGTCCATCTACTTTTTACGAAAAAGTAAAAGTTTAAAAAGTTAGCATTAAGCGATTTCAGTTGATTTAGTGATGGCCTGTGTCTGTGTGCATCTGTAAAACAAAAAATGTACAGGTTATTGCCATGCTGAAAAAAGTCAGAGAGAACTTTGTGGCTGTGTAGCCTTTATTACACTTGAAAAGTTAAAATGTTGTCTCTAATCCTCTATTATTGTGAATTAATTTTTATTGATTTCTTTATTTTTGAGTTATATAATGAGTTTATAGGAAAAATGTTCAGGTGCACTTAACATTTGTTAAGTTTTTGTGTTTGTCAAAGCTCAAATGCACATGTTGGACTTTGCTTTTGAGTGTGGGAATACCCTGTACAATTTTTTTTCCCCTTTGCTCATGCACACAGGCCTTGTCCTTCATTAATTCCATTGAAATATCTTTCTTCTTACAACTATTTGTTGATATTTGGGCTATTATTTTCTAATTAATTTTATTATTGTAATATACTGTTGTTTGCTCTGTTGTAATGCTATTTGCTGTCAATGTTGCTGATTAAAATGACGTTCATGAGTGTAGCAGTGTCTGAGTATGCCCTGAGCTGGACAAGCACTGTGTCCAGGATTGGTTTCTGCCTTGCAGTTACTGTTGCCAGGATAGGTTTCACCCCATTATATACACAGATACATGCAAGATCTGTGCTGTTTATTTGATGTACCCAAATGGTTTTATCATTTTTAGGTACCTTTAAAATGGGTATTGTTCACATTAAACATGAAAGAGATTAATGTTGTACTTAAGAGTGAAGTATTTTAATGACTGACTAGTACTTGATACATAATTTTATTTACTCTAGTCTTATTGTTATTGTTTTCCCAATGTCAGTATTTTTTGCCAACATAGTTTCACACATTCTAATAGTGTTGGCCAAGTTAGTGATGTGTGTAAAGCATTGCATATTCTACTTCATGGCTTCCAGTTCTGTTCTTATCGATAATATCCTGTGGGACTCCAAGCAAGTAATTAACTTGTCTATGCTCCAAAGAAATGTAAACAATTTTGTTTCTTACTTATACTTGCCACCAAAGTAGTGGAGTGGATTTTGTTTTGGAAAGTTCCTGTATAAGGTACAAGTTGGTTGATTTGCTTTAGCTTCTAAAAGGTAATTCTGCCTATGTAATAAAGAACATTTTGTAAAGTCATTCACAACCCCAAGTCACTTTTCTTTTTCCTATCTATAGTATGTCCACTTTTTCTTTTTATTCCAATCTGTGCAAATTTGTTAGATTACCTAAATTTGAATGCCATTAATCTGTTTACTTCTGAAAATTGCAAAGCTGGGATAGACTGACCATGAGGTGGCTAATGGTACATTGTTTGTATTAATAATAAGAAGCTCAGTAATCCATTAAAGTGATACAGCTATTTAATGACTTAAATGGCTGGCAAAGGGGTAACATTGCACAAAAAGAAAACAGGTACAGGAATCGGTAGATGGAACACTTATTTATGAAGAAACCGAACTGGAGACCAGAGCGTATTTCTGATTGTCAGTGTAGGTAGATTGTAAATGGAATATGATGTTATTTAGTTGCACACGTTTCCATAAAGGTATCTTGAGGAGAGCAAAATAAAAAATCATGGGTAACTGGCAACTTTCCATTTTGGAGAACAGGTAGCACAAAATATTTTTGAGCCATTGTTTAGCTCAGGGGTGCAGTTTTCCCAGCATCCTTCAGTTGGTTTTCTGATTTGCAGTTAGAGCAAAATTTACAGCTGAAGTAACCTTCCTTGGGGTGTAAAACCTGCTCACTGTCCACCGGTTTGTTAGGGCTTGGCTTGCAAGAAGCCATTTCTAATGGTTAAACAAGCTGATACATTACCTACTTATTCAGCTCTGGCTATGTGTGTATGTATGTGTTTTTATTTTTTTCTCCCCCTTCTACCATCAGTGTTGCAGAAAATACATTTCATTCTACATCAGTTTTAAAACTTGCTATATGTGACACAAATTAAATTATTCATTATTAAAGTGAGATTTTGTGTGTGTCAATCAAAAATGATACTAAGAATTTAAAATCTGACAATTTCTCATTTCACCTCAATCTGTTGTCATCTGTAGGAAGCTCAAGAAATTCTAAACCAAGTTACGCATTCCTTATGTTTCCTTATCTCTTTATGTTGTTTCACCTTAAAAGCTACTTTAGCAGTGTAATATTTTTGTTCTCTTAATTTTAACCTGTTCATTTGCTCCTTTACAGGTTGTGCTGGATGTCACATTTTATGAGGAAAATAAACTTGTAGATCAAGAGTTTCCAGAAGACATTTCCCCTCAGAAGATCCATGAATTATTACAGGAGCTTACTGAACCTGAACTGCTTGTGGGAATGCTTGCAGGAGGGCAAGATGTATGTTTAGCAGGCCATCAAAATAGTGTTGTTTTGCATTCCTTAAAGCTAGTCGCATGCGTTTGATAAAATATTTGTCAGAGGTTTGCTTCTTAATTTCTGATGTCAGTTTCCTACATTCGCTATAGTTGTATAAAACAGTATCCTATATATTAGGGATGTTGCTGAATACCAAACATATTTATTATCAGACATTAATTAACACAGTTAATTGCTTCCAAAGTTCATTGTAACCTTAAAATGGCTTTTGACCATGTTTTATATATATATTATTAATTTAATGGTAATAGCCACATAAACCTATAATTCCATCTAGTACTCTGCCAATATTTAATCATGTTTTACAAAAAATCTCTTCTGACTAGGGGGCTTTGCTCGGCAACCTTGGCCTGCGCTGCGTGCCAGCCTCTTCGCATCTTTGCCACTTTGCGTATGTAGATTTCACTTTCACCGAACAACAGATCTTTTAATTCTCATGGATAGGCCTCTTCATTGGAAAGAAACACTACTTTTTCCTGATAGCAACACGAATTAGATGATCTTCAAGTCTCTGACTTAAAATTTAAATCCGAACAGTATATTCGGTCTCTTTTCACTGTTCCGTTATTTCACCGAGTAATTTCTGTTTGTTTGCGCTAATGCAATCTTTACTAAAATTATTTGAGACTTTCGAATTTTAGTACTTTCATTATCTCTAACCTGCTCTGCATGTGTATCACACCAACGTTATTGAATTCTTTACGATGTTATACTTTGTCATCTACTCTTTTTATCTTTTATTTCCGGCCCCAGGCATGGTTAAATCTCTTGGCACAAAGTCACTTTCATGTCCTGCGAGATATAATAGAAATATAACGGTATTTAAATTCTACTTCATGTTGTGTTCATTTATTGAATAAATATAATTTTCTCACGTAAATGCTTCATTAAACTAAACTTCCATATCTGAAATATGACTTAAGGTTGCTAAAAGTAAAAAAACAGAGACACTAGTAGTTGCAGTTTTGTTTTATAATTTTATATAAACACTCGGTGGGCCAATTCACCTGGTGCCCTCGGCGCCCAACCCCCAGTTGTGGCCAGAATATTAGTAAAATTTGTAAATGTAAAAAAGAAATTATTTCTATTCTATTATTATGTAAAAGAATTCTATTAATATGTAAAAGAAAAATGATTATTTAATGGAGTCAGAATCATGAAATGAGAATAAAACATTTTACTTTCTTACCGATTTGGAGTATTCCCATTAAACTGAGGTCCACAGTGCTCAATGAGTATTTATAAGAGACTAAATAAAAGATCCATTCGTTTTAACTGACATTCTTATAGATTAAAAAAAACTTTTAAAAAAAAAAAAAAATGACTAATTTAAATAACAGGAAATATCACGTGAAAGCTAAAGTGGTATGCAAATAAAACTTTCTTGATATTCGTTTGTAAATTAGAAACGGAATAAGTCACATAAAATTGTTGCACAAAATCGTTGGACTTTTAGGCTTAGGATTTTTTATATATATATATATATATAAATTAGTGTTTTGGATTGTACAATGTTGCAATAATTTTAAATACTATGTATTCAGTTATGTACATTTTTTTTTTTTTATTCATTTTGCATTATTAAGCTTTATTTTGTTTCTTTTGGTTTTTAATAGGTGCTTGCAGTTCTTGGCAAAGAACTTTTGGAATGTCTGTATTGGAGACGAGGAGCTTTACTATACATGTACTGTTACACTCTACAACAAAGAAAGCAGTGGATTAAAAGTAATATTCCATCTTTTCTGAAGGTAAAATATGCCCAAGAAAATATGCTTTGCCAAATTAGGGAAGGGGAAGTGTCTGTGTTTGTTCATTTAAGTGTTCTGTGAATTCAACTAAGCAAATACTTGTTCATTGTTTGCATGTTGTTTTATGTATAGTTTTGTCTTAATAACGATTATAATTTTCATGGGCAGAGCAGGGCACCAATCCCAACTCTTTTTGGAAAAATACAGCACCTTCTAGGCTAGCCTGAAGAGAGAAATACTTCCATTTCTGTCCGGAGACTGTTTCCTGAATCTTCTGCCAGTGAGCTAAACCTGTAAGCAGCAAGATGTCAAATAGTTCTGGCAAAGTATAAAAATTGTCCATGGTTACACAGTAACCTTGATGCAGCAAAGCATCTATCAAAGTCAGCACCGATGACATAGCAATGCAGTACTGATTGTATTTCTGATCAAACATTGTCCCTTTCCCTGTGTACAGAACATTATTCCAAATGTATCCCTTTTTAGATTCACAAAGCTCATAAAGCTTTATGCCAAATCTTGCTCTTTTTGATGTAATGTATCAATGACAGACTGCACTTATAAGCCATAAGATTTTTATTGATGTTGACATTGTGGTCTAAAATGTAAACACATTTTACTACAATCGCCTGGTATATCGCCGAAATTTTCTTCAATTTGGGTGCTGGATGGGTATTCCCATCAAAGTCTTCATTGTTGATAAAGGGCAGATATTTTATAATTAATGAAAACCTATACTCAGATATAATCTCTCCAAAGAATGGCAGCACTGACAGCACTTTTACAGCCCGAGTGATTCTCGGTTCTAATGCTTGCACAAGATGCATCTGTACAGTTGCCCGACTGACACTCTGGACTAACAGTTTTAGCATGGTTTTCGCAGCCCGAGTAACCCTGTAGTCTAATGCTAAGGAGGCTACTAAGCAAATATTTTGATCCGTTGTGATTCTGAAGAAGTTAAACATGTAGAATTCATATTTTACAGGTATTATAACCTACATGGTATTTGAAGGTTTATTACTTTCATCTCCTGTACCGAAACAGAGTTCTTTAGTTTTGGGTAATTGTTCTGATTTGTCATTTTGGTTGATTTTCCACTTTCCCAAAGGATGCATCAGAAACATAAATGAAATTGTAAAGAAAAGAAAATTATTTCAATAATTACATTGTGATTTCTCCATGTGTTAGCTGGGTGTTGGAATGTGAATTTCATGGATATGAGACATTTTACATTTTAGGTTGTTGTTACACTTAAGAGTGAGGTCAAGTGTGCAAGTAAACTGCTCAAAAAAATTAAAGGAACACTTTGAAAACACATCAGATCTCAATGGGAAAAAGAAATCCTCCTGGATATATATACTGATATAGACTGGGTAATATGTTAGGAACGAAAGGATGCCACATCATTTGATGGAAATGAAAATGATCAACCTACAGAGCCCTGAATTCAAAGACGCCCCAAAAATCAAAGTGAAAAAATTGTGGCAGGCTAGTCCATTTTGCCAAAATTTAATTGCAGCAACTCAAAATTGTACGCAGCACTTTGTATGGCCCCTGTGTTCTTGTATACATGCCTGACAACATCGGTGCATGCTTCTAATGAGATGACAGATGGTGTTGTGGGGGATCTCCTCCCAGATCTCGACCAGGGCATCACTGAGCTCCTGGACAGTCTGAGGTGCAACCTGGTGGAATTGGATGGACCAAAACATAATGTCTCAGAGGTGTTCTATTGGATTTAGGTCAGGAAAGTGTGGAGGCCAGTCAATGGTATCAATTCCTTCATCCTCTAGGAACTGCCTGCATACTCTCACCACATGAGGCCACCAGGAGCCTGGTGTCGTGCACCAGGAGCCACTGCACCAGCATAGGGTCTGACAATGGGTCCAAGGATTTCATCCTGATACCTAATGGCAGCCAAGGTGCCTTTGTCAAGCCTGTAGCGGTCTTTGTGACCCTCCATGGATATGCCTCCCCAGACAATCGTTAACCCACCACCAAAGTGCTCATGCTGAATGATGTTACAGGCAGCATAATGTTCTCCATGGCTTCTCCAGACCCTTTCACTTCTGTCACGTGCTCAGGGTGAACCTGCTCTCATCTGTGAAAAGCACAGGGCACCAGTGGTGCATCTGCCAATTCTGTTATTCTATGGCGAATGCCAATCGAGCTGCATGCTGCTGGGCAGTGAGCTCAGGGCCCATTAGAGGACATGGGGCCCTTGGGTCACCCTCATGAAGTCTTTCTGGTTGTTTGGTCAGAGACATTCACACCAGTGGCCTGTTGGAGGTCATCTTGTAGGGCTCTGACAGTGCTCATCCTGTTCTGCTTTTCCCAAAGGAGCAGATACCGGTCCTGCTAATGGGTTAAGAACCTACTATGGCCCTGTCTAGCTCTTCTACAGTAACTGCTTGTCTCCTGGAAACTCCTCCATGCCCTTGAGACTGTCCTAGAAGACACAGCAAACCTTCTGGCAATGGTACATATTGATGTGCCATTCTGGAGAAGTTGGACTACCTGTGCAACTTCTGTAGGGTCCAGGTATCACCTCATGGTACCAGTAGTGGCACTGACTGTAGCCAAATGTGAATCTAGTGAAAAACAGTCAGAAAAGATGAGGGAAAAATGTCAGTGGCCTCCACCTGTTAAACTATTCCTGTTTTGGGGATCCATCTCATTGTTGCCCCTCTACTGCACCTGTTGTTAATTTCATTAACACCAAAGCAGCTGAAACTGATTAACGACCTCCTCTGCTACGTAACTGACCAGATCAGTATCCCAGAAATTTCATTGACTTGATGCTATACTCTCATTAAAAAGTGTTCCTTTAATTTTTTTGAGCAGTATATGTAGAGAAAATATCCTTTAGTTGGATTTAAAGGTCTACACAGCATTAAAGTGAACAGCACTAATCTTTCCACATTCCTGTGTTTAAATTAATATTCCGGATATTTTTGAGAATTTTAAACATTGTCATCTTTTGTTTCTGTTGATTAATAAACTTTGAAGGAATACCTGGCATCAGATCTCATTATACTTTAAAGATAGATAGATACGTTATTAATCCCAAGGGGAAATTCACATACTCCAGCAGCAGCATACTGATAAAGAACAATATTAAATTAAAGAGTGATAACAATGAAGGTATAACAGACGGACAATAACTTTGTATAATATTAACGTTTAATGAGGGCGTGGCGGACCTGTGGCATTTGGTGAAGCAGCAGCCGCTCCATGGTTTTCATCACATGCGATGTCAGAGTGACAGGCCAGAAGTTGTTCAGCTCACTAGGATGTGAAGCTCTTGTGGTTTGTGTGTGTGTGTATGTATGTATGTATGTATAAAATCTTCACCTCTTCATTTTGTTATTATAGCTTGTATTGTTTATCCCTGGAGTAAGTCTGTGGACTCTTTTAACAATGCATATATTTGTAATGTGGAGACAAATACTACACTGTGTTCCAGATATAGTCTAATAAATACTGTGCATATGTAAAATATTTTTATTTGCATGTTTTATATATTTGCAGATGTTGATACCCCTAATATCTTAATTCATTGCTTTTTTTTTATGCCAACCAACCCTGAAAGAGCTGTAGTTCAGTACAGAGAACTATTACGCACAAATTTACATTCGCTCTTTAAAAGCATTTCTTTGTGACATTGGAGTAAGATGGACATGGGGGAAAATAACCAAACTCTTTACAGAAAGTGGCTGGGCCAGGAATCAAACATGGGTCTCTGGAGCTGTGAGGTGCTACCTACTGCAAAACCATGTCACGCAGCAGTGCATACATCAGTGTTAATATATTACAATAAATTATAATTTAATTTCAAAATTTCATTCTAAAAAAAACTTTAAAAATAGATTGACAGTGGTTGTTTGTGCATAAATTAAGCTTGATTTTTACAAGAATCTTAGTCTATTATATAACTTGTGTATCTTTTATATTTTTTTAGAATAGTAGAACAAGTTAATTATGTGATTTGTAACAGGGCAGTTAACAGAATGCCTTAACCCTTCTTTTGTGACATATTTTTTTCCCTCTGTGTGAAGCTTAAAACTTTTGTTTGGGACATTACTGTTCAAAACTATTTTGTAATATACTCTATCTATCTTGTTTATAGACAATATAATGTTGTTGACTTTTAATAAGAACATATTGCATTTGCTGTAGTGGCTTCACGAAGGTGTCCATTTCTTGATGAGGATGCTGCAAGTGAAAAACAGTATACAGCTCAGTGATGGAGTTGTTTTTCATGATTCATCCACTGCAAAATTGCTTACAGAAGGTACAAGTTTCTGTTCATAATAATTATTACATTTGCTAGCATTCCTTGAAACGCATATTAATATAAAAAAAAAAATTCACAATCATGAAGATTCTTTATTGCTGTGTAAATGATGCAAAGGCCCCTATACTTTTGTTCTTATGAAATACTTACAGTGCATCCGGAAAGTATTCACAGCGCATCACTTTTTCCACATTTTGTTATGTTATAGCCTTATTCCAAAACGGATACATTTTTTTCCTCAAAGTTCTACACACAACATCCCATAATGACTAAGTGAAAAAAGTTTACTTGAGATTTTTGCAAATTTATTAAAAATAAAAAAAATTGAGAAAGCACATGTACATAAGTATTCACAGCCTTTGCCATGAAGCTCAAAATTGAGCTCAGGTGCATCCTGCTTTCCCCTGATCATCCTTGAGATGTTTCTGTAGCTTAATTGGAGTCCACCTGTGGTAAATTCAGTTGATTGGACATGATTTGGAAAGGCACACACCTGTCTATATAAGGTCCCACAGTTGACATTTCATAGCAGAGCACAAACCAAGCATGAAGTCAAAGGAATTGTCTGTAGACCTCTGAGACACAATTGTCTCGAGGCACAAATCTGGGGAAGGTTACAGAAAAATTTCTGCTGCATTGAAGGTCCCAATGAGCACAGTGGCCTCCATCATCTGTAAGTGGAAGAAGTTCTAAATCACCAGGACTCTTCCCAGAGCTGGCTGGCCATCTAAACTGAGAGATTGGGGGAAAAGGGCCTTAGTCAGGGAGGTGACCACTAACCCGATGGTCACTCTGTCAGAGGTCCTCTGTGGAGAGAGGAGAACCTCCCAGGACGACAGCCATCTCTGCAGCAATCCACCAATTGGGCCTGTATGGTAGAGTGGCCAGACGGAAGCCACTCCTTAGTAAAAGGCACATGGCAGCCTACCTGGAGTTTGCCAAAAGGCACCTGAAGGACTCTCGGACCATGAGAAGCAAAATTCTCTGGTGTGATGAGACAAAGATTGAACTCTTTGGTGTGAATGCCAGGCGTCACGTTTGGAGGAAACCAGGCACCATCCCTACAGTGACGCATGGTGGTGGCAGCATCATGCTGTGGGGATGTTTTTCAGTGGCAGGAACTGGGAGACTAGTCAGGATAAAGGGAAAGATGACTGCAGCAATGTACAGAGACATCCTGGATGAAAACCTGCTCCAGAGCGCTCTTGACTTCAGACTGTGGCGACGGTTCATCTTTCAGCAGGACAACGACCCTAAGCACACAGTTAAGATATCAAAGGAGTGGCTTCAGGACAACAATGTGAATGTCCTTGAGTGGCCCAGCCAGAGCCCAGACTTGAATCCGATTGAACATCTCAGGAGAGATCTTACAATGGCTGTGCACTGACGCTTCCCATCCAACCTGATGGAGCTTGAGAGGTGCTGCGAAGAGGAATGGGCGATACTGGCCAAGGATAGGTGTGCCAAGCTTGTGCCATCATATTCAAAAAGACTTGAGGCTGTAATTGCTACCAAAGGTGCATCGACAAAGTATTGAGCAAAGGCTGTGAATATTTATGTACATGTGATTTCTCAGTTTTTTTTATTTTTAATAAATTTGCAAAAACCTCAAGTACACTTTTTTCACGTTATTATGGGGTAGTGTGTGTGTGTGTGTGTGCATGTGTGTGTGTGTGTGTGTGGAATTCTGAGGAAAAAAAATTAATTTAATCCATTTTGGAATAAGGCTGTAACATAACAAAATGTGGAAAAAGTGATGCGCTGTTAATACTTTTCGGATGCACTGTATTCTGTCTAAGTTTAAATCCTGTCAGGGAGATGTTTGTTTAGTCTCTTAATATGGTTAATTATGTGAATCAGAAATCTTCAACATTATTGTTGCTTTATTTTGTGTATCCTACCTACTTTACCGTGTGAAGATAACAGTTTTGTAGGCTACTTTCAAGAATTAATTGATATCACCAACAGTAAGCTTTAAAATAGCATGTTTCGGTAGTTAGTTCTGAAACTGGTAACGCAGGCATTCATGTACATATATATTATACATTTTGGATATTTAATTTACTTTAATTTTCTCTTAATATTAAAAGTAATATGAGATATTAAGAAATGTAGTCAAAGTTTGAAGAGAGTAATGAAAACAATTGTTTTTATTTTTAATTTGGACTATTTCAAAATGGAGCTATAAAATAACACCTTTTATATAAAACTAGCCATGTGCGCCCAACTACGTTGCGCGTGTTAAAGTTGTCTGTGAAGGACTCCCTGTTTAAACGCGGCTGCCAGTTGTGAACTGGGCCCTTCGTCGCACAGCATTATGATTTTTTTATAAGGGAAACAAAATTAAAAAAGAAAACCCTTGGACATTGATTCGATAGGAATGGCCTACTCGGAATCACTGTCCGAATAGTAATTATGTGGTGGTGTAGGAGCATTTCTGCTTCTGTCCATTCACAGTCCGTCTCGTTTTCATGACGCTATCGTTTTCTCTCACGATGTCTTCTCAACCTTTCTCCAATCTGGTAGGTTGCTTTGTGGCAAACCAAAGAGTAAGGCAATATACACGAGCAATGGTTATAAAAGGGGGACACATAGGTATCTAGGCTCTTTAAAGCATAAATAGGGATCACTTCACTGACCGGTGAGCAAGCCACGGTACAACTGTGAGACGCGCAGCACTCGCCGGCTACAACGTAACAATAATTTCCGGAACGTGCTGTTACGTTGTCATTTATTTTACCCACTGTCTTTCTTTCATTCATATGTTACGTAGGCACGTACCTTTTATCTTCGGCAATCTTATTCTCTAACCAGGCCTCAGGAGCTAACCAGCGTAACACTGTCCACCACCCCTTTCGTTATTCCGGCACATTGTTGACATCCGTGAGTAACAACAATGTACTAAACTGGAAGGTGGTCTACGCATGCGTGGAATTCGCGGACAAACAAAGATCAAGATCTAAATGAAGATCTCTTTAGTTAATTTAAAGCACAACAATTTGTTTAGTTTGAATGTCTGTGTTTTGAGGTGTGACTGGAGTACTACAGTCTTCAGTAGTATAAGCCTGGAGGAGATTCTTAATGCAATGCCTATGTTTTAGCTGTCTCTCTACTGCCATCTAGTGCTGCTTCTTCTAATTCATTTGCGGACAAAAAAGATCAAGATCCAAATGAAGATTATATATAGAGATTCTTTTTGCGTTTGAAATGGAAATTACGTATGACCATGCGATATGGAAATTACGTAGTGCGCCCCAAGTCGCCCTCTCCCAGCCCTCCGCTCTGGAGTCCAGCGCTGAGAGACAGGCAAAACTGCCAAATTGTAGCTTTTTTTAAATTCCCAGTACTTTGATAGTAGAAGAGATGAAGAAAAGAGCTTTGTGTCTTTCCACTATTTTAATTGCGCCGAGCTGTAAACCACCTTCAGCGGCGACGGGTCTTAAAAAACAAAGTGGATGCTGGGAGGCGCGGTTTACTAATCACTTAGTGAAAAGAAGTACACAGAAACACGCCGATCTATCCCATAGAAGTGCGTCCCGTGTCATCCTCTCCCAGCACTCCTCTCTGGACTCCAGCGCTTAGAGACAGACAAAACTGCCACATTTTAACTTTTTTTTTTAATTACCATTGCTTGACAGTAGAAGACATGAAGAAAACAGCTTTGCTTCTTTCCACTTTTTAACTGTGCCGAGCTGTAAACCACCTTCAGCGGCGACGGGTCGATAGAAAAAAGTGGACGCTGGGAGGCGCGGTTTAAATTTGAATCACGTGGGATGTGTTGTTCAGACTGCAATGTGAAATTAACACCTTTTTAAGCCATCCACCTGTACCGTTGTCTGTTATTTCTGGTACAAATCCACATTCAACTCATTTTGTACAGAACATTCCGAAATAAAATTTGTGTTTTCAGGTGACATTGTTTGGCAGCATGGCTCCTACCGAACAGTCTGGGTTTATGGCGACATTTAAAATACCAGGCAAATCCCAAAAAAAAAAATTTATTGGGGAACTTAAGGAACCGTCAACATCGACAGAGTCAGGTTACACAGACAAAATGAGACAGAAGCAGATCGAGAGAGAAGGCTCGCTGATCAACGTATACAACAAGCACAATTGAGCCACAAATTTCTCCAGATTCTGCATTTTATTTTTTTTCCTTCCGCTCAGTGAGCGAAGCCACTGGGTAATCTTCTAGTAGCTTGTAAATAAAATTTTGTCTGGTTTTCACTTTTTGGAGAAAATGATTTCACAAAGCATCTGCCAAACAATACAATACAAACATATTACCTGAAAACCAAAAGCATCAGAGGTGGGTAGTAACGAGTTACATTTACTCCGTTACATTTACTTGAGTAACTTTTTTTTAAAAATTATACTTCTAAGAGTAGTTTTACTACACCATACTTTTTACTTTTACTTGAGTACATTTGTGAAGAAGAACCTCTACTCTTACTCTGCTACATTGGGCAACACTCGAATCGTTACTTTTTTTTTTTCCATTAGATAAAGTCTGACAGATAATTTTCAATCTGCTCTGTGTAGTGTATGCTGTCAAGTTGCGCACACGCCACCCATTGCGTCTCTAGCTCTGACGCGAGGTTTTGGATGTTCCCCAAATCAAGGCACTGCAGCTTTGAGGACAGATATTGCATTTTTCGTTTGAAAGCATTCACTGAGCTAATCATATTGACCTGATTTTTCTCTTTTCCTTGCAGCTGTAAATTAAGCTCATTCAACATGTTGGTCAGATCGGGGAAAAAAGTGCCAAGTCTAGCGGCCATTGATCGTTACTAAGTTGCTTGTATTCTGCATGTTTAATGACAAGGAGAAACTCATTTTTCTCCAGCCAGGGGTCTTGAAATCTCTGTAGGAATTTCTCCCTAGCCATCTGCCTCAATGAAGGCAACTTTTATCATCTCTCCATCTTTGAAGGACTTATGCTTAATGATCGAGTGACTCGCCCGGAATGATGCTTCAGTTTGTCTGTTTTTGCTTTTGAATTCAGCCGAGTGAAAAATGACGACTGTCTGATTAACTGCAATTTTAGTTCCCTCTCCTTTCTCGGATCGCTTTTCGGAAGGATGTCAGTTTCATAGTTTTTATGAACAGTTTGAAAGTGCCTTTCCACATTTTCCTTCTTTGGAATAGCAATGATAGATTGACAGATCAGACAAACGCACTTCGATTGTGACATTGTGAGTGAAAAAAATCCCCTTCCAATTCCACATCCAGCCCATAACCAACAATTTTTTTTTTTAAATCCCTTCTTTAGTCAATATAAATTGGAAGGCTAACTAGATAGCCTGAGTTTTGCAGTAGCTCGCGCGTTTGTTTGTGCGTGCGGGATGACCAGTGTGTTAGAAGAAAAGAAATCTCAGACTGGCCACTCTGTATGTCAATCAAGTGACAAATGCCATAGGGAGGATATGATATATTAACATTTAAAAACAATTTTTTTTGAATGCAACGTGATCTACCTGCACTACCTTTTCTAACTACCAGTCGATAGCGGTCGATGTATTGGGCACCCCTGATCTACAACAACCAGTCTTCAGCCACGATCAGTTGTATGTGGCTTTTTGTAGGGTTAGATCTTTCGAATCATTATCTGTCGTCTCCAGCAAAACACCTATTCACAACTGCGTCTTTCAAGAAGAATTTTTTTCTTCTTGATTTCTGAATTCCTTTTTCACCGTTTTCTGTTCCTATTCTTACACCGCCGCATGCTACGGCAGGCGTCGGCTAGTTTACATGTATTTTTCTTTTCGTATTCAACATTTCCTTCCATATTAGACAAATATCCTTTGATTTGTGTCTCTAAAATGTCTCTGTGAAATGTGCCTTAAGATGGACTGTTTCCCTTTCTAGAGTGGGTTCCTAATTTGTACCCAACACTGCTGGGATTGGCTCCAGTGCTTACAACCCTTACACAGATTAAACTGGTTTAGAAAGTGAATGAATAAAGTAGTTTAAGTGGCTATAATAAAGATTTTAATTAGTGAAAATGCTTTTAATGTCAGAATGATTATATTGAAGTTCATGTTTACCAGGCATTAATTTTTTTTCTACACATATTGCTATCCTGATTTGAAATAATTAAGACTTCTACTTGGTATTCTATGAAGTAATATTCATTCAGCATTAAAATCTGGAATGAATTAGGTGGTGAGTAGTGGCACAGTAGTAGTACTGCTCTCTTACAATAAGGAGATCCTGGGTAATATGTAAAGGTGTACATGCTACTACATTCGCCAAATATTATCTAAGTACATTTTTCACATCCTGCTTTAAAACATGGAGTGAAATATTAATATATACTACTGTCACTACATAGGTTCACTTTTCTCTTTTGTGTATATTTTAAAATTAATTTTTCTTTTATTTTTATAGGTGTGTTTTCTGATACACATTTGCTGACAATGATGTATATTGGTGAGATGTGTTTCTGGGCAGTAAAATACGATGACTGTGACACAAGCACACCCGATCGCATTAAAGAAAATCTTAATTTCAGAGACATTGGCAAACAGATACTAAGTAAATATGTAACAGTTTGTGAAGGTCCACTCAAAGGACAAGGCTGGAATACCGAAAATGCTAAGGAAATACTTAATTTTTTACAGTAGTTAAAATATGCAAAAGAGACTTTTTTCGTAGTTACATAATCAACCTCCTTCTGTCTGCAATATGGACCTTTACATCCCTTGCAGATTATTAGGGTGGAATCTTTCTTGTTGATCATCTTTGTTTATTATATAATTTATCTGCCTTTTTTATTGTATTGGAGAAATACCAAATGGGTATGTGTTGTAAGTGCATAAAACCTTTTTGTTTTTTTTTTTATAACTAATGGTTTGAAACTTACTCTTTTTGTTCATTTTACATTTTTCTTTCTAACACTATATATTATTTAGAGTTAAAATTATGTATGTTAGTTTCTCTTATTCTTAATATTCATCCAGTTACCTTTTTATTCTGTAGGTTTATATACTCATTTCACTGTTTTCTTAATCAGACATGATGCATAGTTCTTACATATTACATATGTTTTTGTGTATGAACGTGTGTGTTTATTTATTTCTGTTGCAGTGAAGTTCATGGTCATTTACTGGCTCCTATTTAACATATATGGTTGCATGATTTATTGGTAATGTAATGGAATAACTTAAAGGTATTGAAAAGGTAATAATTTTAATAAACTGAAACCATCATCTCAAATTTTCAGAAAGTGTTTCTCTTGCATCATATCTCTAATGCTTATCAGTATTAAATCATAAAGTGGACTTATGTTAAAACAAAAAGTAAGAATTGTGATTTCTTTTTTGTGTGTATGTGTGTTTCCTTAATGACAACTCGGTTTGAGCTATAGGCTTTATAGATCGGTGTGTTTCTTACTCAGTTCATCAGATAGTTCATTAAAACAATCTACAATCCATTTGTAGTATATTGTTATTGCGCTGGAAAAACAACAGTAACGACAGTGTAGCTCTGGGGTCTTCTGAATGGTGGTTCTTTGACAAAGTGTGTTGAACCTTTTTGTCAAAATGTAGGGAATATTTTTCATTACCTGAAGATTTATAATTTGTAAAGGTTATCCTGAATTGTTTGTTTGATAGCTGTCAATTATCCTTTTGACTAAAATACAGTGGTTTTCTTTTGCAACAGCTAGATCAGGGAGGCAGGACTGCAGGTTTTGTTCCAGCTAAGTTTCTTATTCAAAATGCAATTAACTGCTTCTAAAACAATTACTGCTCAAGCAAAATGTTTCTGCTTCCTTTTGGATTCAGTCATTAAAAGTCCCAACCTTTAATTGCTCATTTTAGTATTCACTAGTTCCATTCACCTTTTTGTTTTGTCTTGTTTCTTGTTGTCTTACTCAATTAAAAATATGATGAAAATGACAAAGGAACCACCAGCTCACAGCCTAATTTATTTCCATTTGCACCAGTGTGTTCATCATGAAGTATCCGTTTTAATAAAATATTTGGAAAGAAATTAAACAGAAACAAAGGGAATGATTGAGAATTTCTCATCTACCTTGTTCACAAAGCATTTGAGTGATTTTCTTGGAAAAGAACAATCAACAATATAAGAATGACTTGACATGGCTTAAGAACATTAGTAAGCCAGAAAATTAAATAAAAGGTTCTATTATCGGCAAGAATTGGCTTCTAATTAAGCAAATGGGTTGAAATAATTTGCAGCAACTTAAGGCTTGCCAAGCTAGTTAATTTGTGTTTGAAATATCATACATAAACAGTGTCTTTTCTTTTACCAAGAAAGTTTTGGAGCAAATTCAAAATGTTTTTGTCAACATGTATGTTTTGAATTAATTTTTTGTTTAGTGATACTGGCATATAAATTTGTTTTTCGCCACAAATACTAACATTGCCTTTGGATTGCTTAGTTTATTTATAAATAGAATTTTTAGTCTTTCATAACTTCATACCAGTTATATTTAAAAATCCCAGATTTGGTATAGTTTTTTTTCTTTCTTTAATGAAAAAAATAGTATTTTGGAGTCATCCAAAAGTAAAGCAAGGATTATATAGAATCAAATGATATTTTCATTTAATTAATGGTTTTAGTCCATGTTACATATAAACAGCCTAAAATATGAACTTTAATAAATAAAACAATCTACAAATAATTGTAGTCTTAAATCCAAGAGATTTCAATGAATTGAATATTTGAAATGCATGATTTCAATGGAAAATTATTAGAAAAAATACAGAAAACTTCTTTGAAAACATTTAATTATGTAGCACAGTACTATGTGAAATACTTGGCAGTTTTTAGGCAGCTATATATAAAATAGCTTCACATTTAATTTTAAACTGATTTAGGCAATTTTTTGTACATTTTCGGTATTTTGAGCTTTGATTGTAAATTGCTGGTGTATGTTATTTTACGTTGCAAATGCTATAAAATGTTTCCGGAGCTAAAGTAGACCTACATGGACAGTGATCTACAGTGATTTAGTCAAGTGAGTGGTAATTTGATTTTTTCAGTTAAGCAATACTTATATATACATACATACATACAGTTTACACTGTTAGGTTTTCCTAAATCACATATTTTAACAACCCTTTCTTTGACTAAATATTTTAAAGTTTGTCGTACTGACAGAAAACAACTTTTTGGAGTTTTTTTTTTTTTTCTTTCCTTTCAGTCTTGCCAGAGCTATGAAACTTTTTCTTACAATATATTGAAGTGTTCATTTCAGAAGCTTCTTACAATTTCTTTGTTTTCTTTAAGTTTTACCCAGTTTAAAATATATATTATTGATACGATTTCTGTGTACTGTCTATATCATATGTAGGAATATTGTAAATGTTTACCAAAATTATTTTGCTCCATTTCTTCTTTAAAGGTATATTGTCCTGTAATTTGTTAAACATGTAAGGGAATTGCCTTTCTTTTCCAAAGAGTGTGTGCTAGTGTCCCCTGTAGTAGTTTTTAATATTAGGAATGAGTACTGCTAGATTCAATAGAAGTACATTTGAAAGTACATTTTTGCAAATCTAGGTTGCCAAGTCTTCGGAACAAATTGAAATCTGCCTGCACAGATTGTGCCTTTTCTGCCAAGATGAAAGTAATTTATCTTTTTTTTTTGCTGCAGCAACAGATTTTTTGCTTGGTTGATGTACAAAACTGCACCCTACACAGAACTTAGAATGTGACCTCATCTCTGAATAGAGATGAAAATATAATCTACATAGATATATTTTTGTTCTAATAATTTTAGTTGCCTGAGAAGAGATTTTTTTTTCAAATTCAGTATACTAATGAATATCAAAGTGCCTTAATTTTCCGAATGACCACACCCTGGAATAAGCATCTGTTTCTTGGTTAACCATTTCCCATTTCAGTTACTACTTTTCCTATAATGGTAGGAGGCTTAGAAATGTAGAATGTGCTCTTTTATTATAAATCTTTTTATCTTCCTTGATAGCATTAGTTGCTTTGTATTGTATTCATGTGTTTATTTATGCAATTTGTAATGTTTCATATGAAAGTTACTATATATAATGAAAATGAATTGACTGAGTTAAACTAATAGAGTACATGTATACTGTTACTATGTAATTTGCATTATTGCTATTCTTGTTGTACATCACAATGTATTAACATTGTCTTTAGGCATTGCCCGATTCCATTAATTGACATTAGACTTGAAGCCACCTCAAGAAAATTACCTACTCCGCCTGTTGTTCAGTTGTATAAAATATTTATGTAAATACTCCTTTGTAAAGCACTTTGGGATGGTGTTCACTGTAAAAACTTGGTATTTGAAATAAAGAGAAAACCCACCCAAGTTCCATGGTGTCATCTCCTCTTCTTTAATTAATTAATTTTCAGCTAAAAAAGGAAACAAACATCTATCACAATGGCTCAGTTGCATTTCACTGAAGAGAATACCCATACTATTGCATGCTTGCAACCTCCAAAATCATTCTCCAACCTTAGTAGTATTCTCCCTATTCTCTTTGCAATTAACCAGACTTTTAATGATATTTCTGATTAAGCTTTTAAAAATGTGTGCTTTTGATAATTAGTTATGTGGAATTACAAGCATATTAAGCTAGGAACAACTGGCAATGACAGAGAAATATTCCAGTCAAAATAAACCTCTAGGGCACATTGTTTGGGAGGCAGGTCATAATCTACCACCATTTGCCAGCTGGTTGTCCAGCTCCTTAATTTTTATTGTACAGTTTGCTAAGATGTAATCCAGTATCAATTATTTTAGCACAATAAGACAAATGTGGGATATAAAGACTTAATTGGACAGCTGTTCAAATATTTAGTTCCATGGTCAGTAAGGATAACTTGATCCAATTTCAGCAACAAAAGGGTAGTAAAATAGAATGCACATAATCAAAACTTGACCAGTTATTAAAAAAAATATGGACAGTCTCTCTAGCAGTTCTGTGTTTTCAGACTTTATTTAACCACCTATAGAGAAACAAACTTCTCTGTACCAGCTTGGGCATCTCTTTTAATTATCTTAAAAATGGAAATGGAAAACCCTATAAAGAAACTATAACTAAAACTTTGAAATTATCAGACTTTTTGGAGTCATTCTCATTTTAAACAGGACCCTTATCTTACAAACCAAGCATTGCTGAAACATTCCTAAAAGGGGAGTATGGTCTTTAAATGTGCAGTCTGTGAAAATGTTAACAGCTTAGGTCAATGTCTGATGTAAACAAGTGCAGTAAATTTCTATCAAAACACATCTTCACATTTGGAGCTTTTCTTACATCTTGTGTGGACAAAGAATGGATAATCGGTGTTATTTTATCATGTGACCATAATGAAAAATGCTGTCAGCTAAGCTTAGTGCTTGACCTAAACACTTAAGGGGACGAACCAAAACTGGCAGGAAGGAACTCCTCCACTTCTCTATAAACATGTGAAGGGGAATGAAGTTAACAAATGCAGAATAAAGTGTTTGTCTCCTAAGGTACAAGATGAAAAATGCACCCTAGTGTATGTTTTGCAATGAAAACACAAGGGGTTGGGGGCATTGTCTTTGGGCCCTATTGTTATTTTAAGTATGGAAAATGCTGGAATTGCTTGGTGAGTTTAATAATTATCTTAAAAATAAGACTATGAAAACATTTAAAAGAACAATTAATGTACAGTAATTGTAATTTTCTCCATATGTACTGTCAGATACGTACACTCATAAACAACACTTTTAATATAACACAGTTATACATTATAAACTGTATTTCATGTGATTTGTATATATTTTTGGGGTTGAATTCAAAAATTTACTTTTCTCCATCACATTTTTTTCACAAAATACAATTTTTAGCTAATAATTGCAATACTTTGTGTTATTTGACACATTAATTAAATATTAGTATTGTACTGATAATTTGTCTGAATGTAATATATTCTGGTAATGAAATCTATGTTTAAAGGAAAGCAGTTTTTACTCAACAATAAATCCAGAGTATAGCTGAAACCGGACATGGTGATGCGTCATAGCAGCAGGCCGCCTCATGTAAAGCCATTACGGCTTATGTATGGTTCTGAAGGAATTACCATCTAGAAATAAACCACAGCTTGGTGCCAAAAACATGATTTGACCTATCTTGGTGGAACCAGATAAAGTGCTGCTAATACCCCTTAATATTAAGCTTGGTTTAATGAAGCAGTTTGTCAAACCCTTTCAAAAGATGGAATCTGTTTGATGTATTATTGCCAGAACTTTCTGGATTTGTCTGAGGCTAAATTGAAAGGGCATTTCTGCTGGACTTTACATTTGAAAATTGATTTCTGACGCAGAATTTGATGGTGCAATGAATGACCTGGATTTATGGGTCAAAGAAGTGATTTCAAAGTTTTTAGGTTACAACAAAGATTCAAATTATAAAGAAATAGTGACAAATGTATTAGTTAAGTCTAAGAAACTGGGTTGCAAAATGAGTCTCAAAGTCCACTCTTTGGATTCACATTTGGAATTTTACCCCTAAAATCTTGGAGAGGAGAGTGAAAAATCAGGTTATCAAGGGCATGAAAAGACAGAACCAGGGATGTTGGGATGTCACTGTGATGGCGGAACTACTGCTGGATGATTCATAGGGATGCACCAGAAAAAGTTAAACGACTGGCCAACTAAGAAAGTTTTGGCTCCAAAAAAAACCCAATTCATATTAAATTGATTTAAAACAGTATTATATGCATGAATAAATGGCGGAATTTGTAAAATTTTCATTTCATTTATTTTAAAGTTTGTACTTAGATTTCTGGTGCAGAGTCTGATGAACGACCTGGAATGAGAGTCTTTAGTTATCATTCAAAGAAGTTTTTAGGTAACAGTAATGATTCAAATTATTTTAAAAAGCCGTGAAAAAAATATTTATTAAGTTTAAAATTTGGGTTGCAACATGAGTCCAAAAGTTCACTTTTTGGGTCGCATTCAGAATTTGTCCTTGAAAATCATGGAGCAGTGAGTAAAGAAAAGAGTGCAAGATTTCATCAGGATATCAAGACATGGAAAGAAGGTAGCAGGGATGTTGGGATGTCAGTATAATGACGGAGCCAGAAAAATTTTACAAGTGATGAGCCACCAAATTAAGTTTTAGATGAAAATACTAAAACGACAAACACTAAAGAAATTAAATGTAAATCCGTGAACATATATTGTTTTCTTGACATATGCTTTAAAATATTAGACTGACAAAATATTTTCATATTAAATTTATTTGAAACAATATTGTATGCATGAACAAATTCTGTAAATTAATACATTTTAATTTAATTATTTTTCGGTTTTATACTTAAATGTGACGTGATGGAAACATTCTAATTATTTTATTGTAGGCCTACTCATAAACGCAAATAAAAATAACGATTAAATTTTTTTTTTATGCGTTTAATTCTACAGACCTGTGTTGTGTGAATGGAAAACATCATTAATCTTCGTGCTTGCAGCTGAAGTAAATCTGGGCCCGGTACTTGTGGCAAAAAAAGCATTAGGGAAGAACATTGTTGCTGCTTAATTTATTAGAAGAATAACCAGCAACGCTACTCCTTTTGACGCATTGGTTCGCTTCTACCGCCTTTGGAAGTTCACCTTTTGGGTCCCAATTGGAGAGGGGTCTGTGTAGTGTCTGCAGCCAGGTACTCTTGCCCAATTGACTGAACAATCACGATAGCCAGGTGGATTGGTGCGCTTCATGTGACGTCACCGAGGACGAGCCTATGGCCTGCGGCTCACGCGCGGTTAAGGGAGTTTTTTCGTTGTTGTCGAGCAGCAGTTACAGATCGATACTGTTTTAAGAGTGAATCGCATTTATTTTTAAATAAGGCCGAATGAGATATGTGCATTATTCAAACAAGACGGTGGCACGACAGTTAGTTTACTGGAAGAAAACTACAAACACTCCCACAATGCTCCACGCTGCCGTGTTTTGCTGTCAAGGAAGCGGACACGTGGAGCTCGTTGCGCTGCAACAGTTACCTACGTCGATAATATTTTCACTTGCGGAAGTTAAGCCGGTCTTAAGCTACCACTAACTGATACAGATTGCTAGTCATATACGATTCATTCGTGGCAGTAAAGTATACGTGCTTTTGCTCACTTTTCTTGCAATAGTTATTTTTAACGCAAGTTTGCTAAAATATTAAACTTATGGCAGTAAATGAACGGGGTGGATGGGAGTCCGTCGTCATAGAGAGCCTAAGGAGTTTCAGAGACAGATACTTACAAAGTGTTAGAAATGTCAGTCGGAGTGATCATCTGAGGAGAAGGTCCCATGATGAAGCGCCCGCAAATGAAAGGCATTTGGAACGATTACCTGTAAGTACTGTAAGCACCTATTTGAAATTAATATTTTGGTCTGCTCGAGAGTGAGTTGGCCATCACTACAAAATATCAGTCTCATTCTTTGGTAAGATTTACATTTCTTACAAATACGTGATACATGAACTCTCAGTTTTGGCTAACGTAAGTTTGAAATATGTGAAAATAGCCACAGTTTCGGTCAACATTATTTGTCACCCTTTTATGTTTATCATGTTGACTATCTCCTGAAAAAAGCAGGCATTGAAACAGTTTTGGTCAATATACACTCATTTGTTTGATCTAGAACAGTAACATAAAAGAGTATGTATGGAAATAGTACTGTAAAAACTGCCGTGGCACAATTATTGGCAGCGTTTTGAGTGTTTCAGATTTGTCTGGTTAGGAGAACTTTCCTTGCAGTGAACTTGGCCAGATTACTAGTACTTCCCATGTTGTGATTCAACCAGTGAATAACGGCTTTAATGCTTGAAAAAAACTCTTGTATGCCCAATGTCTTGTTGAATATGCTGAAGTTGACAACTGTCTGAGACCAATGATAAAATGCAAAAGGTTACAATGCCAGCATCTTTACAGATATACAGTATGTTATTTTTTTCTTGGGAGAAGAAACATGTAAGTTGAACAAATATCTTTTTTTGTTGTATAACTTTAGATACTCAATTAAAATATTCTGATTATCAAAAGTTTTTTCCACCCACAGCCCAGACATGCAGGTTAGGTGCATTGGCGATCCTAAATTGCCCCTAGTGTGTGCTTGGTGTGTGGGTGTGTGTATCCTGCGGTGGGCTGGCGCCCTGCCTGGGATTTGTTCCTGCCTTGTGCCCTGTGTTGTCCGGGATTGGCTCCAGCAGACCCCTGTGACCCTGTGTTAGGATATAGCGCGTTGGATAATGGATTAATGGATGGTACATTTCCAATTTATCCTGAAGATATTGTACATTATATGCCTAAAGTGCATGGTTCCAAAAAAGCCAACCACAACTTTGCTGAATGTAACTTTACCAAAATAACATTTTGCTATATTGGTATCTTAAAGGTTAAGTACAAACACATCACAAACCTCCTGTTGATAATTTTGTAAAGCAGATTCTTAAAAAATAACAATTGAAACGCTGTAGTTCCCTAGGCCATTACTGCCAACCCTATACAGTTTCATGTAAATATTTGGACACCGTTATCCAAATTGCATATTTTGTTTTAATTCTTCTTGCAAAGGCATACAGACACATTTTTGTTGCACTTTACTTATACTGATTATTTTGACCTGTCATACAAGTTATGGAGTTTATGAGTCATTTCATTTGTCGAGACCTTCCATATTACCTAGCTGCTGCTGGAATATATAGGGGCTTTGAGCTGGTTTTCAATCCCCCTCACAGTGCATACCACAGGTCATGGTCTGGAAAAACAGACACACCTCTGTATACTGTAAATATAGGCTTTGTCAGGGCATATCATATCGTAGAACTTTTCTTCTGGCTTAAGAAGTCTTCAACCGGTATGGTCTTCAGCATGTCCGTTACACTCTTTTGGATGTTTTCTAAAGTCCCGAAATGACGTCCTTGAGGACATTTTTCAGTTTAGGAAAAAGTCACACGGACTGAGGTCAGGTGAATAAAGGGGCTGGGGAACCACAAGAATGCCTTTTGAGGTCAAAAATTCTGTTATGGAGAGGGCAGTTTTTCGGCACCATTTTGGCACAGACCTTTCAAATGTTCAGTCAAAATTGGATGAATGGTAAATCTGTTCAAATTTAATTGTTCACTCAACATTCTTAATGTTGAACGACGGTCTGATCTCACAAGAGTGTTCACACGTTCGATGTTTTCATTGGTTTTCGAAGTTGAAGTCCTCCCTGAACAATGTTCATCTTCAACATGTTTTCTGCCTTCCAAAAATGATTTGTGCCAGCAAAAAACGTGAGCTCGTGATAAAGAATGTTCCCCATAGGCCTGTTTTAACTTTTCAAACGTCACACTTGCCGTTTAATGGCACAACGTTGCTCCAAATTCCGTTGTTCCATTTTGGGTGACGCACAACCAAAAACACAACTTCGCTAATAGCAGTCACAAAAATCACGTAGTTAACGGAAGGAGTTGAAACTCGCACTGAGCTATGGGAGGGTACTGATACACATGCTCTATCAAGGACAACAGCGCAGCGTCAGATCGCTTGCAGTGTTGCCAGTCTCATTACTTTTCTGCCACACCTCGTGTATGTGAATCTCAGACTTCAGGCAGTCCTTACATTCAAGGGATATACAACAAAGTACTAAACATCTTTTTCTTCCTCTTCTTTTTCTTCTTTCGGCTGCTCCCGTTAGGGGTTGCCACAGCGGGTCATCTTTCCATATCTTCCTGTCTTTTACATCTTGCTCTGTCACACCTATCACCTGCATGTCCTCTCTCACCACATCCTTAAACCTCTTAAGCCTTCCTCTTGCCTGTCAGCTGTATCTTTAACATCCTTCTCCCAATATACCCAACATCTCTCCTCTGCACATGTCCAAACCAACACAATCTCACCTCTCTGACTTTGTCTCCCAACCGTCACACCTAAGCCAACCCTCTAATGTCCTCATTTCTAATCCTGTCCATCCTCGTCACATTCAATGCAAATCTTAGTATCTTTAACTCTGCCATGTCCATCTCTGTCTCCCGCTTTCTGGTCAGTGCTACCGTCTCACACCCATATAACAAAGCTGGCTTCACTACAGTCCTGTAGACCTTCCCTTTCACTCTTGCTGATAACTGTCTGTCACAAATTACTCCTGACATTCTTCTCCACTCATTCCACCCGGCCTGCACTCTGTTTTTCTACTCTCTTCCATACAAAGTACTAAACATGACTACTTTAATATATATCCCATTGTTATTTATGTCCTAAACATAATGGTGTTTTGAAATGGGAGAACTATGTGTAAACAGGACTGTCATTTCTAAACGGTGAAACAATCTATCCTTCCATCCAATGTCCAAAAAACCAATATGTACATATAACAGTTACCCTTTAATGAAATCTGAGAATGTACACTTTAATCACATTTCAATTGTTTATATACAGGTTTAAACTATGGACCTTAAGGTCAAGTTAAGGAAAAATGTCTCTGTCCCAAACATGGAGGACACTGTAATGTTGAAAGAAATATTTTCCTTTGAAAAATACCATGCATTCATCAACAGTCACAAGGGAATGGGCTGCAGAACAGGTGCAATTACTGAATCCATCTATCCAAAGTCTCCCTTATGTCTGCCAGCTTGTTACGCTCCCACATACATACTCTTTGGCCTCCAATTTCAAAGTGTATAACACAGGAGAGAATGCAGAATGCCCCAAGAGACATTATGGCAGAGAATATTTTCCTACCAGTGTAGGTACTGCAAAGGCTATTGTGTCTCACCTTTAGAACTTCACATTTCAGTAACAATCAGCGGCAGATTGTATGCTTTTAGGAGGATCATATCTACATCTTTGTACTTAACAGCATACACCCCGCTTTCCTAAGATTGCATCTCAAGAATCATACTTTCTATAGAAGTTGAGCTCATACAGAGCTCAAAGGCTGATTTTATGTCCGTGGCATATATGTTGGAGCTTGAAGCCATTTTGATTGTGTTCATAGTACTAAGTAGGCTCAGTCTTTCAGATGTGGGGCCAAGACCATAGCAGATTTTCATTTTTGAAAGCTATAGTGTCTGCTATAGTTAGATAAATGACAGGTTATCTATAGGACTTGGAAACATCAGAAGGGCCATCCTCAAGGGAATTACTTTCATCAGATTAGGATCCTTCATAGTCAAGGTCCTGTACAATGTCATCAGTCTCGGACACTTCCACTTCAGTTTCAGGTTTGTACATCTTGACACTGCAAT
Organism: Polypterus senegalus; assembly: GCF_016835505.1. Taxonomy (NCBI): domain Eukaryota; kingdom Metazoa; phylum Chordata; class Cladistia; order Polypteriformes; family Polypteridae; genus Polypterus; species Polypterus senegalus. Next base: position 52,003,947 of record NC_053160.1, on the reverse strand, counting down.
TTTTCCACACTGTTCTTTGCAAACTGTTTTAAGCTGTTGTCAGGTTTCATGCGATTTGTGAATGAGTAACCTTTTTTAAGTGCATCTACAAATTTTCTATTGGATTGATATCTGGACTGTGACTCAGCCACTCCAGGATATTAACATTGTTGTTTATAAGCTATCCCTGTGTAACGTGGGCTTTATACATACAGTTGTTGTCTTGATCTGGAAAACAGATCTTCTCAGGTCTATGTTTCATTCAGACAATATCAGGTTTTCTTCCAGGAGCTCTCTGTATTTGGCTGCATTCATTTTAACTTTTGCCCTCCAAAGCATTCCAGTGTGTGCTGTACCATCATGATTTTTGATGGGGGTGGTGCGTTTTGATGATTTTCACAGAGTTGCTTGGAGTATTCTTTTGTTTTCATTCAGGTTTAAGTTAGGCCATGATGCTAACTCCTCACAAGCTGCACTGCCCAGATAAGGTGCATTTAGACTACAGTCATATGAAACCCCTTAATAATATTATGTAATTTCTAAAACCAGTTGGCTGCACCAATTATGATTTACATGAGTCATATTAAAGGTATTGTACTCATCCATCCGTCCATCCATCCATCCTCTTCCGCTTATCCAGGATCGGTTCGCGAGGGCAGCAGCTTAAGCAGAGAGGCCCAGACTTCCCTCTCCCCGGCCAATTCTTCCAGCTGTTCCGGGAGAATCCCAAGGCGTTCCCAGGCCAGATGGGAGACATAGTCCCTCCAGCGTGTCCTGGGTCTTCCCCGGGGCCTCCTCCCGGTTGGATGTTCCCGGAACACCTCACCAGGGAGGCATCCAGGAGGCATCCTGATCAGATGCCCGAGCCACCTCATCTGACTCCTCTCGATGCGGAGGAGCAGCGGCTCTACTCTGAGCCCCTCCCGGATGACTGAGCTTCTCACCCTATCTTTAAGGGAAAGCCCAGACACTCTGCGGAGGAAACTCATTTCAGCCGATTGTATTCGCGATCTCGTTCTTTCGGTCACTACCCATAGCTCATGACCATAGGTGAGGGTAGGAACGTAAATTGACTGGTAAATTGAGAGCTTTGACTTACGGCTCAGCTCTTTTTTTCACCATGACAGACCGATGCAGAGACCGCATCACTGCTGATGCCGCACCGATCCGCCAGTCGATCTCATGGTCCATTCTTCCCTCACTCGTGAACAAGACCCCGAGATACTTGAACTCCTCCACTTGTGGCAGGATCTCTCCCCCAACCCTGAGAGGGCACGCCACCCTTTTCCAGCTGAGGACCATGGTCTCGAATTTGGAGGTGCTGATTCTCATCCCAGCCGCTTTCCACTCAGCTGCGAACCGTTCCAGAGAGAGCTGAAGATCACGGCCTGATGAAGCAAACAGGACAATATCATCTGCAAAAAGCAGTGACCCAATCATGAGTCCACCAAACCTGACCCCTTCAACACCCTGGCTGCGCCTAGAAATTTGTCCATAAAAGTTATGAACAGAATCGGTGATAAAGGGCAGCCCTGGCGGAGTCCAACTCTCACTGGAAATGGGCTCGACTTACTGCCGGCAATGCGGACCAAGCTCTGACACCGGTTGTACAGAGACCGAACAGCTCTTATCAGGGGGTCCGGTACCCCATACTCCCGGAGCACCCCTCACAGGATTCCCCGAGGGACATGGTCGAACGCCTTTTCCAAGTCCACAAAACACATGTAGACTGGTTGGGCAAACTCCCATTCACCCTCCAGGATTCTGCTAAGGGTGAAGAGCTGGTCCACTGTTCCGCGACCAGGACGAAAACCACACTGTTCCTTCAGAATCCAAGGTTCGACTATCCGACGGACCCTCCTCTCCAGAACCCCCGAATAGACTTTTCCAGGGAGGCTGAGGATTGTGATCCCTCTGTAGTTGGAATACACCCTCCGGTCCCCCTTTTTTAAGAGGGGGACCACCACCCCGGTCTGCCAATCCAGAGGTACTGTCCCGATGTCCATGCGATGTTGCAGAGACGTGTCAACCAAGACAGTCCTACAACATCCAGAGCCTTGAGAAACTCCAGGCGTATCTCATCCACCCCCGGGGTCCTGCCACCAAGGAGTTTTTTGACCACCTCGGTGACCTCAGTCCCAGAGATGGGAGAGCCCACCTTAGAGTCCACAGGCTCTGCTTCCTCATTGGAAGGCATTCTAGTGGGATTGAGGAGGTCTTCAAAGTACTCCCCCCACCGACCTACAACCTCCCGAGTCGAAGTCAGCAGCGCCCCATCCCCACCATATACGGTGTTGACACTGCACTGCTTCCCCCTCCTGAGATGCCAGATGGTGGACCAGAATCTCCTCGAAGCCATTCGAAAGTCATTCTCCATGACCTCTCCAAACCACTCCCATGCCCGAGTTTTTGCCTCAGCAACCACCGAAGCTGCATTCCGCTTGGCCTGCCGGTACCTATCAGCTACCTCCAGAGACCCACAGGACAAAAAGGTCCTATAGGACTCCTTCAGCTTGTACTCATATTTATTATATGTATTGTACTCATACAAACAATTATTTTGTGTTATATGTATGTTATTAATGTAGACCACTTTACAGAGATTTGTTTTCACTTTGAGTCTTTTTCTGTTGATCAGCGTCAAAAAAGCCAAACGAAATCAACTGTGATTCAGTGTTATATAATAATAAAATTTGAAATCTTCCAACCAGTGAATACTTTATATAAGCATTGTAATATATGAAGCATTAATGTATGTATCATTTATATACCAAGCAGTTATTAAAAATGCTTGAGGTATCTAGTTCATTGTTTTTATAAGGGAGGTGATGTGTATAGTTATCTTAAAAGAATTTTGCAGTATGCATCAATTTTTAACATGTTTAAAATTGATAACTTGTCCCACACAATTGTGTCTTTATATTTTCTTTTAATCCTGTACATACTACACTTAATCTTATTCCATCTGATCAGAATATTTTACATAATAGATGAGTAGCACTGGGCCACAATTATTTGTTACACCTTCTGTTGTTTTTGTAATATTAAAACTTGTTTTCCAGCAGAATGCTTAAAATACAGATGCCAACGGCATCACGTTGATCGATTTTTTAAATCTTTTACTCTTCTGTTATTTATTATTACTTTTAAATGAACTCATATAAATTATTAAATACCCATAAACAAATTAACTATTTTGTTAATCCTACAGAGCATATGACTAAACTCCAGATTTGTAAAAACATCTAAATTTTACAGTGTTTTAAATTTTCTTATTCACCTTCATAAAAGGATAAGTGTCTGTATGTCTGTCTTTGTGTCCATCTGGTTGTAATGTCTCTCATTAAAAAAGGTTGAGCATCACAAATGTTTGTATTAATTAAATACATTGCATTTGTAATTTAAACAGATGGCATATTACAAACATTAATACTGCTTTTACAAATCCTATACCAAATAGCATATAACAGAATCACTGTTGCACTGCAGATGTTAAAAGTGAGGTCAATATAGATTACTTAGATTTCAATCCGTCTTAGACGGGTAGCACAGCTAGTATATTCTACGATGAATGTGTTTGTCAGGGACATCAAATGAAATACCCAGCTTGATTACAAGCAGCATAATGGATATGAAACATGTATATTCTTTTTAATGGCAGCTGTTGTGACCAATACATCAAGATTTCATTTTTAGGAGAATGTAAAATGTTGCTGTATAAACAAACATTGTCTGAATTTTGTTTCAGATTGACTTGCACCTGTATATAATGTCTTTCCTTTCACCTCAAGATCTTTGTCATCTGAGCTGTACAAGTCATTACTGGAACAGTACTGTTCATGATCCTTTACTGTGGCGATATTTCCTTTTAAGAGACATTCCTTTATGGTCATCTGTTAATCATAATTCACTACCCGACTTGGAAGTATTAACTAAAACTTCATCTGAATTGTTGGAAAATGCAAACCATGACTACATGTCACAGTAAGTACGTGATAGAGAATTTCTTTCTTTTTAAGAGAATATGCTGGTAACAAATGTATACTACATAAACCATATAAACTAAATTATTTTGTAGGCATATACACAGAATTTATTAAATTTCCATTTTCAGATTGGTCAGTGCTTTCTTTACAGATCCAGTGTCTGGGTTTGAATATTGAACTTTCACTGTGTGGAGTTTACATATGCTCTCTGTGTATGTTTAGGGTTTTCTCCTGGTACTTCTGTTTTTGTTCTATAATCCTAAATTTCTGAGTTGACCCACTGTTGGCTGCAGGTCGGTTTGATTAGTTATTGCAATAGACTGGTACCATATCAAGAGCTGATTTCTGCCTTGGGCCCCATGATGCTAGCAAAGGCTCTGGTCCCCCTATGAACACTGAATCATAGGTTTTATATGATTCAATGTTAACCTAAAAAACACAAACTCAAAAAAGTAATTTGCTGAAATGTATATATTAATCAAGGGTGATACTGATTGCGAATTTTACATTAGTACCAACTTATATAAACTGTTTTGATTTAGAAGGTGGTTTTATACCAAGAAATACATTTCTTGAGAATAAAATAATGCCCATAGATGTTCACATATCATATACCATGTTTTCTGAAACAAACATTACTTAAAAATAAACATGTAAATTATAGTTTTTAAAAAATAGGGGGCTCGCCAACTCCCAGGTGGGCGCTATGTGCCAGCCACTTCACGTCTCTGCCACTTGTGTATGCGGATTTCACTTTCACCAAACAACAAATCTTTTCATTCTCGCAGATACGCCTCTTCATTAGGAAGAAACACTACTTTTCCTTGATGGCAACACGAATTAGACGATCTACGAGTCTCTGAACAATATCTGCATACTTCTGTTATATCACCTATGTCCATATATTCAATCTCTTTTCGCTGTTCCGTTATTTCACTGAGTAATAATTTCCGTTTGTTAGCGCTCATGTGATCTTTACTATGAGTTTTTTGAGACTTTCAAATTTCAGTACTTTCATAATCTCTAACCTGCTCTGCATGTGTATCGAGCCAGCGTTTTTGAACCTCTTTATGACGTTGTGGGCGTGATTGTAAATGTTTGAGAGGAGGGTTGGACTTGTCAAAATCTCTTGGCATAAAGTCTCATCTCGCGGGACCTGAAATTATCTTTCGTGGGAGTTGAAATTATCTCCAAGAAAGTCTTGTCTCAGGATTTCCTTTTATAATAGAGAGATATTAACTCCAGTAAAGTAGTGACTGTTTTATTTTCTAACGCACCTTTTCCAGTATAGTAGGGTGCTGAAGCATATCCTAGCAGCATTTGATACTAGGCCAGAACCAACCTCAGAAGGAGTACACTTACATACTCACAACTCACTCAATGTAATTTTCACATCTTGGCATGATGAAACAAACTGGAGTATCTGGGGACCAGTTGTTTGCATTTTACACTCTTGCACACATCCACACTCATTGGTCAAATCAGAATCAACTATCCTAATGCCTAACTCTATAAGAATTTTAGAGAAAAACTCCTGGCATACACAAGCAGATCATAAAAAATTCACACAGGCAGCAAGTGGTCTAAGATTCAAACCATGAACTCTGAAGCTGTGAGGTAGCAGTGCTAAGCACTGTACCACCATCACACCACACTTGAAGGTTTTGTTGTAATTATATGAAAGTATGAACTTATCATCTGACAATTTTGGCAGATACTCATGTGCAATGTTATAATAATAAAGAAGTTTAAGAAAAGCTGGAATTGCACTAATTGGAATAGTTTTAAAATCGCAGCCAGCTCACAGGAAACACAAACTCATCCAGGATATCTTTTTAAAAGGTAGGGAAAGTAAATGTGTGCCAGAGTGAGTTGCCAGAAAATGGTTAAAGAAATAGTAGGGTTGACGATGGTTAATTTATCCAAGAGTACTGCTAAAAAATGCAGACAGATCCTTGTACTGTAGTCATATGATATCTCTTCTCATTGTGCTCTAAATTCTTCCTAAAGCTAATATGTAATTACTTCAGCAAATGTACTTTTTACTTTTGCACTGAGTGTTGCCTCCCTTCCCCAGCCTGTCATCTTTGGAACTGGTTTTGCATCATGAGATGCTGCCTACTAAAACACATGAAAAAAAATCTTAAAACTAAAAGAATAGGCAATGAGATACTTTTATTCTCTATTGTTTCTAAGAAAATTTTTTTTCAACATTTGTTAGTCCTCCCACCATATTGCAAATTAAAAAAAAGTATTTAATATTCTTTGTGTGTTTTTGATTCTGATCCATTGTAGGTCAAACAGGGTGAAGAATAGTCACGATTGTATTAAAGGTTATTTTCAACATAATGTTGAACAGTACCATTCCAATGCTGAGTTACAAAAACTGAAGACACTGAAGTGACCATAAATAGGTCCAAAAAATTTCTGGTTGTGAACAAGTTCCATTTGAAGTGAACAGTAAAGTCAAGTCATCCTGAGCAGAGAAACGTGAAGTGTTAAGCAGTCATAGAGAGCAACATGATCAAAGGTGTCAAAGTATTTGTTGATGTGAAAGCCAAAGGACAGGACAGGACAGAGTGTTGTTTTCTTCTTAGGCAATCTTTGTTTTCATTATACAGTATTTCTGTTTTCACTGTCATTCTGCTGACCAGCAAGTAACGGTTATATATGTAAATAAAGCTGATATTTATTGACAACTGCCTAAAATAATACAGGAAACAAATAATGCTAAAAAATGAGAAAAGATTGTACAAAATCATAAAATTTGTACTTGTTGCTACATGCACTAACCTCTTTGCAGTTAGTTATTTTTAAACTTGCATATAATGCATTCCTTGTATAGTTACTTTACTTTTTTAAGAAAAATAATTAGTATGTTTGTGTGAAATTGGTGCTTCACACGCAAAAAGGCTAAAGGTTGTGCATGTCTTCAAGACTTTGTCAATAGGTCTTTTTGGATTGCACAGTGAAATTAGCAAGGCATACTTTGCTGCATGACAGGTTGTACTGTAGCATAACAATGTTTACCAGTATTGTGATACATTAGTAATTGTGGAGAGCAGTGTTTGCTTTTAAAATCTATTTTAATTATATTTTAATACCTAATTTGTAACATTGTAATGTTTGTGTATTTTTATAGATATTTAAAAAGTTGCCCAGAGTGCAGAAGGTATGGAAAACCTAACAGACCTGTATATGGTGCAGTTACATCTTTCTTTCATTCCCTGGTGGTAAACACAGAGCCCAGGTTTGCTATGTTTGGACCAGGTTTGGAGCAGTTGGATGTTTCTCTGCTGACAAAGATGATGTATTCTCCAGAAGTGCTTCCAGTTGCAGGCCTGCCCCAAAGACAAATAAATGGTAAACAGGACTTTACATATATTTTTGTGACCTAACAAATATGATATACAAATACAAAACAGGTTTTTTGTTTAAACAATTTTTTTTAAGCCGCATTTTAAATTTAGTGATACATACAAATATTAAAAATGCTATCAAAATGAAATGAACTTTCATTTAATAACAACTCGCTGCTCAGTGCTAAGGAACATTTACCTTTTTTAGCTTTTTAACCAGGGCATCAACAAGAGGAACGAACCTTCATTTTAAATCTTTTCCACACCTGTCACTGTATTCAGAGACTAATGACAAATGTAAAAGGAAAAATGATTGTTCAAATGTTGCTAAAAATGTGTACAGTATGTTTAATACCAGTTAGCAGTATTAATGTAAGAATCTGGAAGATAAAAAACAGTTGTTCCCACACAGTTGATGACTCAGCAGGGATCATATTTAGAAAACTAGCACCTGGTAGCATTTTGGAATTGCATCCTAGCATTTATAAAAACACTTGGTTGGTATTATACATCAAGGTGTTTTGGAATGGCTGATAGAATAAAGTCCTTATTGGCAAGAAGAATGAAGTGGTGTTTTCCAGAAACCATTGGAATGCACAGTAGATTGGAACTGGATGTTTTGGTCATATGCAAGCCTTTGAGCACTCACAAAATCCACATTTTTGTCATTAGAAGGCAGTTACATACAAAAATAATCATACCTACTATAGTATATAGAAGTGGATTTTGATCCTGAAACACAGTCTTGCTGACCTTGATGCACTTGTTAAAATTAGAGATATGGTGAAAACTACCAAGTGGAAAGATATTTTGTAACAAAACTTGGCTGCTTCTGTCAAAAAAAACAAAACAAAAACAAAGCTTGTTTGTGGATCAGATCTTCCACGTTATGTAGATAATAAATTCATCTTAAGGTCAACAAAGAAGTGGCTGACTAAAAGAATGTGGTAATCCTAGGCACAATAACAAACCTCTTATAAATTTAAAAGAGTACAGTAATCCCTCCTCGATCGCGGGGGTTGCGTTCCAGACCCCCCCGCGATAGGTGAAAATCCGCGAAGTAGAAACCATATGTTTCTATGGTTATTTTTATATATTTTAAGCCCTTATAAAGTCTCCCACACTGTTTATAAATATTCCCCGCAGAGTTATACAGCATAATCCCTTTGTATTCTCTTAGATATTAGGTAAGATTCATTGAAATTATGTATATAAGTAAAACCTAAATATTATTTTAAAGATATTGAGTGTCTCCGATATCACGTTACAGCCATTACGATAGACATGCCACCAGCAATAAATACGTACAATGCAACAAAAATAGTATACAGTAAATGTGTGTACAGTGACACTAAACGTACGTACATGTACTAAGTACTGTAAGTAGAAAATTAATTATGGTTACTCACCAACAATGACACGATGACTTGTCCGATAACAATGAGTTTTATTTTACTGCACAACAAAAGAGAGCGTTACAGCCCTTAAAGGAGCCACTTCAGGCGATTGTGTAGCACTGCCGTTGTTCTTCTTCCTGCAGTCTTCAATCCAAATCCCTAAAGCAGATTCCATCCAGACTACTGCCTTATTACATCCACTTACAACTTGTTTTGCACCCTGGTTAAAAGGACACTGCGGCCGTAGATCTTATATTCCTTTCCTACTTTTTAAATAAAAAGAATCATAGCCTTCAACAAATCCCAAAACGCTTACCTTTTCGCAATCGTAACATCTTCCGCTTCGCTTGGGCACGGCCCCTGAAGCAGTAGCAGATCGATTTGGAGCCATAATGAAGGGCTTGACTATGCACAAAGATAAACACAAAAGAGCACAACTCTTTACACAGCGAAACACGTTGATGCTGAATGAGCGAGACGAGACTTCCTGGTTAACACTGTATTCAGCAAGCAGGAACTTAACTGCGTGCTCTGATTGGTTAGCTTCTCAGTCAGGATAACTTAACTGCGTGCTCTGATTGGTTAGCTTCTCAGTCATCCGCCAATAGCGTCCCTTGTATGAAATCAACTGGGCAAACCAACTGAGGAAGCATGTACAGGAAGTAAAAAGACACATTGTCCGCAGAACCTGCGAAGCAGCGAAAAATCCGCGTTATATATTTAGTTATGCTTTCATATAAAATCCGCGATAGAGCGAAACCGCAAAAGTCAAAGCGCGATATAGCGAGGGATTACTGTAATCCATGTACTTAGTCTTTGTGGTACTAGGGATTAGGAATAGTCCCAGATCGCTCCTCTTTGTACCAATAATTCTGAAACCAAGTTATTGATACAAAGAAATATTATTCCTTTTAAATCATTCAGTTTTGAAAAAATGACATTCTAATCAGAGATTGTTTTTCTACTCCTGTGATAAATATTATGTTGTTCATTTCATATAGCTTTTATTTTTCGTGTTAAGCAAGGTTACCAATAATTGTTGGGCTCCAAAATTGACAAATACAGTTGTGACCAATTTCTTTAATTGATAATTGAATTTTTCTGTGTAGTACATGAAATTAAATTACACTTAGTAATGTGGAATTTTAGAATGAATGTTTTGAATATATTGTGATTTAGTTATATCTTCATTGTTGTAGGAATTGGTTCAGGAATCAGTTTCATGTTTAAGAACCAGCAAAAGCTTAATATAATCACTCTCTACTCTGCTGTTAGGTGAGTATTCATTAAAAGATTATCTTGATGGAAATATCATAAAATAATGTATTACTTAAAATGTGTTGCTAGCACTTATTTTTATTATTTATATTTAATTATGATAACCAAAGCTTCTGTATGTATTGTATACTTAATTTTAATCAGTCAGACTATATGTATTTTGTCTTTACAGTTTTGAATATTGCAAAACACTTCTTTAAAGAAATGTTTACAACTAAATAAAAGCAAACTGTATATCATTTATTACATTTACATAGCCAGAAATTCATTTAACAAGGCAGTTGTTCAGAAAGCAAGAATAATACAATGAACAGAAAGTGCGACAGTTTAAACAATGTTATATATTAGATTATAGTAGAGTAGAGAAGACTGGATCTTCATCAGAGATAAGAATGTAAAATAGAAAACTTTAGTTGATAGTCATTTTGGGACATTTGCAGGAATTAGCTGTTTGTCAAGAGCAGTGTATTAGGGAAAAAAGTTGGATTCTGAGGATCCAAGTTTTTCCAAAATTCAAGCACCATCCTTAAGAAGGTATTTCTGGTTTTACTGTAAACATGTTTATAAACTTGGTTTACCAAACAATTTCTTTCTGACGTGGGCTTCTCTTACTTCCTGTATTTTACTTTTCCCTTTATTAGGAAAGAAAGGGAGCGTGCTCGAACAGAACAGAGCAATATTCAGAATCCAGCTTTCCTTCAGGGTGATGAAAGAGCCACAGAGAACTGTACAAGGAGGTACACAGTTATCCCTCTTGTGGAAAATGTCTGCAGTGTGGTTGATGGTTTCATTTATGTTGCCAATGCTGAGTCAAACAGAAGTAAGAAACATCTTAAATTCATTTCACAATATTACCTGTGTTAGTGTTGACATGTTAATTCAATGTTCAAATAATGAGTTCATGGTTGTAATGGAAAATTGACTTGAAACAGATGGTCGGTAGCCTTATTCTTGTTCCTGTTGCTAGTGCTTGGGTAAGGTCACGTCATTTAAATACTCTGCTGCTCCCTGGTAGTTAAAATAGTACTAATATATTATATTTTCAAACCTGCTTAATCCAATTCAGAGTTGCAAGAAGCCAAAGTCTATTCTTGTAGTGTATATGTGTGTGTATATAATATATATAAAATATATATATATATATATATATACACGAATATTTAAAACATTGCTGCCTTGCAAATGAATAAATAAAAAATCTTGATAACTAACTTACAGGTCGTACTTCTCTAATTGAGCCAGCATGCATACAAATTATGCCTTTCATAAGCTATCCTGTAATGCATTATATAAACAAAATACAATGATAAATATTATTTTTTGCTTGATTAAGAAATTATATGGAGAACTATGAAAAAACTGACAACTTTTTTTGAGGAGCTTGAGCAGTTTAATTGAGGATAGCTTATGTGAAATAAAGTCTTCCTCTCTGAATTAGTTTTCTACCTTGGTAAAATGAAATGCTAAATAATCAAACACTAGCTAACTGATTTGTTGATATTTTATTTGAAGTAATTCTTTTGTGTGTACAGTCTGTTTATTTTCTATGAGTTTCAAGTGCAAAAAAAATTGTCATATCTCTTAAAAAATGGGATCAAATCCTGGCCCTGTCTCTGTGTTTGTGGAGTTTGCACAATCTCTTTGTGTCGTCGTTATTTATTCATTTATTTTTTGTTTTTCAAGTTCATTTCTAAATTTCATAAATATGCAGGTTATGTTGATCGGTGACTCGAAATTAGCACTATGTAAACAAGCGTTAGTGTGCCCCTGAGTGTGTGTGCATTAAACGGTCTGGCACTCCATCAAAGGGTAGTTCCTACCCTGCACAAGATGTTGCCAGCTCCTCTCACGTCCGAAACTGAAGGATAGAAAGCCTTTTTTGGTGAATGATGTGTAAGGGAAGTTTGAGCTATTTCTTCATTAAGCACTGTTTAATGGTATATGTATTTTTGTTTCACTTTAGTAATGCATACTGTGTTTCTAGTTGGCATTGCAAAACCCCTCTAAATGCTTCTGCATATTAATATTTTATAGTGTTTACACACTAATAGTTTATAACCAAGATTTACTTCTGTGCTTTGGCCTGGTGCATACTGAAAAATACTTATGGTGTTTTTCTGACTGGTTCCTTGTTTCAATGTTTATTTGCCTTATTCCTTATTTATGTTTCACTTCCCAAAACCTTTTATTAAAGTAAAATGTATTTCAGCAATGGGAAAACATAATCTGCAGTACTACAGCATGACATGAATGCAGTTCCACTAGCAGTGATCTCATGCTAAAAACTGTGTGTGTCATTCAGTCTTTTACCACAATGTTTAGAATGTAAGAACAGATAATTTAATGGATACAACTAAATATACGGACAAACCCTGCCTGATGTATTATAACTGTGAAAGTCACTTAACTGCTGCACAACTTGCATGAATGCTAGATTAAAAAAAATGTAATAAAGCAAAGCATTTTGTCACGATCTATAGTATATACATGTAGAGAGAAGACAGAACAGCTTTTGACTACTTCCTGCTGCAGACATATTGGATAACTGAACAGCAAGGAACACCTTCTGCTTTTGTATTTCTCATTTATAAAACGTGTTTGACAAACTTGTTATTCTTGTTGGATTCTAGGTCATGAACGTGAAAATGAATTTGAGCAGATCCAGGCAATGTTATATCAACCTTATGCCACTTCAAACCGGCCTTTACTGGTTCTGTCTTGTATTTCAAGAGCAGGAGTAAATAAAATTCCTAGTATTTACATGGCACATGAATTACATTTAAATAAACTTTCATTTCCTTGGTTGGTAAGTATGCCTTCAAATCTGAGACATAATCCAATTTGATTATTCGTGCAGTCAGGAAAATATAAGTGCTCCTAACATTAAGTTCTGTACAGTATTGTTATTCTGTTATTCACATCATGAATTTAGACTTAAATTATATCAGTTTTCTCACCATGAGCTTCTATTTAAAAAATTGTTTAGAGGTGGAACATGTACTGGGAGTTGTAGATAGAAATCAGCATTCAAATCTACATGGGATGTTGGATGGCTACAGAGCACTTTTACTTATACAGCTGCACTCGGACATTGTAGTTTAGGATGTACAATAAAATGGCCATGTCTTTGGTTTCACTTGGTAGTCATTTTCAATGTGCATATGGGGAGAACATGGGAGGAATAGAATGCATTTCTTTGTGGGTGTGTGGGAGCTCCAGTAAAGCACAAAGTGAACAACATGTACAGGTACTCCTCACTTTACGACCTATTTGCTTAACGACCACTCGCACTTACGACCAACCGAGTTTCGACCTGCAATTTGGGGAATTCCCTTTCTCAGCTTGAGTGTCGGTCAGTGGCAAATGGTGACATGCGCACTGAGCGTACTATAGGCTTGCTATGTGCTTTTTCAGTCAGTTTCATTCCTACAAGCAGTCACTGTGTAACCTTGTTTTTTTTATATATTTGTAACCCCAAAATAGTTCAGATGTTGACGAAAAGAAAAAGTATGGCATCATCTGGAGAAATTGTTAAGAAACGAAGGAAAGCTATCGACCTTGAAATGAAAATAAAAATCATACAAGACTACGGAGCTGGTAAAACGGTTAAAGAAATAGCATGTGACTTGAAATTGGCACATTCGACAATTTTGAACGATTTTAAAGGATAAAGTTAGAGTGAAAGAGGCGGTGAAATCATCGACAGGATTTAAAGCCATAATAACTAGTCAGCGAAAAGGTCTTATTAAAGAGATGGAGAAATTATTGGCGATCTGGTTTGACCACCAGATGCAAAATAATATGCCGATAAGCCTTTTAATAATTCAAGGTAAGGCACGCAGTATCTTTGAGACTTTGAAGGCACATGAAGGCAAAAAATCGACAGAATCATTTACAGCAAGCCATTGGTGGCTTCAACGGTTTAGGCGGAGATTCAACCTGCATAATTGGAGAATCAGCGGTGAGGCGGCAAGCGCAGATGTAGAAACAGCAGAAAAATTTGTTGATGAATTGGATGGAATAATTAAAAAAGGCAGCTACTGCCCGAAACAGATATTCATTGTGGATGAAACTGGGCTTTGGTGGAAAACAATGCCTGAAAAGTCCTATATGCACAAAGAAGCTAAGGCAATGCCTGGTTTCAAGGCTTTTAAAGACAGGATCACATTGTTGTTGCGAGGGAATGCCGCTGGGTTCAAGTTAAAGCCTTTCCTGGTCTATCGCTCTGAAAACCCACGTGCATTAAAGAACGTTAGTAAAAACAGTCTGCCCGTTTACTATCGTGCAAATAAAAAGGCATGGATGATACAACCTTTATTTTAAGATTGGTTGTTGAACTGCTTCATACCCTCAGTCCAGGATTATTGTTTGGAAATGGGAGTTCCTTTTAAAATTATTCTCGTGCGTGATAATGCTCCAGGCCACCCCCAGCATCTTGATGATCTACACCCAGACGTACAGGTAGTGTATCTTCCTAGAAACACAACTGCTGTCCTACAGCCAATGGATCAGGGCGGTATAGCTAGTATAGCTACGTTCAAAGCGTTATCTTTGCGCACGACTTTTTCCCAAGCTGTAGCAGCAACAGAAAATGATGTAGTAACCCTTCGTGATTTTTGGAAAACGTACAGTATTTTAGATTGCATTAAAACATTAAATCAGCTTGGGACGAAGTGACAGATAAGTGTATGCAAGGCATATGGAAAAAATGCATAAAAAGTTTCGATCCTATATTCTCGGTGCAAGCTCCTTGCTTATCGACCAATTCGCTTAACGACGTAGTCATAGGAACGGAACTTGGTCGTAAAGTGAGGAGTACCTGTACTGTATTAAATTAATAAGATTTTTTTTTTCTGCTGCATTTTAAATTATAATAATGATACTTTGAAGTTATTCTATACAATAAATAGATAACTAACCTTTAGATATTTTTTCAGGTTCAAGATACTGAAGCTGAAACACTAATTGGACTTCTTGATGGGATTGAATGGTTATTACGAGAATCAGGAATTAATGTCTAGAAGTAAAGGAGCATACAAACTGAATTGTACAGCCTAGAAAACCTTTGAACATGTGTACACTGTTATATTTTATAAACTGTAAATTATGTAATAATATTATGTGTAAATAATTCACTAGCCTAAAGTTTTGTAACAAATGTGATATATTGTTGATAGTAGGAAAAAAAACTCTCCTCCTGTTATTTTAATTGACTCATGTTTTAAAATTAAAAACTTCTCATTGTTTCCTTTTTCTTCAACTAGCAGCCAAACAATAATGAGATGAAAAGAAAACCAAAAGATGAGCAGCTAACTTACGGTCTCAAATGTTTTTGGAGGGTCACCATTTTCACACTAACTAACCCCTTAAAATAAAAGAAATTTTTGCAGTTAATGAAACAGGTTATTTCAGCCTGTGACTTGATAGTGCTCTTAATAACCCACACTAGGCATATTCAAAACAGTGGATCTTCAAGGAACACCAAAGCGTTTTGTGGTCAGGAACAGATCAATATACTCAAACTTTCACTTTTTTATTCAAATATTTCATTATATTGTATGATAGACATTTAGGTGTGAACAGGATCAAGTTATTTGGTCATTTGATGGCTAACTTATATCTTATTGTTATATGGGTGTTGGTTAAAGAAAAAGTAAAGCATCTTTAAAAAAAGTAAGACAATAGAGATTTTACTAACAGTAATTGGTTATTGATAAAAAAAATGGCTAAAACGGAAACATGCAACCACATCAGTCCTCCAGCATCAGAGTCTGACACCCTGCTGTAAATGAACAAAACCAATTGTTTTTTTAAAAAAAATGTAGTGGTAGTCTTTTAAAGCTCACGAAGTCATGGAGGATGGGAATGTTTATATTTCAGTTTGATTCCGAAAACTTTTCTCATGGTTTGGTGTGCAGAAAAACTAGAATTAAACGTGTTGGTTACACAGTCACTTAATCACCTAACTAAAACTTCACAGGGAACACTGAAGTCTAAACAGACATCTTTATGAAAAATCTGCATGTGTGCTAAAAGGTTGTTAATGGTGTTACTGTATTTCACTCTTTCACACTTTCATACTTGGCTTTTTTGTTTCAATATTTTATTGACCTGAAAGGTCTTTACTGCAATAAGCCATTTTAAAATAAATGAATGGATTATTTATATTCTTCATTTTTTAAATTGGAACAGGTGGTTTTAGATAGTTATTAGTATATTTTACAAGTTCATATGCTCACCTAAAAATAAGTTCCTTTATTATGTGGTTTATTGTTAGCCAACACACACAAACACTATAGTAGGTGTTAAAGAATGAAATAAAATGAAAATTACAATGTTTAAGAAAAGTAGCGATTATTTTGTCTTAATGTCAGTTTAATTTCGTGAAGTATCTGTTGTGTAACAAGAAAGTGGTCAGGTTTCTTGATGGTGGCTGAGGTCTTGACTGTCTAGGTGGATATGGAAGGCCTGGTTTAGAGAAAAAACTACAAATTCTTAATGGCTTAATACATTTCAACATGACAGCACTCAGATTTTAGAACATCATACCATTCAGACGTAAAGCAAACAGCAGGCTTCTCTCTTTATCATCCTCTTCAAATATTACAGTACCTGCAAGAATGAGTCCAATAGAGGTTCTAGTTCTTCCAGATGCTACTTCTTTCTTCCTTCCTCTCTGTAAATAGTATACTCTGGTAGGGTTTTGATTACACACTTGGCCATCAGTTGTCTTGTTTTTAACTTGTCTCTTGAACGTTTGCATTTGAAAGGGGCCTTGTCTAACAACTCAGTTTCTATTATTTCAAGGACAGGTTACAATCCTTATATGTAAACACTAGCTAATGTTTTTTGTAAATACAAGAAAAGTTTGAAATTAAAACCACATGTATACACCACCAATTAAAGCACACAATAACATACAGTGATCTATTGAGTATATTTTCTGCACATTGCAGGTGAATGGATTCTGAATAAAAATCAGTTTGTGATAAACTTAATAGCAGTTGTTAACAAGAGGTTAATTAAATACATTAGCACACTTCATAATGTTTCCATCCATTATCCAACCTGCTATATCCTAACTACAGGGTCACGGGGGTCTGCTGGAGCCAATCCCAGTCAACACAGGGCGCAAGGCAGGAAACAAACCCTGGGCAGGGCGCCAGCCCACCGCAGATGTTTCCTGGATAAGTAATTTTATAAAAGTTGTTTCTTAAAAGTGTAACCTCCCAGAGATAATAAATAATCACTTTTCAAAATCTGAGAAAATTCACTGTAGTTAAAAGAAAAAGATACACAGGGCAAAATTTGGGGGTTCCAAAGTAATACATTGTCTCTTTTCTGACCAAGTGTGATATGTGTACAAATTTTGTTGAGATTGGACCATTTCTGTGTATAAAGAACAAACACACCATTGAGCTTTATATATTAGATGTACAGTATCTTGCGAAAGTTTTCATCTCCTCAGTGTTTATTCTGTTTTGTCACATTATGACCTGGAATTAAAATGGAATTTTGGAGGGTTAGAACTATTTGATTTACACAACTGCCTACCACTTTGAAGGTGCAAAATTTAATATATGATAAGACAAAAAACAGAAATCATGAGTATACATAGGTATTTACCCAAGAGTCAATACTTTGTAGAGCTTACTTTAACTGTAATTCCAGCTCTAAGTCTCTTGAGGAAAGTTTGTGTCTATTAGCTTCACACACGTAGCCACTGGGATTTTCTCCCTTTCCTCAAGACAAAATGGCTCCAGCTCCTCCAAGTTAGATGGTCTGCATTAGTGTACAGCAGTCTTCAAGTCATACCACAGAATTTCAGTTGGATTGACATCTGGGTTTTGTCTACACCATTCCAAAAATGTAAATGTTTCCCTTTAAATCACTCCAGTGTAACTTTAGAAGTATGTTTAGGGTCATTTACCTGCTGGAAAGTAAATCTTCGCCCCAGACTCAAATCCCTGGCAGACTGAAACACGTTTTTTTCTATTTAGTGCCATCCATCTTCCTTCACTCTTGACCAGTTTTCTTGTCCCTGCTGATGAAAAACATCCAATGCTTCACTGTGGGAATGGTGTTCTTGGAGTGATGGGAAGTGTTGTGTCTGTGCCACACGTGGTGTTTCCCATGATGACCAAAACGTTCAATTTTAGTTTCATCTGACCAGAGCCTCCTTCATTTTTTTTCTTTTTGTGGAGTCCACCACATGCTGTTGGACAAACTCCAAACTTGTTTTCTTACTTTTTCTGGCCACTCTTCCATAAAGCTCCACTCTGTGTAGTGTACAGCTTAAAGTACTGTATGCCTGTGGACAGATACTGTCATCTCCGCTGTGGATCTCTGCAGCTTTGTCAGTGTTATCCCTGAAGTCTTCGCTGAATCTCTGATTAATGCCCTCTTTGCCTGGTCTGCAAGTGTTGGTGGGTGGCCTTCTCTTGTCAGGTTTGTAGCAATGTCATATTCTTTCCATTTTGTTGTAATGGTGCTCCTTGGGAAATTCAAAGTTTGGGATATTTTTTATAACCCAACTCTGATCTGTCCTTCTCCACAACTTTGTCTGTAACCTGTTTGGAGTGCTCCTTGGCCTTCATGTTGCTTGCTAAGTGGTGGTGCAGAGTCAGGAGCCTTTCAGACACCATGTGACACTTTGATTGCATTCAAGTGGACCCTAATCAACTAACTATTGGCGCTTTTCCACTGCATAGTACGGCACGACACGGTTCAGTTCAGCTCACTTTTGGGGGGTTTTCCACTGGGAACAGTACCTGGTACCTGGTCCTTTTTTTAGTACCACCTCAGCCGAGGTTCCAAGCGCGCCGAACCGTTACTAAAACGTGACGTGTAAACTGCTGGTCACTGATTGGCCGGAGAAAATCGTCATTACTGCGTCACTGGCTATTCTTTTCTTTATACACGCGGAAGTTTGTGTCCCGTCTCTCCATCGCTGGACGCAGTTTGTTGCATAAGTGGATGAATGTTTCTTCAGACATTCGAAAGTTCTCCAGCCACTGAGTGTTTGTAAAACCGGGAACAATCACATCCCACCACTCTGAAGCACGGTTAAATATCCAAACAGATGGTCTGTTGCGGCGACTTTTTTGCAAAATGTGGAAGATCTGTAATATACAGAATCAGTATTTTAATGTTACACTGGCAGTTAAGTTCATTTTATGCTTTGCAACAGTGATAAAAGCTAGCTAGTGATGTGCTTTTTTTAGATGCTTACCCTTGCGCGTCGTCGAGCTAAAGTGTTGTCGTCTGCGTGTTGTTGTAAAAGTCCCACGGTGTCACGGCAGTAGAGGCGGCGCAACTATAACGACACGTGAATAATCCCGCCCACTCTAAAGCGGTACTAAACTGCAGTCGAAACGCAAACCGAGCCGAACTGAGCCGAACCAAGGTGAGCTGTACTGAACCGTACTGTGCCGTACTATGCAGTGGAAAAGCGCCTTTTGTGATTTTTTAAGTTAATTGGTTGGACAAGATATTAGGGCTTTCATAGCAAAGGGGATAAATAACATATGCACTCACAACTTTTCCATTTTTAGTTACTTTATATATACAAGGAATTTTATTTTCATTCTACTTAAATAATTTTAACTGCATTGTTAAGTCCATTACATAAAATCCAAATAAGATTCAATTTTAATTCAAGATTGTAATGTGACAAAACAGAGCAAACACCGTGGGGATGAGTGCTTTTGCAAAGCACTGTGTGTGCTACAAAGTCTGACAATCCAATTTGTAAACCCACTTCTTCAGATACAGGACTATGGTGGGTAGGAGGTGCGTATCCTATCTTGTCAACACTGAGCAAAAAAGAGAGGACTATAGTATACTACAGTCTTTTGGGATTTTTATATTTTAGATCTTATGACTGGAGGTGAAACTATATTATTTTAATCCTTGTCCTTAAGCAAGGCTGAAACATCTTACATTTCCCAACATGTATATTATGACACATAGGTGTCAAAGAGATATAAATTCAGTTTAGATTTTAGGATTAATAGAGACTGCTAATATCTTACAAATACATTAGATTTTTGTAAAAGGTAAAGCCCTCCATAGTTACAGCAATGCTTATTAGTAACACTAAATTCATTCAGTAGTCGTGAAGCTGTATCGGTTGTATGCTGGTATTAAGCTGAAGAAGAACAAGGATATTTTTGAATAAAGAAGCGACAGAAATTCTGCAGACCTAGGGTTTAAAACATGAGAAACCTGCTGGCACACAGCCGAGCATGTTAAGCAATAGGTAAGAGCTTTTCCTTCATTCTTTGACCATACTTGGTAAGCTGGTAAGGGCCAAATATTTTCTCTCACCTAAATTCCTCAAGTTAATATTTTCTTTTATGCTGTTAACTTAATTTGTCAGAGACTTGGAAGTCTGCAGTCTCATACTTTGTGAATTTGACTTAAAAAAATCAAAGAATTGGACACTGATGTTTTTCGCCCATGAAGAAATTATTGAGAGCATTGTGTGAGTTTTGTTTCTTGTTCATTAAAAACAAATTCTTGAAATTCCTCAAGTAAATGCATTGCTAGTGTCACAGACCTCCCAACATTCAAATATTTGTATAACAATGTGTTTTGTCATCTGTACATTGTCTGGCAATTTAGTTTCAATTTGTTGCACTTGCAGTTGGCAACCCCCATAATAATTTTGGAATTGGTAATGTTGGGGTATCTGATGTATTGACATTGAACAATTTATTGAATTAATAAGATCATTTGGGACTTGGGAGCACAGAATATTGTAAGACGGCTGGCAGCTCAGCCCGGCTGGGATGCCCCTGAGTTGGAAGGATGGGGGAAGGCAGCTTTTAGAGGACACTGCATCCCCCAAGACACTAGATGGCAACTCCCCTGGACTGCAGCAGTGCCATGGATTTCTGCAGGGTATTATGGGACATGGAGTTCGGCAACACAGCCCTGTGTGCCGCCAGGGGACACTGTGGGAAGATGGCGGGAGAATAAATTCTCACCTAGCCTAGAAGTACTAATGGATCACGAGGAGGGAAATACTTCCTGGCTGATTGAAGAACTTAAGTCACGTGAGAGGAAGAGCAGAAGCACTTTAAGGTCAAGGACTATTTAAAGGACTGCTGAAGAACCAGCAAGAGAGCCAGAGTTGGGAGGAGGTGAACAACGCTTGCTGGGAGGTGTGGAGGAAGAGAAAAAGAGAAGAATTGCTTATTATTGTGCTTTGTGATTTACTTGCCTGAGTTATTGTGGCTGTGGTGCTTGGGGAGCACTGTTTAAAGAAGAAAATAAAGAGATCTTCTTAGTGCTTTTACCTGGTGTCCTAAGTCTCTGTCTGTTGGGTTTAAAGGGCAACAGTACCACCTAGCATTCACAATATGTAGTACAGGAAATCATTTAACTACTCTATGAATGATCGTAAATACCAAGTGAAGCTGTATAGATGCATGTGTAGCTGTATACCAACATGATCTTCTAATGGACATAGTAGACATGGTGTTTGGAAAATATAGGAGCCATCTCATTGTAAGAGATTAAGACATTTGATGTATTAGCTGTGGCTGATTCAACACTAGGATACAAAGCTTCAATTAATAAAACGCCAGATTTACACCAGGATTGCTAAGCAGACTTTAGGAATATGCAGTGCCAGTTTTACATTTTACCCCAAATGACCAATTTAAATTCTAGAGAGTAGCTCAAATAAATATAACTTCCTCTATTTACCTTGGATCTTTGGTATTCTAATTGCCTTTTTTTACGTAGATCTACAGTACAGCAAAAGTTATGTATAGGGTATGAATATTCCCCTTCAGACACACCATTTTTGTAATTCTTAGTGCACAGAGGCATATTTATCATGTTTATTTTCTTCTTTGCATCCTTCTCTTATAAGGTGCCACACTGGGCTGAGATGTTCATCTACTGTTAACATAATTCATTTCTGAAAGGTTTGTTTTTTTTTAACCTTAAACATTCCTAAATATAGTCCTTTAAAAAACAATTAAGAAAGAGCATACACCTGGTATTGTAAATGAGTGCAGCTATTGTGATTGCTTTGAGCTCCAAAATGAATGTTTACAACAGGGGTCTCAAACTCCAGTCCTGGAGGGCCCCAGTGGCTGCAGGTTTTCATTCCAACCCTTTTCTTAATTAGTGACCTGTCTTTGCTGCTAATTAACTTATTTTGAATTCCTTTTAATTGACTTGTTCTTGAAGACTCGGACCCCTTAATTGTTTCTTTTTCCTTAATTAGCAGCCAAACAATAGTGAGATACAAAATGAACCAAAACAGGACCAGCAAACTGTGACCATCATACAACATCTGAAAATAAAGAAGGGTGAATGTCTCTGGAATGCTGATTCGCTCAGGTCTCCAAGACATTTTAACGGTGTTCTTAGAAAAAGAGAAAATCAACAACTTTGGAAATGTATGCTATTACACAATGATAGCAGCAACACACCATGGAATTAAAGAATGGGTTTAATTAACAACAAGAACCAGAGCCTGTTAAGCAGCTGGTTGGAGCTGAAGGCTTTGACTTAGTTGGTCTTCTGTTGGCTCACTCACTTCACATTTCATTTCTGTTTGGGTGCCGTTTAAGGAAAGAAATGAAGCAATTCAGAGGAACGATTAGAGGAGCAAATTTTTTAAAACTAGTTAATTAAAATAAAAGGAAAAGGCGTTACCGGTAATTAGCATCAAAAACTGGTCACCAATTAAGAATAGGGTTAGAATGAAAGCCTGTAGCCACACCAGACCTGGAGTTTGAGACCACTGGTGCACAATATGGAAATTGTGGCAAAATGATTATAGGCAGTGTGCCATTGTTTATGCCATACCCAAATATGTGACATCATCTATTGTATACCTAAAAAAAAACTAACAGCCTTTTTTCTTTGTCACAATAAGGTAAAAAGAAGGTTCTGTGCAGTTCAGTTAAATGCAAAACAGATTTACAGCTGGGAGTCCTCTGCCATAAATTATTGGAGAGAAAATGACTTTTTTAAGCAGCAGAGGGCGCTGTTGTTCTAGTATTTAATGCGAGTATTGTGAATCTGTTTTTCATAACATTAGTTCTTTTCATGGTACCTGCACCTGTATTATTTTTATGGTTATTTTTAGTGTATATGACATTTTGATAATGTATTAAACCCAACCTAGGCTAGGGGCTTGTAAATATCCATACACTTGCATCTCCCATGAGTGATGGGAGCACTGCAAACTGCAAAGTGAACGTCAGATCACCTTTGATTGGGAGTTTTGGTTCCAGAGCCAATGCTGTGTGTAGAGGTTTGTCTAACCATGTCAAGTCTGTATTTTACAATGTTCTGAGCAAGTTCCAGGTCCTTCCATGCCAGAGAAGTTATGTTCCACCTCCCACCTAGTTTTCTTCAGTCCATCCCACTCTTGACAGTCATTTACTCAACAAGCACTGCACTGAACTCTCATCCTCTGCCTTGTGGGTCATAAGTAAACATGGTGGCACCATGCAATGTTTTTAGAGCTCCCCTTGACTAGATTATAAGGGTCACTTCACCACTAGGCATTTACCAGTGAACACCACTCTTAGGCCAGTCTCTGGGAATGGTTCACAGCTCCTGTGTAGTCCTACTGGAAACCTTCAGCTTTAAAGTGGGGAATGACTGAGATACCTTGAGGAGAGTGATTGGGAGGAATGGCCTGCCTGATATACAAAGTCTGAGCTGTAAATTATCACTGGATTTCAATGCAAGTCAGACTGTCTATAACAAACAGCATTTTGAACACATCATTGCCAACTAGTGTCCTTGTTACCAGAGCATTTTGGGTCAAAGGCTAATCGTCTTATCTGTTTTTCAGCCATATGTTCTGGACACTTGGGTAAAGAGGTACCAAGCTGTGAAGATCACCGATTAATGGTGTGCTAGCTCAGACTGATGGAATGAATGCCACCTATAACCTGTAAGGGCCTGTTAATACATGGTTGCGTCTACATCACCACGAGGGTCTGCCGCAGTGTGTGTGTGATGTAAATTTTGTCAGCAGTAATGGTGCGCAGACACTTGCGTTAGCGACTGCCTTCCTCCAGAATTTTGTGACCGTGCCGTCTTGTGCAGTCTGTGTGTGTTGACTGTGGATAGGCTCATTCAAGAAGAGGCAGTGTTGAAACATTCATTGCTACCCACACCTATACAATTCTACATTAAAAGCACACAGAGATAGCCAAACTTGCACTAATTCATGGCGAGAAACCACCCAGACCCTGTGCAAAGATGAAAGTTCATTGCTGGCAGAAATGGAAGTATCTGTGAGACCGATATGTAAAGGCAAAGATACAAACTTCAGGGGGCTTCCTGCAATGGTGCAGTGTTGTTCACTGAACAGCTGAACTATAAACAGACCAGGGGGTGCAACCACTGGACGTGTCTGCAGCTGTTTACTAACAGGTATAAACTGGCCCAAAGGAGGGTTCATTAGGTACAACTACCAGATGGCTCTGTTCAGGAGGAGTTCAAATGAAACACCTGGACAGTGCCTTGGAACTGGCAGGCTGAGATAATGGTCCTTGTTTTTAATTTGATGGTGTGATCCAATCACCAAGAACCACCTTTGGCCTACTTGCAAAAGCTTTTTCAATGGTAGCGTAACAGGGACCTAAATCAGAATCTTCTAATCAGAAGGAACAATGTGTTTCCAATCCTGGCCATGAAACAATTGACCAATACTTTGTTCTTGCTTTGATACTTGAGGAATCGTGGGAATTTGCCCATTCTGTCTATATGTGATTTAAAGGCTTAGGAAAAGGTCATGCCTGTGTACCCAGTTGTATCTTCTGTGGAAGTACTTCAAGAGTTTTGGGTTCTAAAGCCAGTGATGAGTTCCAGTTTGTGGAATGAGAACTGTACTCACATACCTGGTGTTGAGGGAAGACCATTGGACACTTTGAAACATGTGTCCTGTCTTGTTTCTTTTTAAGATGTTCATAGATATCAATATGCAGGTAAGATTTAGAAGTTATTCAACTTGGCAAACTAAAAGTTACATATCTTTCTCTGCTCTTGGCAGATGATGTCCTCATGGCCTGATGAGACTTTGATCTCCAGTGTCTGCTGGAATTGTTCAGAGCGGTGTGCACTTTGTATGTGGTTAGAGTACCTCTAAATCTACTGGAAGTTCATGGCCATCTCCTGAAGATGAGTGTTTTTTCCATGTAGGGAATGCATAAGTAGTTGCTCTCAATGGAGGAGTTCAAGCACATTGGAGTCTTGTTCATATGTAAGGGTGATTATAAACTTCATT
The DNA here is from genome assembly GCF_016835505.1 of Polypterus senegalus. Classification (NCBI taxonomy): domain Eukaryota; kingdom Metazoa; phylum Chordata; class Cladistia; order Polypteriformes; family Polypteridae; genus Polypterus; species Polypterus senegalus. The sequence goes on along the minus strand of NC_053160.1, from coordinate 51,978,677 downwards.
AACCAACTGGTGCAGCAGCTTCAGTTTAATGAATGCTGCCGTGGACTGTGGTTGGAGCCAATCCTCTTTGATAAAACCCCTGTGTGCGTCCAGGTGTCCGTGTGTGTGTCTTCTGGTGAAGTGCGCATGCGTGGGGCCACACGGCACATGTTCAGTCTCTTCCTGTGCATTCCCTGTGCAGAGAGAGAGAGACACACACACACAGGCGCGTGAGAGACATACACACACACACACACACACACACACACACACACACACAAGCTCGTGAGAGAGAGAGAGACACACACAGGTGCGGGCGTGCATTGTTGCAATGTTACTTTTCTTGGTTGTTTATTAAATTACGGATTTTTCAAATGTTCATTTTTTTCCATGTGCTTAAAGCTCATTAAAAAAAAGTGTTTTTAGCGAGCGGGTCATAAGGCTATAGTGCAAACTCTTGCAGTGTTAGTTTCTCTGTTCAAGGTTTTCTTAGTGTTATTCAATGTTTTTACATTTAGTTTACTATTACGCTGTGCATTCTATACTATAATTAACTATATTTGTACTTAAAAAATTTAAAAATATATATTTACATACAGTTTGTACGGTCTGGAACGGATTAATTGTATTTACATACAATCCTATGGGGGAAATTACTTTGGTTCACGACCAAATCGGGTTACAACCAGAGTTTTGAAACGAATTATGGTCGTGAGCCGAGGTTCCACTGTATTACTGTCAGACAAAATTACAGGCATTTTACGGAAATACAAACCAGTATTACTGAGAGAGAAAATTAAAGGCACACAATACAGTGACGCATATTACAGCCACATACAAGGTCCCTTGCCATTTAATATAGACTGTTCCTACTAATGTTTATGCACTGTTCTAGCGCCCGTAATTGTAACAGGCTTAATGTCTAGTCTGTTCATAAAGACATTAATTTACTTCTCAGTCTACATCCCCTTCTTCACCTATGGTCACAAACTCTAGTAAATACTGAAAGAATGAGACCATTAGGAGATGCTGTAAAGACATTGCTGTGTAGAACTGCCTGGCTAACTCTCTATGGCAGGGTGAAGAGCTCAACAACATGGGAGGACATTGGAGGAGGACAACTACTGCTTCTCTGAATAGACAGATGCCAACTGAGGTGGTTTGGGCATGTAGTTAGTATGCCCCGCATGGATGCCTGCCAGGTACAGCCTCCTGGGAGAAGACCGATGAGCACCCCCAGGATATATATATATATATAGAATGACTGCCAAAGGTTTGTCATGATGGCCTGGAGGAAGTTACTGGTTCTGTGGAGGCCTGGTCAGCATGGAAAAACAGAATTAAAATAACTGTGATATTATGATATGATTTGTTCCAAAAGGTGTCTTTTAATGCTGCATACCGATAAAAAATAAAAACAAATGTTGCTACTTTTTATTCATATTATAATTTAAATGTATTTAAATATTGTGCTGAACAAATAATTTAAGCAGATGATGAAGTAATTGGGGAACAAAATGTCATTTTTTTGTGTATATAGCAATATAGTCTAAAGCCCTATTTGGATGGGGTTAGTTTTACACCAGAATAACGTAATTATTAGAGAACCTCCTTAATTTAGTTCCATCCAAATCTCTCATGTCAGTAACATTTTACGGTCTGCGAATTCACGCCTCAGCAAAGATTACAGGGCCTGTTACCCTCTATAAAAAGTCCATTAAAAACAATCCCAGGTTCAACTAGTCCCATGTGAATCAACACATCTGTAAAATTCCATGATTTGAGTGACTACAGAGCTCTTCGAGTAACAACTACTTTATCACACCTCCTAGTGTTAAACTAATCCTGTCTGAATTGGGCTAAAACTCACACTCCTCAGCAATCATAAATCTTAGTTTAAGGACACTTCCAGAAGGGAGAGAACAATAGCATGTAAGATTTAGGTTTATAATACTTTGGTTTGTAATAACCAATTTGAGAACTTTCTCTGTGGGTTTGCATGTTCTCTGCATGTTTATTTATTTATTTAATTTAATTGATTGTAAGGCTTAGACTGTCAAATGTTGAGTGTGGAATTACACCACACAAAGAGGTGCTATTTGACAGCATCAGCCATGTGGGTTTAGTGTACCTCTTTTGGATAAAGGATTCGTATGTGACACAGCCACTTCTCTTCTTATTTACCTGCCTGTCACTACCTGATTTGTGCCATCATACGCGCACGCACTGAACATTCACACATGCATACGCCCGTCACGACCCTCCCTCATTTTACGACGAGTCACCCTCCGATTTGCATTGCACATGCACCCCCTGCCCAATTTGCATCCCAATCTTCACACATGCATACAGATGCAAAACAGATCATGGTAAACTGTGAGATGGATTATGCTTACAATATGCATGACTGAAAGTTCTGTGCATGTTCAACACAAATTGGGCAGAAAGCACAGATCTTCAGCCAAGAAGGCACCAATCAGAAAGAATAGTGACTCCTGCTTTGGTCCCTCCTCAGTGCTTTAAATATGACCTGCTAACAGTTGCTGTCATGGAAGTGATCTTCATCTTTAGCCTATAAAGACTATTAAATCAGGGTGGCATTTGGCACCCCAACTCTTTTTAACTTCTTCACAACAGACTGGCATCTCATCTATTTGCATTTGATAAAAGTTAACAATGTCAGCTATAATGGCCAACAGCAGTCTGATGTAGAAAAATAAAGTAAGCATGGATTATTTCATTACATGCAGTTTTGTAAGCTGCATTTAAAAGAGCACAGAGTTAGGCAATGATGATATTGCAGAGCAAAACTGAATTATAAAACAGGGCAGAATGACAAGCCATTTAAAAATCATGCAGTGTTATATATTTTATATGATATTAAGGGAACATGGTATGAAAGTTGTCATTATAATATACTGTATATCTCTAAGTTATGGTACATTTGCTTAAAGGTATTTTTAACAGAGCACCGGTAAGCGACTTGCTCAGGATCACACGGTGGGGTGGGATACACAGTGCTCAACATATAAATGGAGTCTGCACATTCTTCTTAAGTTCTTCAGTGTTCACCCCTCATCCCAACTTTATGGCTAAAGGGTTAGGGAGAAGCTTTGACTGCTTTTTTTGAATTAAAAGTGTCATGGTCCACTTATCTTGCAGGGACTCAAATATTTCACCCATCTTTACTGAGTTATGTTATCATTGAGAGCAATAAGGAACTAAAAAGTAATCAAAATAAAAAAATCAGCAAAAGTGGGCCACATATATAACTGTGCCATTCCTCCTGGTGGTCTTCAGTCTGTGTCACACATACATCAGCAGTTACCAGGTAGTACATACAGGAACACATGTCTGGGGGAGAATATTTTTTGTACAATGAGTGGTTTTCCTTTTCTCTTAGTCCAAAAAAACCAAACAGGTAAATAATGAATTAAAAAAAAGCCAATAGATTAAGGCGCTATAGGCACCATTTGTCTGCCTGATTACAATACAATACAATAAAATTAATTTTTGTATAGCCCAAAATCACACAAGAAGTGCCGCAATGGGCTTTAACAGGCCCTGCCTCTTGATAGACCCCCAGCCTTGACTCTCTAAGAAGACAAAGAAAAACTCCCAAAAAAACCTTGTAGGGAAAAAATGGAAGAAACCTCAGGAAAGGCAGTTCAAAGAGAGACCCCTTTCCAGGTAGGTTGGGTGTGCAGTGGGTGTCAAAAAGAAGGGGGTCAATACAATACAATACAATACACATATCAGAACAAATCCTCAATACAGTATAAAAATAAAAATTTTACAAGTACAGACCAGAATTTAACAGTAGATGATATCACATAATATGATTTGGATTTGTTTAGAGTCCTGGAGACCTCAGCCATCAAGCTGCCTCCCCCATCTGGCCATTCCACAGCTGAAACATGCGCTTGGCCAGCCAATCCAATGAAGGCACCCCTCTACCCCACGATTCCTATGATCCTCCATCAGGGATGACTTTATCTTAGGCAGGCAAAGCAACTTGGCAGGTGGGCCGTGGCACCAAGTGCCACATTTGAGTACCAAGAAGAGAAACAGAATAGGTGAGGGTTAGTAACAAATTATAATGATCATGTTACTTATGTTTTAGTGCTAATGACTAACAACAGAGATGCAGTCTGTACAGTTAATCAGCAGATCTAGTCAGGATATACTAAACTGAAGTAGTGAGTCTTCAGCCGGGATTTAAAAGCTGAGACTGAAGGAGCATCTCTTATATGGCAGACCATTCCACAGTTTAGGGGCCCTGTAACTAAAAGCTCAACCTCCCACTGTTATTTTATTAATCGTTGGAATCATAAGCAGACTGGCATCTTGAGATCTCATATGTACTCTGGTTTGTAAGTCATGTTAAGTTCAGACAAGTAAGCTGGACCTTGGCCATTTAATGCTTTATATGTTAAAAGGAGGATTTTGAAATCTGCCCTAAACTTAACTGGGAGCCATTGTAAGGATTTAACTGGAATTATATGTTCATACTTTCTTGTTTTTGTAATAATTCTTGCAGCAGCATTTTGGATTAACTGGAGGCTGTATAAAGAACAGTTTGAACAGCCAGTGAACACCGCATTGCAGTAGTCAATCCTACTAGAAATAAATGCATGAATTAATTTCTTAGAATCCTGTTTATTTATCCATCCCGCTATATCCTAACTACAGGGTCACGGGGGTCTGCTGGAGCCAGTCCCAGCCAACACAGGGCGCAAGGCAGGAAACAAACCCCGGGCGGGGCACCAGCCCACCGCAGGGTGTGCACACCCACACACCAAGCACACAATAGGGACAATTTAAAATCACCAATGCACTTAACCTGCATGTCTTTGGACTGTGTGAGGAAACCCACACAGACACGGGGAGAACGTGCAAACTCCACGCAGGGAGGACCCGGGAAGCGAACCCAGGTCTCCTTACTGCGAGGCAGCAGCGATACCCACTGCGCCACCCCTCTGTTTATTTATAAAGCGCCTTAATTTCCCAACATTTCTAAAATGGAAGAAACATGATTTGGTCAGCTTTGTAATATGCGCTTTAAATGACATGCTAGAGTCAAAGATAACTCCTAGATTGCGGGCTGATTCACTAAAATTGATGATGATTCCAACTGAGTTAAATGATGACAAAATATTGTTGTAATCAGCGTCATTCTCTTCAATAATTACCATCTCTGTTTTATTAATTCTGTTACAGGTTACAGGACATAAATATGTACCCGTCTGCAAAAGTTCTGGTTGGTATCTCATCCACATACAATACTGTGACACAGCACTGCCTGCTTCCTTTGAAAATGAATGTGTTCTGGAGGCATTGGTTTCTAATCAGCATACAGTGGTACTTCTTGATAGCTGACAACAATGTCCTTTATTTAAACAATGTAAATGTGTTTACACTAGTGATAATATAATAAAAATTGGTATGCACCATTGTTTAATCAATCGCAATGCTGATCTAAGCAGAGACTGAAACAGGTATATAATTCTGGGCAGTGGGTGGTGCGAAGAGAGAGAACACGAGCAGAAGGGACGGAGCAAGTCCAGAGGATTGTGTGAGAGGGCCAACAGTGCAGAAGGAAAGACGGTCCACCAAGGACGGTGTTCAGATCACTCGCAGACAGACAAACCACAATATTATTCTTACACTAGCTGTCCTTCACGGCTCCACCCACATAGTAGTGAAACAGGAGAAAGTTTAAAAATCAATAAACAAACAGGTATCGCTAGCTAAGCAGAGGCAAGGTCCGCTCCAACACGTGGCGAGAGGTACACAGACTCGAACAGAGACTGGTGCGTGAGTGAGAAGGCCCTGCCCGGCTCCCCACTCTTGATGTCATGCTTCCCCCTCCCCTTGGCCTGCAGCCTCTGTTTCAGGTTTGCACAAATACATCGGCACCGTAAGCGAGCCATGATACTTTGCATGATGAAAGAAGTAGCAAAATCAACCAGAATGTTCAAGCAAATTATAGAAAAGAACAAGATCTAAATCCATTAAGTACTTCTCTCACGAAAAGCGGACAGGCATATAGACAGACGAATGTTGGATTTTATCTACTCTATATATATATATTGTCATAAATATGAGACAGAGTTATATAAAGGTTTGGGGCAGCCACCCGTATAATCTGGTATCCTGGCTGCAAAAGTAATGATTAGCAAAATACAGCACTGATGTGCACAAAACCGAGTCCAAAACAGAACTGCCAGAATAGGGAGAAGGTGCAGGTTTTTAAAAGGGAAGACAGGAAGTGAGATCATATGGATCGGGCTCATGGTCTTCAGCCATTGGTTCAAGTCCAAGTGTGACATCACAGGGGCCGGGGCCGGCAAGGTCTTCTTCCATAGGCTTGGTCCCGGAAGTGACGTCAAAAGAGCCAGGTGGGATCTCCCGTAGAGGGTCTACAGGAAAGGGAGAAAAAGAGTCAGTGCACTCTGCCACATCCCGGCATGCTTCGGAACTGCCCTTACTCAAGCCCTTTAGCTGCCTCTCATGCGCACGTGTGTGACAATATATATAAAATCCTAAGCCTAAAAGTGCAACGATTTTATGTCACGCTTTACATCGGGCTTATTTGAAAACCTACATATATATGTTTGGTATCATTCTTTTCAAAATTTATTGAACGTTAATGTGATGTTGTTAGATTTTCAGATTCTTATTCCTTTTTCGAATTATAAACTGAAAAATATCAAGAACTCACGTCCCGCAAGATGAGAATTTGTGCCAAGAGATTTAACCACACCCAGAGCCGGAAATAAAAGACAAAGAGTTGATGACAAAGACAGCTGCTGTACAGGCTTTTAAATGTTCAAAGCGCTGCATAAGATGGAGATCGAGCTGATCGAGCAAAGAGGAGGTAAAAAAAAAGAACTGTATTTGTTTATCATTGTATCACTGTTTAAGAGGGGGTTTCGGAGGAGCGACCGCGCCTCCTTGGGGTGCATTCAGCCCCCCTCTTCACAACACAAGCATCAGAGACGTGAAGTGGCTTGTGCGTAGCGCACAGGCTGGGGGGTTGGCGAGTGAAGCGAGCAGGGGGTAAGCCCCCTAGTATATATATAGAGATTAAAAAAATATACACTAGTGTTCAAAGGTTTAATTGAAGAGTACAGCCAAGACCTTAGTAGTGTTGTCAATGGCTGTTACTGCTTGAAATGTTTGATTTTTAATTAATTTCACATAAAACCACAAAGCCCCATTTTGACCAGCCAAAAAGTAAAAGACAAAACAATCTGCAATATGTTGCCTCATAAGAATTTAGAACTTAACAATTTAAGACCAAAAAATGGTGGTACTTTAAAGCATTTCAATTCCCATCAGGGGTGGGCCAAAGAAAAAAAAATTTGAGAACACCTGCCTTAGGGCATAGGTGTTAGAATATCCAAGTAGATGATCAATATGCTCAGTCTTTACTTGTAATTTTCATGTGGAAAATCTATTTGCAACATATTCTTTCCAGTAACGAGTACTAGAAAGAATGTAAATCCCACTGATAATAAGATAATATGCCAGCGAAGAGCAGCAGACCCTGCGGCTGTGCAACTCTAATATTCTCTCTGTGGTACTCATGTAAATGAGAGCCTTCCTGACTTCACAGACAGCAAAACCATAAAGCTGGTAATGTTAAAATTAAAACATGGAATGAAGTAACATGGCCTGGCCTCATCAGGATTTGTATTAAGTTTTGTTTTTGATGATGCATACTAGTATGACCATTAATCTTTATCTCTTCTGAGCTCAATAATCACAAGAATATAAAACTATTATTGTAATGCTAATATTTTTTCTTAAACAATAAGTTTTCAACCAATGCTCCTGTGTCAGTGTGGAAAGCTCTGCATAACATAAGCAACTACAGGAAATCATTCTCCATCATTGCTAAAAACAATCAACTGGTTGGCGACCTGAATGGCTTTTACTGCAGGTTTGATAAGCTCAAGGTCACATCCCACACACCTCCAGCTCTCCCAGTATACAAACAATCGTGACCTTCTTTCACACACTTTCTACCATTCAACTTGCACTAAATATCTTCGAAGAGGATGTGTGTTGGCTCTTCAAGAGGCAAAACACCAAGAAAGTCCAGACAGTGTCTCACCCTACTGCTTGAAAATCTGTGTTGTTCTCTACACTGATTTTCAACAAGCTATTAGTGATGTGCAAAGTTCTCTTATGCTTCAAACAACCCTAAATCATCTCAATCCCAAAATACTTCCACATAACCCGACTGAATGTGATTATGTGAATTTCCCCTTGGGATTAATAAAGTATCTATCTATCTATCTATCTATCTATCTATCTATCTATCTATCTATCTATCTATCTATCTATCTATCTATCTATCTATCTATCTATCTATCTATCTATCTATCTATCTATCTATCTATCTATCTATCTAAATGACTATTGGCCTGTTGCTTTGACATCTGTCATCATGAAAACCTTTGAGAGACTGGTGTTAGGTCGCCTGAAGGACATCACAGTTACCCTGTTGGACCCCTTTTGGTTTTTCCAGCAAGCAAACACTTCAGTGGATGATGCAGTCAATATGGGTCAATAACATCTTGAAAAGCCAGGGACCTATGCAAGAATTCTGTTTGTGGACTTCATCTCACCATTTAACACAATCATCTTGGGATTTCTCCACTCTAAACTCGCCCAGCTTTCTATCCCTGCTCCTATCAGTCAGTGGATTACCAATTTCCTGATAAATTGGACACAGAAGGGTAAAATTGGGGAAACTCACCTTTAACTCCCACACAATCAGTATTGGTGCCCCTCATGCATGTGTACTCTCCCCACTGCTCTTCTCCCTCTATACTAACAACTGCAACTCTAAGGACCCCTCCGTCAAGCTCCTCAAATATGCGAACGACACAACCATTATTGGACTCATCAAGAATGGTGATCTGCAAACAGAAAGATGGTTGAGCAGTTGGCCCTTTGGCGTGCTGAGAACAATCTGGAACTGAGCATGCTCAGAACTGTGGAGAAGGCAGTGTACTTCAGGAGTGGACCCCCACTATTTCCTCCCCTTTCCATACTTAACAATAAGATGTCAGTTGCGGACCCTTTCATATTTCTGGGCTCTATAATCACCTGGGGCTTGACATGGACGACCAACATTGATTCCATCATAAAAAGGCACAGCAGAGGTTCTTCCTGTGAGAGTTGAGGGAGTTCAAATCTACAACAGGAGGTACTGATTCAGTTCTACACAGCAATTGTTGAGTCTGTTCTCAGCTCATCCATTACAGTATGATTTGGATCGGCAAGAAAACAAGACAAGAACAACCAATTGTCAGGTCTACTGTAAAGATCATTGGCACCAATCTTCCCACCTTACAGGACCCTGTAGTGTACCAGAGTCATGAAGTGGGTTGGGGAAATCATCACCGAGCCCTCTCATCCAGGCCACAACCTTTTTAAACTTCTCCCATTTGGACTAAATTATGCCAAGACAAGAAGATAGATGAACAGCTTCTTTCCACAGGCCATGAAGCTTACCAATGGTTAATTCAGCTGTCTTTGCTCAATATGAACACCATCAATATTTTTCAATGTCAATATATATATTTAATGTGTATACTGCATATTTCAGTATTTTCTGCAATACCTTGCACTTTGTATGCATATGTTAACATTGCAGGCATGTACTTATGGATTGAGGGTATGTCCGTCATATAGCTATAATGGAAGAATCACCAAAAATCCAAAGTCAAATTCCTCATACTTGTGCATACTTGGCCAATAAATGTAATTCACATTCTGATTTTTCACTTTGACATTTATCAGTCAACTTCAAGCATACTGAGTTTATGAAAATTTGCACATTCTCATTCAAATCACATTTTTTTAAAAATTCACAGTTGAGGTTTACTCAAGTTTGAAATTTTCCTTCATTGCACTTCACTGTTAGCTTGTCAGCATATTACATGTTATGTTAGTTTATAATTATTTGTCCTCCCCAGAACATTAATGGACCTTTGTAAGGAACTGGAATGATTATAACAAATTCTTACGATTTTGATGGCAGCATCTTTAAAGCAATGGTAGTGCAACCATAATAAGAAACAACAACCTGGCTATAAGAAATGGATGAATGAAAAAAATCAATGTCTTACCTCAATTGGTGCTATTTGTGAAGATGGGTGCCACTTCTCACTTTATACAGGGTCACATATTGGTGATGCAAAAATGAAGATAGATATGACAAACTTATAAATGCTGCAGCATGCAGATATTAGTGTTTTAAATTTCAATTCAAAGTAGAATGTTGTGACGGACGGCCGGAACACTTGCCCGGCCCGGGACACCCCTGTATCGGAAGGACCGGAGGAGATACTGTGTTCTGGGCGTTATCTTCCCCAGGACAATAGAGGGCAGCTGCTCTGGTTTGCTGTACAGTCATGAGTTTAGAGTTTGGAAGCTACACTCTGCTGGGGCATATGACCACGACCAGAAGGCACTTGGACTTTGTTGGAGCCCTGTGTTGCAGCACTTCCCAGAAGTGTATCGTGGAAGCCGGTGAACGAGCACCTGGAGCACTTCCGGGTGCCTTATGAAAGGAGACAGCAGCCACTAATCCTGAGGCCAGAATTGGATAGAAGAGGACGAAAAACTGCTGGAGGAGGAGTGGTGGTGTGTAAAGGTGAAAGGAAGAAAAGAACCTGGGGTTCTTTACTGAACATCTGTGCTGTAAGGCCAGGTTTATACTTCACGCCATGTGACGCATGCTCCAGCTGACACTACTGCTACGCAAGCACTGTACTGTTTATACTTGCATGCGTACTTTACGTAAATCTGAAAGATTCCACCAGTTGGCAGTGTGAGATATCATCACCGTGAGAAAACGTTTGGCTTCGCTGTGTTGTGAATTGCCTAAGACATCCATTAAATTCCAAGGACATTTTGCCAGAATATCTCTGCAAAGGATGTTTAATGATTACAGCTATCAATCCAGGGATGTGCTCATTCCAGCAAGAATTGGGAGCGAGAAAGAAACAAAATCCCTGGACATGGCATTAGTTCATCGCAGGGTGAACACAAGCACACACATACACTAGCGTCATTTTAGCATCACCAAATCCCCAAAACTTCATGTCTTTGGAAGGAAACCGGGAGTACACTGTGGAAGCCCACCAGGAAAACATGCAAACTACAAAATGCTACCACTCTGCCACCGTGCCGCCACAACATGTGTAATTATTATCAGTATTCATTATTTAAATGAAGTTAACGACTTATCTGTAAAATGTAACAAACTAGGCGGGCTCTGCCCCCTGCTTGCTTCACTCGCCAAACACCATGTGGGCCTTATGTTCTAGTCAATTCCCGGATCTGCCGCTTGCAACGGATTGTGCCGTGCTTTTGGATAAATACAAATATCAACTCTGTCTTTGATATCTCTGTCTTTCTAAACTATTATCACTGACAATTTTGTCACATGTTGGTTTATTATATATGCGAGCGTGATCTTTCGGATTCATATAGAAATCCAAGAAAACTTCTTTGTCCATGCTTTTCAGATACATTTTGTGTAAAGTGCGATACTTTTGGATGTATGGATTTGTATCCATTATTGGCTGTAGAATTTCTAATACGTTCGATCGTTTAACTCTTTCGATTCTATGTTGCATCGCTTCTCCGTGATCATAAATATAAACCTGGCCGAATTGTGGTTTCTTTGAAATTAAACTTGTAATAGCTTTAATTGTTGTGGGACCACAGACTCTCATAGCGTATGGTCCTGAATCTGTAAATCTACGTTTTGAGCATTGGATGATGCGAACATGAACAGATTATTGTAGATTCAGATACAGATACTATAGCATATATTGCCTGTAGTGCTTGTGGATTTCACTTTCACCAAATAACAAATCTTTTATTTCTCACGGATACGCCTCTTCATTGGGAAGAAACACTACTTTTCCCTTATGGCAACACGAATTAGACGATCTACAAGTCTCCGACTTAAACTTCAAAGCCGAACAATATCTATATACTTCTGTCATATCACCTATGTCCATATATTCAATCTCTTTTCACTGTTCCATTATTTACTATATAATTTCCATTTGTTAGCGCTCATGCAATCTTTACTATCGGTTTTTTGAGACTTTTGAATTTTAGTACTTTCATAATCTCTAACCTGCTCTGCATGTGTAACGCGCCGTTTTTGAACCTCTTTACGATGTTCTACTTTGTTTTCTACTCTTTGTCTTTTATTTCGGCCCCCGCTCTGACCTTGGTCTGGGCTGATTATTAATGTGGTTAAATCTCTTGGCACAAAGTCTCATTTCACGGGACTTGAAATTATCTCTCTGAAAAGGTTTTGTCTCATCCCAGGATTTTTTATATAATAGAGAGGCATATTTTAATGCATTCCACTGTAGAAGTGACATCAAGTATAAATCCAAATCTGCAGAGAGCTGGAATATCATAAATGTAATGTGTTCTGTGTGGCGATTGCTGCTGTCAGTTCAGCAGGAAGCCCCAGAAGCACGTAACTATTAACAACTGGCTCGGTTTTAAGATGACATTTACGATGGTCTACTTTAACGATTAAGTAAAGTATGAGGTTAAAGTAAACATTTCGAGATTAAAGCTGAAATTTCCACTTTAATCGCAAAATACACCTTTTTACCATTCCCTTAATTCTTTTCTCTGTGACTCAAATATGCTGCTGTACATTCTGATGTTGTTGTGAAGGTGCAAATGTATCGAGTCATTGCTTTGGAGAATATGCGACGCTTGAATATAAAAGCACCACGAATGCATTTGTTTTTTTTGTTTTTTTACATTTTATTGAATTTATTGTAATCATTCCATACAAATAGATACATTTTTACAAAAAAAAAATAGGATTGAAAACAAATCAACCCCCACTCCTGAGAAAGAAAGCATGGCCAACGGAATAAAACTTAAAAATAGTACAAATGAATAAATTGATGAGTTTAATAGACAAATGGAGAAGAAAAAGAAATGGGGAGAGAGTTTACTTCCTCAGTGCTTTAAGAGCTTATTCTAAAATATTATTGATTAGATGCTGCCAGGTTTTGAAAAGGTTCTGAACAGATCCTCTAAGTGAGAATTAGATTTTTTTCCAATTTCAAATAATATAAAACATCAGTAACCACTGACTTAGAAGAGGAGAGTTAGGATTCTTCCAGTTTAGCAAGATAAGTCTGCGTGCCAAAAGTGTAGTGAAGGCAATCACAGTTTGTTTGTCCTTTGAGCCCATCTGGAAGAACACCAAACACAGCTGTTAATGGTTAGAAGGGATTGTGACACCAAGGCTGTCTGAAAGGCACTTAAAATTATTGTCCAGAATGATGTTAATTAGGTGCAGGCCCAGAACATGTGACCCAGTGAGGCGGGAACTTGATTGCAGCGTTCACAGGTTGGATCTTGCCCTGGAAACATTTTGTGACAATTTTAAGTGAGACAGATGTGCTCGATATATAATTTTGGGTTGAATAATTGTATGCTTTGTACATATGGAGCTCGAGTGAATTTTCTGCATTGCTACCTTCCACTCCTTTTCTTATATGTTCAGGGTGAGATCTTTTTCCCATTGTCCTCTTGGATCTTTGAAAGGGAGGGACTGTAAAATATTTTTATATATTGCAAAAATGCTGTCTGAGTCTTCGAGACTGAGCAATATTTTTTTCTAGCATAGAAGAAGGTGGGAGATGAGGAAAATCGGGCAGGTTCTGTTTGACAAAGTTTCTGATTTGAAGTTAGTGAAAGAAATGTGTTGCTGGAAAGTTAAATTTGTAATGTAATTGTTCATAGGATGCAAAGATGTTGTCTATATAAAGATCTCTAAGCAATTTAATCCCAAATGTTTTCCAGATATTAAAAAAATGTATTTGTATGTCAGCATTTTACTTCACCACATCAAACTATCCATCCACCATTGAAGCACACACATCGATCCTGGAGGATCCACATAGCGGCTTTCTGTCACATGTAGATAGTAAGCAGAGACTTTGACGTCACATTCTGCCTTTTATCACACTGTGACCCCTGACTTTTTGCTGGGACTGCAACTTGTGCTTGTGTCACGTTAATTTTTGAGGATGTGTTCAGAGGACATGTCAAATGAATGCTGGGAATGCGTGGCAGCCATGATGCATGCGCGTACGCGTTCTGAGCATAAAGTATATATGAGCCCTAACGGTGGGATTAGGGGGAAGCTGTTCCCACACCAAAAAATAAAGGTGTGTTGCACCTGCACTTGTGCCTGTGCCTGTCTGTGTCAGGTAGGGTGGCTGGTACACCCCCTGGTGGTCCACAATATGTAATCCAGAATAAAATTGAAAGGCAGGGTATGGCAAAGCCCAGGTCCAAAAAATGATGAAAAACACCACAAAAATTCAAACAAACCAAACGACGAGAACTAGAGGCACAAAACAAAACTCTGAATGAAAAAATAAAGCATTAAAAAAATCAAGTACAAAGATCTTCTTGGAAGTACCTTTTAACTTCTACTAACACAAAGACCACAAGAGACTTAACACACAGAGGTGCGCTGTCAGCTTTTGGAGGAGGAACACAATAACGCAATACATCACATGACCTCTGGCATAGAAACAACATGGCTGCAGCCATCCAACACCTGGTGTCAACTGTGGCTGGCAGGCAGTAAAATATTAGAAAGTGAGGACAGGAGAAAGAAAGCAGTTGAAAAATAAAGTGAAAGTCAAACCCAGAAGATCATCAAGACTTGAAGAGCAGGATTGCAAATTGTAGTCAAGAAAACACATGGGCTTCAGAATCCAAAATAACCAAAGAAAGAGTCACAAATTGTAAAACCCTTCCCAAATTACGGATAGATTAGAACAGGCTTATTTAAACTTGAATTAGCCTTTCGAATGCATCCTGGAATACAATGTCATGGAAACGGCCAATGCAAAGCACACAATATGCCGAAAGCATAACCAAAGAGCATAGAAAAAAATGTGAAATAAAAGTAAACTTTCAAACAGAGGCTCAATAAAAACACAATAATTGGATGCTGTGGGTATTAAAACCAATGAAATTATACCAAGAATATATTTTTGCCTTGGGAAAAATTAATAAAACTCTCCAGTCATAAAAATAATGATATACTAATTAAAAATATACAAATAATATGAGCTAAAATGCAAAGACATGGAGTCCAAAGAGTATAAACCCCAGATTATTACAACCAAGATGTAAACAGAAAAGCAGATAACATGACTAATGGATGACACTCCCTCACCTGAGCACTGCCTTTGTAAAGATTATCATGGAGGAGAACTCTTTTGAGAACACCTCAGTGAGTGAGAGGAAAGCTCCTGGCTGCATAGAAGGGAGCCTGCAGTATTCTTTCTGGACATTAGTATTGTGAAGTAAACAGAATCACAGTCCCTAAAGACAAAGGAAAAATCATAAGAGGTCCCAGAAAATGAAGCTACCGAAGGGCAACACAAAACGGGCCAGGCTCAATCCAGGAAGTCAAAAATCCCTGTTGTTAAATTACAATACTAGAGGCTGAATTGATGGTAAAAGAAAATAAGCAAAAAGTACTGACTAACTTAAATCTCCTTGACATCCCACTGGTAACATGCTCATTTGTTTCTGTTTTTTCCATAAACTCGGACAAAGAACTATTCCTGCTATCACTCCTCAATAGCTGCTGGTGAATTATGTCATGCACTGTCACAAGCAGCTAACGCATGACAGAAGAGACCCATCATTACCACAACAAAAACAGCTGTGGCCACTCAGAAACAATACAAAATACTGGTGACCACAACACAAACCAAAACCCAAAATGAAAACACAAACATGTCACAAATGAAATGAAAATTAATTAGAAATAGTCTGAAACAAATAGTGCGATGGACTGGTGCCCTGTCCAGGGTTTCCTCCTGCTTTGTGACCTACGCTAACTGAGAGAGCCTACAGCACACCCTGTGATCCTGGCCTGGCTTAAAAAGGGTAGTAAATGACTTGACGTGACATGTAACAACATAACTTAATTGTTTCAAACATGGAAATCATGACAGCTGGCTGGCATCAGGCAAGCCGGTTAAGAGACAGTTAGAGTTCTCTTAGGTGCAGATAAGAAAAGGGTTAGGGTTAGGAAGGAAATCAACGAAGGATCCTTAGCTCATTGGTTTAACTCTTTTTGGAAGATGGCGATAAAAACTGCTATCGGGGGTAGAAAGGAGAAACAGCTTTTAAATGGTGATTAAAGTGGCCTACATTGGTTCATTTGGTTTTGGCTAATAGAGAGTAGCAAGGAATTTGAAATAAGTAGAGGCTTGCGCACTTCAGGTGTCTACTCTCCTTACAGCATGGCATCAGATATTAGGTGAATTTGTAGCAGTGAGCATTAAGAACAATGTCATCAGGACAATGCGGATTGCAAACAGGGCGACTTACAACACATGGAATGGATTACTTTGAACAGTATTATTTTTTTAGGATCATCTCATGATAGAGTGTATAAAGTGTTCATTTTCAGACACCTCTTTGTTGTATGTTTTGCACCCTAATTTGAATATAATAAAAAAAATTATGACGTCTTTCTCAAAAAGTGATATTTACTCAATAATTAAAAGAATAAAAGAAAATAGACTATAGGTCGCCCCTATTAGTTATTAAACTGAGCCAGGATGTCAGCTGAGGCAAAAGCATTCTGGCAAGATGGTAGACTTGCCAAAGATTCTGAGAGAGACATTGATTTAGCGTTTTGAAGCCAAAAATATCAAGAAGTGATGCCATAGAGGAAAGAACTAAATGAGGCAGTATGTGTTTTTGTGGGAAATGTCTGTGGTTGAGTTCTTCTTTTGTTCACACCTCTATTGTCTTGTTCATAATAGGATCATCCCATTTTCAATAATCTGGAGACCCTTTGTAGGGTCTTTATACAGGCTAGAACAAGCCCTAGGAGTTACTCCTTTATTTATAGAAAAATTGTATTGATTTTCTATTAAGAATAAGATAAACATTCTCACTATTAATTTATATATTTTTTTATTTTTTAACATGTTGCTACTCAAAAAACAAATCTGAAATATTCATTGACTAATACTACTCCAGTGTGCCTATAGTGATTTCTTCTACCTTGGATGACTATGCCATTTTGGGCAAACATTTTGTACAATGCATGCACTTCGTGTTTTTTTTTTTTTCCATTTGTATGGATTTGTTTTTATACTAACCAAATGTTGCCTTCTGAAACAGTATGCCTAGGCATGGAGCTAGGAGCCTGGACTAGGAACTGTCCTAAGTTCTGAAACGAGTCTGTGTCCTGCTGTCCTGAACTGGCAACCTTGATGTGGAGATGCCAGCCCTCTCTTGGCCTTCTGTAAAGTCATTCTCATTAATCTGGGATAGTTTTCTGCCTGACAGAGTCTTTTGTTCCCGTCTCTTTTTTTATTTTTATTTTCGCCGCACCACTGGGCTCTTGTTTTATAACCGTCATTGTAAAACATCACGTGTACGACCCCATAATACTGAAGTATGAGGCACCAGCTCTGATGAAGCCCCACTCGTTTTCTTCTTTTAAATGCTCTCTCTCTCTTTTAACTCATGTATGATCAGATTGGTTTATAACCGCGGAGAAGTGGATTGCTGAATGCTCTTGTAGTGGTGAAAAGATATACTCTTCATCTTCGGGCATTTTTCTCTCGCATATGCCAAGGCTTCTCTGCAAGTAGGGCATGAGGGAAGAGAGGCGGAAAACCTCCTTAGCACGAGCCACACTGGGCCTACATTTAACCAGTCAGTATGTAAAAGTACTCTCGGCTTGAAAATGTATATATATAAGACGTCACAGTTACATACCTAAAAATACTCTCCTGTTCTGTGATTAGTTCCGTGACGCGTTGCCAGAATTTCACACATCCATCCATCTATCGATTTGTCCCAGCCCGCTTATCCAAAGCAGGGTCGCTGTGAAGCTGCTGCCTCACTTCCATCGTGTGATCGCACACACCTTCACACCGCGGGCAAATTAGCATGGCCAGTCCATCTAAGCTGTTTGTCTTTGAAGTGTGGAAGGAAATCGGGGCACCCGGTGTGAACCCCACCCAACCACACGGGGGAAATCATACACACTCCGCACAAGCACTTGAACTCCGGTCCGCTTGTTATGAGGCACTGCGCCACCATACTTCCCCGGTTTCACACATATGCTCTAATATTTCCATCAGGCGATGTTATATTTTGAAATAGTTTGGCAACTTAAGGTTGCGATATACGAAAGGCCGGCAAACTCTGCAACGAAATATATTCGTTAAAAAAATCCATGCGTTATACAAAAGATTACACAAAGAAACCAAATTAAAAAAACAAAACAAATGGCATTTAATGTCAACGTCACTTCCATTAATAACCGAAGGCGAAGCTTTTAAACCTACGTCACTGTCACCTTTAGCCACTGAATGAGCCGCGGGGGTCCTGACGCTGAAGGTCTGCAGCCAGACTCTTTTGATTGGGTGCGAACTCAAGTCACAGTGATGGTCACACATATTAGAGTCCCCTCTATTCGTCCTCCAGATCTTAGACTTCACTAACTGAAATGCCTATTGTAAAAAAATGGCTTTTAAAATCAAGAAATTAGATGCCATTTGAGGTTATTTTCTAATATTGCAGTTTAATATCAACCAAATATACTGTTTACCGCTCTTTCTTATGAATTCTGCTGGTCTCAGTGAACATTCCTTAATTTTTGTGGTTGCCTCCTCTCTTTCTCCATGGCATCTCTTCCAGTGTAGTTCCCTAGCTGTGTTCATTGTTGCACTGTGTATTGTGTCTTTTTAAAGGATATTAATAATTATATTATCATACCAGAGTTGTGTGCTAGACTGAAGTGTTTTAAGCAAAATGGAGACAGTGCTGCTGCTCGACAGTCTTGCTAATTGCAATGCATTTTGTAAAATTCGCAGCAAAAGCAAAGAGAGAAACAAATGACATGTGCCTCATTACGGCTTTGTGACTCTGCAATTAGATGCTTCTCGATATGTGATGAGGTCACTGTGGTGGGCTCGATGCTCAAAAAAGAAGAGTTTAGGGGCCCAAAATTTTACCACCACAGACAAGCACCCTACCCACACTGAGCTCCAAGTCACTTGCCTGCTAGTGAGAGCTCTTCAGAATGGCCTTTCCTCTAATCTTAGCATTTTTAAATTTGCTTATATTAACAATACCCGCAATTACAGTTTGAGCCGGCGGCTTTAATAGTTACAATCAGAAGCGAAGGAGGTCAGAACATTCAGATTAAAATTCAAAAAACACAGCACCGTGGGAGAAAGCAGACCACGAATAGGTGTAGCGAGCAGGTCAGTGACACTCCATCAGTAAATAGCTATTGGCACCTTCTCAGCGGCAGCAGGAGATTCATTCAGTCAGCCAAGTAGCGGAGGTGAGCCTTTAAGTATTTTCCAGGTTCATTATAAATAACAATTTGAAACATTTAATGTGTTTATTTCTTATAAAACTGTTTTCTCATTAGTAAACCATAACTCATATTTTTAGTGCTTTAATTTAGACAGTGAAGGTCAACAGATATAAACCATGAAAAACAGTGAAAAACACATAGAAAGAATTTTAAAAAATCAACTTTATGTTCCATTAATATATATTTTCCAGGTTTGTTCACCAGCATTGTGGTCTGGAAAGGAAAGTTAAAATGAACAGTGAAATCTACGTAGTAGCCCCCCTGTCTCTACCCTCTTCTCTTTACTTATAAACCCTTGATTTCCATTGATTTCTCACCTTTCGCCTCTCCCGTCACCTCTTTCATGGGACGCCATAAGGTTTTGTTCTAGAAACCCAAACTACCAGCACACTCAGTTCAAAATTCTACCCAGATTCTATCCTATGGCCCACAAGCAGTTTCTGATGGGCCTTATGGATGATCTTCTCTGCCGGTTATGTTCCTTTGGTTCACCTACCGCTATTCTCCACACATTCTGGCACTGTTGTCCCGTCTTTTCCTTTTGGGCACACGTATGCCACCTACTGTCTTCCATTCTTTCCTGCAGTATTACTTTGTTACCTCAAATCTTTCTTCTTTTAGACCTTTCTAGGCTTCAACTCAAATTCTCTGAACAGAAGTTATTCTGTCTGGGTACCCTGGCAGCCAAACTAATCATTGCCACCCGCTGGAAGACACCTGAATGTGTCACAACTGGCAGTCCTCTTTCTACAATTTAATAACCGGTGCTTCTAGTTAATCTTGGTCATCTGTGGCTCAGTTGTGTAAATCTCGGCCTGTAACTCATTGATTTTTGATTGATTGGATGAGAGAGGGTGGGAGTGGGTGGGTCAGGTTACGGCGATGCTATATCCATTTATTTATTGATATATCATATCAATTTGTCTTTACTTAATAAAAAGTTGATCACAAAACAAGCACCCAATCTTATCAGTTAATAAAGTGCACATATTTAATTCAGGCAATATGTGATTTCAACAGATCATCAGACACGACAGGTTAACATCAGGGAAAAGTCAGCTTTAAATTGAATCGTTCGTGTTAAAGAGTGTTCAGCGAAAAAGTAAAAACGACAGCCAATTCTTTCTCAGCTTTAAACAAGAGAATTGGTTTAAGTCCTGAGAAAGAAATGACAGGTCAGAAGTGGCTCATTGTGATGAGATCCAGCTACACCAGAGAGTCCTAAGATAAATCCAGAAATGGAAAGACAGACACTTAACGTAAATGCAGCTTAAAAGGAACAGCGGAAGAGTCTGGCTGCTTCATTTGTGTAAGTGTCCATGTGTTTATGGTATGTCATATTACTAATTCATAGGAGACCTAAGGTAAGCAAAATTTTAAACCTTATCCATCTATCCATCCATCCATTGTCCAAATCCGCTATATCCTCACCACAGGGTCATGGGGGTCTGCTGGAGCCAGAGCATTCAGATTTTTTTGGTAAGCAATCTGTCTGGCAAAAATGTGGAGTCCCATTAGAAGCTGCTTGTTTTGCAACACAAAAAGCCATTACAGTGTTGTTTTGTCTTTTTTCTAGTGTTTCATAACTTTATCGTAATACAATTGTCATTTTGGTATTTATTTTACTGTGATTGTCACCATTTTGCTGATGTTCTTGCATGGCAGCCATGTTGTTCACTGTAACCATGTGATGTAGAGGTCATGTGACAGTCTGGATCGTCATATCAAAGACAGCAGTGCTCACAAGTCTCCGAGTTTCGTCCTCTTAGTGCTGGTGGTCAGCTCAGAAAAACAAAATGGGGATAACTCTAAAGACTGTTACGGTTTCTGACTTTTTACCCCTTTTGACTTTAACTAGTCCTCTTTAGGGTTTGTTTTTTTTTTCTTGTGTTTTCACCAAGTACTTGTTTTACCTCTTTGGCATCTTCTGGCCATTATTTAAAAAATCTCTAAAAAATTTTAAACAAATAACAAGAAAAGAAAAAGCAGATATTCATAACAATTAGTTCTTTATCACCCTTAGCTAATACAGATTCTTCTGCTGCACAGTATTTTGAATAGTTTGCTAAATAAGAGGTAAAGATGTTCTCTACCTGATTCATGTTTAGTCCAAATGGTTGATCAGGGATCAATCCAAATGGAGTAGGCAAAGACCTATTGATTGATGGATAGTAGGATAGTCAGCCATTAAGCTATTGGTCATAGATGCCATTTGCCAGAACTTCCACCAGCAAATTTCCATTTTAGTGAAGTTTATACTTACCTACTGTATATAAACATCCTGGTCCTCAAATAGCATTCTCCTTACTGAAAACGTTTGTCAAATACAAGAACACAGGGCATCAAATTATTGTAGAACATTAGAAAAATTGTGACGAGAACAGGCCATTTTGCCCAACAAGCTTCTCCATCCAACTCAGCCCGGTTCTCCAAAATGACATCAAGTCGGGAAATGGAAGTCCCCAAGTCCAACTGTCTGACACACTACTTGGTAATTTATTCCACGTGTCTATGGTTCTTTGCATGAAGAATAACTAGCAATATTTGTGCAAAATCTGCCTTTAGCAAGTCTCCAACCATGTCCCCTAACAATTTGTGACAGCTTTGTGCTGGAATGCTGAAGAGCACAGGTGCTGGAAACAGCTCCGCCACTCCCTTGACCAGATGATTTTGACAAATTGCTACTATGTAAGGGAATATTTGAGTTATTCTAGCCTTTTCCTTTTTTTGTGATTCTGTGTTTTGATAATCCCATGTTCTTTCTTCTGTGATATTTTTGCGTCTTTCTGTTAATCAGTGAAATGTGGATGAAACTGTTGGAATTCACAAAGTTTTCCTTTGACTTATGTTTCCACTTCTGATGTTCATTCTGATGTTGGAGGCGATTGCCTGGACTCTGCTTCCTTGCTTGCATAAACTGAAATGCTGAACTGACATAGTACAGTATGGAGTGTGCAGCGCATGCATTTCTTTCATCCAGCATGATGGCTAGTTACACTGGCTGTGGCCTACTCTTCCCTTTTTCACCATTTATGTAGATGGTGAACCGTTCAAAGGCTCTAGCAGGATGCAAGTAAATACATTTGGTACCATCTGATGTGCTTGGCTTCAGTGGAAGTTGCGGGCAGGACTGAGTAAATGTTGGGAATGAAGTCTATTCAAGGTTAGAAGATGTGATGGTCTGCTTGTCTGGAAGGAAGATCATTTGTGTAAAAAGGATTAGAGGTGGGACACATTGTTTGACAGATGTTGGAAGCAATAAATAATCTAAATTTGGAAGTAATAATTGCAAAAGGCAAACTCTGAAAATGCATAAAAATCATTTGTTGTGGATTTCATTACTTTGTTTCCTTTTCAGGAGGTTCATACTTTTTTCTGAGCATTTTGTATTTTTCCTTTAGTAACTTGTTACACACGTGCAAATGGGGGACAGCTAAAAAGACCAAAAGAAGATCATTCCAGGCCAAGCCAGGTGGTGGCGGGGTTCAGTAAACCTCTTTGTTTAATTCCTACAGACCGAACACGGGAAATTCTGCCTGAACCCAATGACGTTGTTTCGTGTTCCGGCCCCAATGACATCACTTCTGCTAACCTGCCTTAAATACCAGTCAGCTTCCACTTGTGAACTCAGTTCTGTTTTGGACTAAACTGTACTCCCAATTTTCAATTCTTTGCAGCCTTATTTAAGTATACGGGTGGCTGCCCCAAACCATTTCCTGTGTCAAGACATTTATTTCACAAACTCAGATTAATCTGTATTTGGTTTCAATTGTGCTCTTATTTAGTTTCAAGACAAATAAAAGCTGTATATATTTTGTATTGTTATGTTTTGGTTATTTCATGCCACCATCTTGGTTTTCAATCGATTCCACTGCAGCCTCCAGTATTGCATTTTCTGCTGCTTGGTACTGGGATCTTGGGACTTTTTGTACGTTTGACAGATTTTTTCATGTCAATATCTAGTTTTTTACACCAATGAATCTAAAGAAATCATTTGTGTTTCGATTCACCGCTTTATCTAAAGTTCATTTTCAATTTGGGCCATTTTCCACTGCCATTTTATTTTTTTATTACAGCTGCACTAAATTGTCAGTTTTTGCCCAGTCAGGGGCGTGGCCTCAGGGGTCACATGCCTGTTGCTTCTTACTCAACAGGATAAAAAGGTCATTCCAGGGTCACGTCCCTTCCCAATTACTCAGATTAATTTTGTTAATTTGTGGTCGATTCTTCACTGATTTTGAACTCTGCAGTCCTTTTCGATCTTGTTCTTGTCTCGTGGTTTTTGGCTTTGGTAATTGGTGGGTTTTGGTTCTCCTGGTTCAGATCCTTGCTTTGTTTATGTTTTTTTCTTTACATCTATTCTTCCAATCGTTCTCATTGAGAATCATTCTCAATACTAGGTTTGCACTACCCGGTATCACTAGCGCAATGCTATTTAAGCTGTCAGCATGCTGATGGCTTCATCCAAGATTGCGAATACAGGGGGTCCTTCAGGTTACAACGTCTTGACATATGACGTTTCGAGTTTACAATGCTCACTTCCAAAATAACTTAAAAAAATTGAGACATGAGTGTTTCAGCTTACGCCATTAGCGTCATACTTACAGACTAGGTGGGCAAACTAGTTTGGTTGCCCACAGTGGAAGTATACGCAGTAATGCAGCTTATGAGTCAGGGAGTTGGCAAACTAATTTGGTTTGCGCGTGGAGGAAGTGTTCCGTTTGTGTTGCTTTGTTTGCCAAATTTTTGGCCCTTATCATGGCTCCTAAATGAAATTCAGAGTCTTCAGATGGCAGTGAAGAAATGGAAATCCATCATGATGGAAGTGAAATTAGACATTGTAAAGAGATCAGACGAAATAAAGGTAAGGAATTTTTTTACACTTATTTTTTCTGTTACTACAGTACAGTGTACAGTACAGTATATTTATGTCCTTTTCCTTTTTCTGTGACTTAGTTGTGTATTTATGTTCTAGATTATGATTTTGCAAATGTGTTAGGATAGGTAAGTGACTTAGGCTAGGGTGTGTTTCGACTTACACCAAAATTCGGGTTACATCACTGTTGTAGGAGCGGAACTGTGTTGTAACCTGAGGACCCCCTGTACTTCAAAAACATCTGTAAGTGATTCTGTATTGCACTTTACTCTACTACAACATCTAGCTAGGTGTTTTGACTTTGATTTTTTCTACATGTTTGGTTTAGTCCAACAATTTTCTGTTCTTCCAATTTTGACACTGTTGGTTTCCTGGTTAATGCTGTCCTGGTCCCTTTTCCTTTGCATTTGTGGCCTGCTAATATCATCATATTTGGTTAGAACAACACTGCGACTTGATGTTTATTATAGCAGTATAGTGTGTTACACATGCAATATGCCACTGTCTGAGAGAAGAACACATTTGGAAGCCAATTTCAATAAATGAAATAAGTGCTCTTACTTCATCACACGTGAAGCATCATTTCTATAACTTGCTTGATATGGGTTTAATATGATTAAGTTAATGGAAGCAACAGTGGTAAAATGGGATGGTAATCAGTGATAATTGTGTGCACCTCTCAGGTGTTTCTATGGCAACTGACTTCACTTATTTTTAGCCTAAGGGTGTCTGATTCATGTGGGTGAAGTTAAAAAAGCATAGTTCAGCTCTGAAACCAAGGAATCCAGGACAATGCAGATGAAAGAAGTCATCGGCCACTGGCACAGTCTCAGTTCAGGGAGGACAAACTTATTTGTGTGTCAATAACTCTGATGAGATAGTGAGCTGATTTAGTTGTTCTTTTAAACTTTAGTCTGAATCCTCTCGTCCTCATTACAAACCTTCTCCTTTTCAGTTTGAAACTGGTCATTTTATGGATTATGTTTTTAATCTTGGGTGGAAATTGCTCATTTTTCTGCAACAGAAGTTTCACACATTCAAAGTCAAAATTATGTTGTCACACACAATAAGTGTGTGTGGATTAGCAACCACAAAGGTTAGTAAGATCAGTTCTACTGCCAGATGCATGATATGATAAATAGCAAGTAGAAAATTTATGAAAATGGAAGCCTGTTTCTGCCAAGCTATGAAAATAAATCAAAATCCATTCAATAAGTATGACTTGGTATGTCATTATTATGACATTCTGTCACCACCAAGCTTAAGTTCCTTCTCTGTCCCCAGTAGGCCCACCGTTAATCCTGCCTTTATTTAGTTGCTGATTTAGGATCAGAAGATCGGGAAAGTACAATGTTGGTCAGTTTGAAGCATTCAAAATGATGAATGATTTGGTATAGGTCAGGTGTTACAGGACAGGGCTCTTGCGCCAGGACTCCAAACTATAACAAATCCAAACAGGTCAAATATTTACAATAGGTAGCACATTTTTTAAATCAAATAACCACAAGGAATTAAAGAATTAATGAAAGCAGAATATACCAAATCAAACCAAATTTGAAAACATAACTCTGCCTTGTCTCTAGGCCTATCACATTGCGTCTTGGCTTATCCTCTGTGCCCAGCCTTAAAGTACACCCAGTTTCTCTCTTTCATCTCCCATCAAACACTCCATTTTTGCTTTTTCTTTGTTCCTGGGTTGTTCCAAACTCTCCACCTGCTTACATGTTTAGTGCAACCCTGCTTTAGACTAAGTCCTAGTGCCATTTATGGGTTATCCTACTTCTGCTAGTGGGGAACAAAGCTTAGACTCTCTCTAGTTGATCCTGCACCCCAAACCTTCTGTTGACATACTAGTGTTGGATGTCCAAGGCAGTCTTTCAGTTCATAATCCCCCATGTGGAAAATAAATCCCCACTTGACAGAATATGATCTCTTGCAGATAGATGGGAGGGTACTGTCCACTTGCTAGTCCTGCTGGCCTGTACTCCTGAATGGTCAGACTGGTCTAAATTACCCCAGCTAGTGACCACGTGCTACCTCGGTCAAAGGAGGAAAATTTTAGATGGAAAGAACCAGAAGATGAAACACAGACAGAGTAATGAGTTAACAATGAAAAGTCAGCCCTATCCAGCTCTATCTTTTAACAAAGCCCTAACACTAACCAGAATCGTAGTCAAGAAATTGTACCAAAGAAGTTATTTAACAATAAGACAAAAATGAGAAGCAAAGCACAAAATAACAAAAAGTTTTACTTATATTCACTAAACTCAGTTTATGCCATTACGTAACTGATGTTATGTGTTGTCAACTCCTGGCTATCCTTGCAGAGCAACACAACCAAAACAACTTTTATTTCTACAGCACAGTTTCATACACGAGATGTAGCTCAAAGTGGTTTACAAAATGTCAAAGAAATAGTTACAAAAAAATAAAATTAAAATTAGATAAGATTGGTTCAAGCAGACCGCCGTGACCCTGTAGTTAGAATATAGCGGGTTGGATAATGGATGGATGGATAGTAATGAAAAAATAACATATAAAAAATAAATCAATACACACTTACATAAAATTGACATAGAATTAGTAGAAAAGTAGAGTCCTTATATATAGTATCTTTTTTTTTAAGTCCCTAAAGCTGACAAGGTCAGATGGCTGCGGAGGACAGGAAAAATTATAATTGGATGTCAGTGTCAATAGTCTTTGTTCCCTAGGAACCAAGTTACCCAAACTATTGTATAGCATTTCATTGGTGGTAATTATTTACCGCTCTGATGCTGATCAAAAAATAGGTCATTATAATAGCAATTAAGGGGAAGAATTCACAGTTAATTGCAGAATTACAGTATTTGAGGGTTACTTTTGAGTGCCTCTATCTCATGCATAATTTGGCTCAAAAACTAATCTTTATTTCATTAACAGGTTATGTTTCAAGTTTGGTATTTTTCCGCCTAGCCGTTTTAGCTCTAGACGGTCCTCAAGAAACTGACACACACACAGACAGACACATACCTATCATCAAGCTGTTTTCGGTATCAGGGGACCCTAAATCATCAAGATCCATCGAAAACCAGTGATCAAAATTTGTGACATATCTAAAGCTTTTGCATAGACAATAAGTTATGGTAGGGGAGGACGCAAAGCAAAAAAACAAAACAAAAAAAAAACTCCAGAGCTGAGAAGCTGGAGAAAGACAACAAAATCTGCATGGGTCCTAAGGCCAAATTCTACCTAATATAAATGTTCTTAAGGAGTCCCTTATTGTTTTTTGGGCTTCAACGTACAAGATTTGATGCAGTGGGTCTCGTGGGAAGTTTGGTACAGTATATCTGCTTTAATATGAGCATCAGAAGCGGCTGCACAGTGTTTTGGTAATGGCAAAACTAGAACAGAAGGCAGTGAAAAGTATAGATTAATTATGACTACAAATTCACTGAAGAATATGGTAATTCTATGCATGTGCCGGCCATAAAGACCAGAACTAAAATATAGCTATGAAAAATAAAAACACTTAAAAAAGTGGCTTATTAGGAGTTTTTTTAAAGTGATCCATGGTGTTAGTTTGGCATATCACTATTGCTAATGTATTACAGGCAAAAGCCTGCCTTACCACATCTTTTATTCTTAATTCTTAGGAAGACCATAATTAGAAGATCTAAGGTTATGAATGGAAGTGGATGGGGACATGCACTACAAAATATCGAAAGGAACAAGATTATTGAGAGCTTTATATACCACTAGTATTATTTTTTAATTATTTCTAAAGGACACTGGCAACCAATGCAATGATGCTAAGACTGATGTGATGTGCTCAGATTTTCTTTTTCTAGTTAAGATTCTTGCTGCTGCATTCTGAACTAACAACCACTGACTGATGTCTTTCTTAGGTAGTCCAGTTAGGAGTGCATTGCAGTAATCTAAAAGCAGAACTGTCAATTAATTTCTCAGTGTTGTTCAATGTTATAAGAGGTCTTAGTTTTGCAATGTTCCTTAAATGAAAAAATACAATCCTTTCGATATGGTTAATGTGTGATTTAAAGTTTAGCTCAGAGTCCATGAATTTACCTAAATTCTTTACATCCGTCTTGACTTTCAATGCAATGGGATCAAGTTTATTCCTAAGTCCTTCACATTTTCCATTTTTGTAAACAACTAAGATTTCTTTTTTTTCTTTATTAAGCTCGAGTAATTTATTACTGTTCCATTCAGAAATATAAGTGTGACATTGGATCTTACAGCCCAGAATGTCAGTGTCATCAGTTGGTAGAGATAAGTAAGCACTTAACAAAATGAAACTAAAGGATTTGCCAAATAGGTACGTGAATAGTGTTGCAGATGACTGGGGAACTTGCTCCACCAGGACACCCCTGTGATGGAAGGACCAGGAGAAACAATATATTATGGATAATACTTCCCCTGGAACACAAGGGGGCAACCCCCCCCATGGGAGTACATCAGGAAGCTCAGCCCTGTTGGCGCCCGTGGTCACCACCAGTGGGTGCCTGAATACTTGTGGAGTCCAGGACAACAGCACTTCTGCCACACTCGGAAGTGCTGACAGAAGAAGGTCCATAGATGCCTGGAGTACTTTTGGGTGTCCATGCAGCACTTCCGCCACAATCAGGAGTGCTGCCGGAAAGTATTAGGAGAGCACCTGGAATACCTCCAGATGCGATATAAAAGAGACCACCTCATTCCATTCTGAGAGCCAGAGTCTGGAAGGAAGGAAGATGAAGCATGCTGGCAGAGGAGTGGAGGCGGCTAAGAAACAGAGAAGGAAAAAAGAGAAAGAATGAACTGAGCATAGTGAGCTGCTACTTTATGTTGTGGATTGTAAATTAATGGTGAGTTGTGTGGCAAACTCGTGTCTGCCTGCTTCTGTGTCAGGTTAGGGCAGCTATACACACCCTGGTGGTCCACAATAGATAAACAGTAATGGCTGTATAATAAAATATTAATGATTGTTTACTTCAATCAAAATTTTCAAACAAATGCTAGGTTCATATTTTTTAATGCACAAAAAGAGACAAAATAACAGTAAAATATCACAGGAAATGTCTCAGACAACTCAAAAATTAAACCAATTCATGGCAGCTGCCTGCCAGCTAAAGTGTCCTGCCTACTCTTACTGTCCCTTAAAGTAGTTAACATCGATCTCCTATGAGTGTCAGGTATCTCAGCCACATGGTGGAGTGGCTGTTTTCTTATGGCTAAGAAGTGACAAGACGGATTTGTTCAGAATTAATAAAGTGGAGCCCAGCTGTTGTTTTTAAATAAATTCTTCTGCAAGGTACACAGATGGAAGTTTGTTAAATTCAAAAGTTACAAGGTTTTTCTCCAAAAAAAGAAATGTAGATGCATGGAAGAAATGACCAGGTAGCATGGGAGGCATTGGACTTTTTTGACCTTTGAAAGATAACTCCATGTGATATTAGAGAAA
Organism: Polypterus senegalus; assembly: GCF_016835505.1. Lineage (NCBI taxonomy): Eukaryota > Metazoa > Chordata > Cladistia > Polypteriformes > Polypteridae > Polypterus > Polypterus senegalus. Next base: position 51,948,920 of record NC_053160.1, on the reverse strand, counting down.
TAATGTGAATAGGATCGATGAGCTTTGCTAGGTTGAATGGCCTGTTGTAGTCAAATATTTTCTAATGCTCTAATGTTATTTTAGGGAAATTAGATGAATAGGATTAACTTGCTTTGTTGGATTGAATGGCCTGATCTCTTATTATAATAAGCTTTTATCTTGCCAGAACTTGGTACAATTCTGCCCAGGATGGTCTCTCTCCAATACCTGTGTTGGCACCAATAACAATTGCCTTTCCAACATTGCCTCCTGATAGGTCCTACACTGCAATGCTAACATGTGCACAACATCTCTGGGGGTCTTGTGCAGGATGTATGACTATCCTGTGCCAACTTGGTGCCGACCTTATGCTTAATGGCATCTTGCCAGCCTGGCTGACATCTTTAAGGGCACGATGAGAGAGGAATAGTTGGGTATAATGGGGCTCACAAACATTTTAGATAAAATCCTTGTTTATTTAATAAATACTTACAGGAGCTGGATAAAAAAAATACCCCAAAAAAAGAAAAAGAAAAAAACAAACTTGCTACCGGCAGTAAATTGATTGGTGAAATTTGCTGAACCAATTTGAAGAGGAACAGTCTCCAAGGTGATAAGATCATGGCAACTGCAGATCCTTGGTAAACAGATGATCGGTAAGTAAAGCGAGGGACATAATCAGCCAATTGCAATCAGGATCACGTTACAGGAGATGGTGGTCTGCTGAAGCAGTTAAAAACAGCAAAGAAGAAAAAAAAAGCTTCACTAAGTACTTTTCACTGGCAAATTGGTATATATTTTAAAATCTTTATCTAATAAGAATGTTGTTGTGTGTCATTTATGGATATAATCAGGATTATCACAAACAGACAAAAGGGATCAATAAAACACAATGTGGCATTAAATATCAATTTGCGAACTGGAAAGCTGCTTGAAATAAATGATCTCATAAGCAGAATTAAGTTAAATGTGGTGTAAGTAGAGAGAATCCCATTGTTCACAGATTAGCCACTATAGCCAAGTGTATGAGCTCTCACTCTGCCATATTGTTCTATCCATCCATCCATTTTCCAACCCGCTGAATCTAAACACTGGGACACGGGGGTCTGCTGGAGCCAATCCCAGCCAACACAGGGCACAAGGCAAGAACCAATCCTGGGCAGGGTGCCAACCCACTGCAGGACACACACAAACACACCCACACACACTAAGGCCAATTTAGAATCGCCAGTCCACATAACCAGCATGTCTTTGGACTGTGGGAGGAAACCAGAGTGCCCAGAGGAAACCCACGCAGACACGGAAAGAACATGCAAACTCCAGGCAGAGAGGACCCGGGAAGCGAACCCAGGTCTCCTAACTGAGAGGCAGCAGCGCCTCCCCTGTGTGGAGTTTGCATGTTCTCCCCATGTCTGTGTGGGTTTCCTCCCACAGTCCAAAGATATGCAGGGGTGAGGTACATTGGCTATTCTAAATTGTCCCTAGTGTGTGTTCGCCCTGCCTGGGGTTTGTTTCCTGCCTTACGCCCTGTGGTGGCTGGGATTGGCTCCAGCAGACCTGTAGTTAGGATATAGAGGGTTGGATAATAGATGGATGGATATCTAATCTAGGATGATGCAGTGGCTCTCTTGGCTGCTTTACATCTCCTGAGTCCCAGGCACAGGTCATGAGCCAATTGCTTTACACTCTGCTTGAGTCTGTTTGTGCTTTTCTTCTAAACATCAAAGATATGAACGTTGGATTGGTGGCTCCAAACTCTGGCTCAGTAGGAGTGAACGCTCATCTTTGTGAGTGTTTGTGCCCTGTGATGGACTGCACCCTGGCTGGAGTTTATAGCCGTCATATTTTCAATGCTACTAGGAATGTCTCAGCTCTCTACAACCCTAAATTGCATAAGAGGGTTAGGAAATAGATGGATGGTGATGTAGTTTAGCTAAGCTCATACTTAGTCTCCCTGGGCATTACTCCACTTTTCCAGTTGGTCGATTTGCACCCTCATATGATCAAATTCAATAAACACACTGGTGTGGGGGGAAAGCTGCAGGTAAAATTGGTTTTGCATTCTTGTGACCGTTGGGTGTATGCCACATATATCAAGTTTGTCCCACACTTATGGCTTTCATTACCTACTGTCAAATGAATAGACAAGAGTCCGAAAAAAGTTTGGAGCAGCCTCGAGCATACTTGAAACCTAGGTGCAAAATAGTAAATTGGTTACAAATTACGTACAGATTAGAGTCCAGAACAGAACTGATTTGAAGGAGGTAAAGCTGGCTGTTTTATGGAAAGGCAGAGGAAGTGACGTCATCGGGATCAGGACTGGAAGTGACATCATCGGGCTCAGGACCAGAAGTGAAGTCATCAGGGTCAGTGGAATTTCACGTAACTGGTCTGCAGAGGAAAGAGAGAATGGATTAGTGCACTCTGCCTCCCCCTGGTGTGGCGGGGAATTACCCTCATTTGAGCCCTTTAGCTACCTCCCATATGCACATGTGTAAAGCTGTGTTTAAACCGTCTCCAGATAAAAACAAATGAAAATGACCACAGCTGAGATCTTACATCCAGAAACAACAGCTTGCTCAGTTGTACAACACTGCCTCCGCTTCTGAAACCTTTGTGAAACAGAGAAACAGGAAGGTGCAATGTTTTCTCTCAGCTCAGATGGCTCAGTGCTGCACAAACAATACGAGGACTTAAACTCTGAATGTTTTACAAACTGCCTCTTAAGCTAACATCAGAGACCAAAGGAGTGCATTGCTCATCTTATTGCAAAAATAACTCCTTGTGTAATAGTACAAGTATAATTTATAGTGTCTTTGTTCACATCTAGGACCTCACTGTCTTTTGTGGAGTCTGCATGTTCTTCCTTTGTCAGTGTGGGTTTGTCTCTTAGTACTTCAGTTTCCCTTCTGTTATGATTCTGGCTCCACAAAAAAGCAAAGGGGTGAGGCCTCTGTCAAGCCATAAAACAGATCTCACCCAAGGCAAGTCTGACTCAGGAAAATGAGAGGCTTAAGGCTCAACTAGGCCTAAAACAGGAAATATCTCTTACATTTAAAGAAAGAAAAAAATGTTTCACCAGTGGGAGAACTGTTTAACTCCAGCTGGACCAGAGACAAGTCCCACTGGGACTCGTTATAAAATTAAGATTTCTTAACAAAAAGTAAAAGAAAGAAATGCTTAAAAAGAGCATCCAAAAGAATTGCATAAAAAAGGCAATCCACAGTAACCAAGTCCCAGAACATAAAATACAAGTCAAAAACCTTAAACAGAGCCAAAAATGTGAAAATGTCAGTAAACACAAATACTAGCAATAGCAAAAGAAGAAAAAAGCTCACCAAACCACTAGCACATGCAAAATGTACAACAGAGTGACTGCAAATCCCATCAGTCTTTACAGGGCTGGAGGCAGACCGTCAACAGTGATTGCCAGATGGCCCACCTCTTGGGGAACCACCCACAAAATACATGGAACATGAAGGCAATTAAAGAAACGGTACATAAATATTTTTAAAAACAACAAAAACAATAATACATTAAACATATTGACAAAATGACAAATGAACAGAACAATCTTAACAGAAATATTAGTAACAAATAATTCAAATTTAAAACGAACGAAAAACACAAGGAATAGGAACATAAATATAAGTCAGTGAACATAAAACCTCCAACTTGTCAAAGATGGTTAGGTCAGTAATTGAATTTGGTTCAATTCAGTTTATTTTTGTATTGCGCTCTTCACTGCAAGGCACACACTTCACAAGTAAATACAAATATGAACTTTACAATTTACTAATTACATACTGAGCATCCATTAAGGCAGAGATTTATTTTTAAATGGAGTAAAACAAAGTCAAAGCTTCTATAGGCTGAGGGGCCGAGATTCTGCTGCAGGTTCTATGGAATCCTAACCCAGGTCATAAATGTTGAGAGGTTCAATAATATAACAAGCTGTCCCATCTGTGCACTTTTAATGACTTCAATGGTCTTTCACTATAAAAAGGTATAATATGAAATAACAGCTGCACTTTAGATTTGCACTACAAGTGGCTGTGAGGGAAGATGAGAATAAATTGTGCGCATATCACCCCAACACACTTTCTCTCTGCATGGAATACAAACACTTGTTACATTTCAATTGTAACAACAGCCATAAATGCAAGTCATCAGACATCATGCTATACTCTTAAAACTAAATGTGCCAAAGTGGTTCTTTAGAGTGATGCCAAAGGGCAGGGGTGTCCAACTCCGGTCCTGGTGGGCCTCACTAGCTACAGGTTTTCATTCGAACCATCTTTTTAATTAGTGAGCTGTTTTTGCTGCTGATTAACTTGTTTTGCCTTAGTTTTAATTGACGTGACTCAGACCCCTTAGTCATTTCATTTTTAGTCATGAGACACAAAGAAAGCCACCACAGGACCAGCTAACCTGAAAATAAAGAAAGATGAAGGTCTGCTCAGGTCAGCAAAACATCTTGACGGTGGTCTTAGAAAAAAACAGAAAATCAACAGTCTGCTGTGGCAGAATGAGAGCAGCAACAAGTCATGATATTTAATAACGGCTTTAATTAACACCAAGAATTGGCTGCTCATTAAGAGAATGGTTGGAGTGAAACTGACTGGAGTCTGACGATTCAATTTCTGTTTGGCTGCCATTTAATGAAGAAAAGAATCAATTCAGAGGACTGAATCCTTAAAAACAGGGTTATTTAAAAGGAAGGGCAAAGGAGTTAATTAGCAGTGAAAACTGCTCGCTGATTAGAAAAAGGTTTGGAATGAAAACCTGCAGCCACTGCAGCCCACCAGGACCGGAGTTGGACACCCCTGCGATAGTGGAACCATTTTTGGTTCCCAAAAGACCCATCCACATGAAAGTTCCAGAAAGAACCTTTATTTATTTAGATCCATAACATGGTAAATAACCATAAATAGGTGGTCACAGATTTGTGAAATACCAATGGGTTCCCGATTAAAGGAACTCTTGCTGCATACAATACCACAGGCTAAGTCCAGGTTTTCCTGATCTGTTAGTGTCCTGCTAGATTGTCTACCAAACATGAAAGATGATAGGTGTTTTTATCTACATATTAGGAAGTTTTTCAAGGCTCAAAGAACCAACTTCATGTATAGAGAATCCTCCCCAGAATTAAATAGTCCTTTGTCAAGCAATAGTTCTATGAGGAACCACACAATCCAATAAAAAACCATAATACACTATTAAAAAAAGTGCATTTTTTAACATTATGAAACAATTACACAAAAATAAGAGTTAATCATCAACCTTAAGCATTACATACATGTGCAGTTCTTTATGTACAGTATATACTAACAATTAAAAGCAGATATATGTTTCCATTTACAAATCTCACATTTCTAATGATACAGTTTGCACATCCTTGCCACAGCACAAGCTTCTGAAAATCAAAACAGCACACGTGTGTATTGTATTGTTGATACACTAAAATAAAGTTTAGATCATTTTATAGAATTTTAATCATTTTTGAAATGTTATTAAGGTGCCAGTCATGTGTAGGAAGGAGGACTAAAAGATTCACTAAAATGTTACACTGCAGATGTTTTATGTCAGACCTTAAAGTTTTTTCTAGCACATCACATATTGCAATAGTAAAGCAGATCCACCAAACAATTGTTCTTAGTCTGTCCTCACATCATTTCTTCAGTAAGATGGATAGGGGGAAACAGCTGTGGTAATCTCCAGCCACAATGTAACACAGGGTGACAGAGAATCTCCCACTTCAGGGACGAAAAGGTAGGATTAGACTCTAGATTCATTTCTTGGATGAGTGATAGAAGGTAACGCAGTGGTTGAGATACAAGAGTCAAAATTCATTGTCGACAACAACTTCAAGGCTGGCAACATGGGATCACAAGACAATCTACGGAGGACTCAAGCTATCGGAGATGAGCTGGGAATCTCACAAGAAGAAGTTCACATTACTAAGCATTCAGATTTAGGAAATTAGCGGACATCCATCTTCAGAGGTTTTTGAGAGAAGAAGAAAGCTTGTCGTAATTCAATGCATTTATTGCTGTGGTGATTTTGAGAACTCCACAGAAGAAAACCATACTGCAAACTAAACCATTTGCAAACACAAACATTTCAGCTTTGGGTTGTAAACTATTCAGTACATCATGTTCTATCTTCAGTAAATTTAACAATTACCCGATAAAGCTATGCATACAATGATGTACAATTTCCTGCATTTAGATCTCAAAAATCGTCAAAAGGCTGTACACCACTGTAGACAGTCCTGGGTAACTTGGCAACCCGTCTGAAGCCAGGCAGTCAAGGTTTGGATTAGATTGTCACGCAGACGTCCTGCTTTCAATGACTGCAGGGACTGCCTCTAAAGCTGAATTCTAAAGCACCATAGCTTTTCTGTGGACTACCTTTTTCTGGGACAAACTGCAAATTTAAGGACTCATTCACTTGCACTACTCATTAGATTATTACTTATTATCATTTTCAAAGAAATTGAGAGACAACAAGGAGGTCAAGAAGTTTTTTTTCTCTTCAAAATAAAGTCTTTCATCTTTAGTATACAGTAAATGAACAAGAAAAGCTCTCCAAGTATCACTTAGTGGTGTTTTGCGTAATGTGCAGACGATTTCCAAATTTAAGGTCATAGCCATAAGCAGACTCAGTACAAGTACTTGTTTGACGGCGTACAAGCAGTAGCATTACCAGACACTAATTGGAGCATTTTTTCATAATTGTATAGCAGGAACAGGGAGCTGATGAAGTCTTCTGCTTTTAGTGCCTCACTCTGAGATCTAAGTGCTTGCTATTACAGTCTTTGGTCCACCTCTGAGTCAGACTCCAGGGCTTTTTTAACATTTTTTTGAAGGAAAAATATGTGGCTTTGCCAGCATAAACATTGGAAAAGAGAGTCAGGTTACATCTATTCCAGTTAAGTTTATGATGTAAAATTATGAGGTCATCTGCACATTTTCTAAACAAAATAACTGGGTTACTTTCACATTTAAAGAGGTAAAATATTTGAAATCCCATGGACTTCTTTCCAAATGAAATGAATCGAATTAATTTTAATTATATTCCACAATAAACTTAAAACTGTCAGATCACATTAATTCAATTCTGAGCTCAAGGGCTACAGAGTGGTAGCATTCCAGATGAGGCACCAGAATGTCACAGACACACGCACACTCACTTGGCCAAATCACCTAACATCCACATCTTTAAGGTATAAACCAGGAGAAAAAACCTCATAGACAGAACAGGAACATGCAACTACACAAAGACAGCAACTGGGTGCGGAAAACCTTCACATCTTCTATAACTCTTTGATGGCCAGTGTGATTTTCTATGCTCTGGTGTGCTGGGCCACTAACATCACTTCAAGACAGGCCCACCAAATCAACAGGCTAATTAAAAGGGGCAGGTTCAGTTATAGAATGCACTCTGGACCCCCCAAAGGTAGTAGCAAAGGGGAGAATTAAATCAAAACTGAGTGCCATTATGAACAATGCTGCACATCCTCTTCCTGACATGCTTCACTGATGGCTTTCAGCCAATGAATTATATAGCAGAAGTGTGTCAAGAAACTACTGGGGCTCCTTTATACCAACAGCATTACGTCTGCATAATGCCTGACCATGACTGTGACAGCCAAGTCAGAAGATTTCTTTCTTTTGAATTTTCTTACTTTACAGTAATTCTGGTGTGTGTTCAGTTCGAACTGTGTGTATATTTAGGGGTAACCGTTGACTGTAATCTGAATTTTAAATCGCATATTCATCAGACCACTAGGACAGCATTTTTTCATTTAAGAAACATAGCTAAAGTTAGACCTCTTATATCATTGAAAGATGCTGAGAAATTAATTCACGCTTTTGTTTTCAGTAGACTAGATTACTGTAACGCACTCCTCTCAGGACTACCCAAAAAAGACATAAATCATTTGCAACGAGTGCAGAATGCAGCTGCTAGAATCCTAACTGGGAAAAGAAAATCCGAACACATTTCTCCAGTTTTGATGTCACTACACTGGTTGCCTGTGTCATTCAGGATTGACTTTAAAATACTGCTTATGGTTTATAAAGCCTTAAATAATCTCGCTCCATCTTATATATCAGAATGTCTGACACGTTATATTCCAAATCGTAACCTTAGATCTTCAAATGAGTGTCTCCTTATAATTCCAAAAGCTAAACTTAAAAGAAGTGGTGAGGCGGCCTTCTGCTGTTATGCACCTAAAATCTGGAATAGCCTGCCAATAGGAATTCGCCAGGCAAATACAGTAGAGCACTTTAAAACACTGCTGAAAACACATTACTTTAACATGGCCTTCTCCTAACTTCACTTTAACATAATCCTGATACTCTGTATGTTCAATTATTCATAATAACTATTCATGGTGGCTCTAAAATCCGTACTGACCCCTACTCTCTCTTCTGTTTCTTTTTCCGGTTTCTTTGTGGTGGCGGCCTGCGCCACCACCACCTACTCAAAGCATCATGATGCACCAACATTGATGGACTGAAAGCCAGAAGTCTACGTGACCATCATCATCAGGTCCTTCCATGAAAATATGATGATTTATGTTAGGTAGAATGCCCAGAGGGGACTGGGCGGTCTCTTGGTCTGGAACCCCTACAGATTTTATTTTTTTCTCCAGCCTTTGGAGTTTTTTTGTTTTTCTGTCCACCCTGGCCATCGGACCTTACTCTTATTCTATGTTAATTAATGTTGACTTATGTTTATCTTTTATTGTGTCTTCTATTTCTCTATTCATTTTGTAAAGCACTTTGAGCTACATTTTTTTTGTATGAATATGTGCTATATAAATACATGTTGATTGATTGATTGATTGATATTTATTTATTTACTCATCCTATTTATGTATTTATTTAAAGAGCTTCTATAAAAAGCTAAATTTGGGCCTGGAGTTAAATAAATTTCTATCTATCTATCTATCTATCTATCTATCTATCTATCTATCTATCTATCTATCTATCTATCTATCTATCTATCTATCTATCTATCTATCTATCTATCTATCTATCTATCTATCTGTGAGGCATCAGTGCTAATCACTGTACTAGCAAGCCACCCATCATGTGACATTAAAGTTTAAGATGCTAAAAAGCAAATATTCTGAAGATGATTTTTGGAACTAGGATTTACTTTATCATAAATTTTTATCTGAGTTCCATCGACGAGTCAGTTTCTATGTATTTTCTAGCTTTGCTTTGCATAGACATTTTGAGCTTGTGGTCACTGAGTGAAGAAGGGTCAACAAAAATCGGAAGATTTTGAGGTTCCAACACAGCCCTCCCCATTTACTAACAAATGCAAAAACAAAATCAACCCCTGATGTCGTGAAAATGATAAACAAAGACAAGTGCCATGCAGCCAAGTGGCCTCCAATTGTTTGGCTCTGTCATTGGGCCATTAAACTTGGAGCTCCTCTCTCTAGGCCATCTCTGTGATCAATTAACGCCTCCTTCCAGGAGGTCACCCCATTGAAGCTCTGTGACCAGAAGGGGTGGGATCAGTTGCCCTCACTGGGCAGTTTCTCAAGTCTGAGGAGGAAGAAAATGCTGCAAGGCTGTTAGCGGCAGTGCCCCCTTTCTGCCCAGGGTGGTATTACATACCTAAGAAGAGGTGGGATGGTGATCCTCAGATGCGCATGTGTGAGAAGCTTTTGAACTTTTTCTTTTTTTGTGCTGTGTAACTCATTATTAGTTTTATTCATATTTTATCTCAATCTGTGCTGAATTCCTGCCAATCCAGCAATTTTTGTTTTTCATTCTTTCTAATCGATACATCACTGACACCTGGTGCTTCTACTTATGTGCGACATTATGCCTGACACAAAATATAATATCTTATTTTTCCTGCTTGTCCAATACCGGGATTTTAAAATTTGTTATCAAATTTCACAATGCCACAACCTTAGAAACATCAATAATAACAACAACAACATTTATTTATATAGCACATTTTCATACAAACAATGTAGCTCAAAGTGCTTTACATGATAAAAGACAGAATACATCATTAAAATTAAGGGAACACTAATTAACATAGAATAAAAGTAAGGTCCGAATAATATGTAATAACATTTTAAAACCTTGATGTTGGTCTTCTGAAATGTGACATCAAATATTATAATCCTGCTATCAAATTTTAGATCCTCAATATTCAGCATTTCAAATATTATTGAAAGTTGCGCCCACTCTGCTTTTTAGTGCCATCCATTTTGTAAGTACTAATTTCTAGTTTGAAAAAGCCACTAGCAGATCTTCTTTTGCAGAGTTAGATATCCAGCTGTAACTTCTTGATATCAATAATTGAATTCATGATAACAAATTTTGAAGCCCCAACATCAACTTTCTAAACGTTGATATCACATTTTGTAATCCTGATATAAAATCTCTAAAAGGTTCCTATGAAAAACTGGTGTCAAATTTTGAAAAGTTGATATCAAAATGTATGTCTGTTTATTATCTACAGTTATTACGTACTGCAGACTGAAAGTGAATACAAACGTGTGCTGTGTGACTTACTGCAGCTGTCATTGCAGCAGGGAGTATCCATCTGCTTTTCGCTGCCAGTACTCAATTGCATCTTCATAATGAATTAGCTAGAAGCACAGTAGCACTGACAACCTTTTTTTTTTTCTCACAAACATGGAAGCCCAGAAACTCCCACAAATTGTCTGTAAAAGATGAAGATGCTGCTGTGGATGATGATGATGAGGCCTAGGCTGAGATCAATGGCTGTGGTTTTCATTTGAATGACTGCTATGAATGCACATCACATACTTGTTCACAGTATACTTTAAATTTACAGTTCATATCAACTATAATTAGTTATATGAGATATTAAAAAGGCTTATCGTGGGGGTTGTGTACACAGTGTCTGGTGATGGGATGTACGCTCTGATGTGAGGTCCCTCTCAGCCTCTTTGATGTGGCTAGGATTCTAATAACATTAGAAAGGTTTCATGGTTGTGTCCTTTTCTTTCAGATACTGTAATGGAGACCCTTTTCCATGCTTTTGTCAACTCACAATTTGATTATTGCAACACAGTGTTGTGTGGTATCCCTGCACGGAGCCTAAACAGACTGCAGTATGTCTAACATTCATCAGTAAGGGTTGTTACACATTTAAAACCTTGGGAGCATATTACTCATGCACTTCAAAAATTACATCGGTTACCTGTTCTTTGTTGCATTATAATATAAACTTCTTTGTTTTTAAGGCCCTTCTTGGTCTGGCCCCACTTTATCTGTTTTCCTTATTGAACCCACTTGTGTCATTACGCTCACTTCGCTCTTCTGATTCTATGCTGCTAACTGTCCCACTATGGCTGACTGAGTTTTTAGTGTATCGGGACAATGGTATTGGAATGTGTGCCTTTGGAGCTTCACATTTTTTTTTAAATCTAAATTTAAAACATATCTTTTTAATATTGCTTTTTATTTTGTTAAATGTATATTCGGTGGCACGGTGATGCAGTGGGTAGCGCTGCTGCCTCGCAGTAAGGAGACCTGGGTTCATTTCCCGGGTCCTCCCTGCGTGGAGTTTGCATGTTCTCCCCGTGTCTGCGTGGGTTTCCTCCCACAGTCCAAAGACATGCAGGTTAGGTGGATTGGCGATCCTGACTTTTGCTTGGTGTGTGTGTGTGCCCTGCAGTGGGGTGGCGCCCTTCCTGGGATTTGTTCCTGCCTTGCACCCTGTGTTAGCAGGGATTGGCCCCAGCAGACTAACCCTGTATTAGGATATAGCAGGTTGGACAATGACTGACTGACTGACTGTATGCATATTGGACTGTTTCACGATAAGTTACAATATTTTATACTGATGTAGTGTCCTTAAATATTTTGAATATCTCTTTTAAATAAAATGTATTATTATTAGTATTATAATTATTATTTCCATCTTTAAAGATAGGATGCACAGACCCTCAAGTGGCTGTAATTTATGTTTTCCTGTTTTACATTTTTTTATGCATTTATTTAGATTTTCGAATTTGGGGAACCCGATAAATTTTTGCATTAAGAAATCTCTCTATATATACAGTAAAATCCAACATCTGTCTGTCTGTATGTCTGTCTGCTTTTCATGAGAGAACTACTTAATGGATTTAGATCGGTTGTTTTTTATAATTTGCTTGAACATTCCGGCTGATTTTGCGACTTCTCTTATTGTTATAGTTTGGTTGCGGCACCGATTTATTCCCGCAAATCCGAGAGAAAGGCTGCAGGCTGAGAGGAGGGGGAGGCAGGACCTCAGGAGTAGGGAGCCAGCCGGACGGGGCCATCTTCACTCACGTGCCAGCCTCTGTTCGAGCCGCTCTACCTCTCGCCATGTGTTGGAGCATACCTTGGTTCTGCTTAGTTAAACCATACATGTTTGTTCAGTAGACATTATCATCTACAGACTATGAAAGAGTAATGTTTGACGTTTTTAAGAGAGAGAGATCACAGCTACATGTGTTTTACACGGTAGCTGCTCATTGGCAGAGGTATCACGGCCATGTGAGGGATGCACTGAACACGATCAGATACAGTGTGGCACCATTTGACATTGAAGCGTACCTTTCTTCCCCTTGGCCAGATATAACTTGCCACATTTTTACATTTTTGGCAAAGAGATCACAGCTACATTTTCACCTTTGATAGCAAAACCAAAAATATTGTATATCAAGAGGCCCTCAGATACAAAAGCTATCAATATAAATTCTACTCAATAGAAATTATAACATTTTTTGATTGATTTTTAAAGTTTGTCCTGTTTCACTACTACGTGGGTGGAGCCACAGGCGACAGCTAGTCATTTAATAGACTGCAGTTGTTATTTTCTTGCAATTTATATTTCCTGGTGCCATTTTGTATATCATGGGTGCCATGATATACATGAGCACTGCCATTTTGCAAAGTGCTTGTCCTAACATTGCTTGGGAAAGGTCAGGAAGCTCATGATGAGGGACATCACTGGTAAAGGTCAACAGCACTTATATCCTGCTGTCCGAGTTTACAGAGAAACAACAAACAGTTGGTGACTGTGTATTAGTGTTTGATTTCTGGGTACCAATGTTTGTGCAGTTTATTTCTGTTTTAATTTAGAGTTGTGATTCTTGGCTTGATGACAGATCAGTTTCATTTTTCAGTTTTGAAACATGCTAGTCTTTTAGTTAATGTGTTGTGGCCACTAGAGGACAAACCCAGAACACAAGTGCAGTCACACAGACAAAACACTTCAATAAAAGCACTTGATTTAAACCCAGCATCTTATACAGGTTTCGATTCCCCTTCAACAGGCTTTCTTCTACATTAAATCCACCATCTCATCTCCATTCAAGCTTTGTCCACCTTCCACCCAACTCTGGCTCACCTGGATGAGACCAGATGGCTCATTTTATCTCAGGACCCAGGGGTGCTTCCAGTGTCAGATGACTACAGCCTGGCAGCACTTCTGGGTCAGGTGGAACCTCCATCAAGGTGTGCATCTTTTCCTTCTGGTGGCACCCAGACACCCCAACAAAGTTGTTCTCTGAGATTATATGTCCCAAGATGCCCTGCGGGAGCATGAGTGGAAGCTCTGCCAGAGAGAGGCTGCCACCTAGCATATCGGGGGAATTAACAATCCTCAGAGCCAAACCATTCCAGTTCCTTCATTTTAACCCAGCCGAGGAAAAGTACTGAAAACACATCCACCTGCAGCTTCCCATTCGGTTAAGGGATCTTCCCCTTTTCTGGTCGGGATATCAGTCCAGCGCATATAGTGCTTACAGTGTCTTCTTCTAGTCTCTTATTAAAAAATACTGCCAGTTCTGTCATTTAACAGAAAATAGATGAAGAATATAACATGTATTATTGCAACATGTCTTTAACTTTTGATGGATATTGTAAATGTTACAAGGGATGGATGGGCATCCCAACCAGGAGAGGGGATAGTGCCATAGAGAGAGAGAAAGATGCCATACTCGAATGAGACTCTCTAAGTAGATGGATGGACAATCCAGCCAAAGGAGAAGATTTCTTACCCGGACAGGAAGTTCCAGGCAGATGGACAGGACATATTTGTAGTACCTTACCTGTCCAGGATGAAAGGGAAGGACAGGGAGGGACTGGCTCTAAGGGATAGTCGTTCCCCCAAAATGCTAGATGGCAGCAGTCCTGGATATTGGTGCCCCAAATGCCAGGAATTGTAGTCCGGCAATGTAGCCCTGCTGGGGTCCATGGGTACCACAAGAGGGCATTGCAGAGAGATACTTTCTCTGTTATTCGGGACTTCCGAATGACCCGGAACTTCTTTGAATGGGCAAAAGCCCTGGCACCGGAAGTACTCCTGGGTCCTAAATAAATTGGCCAGGCAAGTTGGAGCTGGGAAAGCAACACTCGACTGGAGGAGGGCAGTGCGGTAGAGCAAGGAGAAGAGGAGAAAGAGAAGGAGAAACGACTTGTTTTGTGAATCATATTACAAGATATTTATAGTTAACACCCTTTATTTGCACCTGGGACTGTCTTGTGTGTTCGTGTTTAGGGTTTGGGGCTCACTGGTGCCCCCTAACCTTCACGATATGTACTGTAAGTGGAAATGATTCTAGTGTGCATCTCTGAAAATTATTTGTCAACTTAACTTATAAATAAACTTCACATAATCAGATTGTCTTTGCTCGGGTGGCAGTCCCTTCATGACTGTGATGGTCTCTTCTACTTAGAGGGCTGCTTCCATTTCAGCTCAGCAAAATAATATAATATAACCAATGCAAAAGAATGATCATTTAATATGTTATTACTTCATTATGTCATAGTAATGTTTTATGGTCTTTTGTGGATTTAATTTTCTTTCCAAAATCTGTATACCTATTTTAAGGCTAAATGCAGAGTTAAGGCTTCAGTCATTCTCTGTTTGTCTGCTGAGTTTTAATAAGGTCAGAAGAAAGAAAAAAATGACAGGCAATAAATAGGTTAATATTAAAGGTATTATTATTATTATGATATGCCAAAAGTTAGAAAGAATTGGCAACCAAACAAAATACCAAGGTCAGTAGTAATAACAACAGTAGAACAGTAGCATTTGTCAGAACTTCTTCTACGGTCCTGACATTTAAATCCCAGTTAAAGACTGGCCATTATTCCCAAGCTTCTGGAGACACAGAATAATTTTTTTGCTTATGGTTTGGCTTGGGAGTCGTTATGTTTTTTATGGTTTGTGTTCTGGAAACCTATTGTTGTATTGACTTTGTTGATTTAGTATTATTTCATATTTATGCTGTAGTTTCATTTGTGTTTGAATTTGTGCAGCATTTTGGTTAAATGTTCTTTATAAATAAATTTGATTTGATTTGATAACAGTAGTGACAGTGCAAAAGGGGAAAATCGCGTGGGGGTTCAGGGGAGCCCACAGTGAAGTGAGTATATCGGGGGAGGAGGGTGGTTGCTTAATTGTGTTAATTTATTTAATGATCTTAATTTATTTTAGTCAATCCATTGTTTTTAGCTTGTGCCTATGTGGCTGTTTAATTAGATGATTTCCGGTAAAGCAGCAGCGTGGTTATCGACAGGCACCAGCTGGGTGGTAAGTAGAATAATAGAGGAGTGGGTTAGTGCTAGAAAAGAGTTACTTTTATTTTTGTGAGAAGGGGAGATCACAGAGAGGTTTTGCTGCCTAGATGGGGTGTGAGGTGATGGAAAGGGCAGTCTCAGATGGGCTGACTGTTCAAACAGAGAGCCAGGCCGAGCACTGATAGGAGGTTCCTTGGTGTGGCCATACTATGTCTGCTGTGCAGTGGAGTATGTGAGACAGAGAGGAACCACCAGAGCAGGGAGAAGGAGGAAGGTTCAAGACACAAGAGCAAGGTGCCCTGAGGAGATACGGATAACTGTTGGCAGTGCAGTTAGGGTCTGTGAGGTGGACTGGGAAGATGGCAGCCTGCATCATTAGAGTAGCAAGACAGAGCAATATCCATAGAATGGCAAGGCCCCCTGGGAACTGCAGAAACCTGTAGCCATGCATCTCGGGTGTGTGTGCGTGGTGGACCAGGGTCTGTGACAGTGAATTCTCCTGGAGTGCTGACAAGGCCTCAACTAACTACAACAAAATGTAAAGGATATTAGCTCTCGACCATTGTGATTTTAATTATTTATTGGAATTATTTTATTTGTTTATTTATACCCCAAGATCCAGCTTTATTCTAAAGGCACAGATTTTGTGGTTGGGATTATTTGTTGACCTATTTATGGACAATTGGACATGTGCTATTTTACACTTTTTGCATGTTTAATGCTCTGTCTTTAAAAAAATGTCCACCTTCTGATTTTACAGTCTTCCTTGTCTGCTCACCCACCCTGGTCCATCATCTGTGTACGACTATTGATAAAAGAAGGTGCCCATAGCTGCAGGTCTGGGGCATCACAAAGCCATGGGGTTTGTTTCACATTACTAAAAGTCCTGTTTGCCACATGGTACAATCCACCTGTTGTCAATAGTTCATTTTTTTATGCTATCCATTAATAATAATTATTTTCATTTATATGGTGCTTTTCAGTATCGCTGCTGCATCATAGTTAGGAGACCCGGGTTCGCTTCCCGCGGCCTCCCTGCGTGGAGTTTGCATGTTCCCCCTGTGTAAGCGTGGGTTTCCTCCCACAGTCCAAAGACATGCAGGTTAGGTGCATTGCCAATTCTAAATTGTCCATAGTGTGTGCTTGGTGTGTGTGCCCTGCGGTGGGCTGGCGCCCTGCCCGGGGTTTGTTTCCTGCCTTGCGCCCAGTATTGGCTGGGATTGACTCCAGCAGACCCCCGTGACCCTGTAGTTAGGATATAGCGGGTTGGATAATGGATGGATGGATGGATGGTGCTTTTCTCACTATTCAAAAAGCTGTTCATAGTGAGTAGGGAGCTACTTCAACTACAACTAATGTGTAGCATCCACCTGTGATGGCTGCCATTTTCCCCCCAGTTAGCTGAGAGATAGCCAATTAGGCAGAGGGGATGATTAAGGGGTGTCATGAACGTGCACATAGGGGACAGCTGAAGGGCTCTAGTAACTCCAGTTCTTCCATGGCTCCAGGGTTGGCACTGTATTTTAATGCCTTTCTCACTTTGACAGTACACCTCTGATATCACCTGGACCCGCCTCTTCCTCTCAGCAGGGCCCAAAACTAGGAGCTCCGCCATCTTGGAACAGTTCTGTCTTGAACTCACGTTTACAAAGACGACCCAGAAATAATTTCATGCTTTTTGTTATTTTTGCTGAATCCAATTATTAGCACCCCAACTCTTTCTTGTTCTTGTATCTTTCTTTTACAGGGGCTAGAATGAGCAAGCTATGAGGGGCAATCTAGCCCTAGGGATACACACTGCTTTACCATGAATGCCCAGGGATCTTTTATGACCACAGAGAGTCAGGATCTCGACTTTATGTTTCATCTGAAGGAAGGCGCCGTTTTTACAGCACAGTACGGGGTGTGAGACTTGCCCGGACACCACCAGTCGGAGACCACATCTTTATAAAAATCACACGTTTATTTTTCATTAATAAACACAGTCCCACCATCACACACAATGCACTCAGCAATAATCACCAGTATTAGACTTCTCTTCCTCAGTCCTTGGCCGCCAATCTCCTCCTGGGAGCTTCGTCCTGCTCCCTCTCCCAACTCTAGCTCTCTGACTGTTAGGAGGCGGGCCCTTTTATTCCCGCCCGGATGCATTCCAGGTGGCTGGGAACGAACTTCCGGCAGCACTTCCTGGTTTGGCGGAAGTGCTGCCCTTTGCCCTGGAAGCACTCCGGGCGTCCCTGGCAGGTTCCTCCGCCATCTTGCCAAGTGTGGCGGAAGTAATGTTCTCCCGGGTCCCAGGAGGCTTAAAGCGTCCCCTGGTGGTGGCCACGGGTCCGTCCTCCTTTCCCGTGGTCCTCTCCTGCTCCAGGGCGGTTGTGTCCTCCTGACCCGGAAGCTTTTAATGCCAGCTTCTGGTCTTTCTAGGCGTCCCAGCCGGGTAAGAACCCCAGCCGTCTGTGACAGGGGACTTTGGGATTCACATTCAGACCACAGCATAAGCGCCCCCTTCTGGCCTCACAAATACCTCTCCCAGCAGCAAGCCAAGCTTTTCCTAGATGGTGTTCCATCCCAGTGTTGGATGGGCCCCAACATGCTTAGCTTCATGTGGATAACCTATTCTGAAGTGCATGTGGTATGACTGCTGGTTATAAAAGGACATTGCATCAAACTCACACCAATGGTTAATGTTCATGTTCAGTTTTCAGTACCCAGTGTTCCACCAATTGTCATGAAACTGGATTGTCAGAGTGTGTAATTTTACTGTGTATGGTGCCATTCGAGTGAGATAGGTGTCAACCTGAAAAAAGTTTTGGCACATCCAATCTGGCTGTTTCAGTGATTCAGAAAGCTTCTTTCGGCCTACCTCTACATTCAGCCATTTAAAATGCTTGCAAGCAACTGCCTTCCCACCCTGCCTGTGAACAGTTCTCTGCTGGCTGCTACAATACCAAGTAATGGGCACTGAGTGATTTATAATACCTTCACATTTTATTTTTTATGGACTTGCCACAATTTTCTGGCTTTTAGGGAGTCCAAAGAGTAGAATTAAGCTTAAAAGCAGCTTCTTTTTTTCTGAGCACCAATCAGAGTCCCACCAAAGGAAGTAAATCCATTCTGGAAGAGAAAGAGAATATCTGGACCCAAAATTAAAAATCAATAGGTGGAACATGAATGTTTGAAAGAAATGAGTCACATACCTCCAGGGGGCGTACTTCTGAGTCTGGTATTTTGAGTTTCTTCCTCTCTTTTCTTTCATCCTATAAGAGTGTATGAGTCACTCAGGTTTACATTTGTTTAGCTGCTGTAATGCTTAAAATGGACCGAAATAACCTGATTAGTTTTCATGTCCTGGGTACTTAGTGCCAGTTAAGGGCAAAGTGTTCTTAAGCAGACAAGCTGCTCCAGGAAATGCTTTGAAAAGCAAGGGTCACATGTTTAGCCAGTCAGTCAACCTATGAATATTGGCATCAATAAATCAATAAAGCATCACTTTGCTTTAGAGTTTTCAAATCAGCTACAGAAGACACTGCAAATTATTTAATAGTAGATTTGAAAACAACATTTATGTAATTGTAGACAGAACTGTGGGGCATCATGTAGTGCTGCTGCGTCTCAGCTCCTCATGCACCATTAGTCATGGCTTCCTCTAGCAAGTCATCAACTGGCCAGGCTTTGGTGAGAAGAGAACTAAAACTCACATGGCCTGTGACTCTGTTCCTTTCCTTTCCCTCCTACAGTATATGCCAGGGGTGGCCAACTCTAATCCTGGAGAGCCACAGTGGCTGCAGGTTTTTGTTCCAACCCGGTTGATTAATTAGAAGCCAATCGTGAAACAATAGCAGACCTTACTTAATTTCATGGCTTGTTATTGTTTTAACTCTACCATGTCAGTTCACTCTTAAATCAAAGATTTTTTTTCCTTTCTAATGATACATGTATCATCCTAGCGATTTGAAGCCTAAAACGCATGAGTACTTTTCAGTTCTTCACTTTCTCATCAGTTTCCTTCTGAGTTCTTCATTAAACAAATAGTAAAACATGAATACACATGGGTGAAAATGGAAACAAGTTAGATGTAGAACTTCGATCTCCTTTATCATTTGCTTCTTATTGCTAAAACAATGAATGCAGCAATTTAAGACCAAAATGAGCAAATAAGGGTTTAAAATCTTAACAAGCGAGACAACAAAAATGAAGCAAAAAAATGTCACTTGAGTAATAAGTGCTTCACCAGCAATGAATGATTTCTCATGAAGCAATCAGGTAGGAACAAAGACCTGAAGGCACTGCAGCCCTCCAGGACTGACATTGCTCAGTCCTGGTTTAAAGGGTCAGAGTCTTAAATAGCAAATAAATTAAATGAAGTTAATTAGTAGCAAAAACTAGTCACTAATTAAGAAAATATTTAGAATGGAAACCTGTAGCTGATGTGGCTCTCCAGGATCAAAACTGGCCACCGTGATATATGTGCCTTACTCCTGTTCTCTTTATCTCTTTTTTCACAGTGCCACATTGTTCTACCATCTCCATATCTGGAATAATGCAATATCAGCTAGAAATAACAATGTAGTCACAGCACTATACCCTTGATCTATGTGAATATCTACTCTCATAGATCAACAGACATCTGTTCATCTAACTATCTATTGTTGTTGTGATGTGAGATTTTGCATATAACTTGATAAATGTTTTGTATGTCTTTATTTGTAATTTAGGCAAAGCAATGTAATTTACTTTGGTGAGAGGCATTCGTGTTTGCCCGTCCTTAGGAATGGGTCGCTTTGAATTTTATGACAGAGTTGGGGGAGGATGAGTATTTCTCTGCTAAAGTCTTTCAACCCCCGCAAGAAAGCCAGGTTACGTTAACATATGGTTTGGGGGCAGGTGTAAAGATGTTCTATTTCCCCCATTGGTCTGAAGTATGGCTGTTTGGAATTGGCTTGGATCAGAAGCTTTTAAGTACCATGATGTCCTATTGGCTCTAGGGGTTAGACAGAGAATCTATAAATGTACTTGCTTAACCTCACAATCTCTCTGTTGCTAACCTGTGATGATGAAGAAGTATCTCTCTCTTACTAACATCTGAAAGAAGCATCTCTTTCTAACCTCTGATGATGAAGACAACACAATGAAGAGCACAGCTCAGCAGCTATATTGACCAGGCTTGTGGCCTGTTCTGAAGAATGCTGAGCACCAATGATGCCTTAACTAGAGACATTAAGTAATAAACAAGTCTGTGTTCCACCTGAAACTACACATCACCATTTAATCAGATTGTATGGTTGCCAATATTCAAATGTACTTTGTATATTGTTATTATTTATTAATATAACTAATAATACATTATTTTAAATTATAATGTAACTCCTGCTTGTCTTTTTACTACATCTATTTGACTGAGGTTATAGATGTAGAAGGGAAGGTGGGGAGAAGTTATATACTATAATACCTTATAAACAGTGGTAAGTCTATGGGATTTGAGGCGTTCTGACAAAGGCTAGATCTTAATAATACAAAGGGGAAAGCAGAGCATTATATTACTCTACCAAGATAAAACATTCATCTATAACATAAGATTCATGTACAAGTTTTACTAAATGTTGTTTTTCATTTGTTATTATGTTTTTTCTCTTGGTTAGTTAATTCTGTTCTTTGGATTGTAATTTGGGACTTATTCACCTCAGAATCACTTTTAGGCCAATCCTTTTCCTTATTTCTTTCATTTTTGTTAACAAATCCTCAGTTTAAAAGATTATTGGTTGTAGTAGCTCTACAAGCCACAGTTTTACTTTTTCTCTTCCTTGAAAGACATTTTAGATATATTCAGGGACTTTGATTGCAGTTTGAACTTTAAAAAAAGCAGTTCCCTATGTTAGGCCTGCTTAGGCTAAAGCCTGCTGGCAGTAATTGGGGACTGGATGCCTAGGGGTGAAACTACAACAAAGACAGGCCAGTGAAGGTGGATCATTTTGGAGGCCTTGGCAATGGCTGATTCTCCTACCACAAAACAGTAGCTTCTTCAAAGTCACAATGGACCATCACGAGATTGGGAATGAGGTAAGCAAGTTTTAAAGGCTTGTTGGGTGTCCATGTATCCAAAAAATCTTTTAAAAAACATTTTAAACAAAAACATTGCTGGTAAGATTAAAGAATGAAAATTCTTAATGAAATGATGTTAATAATTAGCAAACCCCATAAATTGTTTGACTTGTTTATTACTTTTTGGTTCTTTGCAACCAAAACTTGATGGAATTTTATTTAGATCCATGCTTGACCCTGTATGACTAGTACTGTAATCCAGGCAATTAACTGAAGATTTATGGAACTTGCACTTCTTTAATTTTGCATATAATTTATTGTCTTTCAGACAAGGTAAAACCTCTTCTATGTATTAGATATGTAACAGATATGTAAAAAAAATATGGTTGATATACACCAAGACAGTAAACCTTAAAAGATCCTGGAAAATATGACAGCAATGACCTAGAAACCGATTAAGGACTAAATTAATACTGCCAAACCACAGGGCATCACAAGATAGCCAGTGTCCTAAAATAATCTTAAAATTGCCTTCTACTCATCATCTTCTCTATTGCAAATTAAGTAATAAGCACTTCTTGGACCAGATTTAGTGAAACCAGTAGACCCAGCAATTTGGTCTAGGAGTAAAATTTCTGCACTGCAATCTTATTTAAGATATGTAAAACCTTGACATGGTCTGAGGGAAACATTCTGTGAAAAGAAACAAAGCAAAATCCAACCACAACTAGACTAGAGAATGGAAAAGTAAATTCATTAACAACATTTTCTTTAATGTATTCATCCATGGCCTTGTTTTCAGGACATGAGAGTCGGTATGTTTTTGCTTTAAGGAAGAGGTGAAGATCTATAGCACAAAAAATTGAATTGAAATTCGATAAACGTCTTTTACAATCGAGGACGTTTAGACTTTAAACATTTAAATTGAAGCACACATTTTAATATTTTAAACTAGGGGGTTTTGCCCCCTGCTCGCTTCGCTCACCAACCCCCCGGCCTGCGCTATGCGCCAGCCAATTCACGTCTCTGCTGCTCGCGTATGTGGATTTGACTTTCACCAAACAACAAATCTTTTCATTCTTGCAGATACGCCATTTCATTGGGAAGAAACACCACTTTTCCCTGATAGCAACACAAATTAGACGAACTACAAGTCTTCGACTTAAAGTTTAAATCTGAGCAATATATTCAATCTTTTTTCACTGTTCCATAATTTCACCGAGTAATAATTATAATTTCCGTTTGGTTGTGCTAATGCGATCTTTACTATCACTTTTTGAGAATTTAAAATTTTAGTAGTTTCATTATCTCTAACTTGCTCTGTGTGTGTATTGTGCCAATGTTGTTGAATTCTTTTCGGTGTTCTACTTTGTCATCTACTCTTTGTCTTTTATTTCCAGTCCCAGGCATGGTTAAATCTCTTGGCACAAAGTCTCGTCTCATGGGACTTGAAAGTATCTCCCTGAAAAAGTCTCATCTCATCCCAGGATTTTTTTATATAATAGAGAACTATTCTTGCTTATTATGTACTTCTACCTCATGAAATCATTTAATTTCTTATGAACATCCCGAATTAGGGAAGCTTAAGCTCTTTCAGAATTGTACCTGTTGTTTTCATCCATCCATCCATCATCCAACCTGCTATAACCTAACTACAGGGTCACGGGTGTCTGCTAGAGTCAATCCCAGCCAACACAGGGTGCAAGGCAGGAAGCAAACTCCGGACCTGTTGTTTTTTAAGAATTATATCATATTTTCTGATGAACAAAAAAGAGTTCAAGTGGCCAATGTGTGTAATTGCAGTGTTACCCTGAGACTATTCTTAAAAAGGGAATTGACTACAAAGACCTGCACTACAGGAGAGGCATGTTGACCTCCTTGTAATTTAGACCATACTACTACCAAAAGACCTGATTTCAAAATAAAAACAAACTCCAACTGAGTTGATGAGAGAGTTACAAATGCTGGCATGGTATCCTTCATAATGTCTTTTGTTTTAGAGAAGTTTCCATGATAATTTTGAACATAAATCATAACTTGTCTAAGTTATGGGCTGAAATACCTACAAAAAAGAAAGAGCAAAACCACGCTTGCAAGATAGTTTGTATAAGTTGCCATGAGAAGAAACTCAAACGCCTCCAAGCTGAGGTCTCTACTCTAACAGCTAAGCTCACCAAAGTTGAAGATAGTCAGTTCCATATATTGGGTCTAAAAGAAGGTATGGAGAGTGATTACATGCTATCCTTCTTGAAAAAATTAAACACAACTGCATTTCCAGAGTTAAAGAACTTTAATCCAGAGGTAGAAAGATGCCAGAGAATTTTCACCAAGTGCGACACCTCAGTGCCTCGTATTTTAAAATTTATGCGTTACAAAGGCTGTCAGTGAGTTCATTTTTTGAGCTGCTAGGATTAATGCCAGTCTAATTTACAAAGGATGTCACCTATCTGAAGACTTCAGTGCTGTCACTACTTATTTGAGATGAGCGGTGAATATGCCAGTTCGATAAGCGAAAGGGATTAGGCAATAAGCTCTTTCTCATTTATCCAACCTTTCTGAAATTATCTTATGGGAATTGCCACGTCATTTACAACTCTCCTTCTGATGATTTTGTAGCTTTGGATAATTTCCACACATTGGGAGTATTTTCCTTATAAGGGGGTCAGGCTGTAATCTCATCTATTGTCATATATTTAAGAGATGTCTTCCCCAATATAAGAGGGACTGTGTTTGTCTCAGGACGCAACACATATACATATTTATTAGAACATTAGAACACTCTAGATGAGAACAGGCCATTCAGCCCAACAAAGCTCACCAGTCCTATCCACTTGTTTCCTCCAAGAAAACATCAAGTCGAGTTTTGAAAGTCCCTAATGTCTTACTGTCTACCACACTACTTGGTAGCTTATTCCAAGTGTCTATCATTCTTTGTGTAAAGAAAAACTTCCTAATGTGTGTGCGAAATTTACCCTTAACAAGTTTCAAACTGTGTCCCCGTGTTCTTGATGAACTCATTTTTAATCTTTCTTCTTATAATGAATCTCAGCAAATTTTCTTAAATTCACATTTTCTTAAGTTCTGTGTAACTTTTTTAGAGATGTTGTTTATAATTTAATGACTTTATTGAAATGTTTGACTGTTTCTTAGTAAATGTATATTAGGTTAGATTAGATAGATTAAATATACTTTATTTTTCTTTATATAGCTGGTGTGTTGGTTTTCTTTATGTTCTTCCTTTTTCTGGGGTGGTGTGGATCAAGGCATGCATGATTCTCATGCACAAATCAACCTTCAGATGCCAGGGACCATTTTAGAATGCCACCTTGCCATGATGTTCCTTTTACTTTCATGTCCAGTAGTAGGTCCATGGACAACTTTGATGCCAGGGTTGTCTGCAACTGGCATACTCTCTTTGAACCCAGACATTGATAATCATGTACCAAGATGGACTAGTACCATGAGGGCACACACAAGCAAAGGCTGATGCATCAGTGCATTGTGTCGCATTATTACACAAAACAGCATCCAGAATAAAATGCAGTGCTTCTTCATAAATCGTCTGACTAAATACATCTCTAAAATCTGGCTTGTTCTGTGGGAGTTAAAATCAATCCATGAATAAATAAATAAATAAATAGACCCAATGAAGGTAAAATCAGTTAAAATCGGGGGGAATACTTTTTTCCCCATTCTCCTGTGAGCCCCAGTGCCTCTCACTCCTGCCTTCCCTGCTAACCTATTGGGTCTCCACAGAGGTGCCGACACCAAGTGCAGACCCCACTCCAGTGTCTCATCCTGGCCACCTCAGTTAGTCTGGGACACTCATAGCTGAACCTCCACTTTGTTCATTCTCACTCTTTGTTCATTTTTATTTTCTTCTTGAATATGGCTGATCTGAACATCAAGTTAAAAACCATTTGATCCATGAGCACACCACAGAATGAATTATTACTGACTTTCTGAAACTACATATTATCTTTTTGCAAAAATTCCACATACTATGCCATTTATTGTGCTTAGATAACACATGTGGAGTTAAAAATATATTGTCGTCATTTAACTCAGTTGGAATCCCAATTAATTTTACTGAATCAGCCCGCAATCTAGGAGTTATCTTTGACTCTAGCATGTCATTTAAAGAGCATATTACAAAGTCGTCCAAATCATGTTTCTTCCATCTTAAAAATGTTAGGAAATTAAGGCGCTTTCTAAATAAACAGGATTGTGAGAAATTAATTCATGCATTTATCTCTAGTAGGATTGACTACTGCAATGCGGTGTTCACTGGATGTTCAAACTGTTCTCTATACAGCCTCCAGTTAATCCAAAATGCGGCTGCAAGAATTATTACAAGAACAAGAAAATATGAACACAGAACTCCAGTTCTTAAATCCTTACAATGGCTCCCGGTTAAGTTTAGGGCAGATTTCAAAATCCTCCTTTTAACATATAAAGCATTAAATGGCCAAGGTCCGCTTACTTGTCTGAACTTATCATGACTTACAAACCTGAGCGCACATTAAGATCTCAAGATGCCGGTCTGCTTAGGATTCCAAGGATTAATAAAATAACAGTGGGAGGTCGAGCTTTTAGTTACAGGGCCCCTAAATTGTGGAATGGTCTTCCTGCTTCCATAAGAGATGCCCCTTCAGCCTCAGCCTTTAAATCCCCGCTGAAGACTCACTACTTCAGTTTAGCATATCCTGACTAGAGCTGCTGATTAACTGTACAGACTGCATCTCTGTTGCTAGTCATTGGCACTAAAACATGAGTAACATGATTGTTATAATTTGTTACTAACCCTCACCTATTCTGTTTCTGTTCTCGGTACTCAAATGTGGCCATTGGTGCCACGGCCCACCTGCCAAGTTGTTTGCCTGCCTATGGTAAAGTCATCCCTGATGGAGGATCACAGGAATCATGGGAAAGAGGGGTCCTTTCATCTGAGCAACGTTTCAGCCGTGGCATGGCCAAATGGGGAGGCAGCTAGATGGATGAGGTCTCCAGGACTCTAAAAATATCCAAACCTAATTATGTGATATCATCTACTGTTAAATTCTGCTCCGTGCTTCTAAAATTTGTATTATTATGCTGTATTAAGGATTTGTTCTGTTCTGTGTATTGTGTTGTATTGACCCCTTCTTTTGACACCCACTGCACGCCCAACCTACCTGGAAAGGGGTCTCTCTTTGAACTGCCTTTCCCAAGGTTTCTTCCATTTTTCCCTACAAGGTTTTTTGGGAGTTTTTCTTTGTCTTCTTAGAGAGTCAAGGCTGGGGGCTGTCAAAGGCAGGGCCTGTTAAAGCCCATTGCGGCACTTCCTGTGTGATTTTGGGCTATACAAAAAAATCATTCTTGTAAGATGGTCCTTATAGCGTAAGTTTAGAGGACCAGGCAGTGATCAGTGTCTAGGAACAGAGGGGAAACAATTAGTTAAATTACAATTTAGGGCCCTACACCATTCCACAGTTCATTCTATGACATTTTTATGTCATTTCTTTGTTCAAAGTTGTCTATGCTATTAAAATACTTTACTAAGCAAAATAGTATTAATGAAAGTCATTTTTTTCCAGTACACATTTACAATATTTACAATATCAGTATTAAACTATGAATAAACAACACATTTCACTTCTTACATCACGTAAATGGCATCCAAATCCGCTTCACGTGTCCTTCAGCTAATGGGAAATCTAAATTCTACTGCTGATTTTAATCCTCTGAACAGAAGGCAATCAGAGTCCCCAGAGGTTTGTTTTGCATTTGTGCTCTGAAAACTTTCAAACATTTTCCCTTGAGAAAGATGGCTAATAACTATTCTGTGTCATGCTGCAGAGACGATCACATTATGCACGCCTTAGTGGATGACCTTATTTACACTATGTAATTTACATTTTTGGATCTAAAGGTACCAAATTTATTTAAATATTGGCAAGGAGGTTACAATGTTTATTTGTAATCAAGCAGGATAAGCATTCACATTGAATCTGCGTGTTTCATCATATGGAGTGCAAAACAGCAACAAGTTCTTGCAAGAACACTGGGCCAATAGAGGTCAGCCTCACACAAGTTTCATGTTGGGACAAGTTTCATGTTGTGAGTAAAGCTTACACTGTGTCTTTGGACATTGCTAAGTGTGGGATGCAGGAATATACACCACATAAAAACATTATGAATATGTGGTGGTGGCAAGGAGGGGTATTAAAACCTCACACAGAAGACACAACAGACAGAAGAATAACAAGGATCTAGTGCTGAGAGGTGGCAACACAACACTCTACACCACAAACAGGAATAACTCATCCTCAGGCAAAATGTCTCATTCAGATGTAGGCAGCCATAATGATTAAGTGATAGATCACTTTGGCAAGGTGGATCCTTAGTCTTTACCACTAAAGATACAAGAATGAGACACCACTATGGAGTTAGATCAGATCACACAGCACTTGTAGACTGGTGCTTCTTGGGAGTATCCTTGGAACAAAGGAGACAACTCAAAAAATTATGAAAAGAAATACACACATCAACACTCACAGACAAATAGATAGATAGATAGATAGATAGATAGATAGATAGATAGATAGATAGATAGCGCCTCCGATATCACATATGTTTCAGCCATTACGATAGACAGCAATGCAAGAAAAATTGTATACAGTAAAATGTGTGTACAGTGACACTAAACGTACATACATGTACTAAGTATTGTACATAGAAAATTAATTATAGTAACTCACCAACAATGACACAACGACTTGTCCGATAATGAGTTTAATTATACTGCACAACAAAGGAGAGTGTTACAGCTCTTCTAAAGGAGCCTCTTCAGGTGACTGTGTAGCACCACCATTGTTCTTTTTCCGGCAGTCTTCAATCCAAATCCCTAAAGCAGATTCCATCCGGACTACCACCTTATTATGTCCACTTACAACTCATTTTGCGCCCTGGTTAAAGGAAACTGCGGCCGTAGATCTTATATTCTTTTCCTCCTTTTTAAATAAAAATAATCTTGGACTCATTGATGCCGTAATGGCGTCCTACTGCAGTGTAGCTGTTCCCATCCTTCAACATATCCAAAACGTTTACCTTTTTGGCAATCATTAGCATCTTCTGTTGGTGCTTGGGCATGGCCCCTGAAGCAGGAGCAGATCATTTTGGAGCCATAACGAAGGCCTTGACTACACACAAAGATAAACACAAAAGAGCACAAAAGTTAACTCTTTACACAGCAAAACAAAACAAAACTTCCTGGTTAACGCAGCACAATCCAATTCAGCACTCCATCACTGAGCCAATCAGCACACAGGAACTTAACTGCATACTCTGATAGGGTAGCTTCTGAGCCATCTGCCAATAACATCCCTTGTATGAAATCAACTGGGAAAACCAAATGAGGAAGCATGTACCAGAAGTAAAAAGACCCATTGTCCACAGAAACCCGCGAAGCAGTGAAAAATCAGCGTTATATATTTAGATATGCTTACATATAAAATCTGCGATAGAGTGAAGCTGTGAAGGTCGAAGCGCGATATAGCAAGGGACTACTGTAAAGACAAGCAGGAATTAAGTTACAATTTAAACAATGTATTATTGATAATATTCATAAATAATAACAATATGCAAAGTACATTTGAATATTGGCAACCATACAACCTGATTAAATGGTGATGTGTAGTTTCAGGCGGCCCACAGACTTGTTAGTTATTTAAAATGTCTCTAGTTAAGGCATCATTTGTGGTCAGCTTTATTAAGAACAGGCCGCATGCCAGTTTCAATATGGCTGCCGAGTTGTGCTCTCCATTGTGTTATCCTTTCAGTTCATCAGTTTGGTAAGAGAGAGAGATGCTCCTTCATCAGATGTTAGTAAGAGAGAAAGAGTGTGAGGGAGTGAGCAAATTTATAGATATTCTGTCCAACCCCTAGAGCCAATAGGACATCATGGTACTTAAATGCTTCTGATACAAGCCAGTTCCAAACAGTCATACTTCAGACCGATGGGGGAACAGAAAACATCTTAACACCTGCCACCCCCAAAACCATATATTAAGGTAAAGCTTGGCAGTTAGGCAGCCTGGCTTTCTTACGGGGGTTAAGAGACTTTAGCAGAGAAACACTTGCCAAACTGGTTTAAGGCACATCCCCCAAATCCTGTTGTAAAATTAAAAGAGACTCAGTCCCAAAAGGCAAGGGCAAACATGAATGCTTCTCACTAACGTAACACCAATATTGTATTGCTTTGGCTAAATTACAAATAAAGAAATGCAAAATATTATATTAATATAATCTCACATCCCAACAATACATCATGTAGGAGGCTGCTCTGCCAGCCAATGAAAGCCTGCAGCATGGTCATCGCATATGTATGAGGTTGATTAGCATGGTTCATACTGTATATGGTTGTTTCAGGACAGAACTGGGCGGGGTTTGAGACGAGTTCACAAACAGAACGTGCATTTACAAGATGATTGGAATTTATAAAGGGTAAATTATGTAGGAGCGTGCATACACCAGGTCTTTTTAATTCTTTTTTTTTTTTTTTTTTTTGCGTATGCCTTTACATGCTCAAAAATATACAGTCTTCTAAATATGGCCCATTGGGATTATTCATGCCAAACGAGAGACACACACATTTATGTCCTTCCTGGTTAGCAGTGGCTTCTGCCTAGATGCTTTCAAATGAAGATTCATTTTACTCAGTATCTTTCTGACTGTGGAGTGGTAAACACAGACCTTTGCTTAGTTAAAAGAAGCATGCAGTATTTATTTAGGATCCTTTGTGAGTTACTAGTTTGCTTTTATGTTGGATCCTTTGGAGTAATTTTGGCAGACCAGCCACTCCTGGGAAAGCTCACTGCTGTTCCAAGTGCTTTCTCTTTAGCGATTAAAACTCTTCCTGTGGTCTGGTGGTGTCCCAGAGGCATAGAATGAATGGTTTTGTGGCATTTCCAGACTGATAGGTAACAACAACTTTTTATCCTAATTTATTTAGGAACTGCATTTGATCATGGCATTTTTTTGTTTGCTAAATTCCTCTGCTGCCAACTTGGCCCTGCTGTTAGGGGTGAAAATAAGTGAGGCTAATATTGAGCAGGGCTGCCTTTAATTGATCTTGGGTGTGTCCAATCATTTAATTGGCTTAATGTAACTAGGGGGCAATTTACTTTTCAAGGATTGGCAGTTGCTGTTAGTTAACTTTATCCATTAGATGAATTAAATAATTTAAAAAATATGTTGTTTGTTCACTTGGGTTCTTTTTGACAATTTTAACTGTTCAAATTTCACTGGTAGGTGCACTTTCTAAAAAATAGACATGTCCATCTCACTAATCAGCTTACTGAATCAAATGGAATCAATATTGTAAGTGCCAAGTGCATTAAAAAATATTGGGGAAGCATTACATTTGTTATAAAACAGAATTAGCACAGCAGTGCGTCACAAGTTTTCTTTACTGCCCTTAAATTAACTCCTAAAGAGTACTTTAGCGTGGCCACAAAGAGATTTGCAAGGCACTCTGCCTTGTTATAATACAGGATGTGCCAGATGTGGATTTGATAGACAAGGAGTGAGCTCCACCAGGTGGGTCTTTTTAGACTGGGTGTGTACCAGGCCTTTAAGATTGTGATAAGGCTGGGCTCATTAGTCTATACTGGCTAATATTTAGTTTTTTAAGTGAATTTATCAGAGTAAGGGAGCAGCTGCAAGGTTATCTAGGAATTAAATGGAAATTTGGTGGTGTTCTGCCCACTGAGTGGTTTTACAGACATTTTCTGAGGTCAGAACTGAAGAAAATCCCATACTGTTTTGTTTTTCCACAGAATGCTTTTAAAATATAACACTGCATGTACCTGACCAATGTGTTTGGAAGGATGTCTTGACTCCCCTCTTTATATACTGGGCCTGAAGTGTCCTTTGGTCGTAACTGGCTCAAAAATCTCTGATGACACAAATATGGTCCTACTCTTAGAAGCTGGAGTAGCAGCATTTTATCTGTTTTCCTAATTTAGGAAACTCCTAACTTCACCAGGATTTAGGAGAGCTTGTGTGCTGGCCTAACTAACTAGGAGCTACCAGAAGATGGCGTTCAGACAGAGATTGACAAGCATAGCCGAAGAACGGCAGAATGTTTTGGAAATGCTGGACAACAATGAATTCATAAAAAGATATTTCTCTGGCAGAAGTGGAATAATATTGGTAACAATCTTGAACGTGGAGAAGCCATGCGCTTTCAGCCCAAATTAAAGTGCTGGTAATGTTATGCTTTTTAGCCACAGGGAAAATGCACCTTTACAAAAATGCTGATTTGGGTTTGTCACAACCAACCATTTCTTGAATTTTGCGCCAAATTCTTAACGACCTTACAACGCATGAGGTAATATGCAGATGTACTGTATATGTTTACCCATGACTCCACATGTGGTTATTTTAAAGCAAGATGCATTCATGCAGATGAGCATGTACATAACAATCATTGCTCCAAGTGTAGATGAGTATGCACATGTGACAGACAAACAATATCAACACACAAGTGGCCATGGATGCAAACTGTGTTGCAATAGCCAGCATATTACCCTGAAGATACATGGGTCTGGATGGAAGATGGACAGCAAAATCTCATGCAGATATGTTGAACTTTCCATTCCACAAACCACATGGATTTTTCAGATTATATTTTACAAGCCTTGGAAGGATCAAGCAACTCCCGGGACATTGAATATATAGGGCCTCGCTGAAGACAATGGAGAAGACGATTGGAAATACTGGGAGGGTGAACGCCACTTCAGAAACAGCACAAGAAAAACCCCAGCTGGTTCCAGTAAGTGTTGGTTTACATGAAATTCCCCCGTGGTCATAACAGCAGGAAAGTGATTGTTGTTTGTGTCTCAGTGTTTTCCATCGTGGTGTTCTTTGCAAAGTGGCAACAAATATATGCAGCTTAGCTCAGTATCCTACCTTATTATGTTTTCCTTCTTCTTTTTCTTCTTCTCCTACAACTTTGCTTACTATTATTATCTTTGCGGTGAAGCCTTAGCATTAGTATCAGAAAACTAGAAAACCTCACCATGAGTGGCAGTTTGCGGCTTGGGCTGCCATAAAATCGTGACGTCATACATTCTCAAATGTGGCCGTTTACTCCAATCTGGGAGTGGGAATATCCTTTAAGCACAATTTCTAGGAGTAATTCTGAGATGCTTGATAATTATGGGCACTGTTAAAACAAAATAATAAAACTGATTAAAACTGATAAAACTGGAAGCGAAGCCATATGCAGAAACATCCAGAGTTGACTGTGTTTTCTGAGAAGGCTCAGATCCTTTAGCACTGATGGAACATCTTCTTGTTTGTTGTTCATTCAGCATGCTCTGTTTGCGTTGTCCTTATTGCTGCATTTTACATTTTAAATATGATTATATATGTTATGTATTAACATGTTTTTATGTGTTTTATTGGTGTTTTTGAATAATTATTTTTCATATTTCATCTGTTTCCCGTGATGTTTCTAATTATCTGCTATTCATTTAAGTGTCTCAATATTCCTTGTGCTTTGTGGGTGGACCCCCAAGAGGTGGGGCTACCCTGACGTCACCACTCCTGAGCCCCTTGACTGCTTAGTAAGAGCAGAGAGGTCTCAGCAGTGGGAGGACTTTATTAGTGAAGGAATTTGTGAGTCTTGCTATTTTTTCGGGGATATTTTTAGTTTTCTTAATTTAGTTAGTTTCTTCTGTCCTGTTTTGTCTTCTTCTTTGTCCTGGATATGACGTTAATCTGCATCCAGCCCTGCAAGTAGGCCCTCCAACCTGCAGGGAAAAACCTGGGGGCTGGTGGCAGAATTGGCACGCCAGCCACCATAAAAAACCTCACTCTGTGTGGTGCTGAGGTGTCACCCATTGCATGGTTGCACTCAGGTCCTAACCTGGGGATCCTGAGTTGATTTGTCATGTGGTGGGTGTGACAATGTGCTGTATCGGTGCCTCCTCCTAACCTTCTGTCTCTGGGTTTGTGTCTCTTGTAGATTGTTTGCTTGAGGACTTGTCTGCTGGAGGATTGCCTTTTAGACAAATCCTTTTCATCTATTTTTGACCTTTTGGTCTTTTCCTTGTATTTTTCTGTTTTATTTTTTGTTAGTAAATGCTTTATAAATAAAGATCCTGCATTTGCCCTTTTGAACACAAGCTTTGTACTCACTCCTCCTCTTTTAGGGGTTTTAGAATGGTTTTGGGACATTTCTAATTGTTTTGCCTGCTCACCTTGTTTGGGTTCTGCTAGGCCAGAAGCCTGAATTTAACTGGATTTGGGCTGAGTCTTCTTGAACAGGTAGTTTTAGATTATGACCTTTGCCTTCATGGTCCTTTTAGGAGAACAATGTTGCTATGTAGGGCACTCAACAATATGAATCTTTATATTTGAATTTGATCAGCTGCTTTGATTTACCGTCTTAATTGAGATTTCTGCACACATTGATCGCTCCTTACTGAAAGCTTAATTGTGATTGCTGATGATAGGACAAAAATTCAATTAAAGCTGGTTTCAGTATGAAATATTATAACGGATTAGACTTCAAAACACAGACTCTATGATTTCTGAAGAGATTTCTGTACATACTTGGAAAATTGATACATTTAAACTAAACAGTAGTGATGAGCAAAACAATTTTTTTCACATACAGTTTCATGAAGTTGAAATTTCATTCAAGTGATTTTGCAACCAGGAAATGTGAAACTTGCTAAAACTTCATATTGTAGGATTTTCAATTTTATAAGGGTGGAAATTAAGGATTTTAGGTCCCTAAGGGCTATTCAATAGCTAAAAGTGCTCTCACTTTCCTCGATCACAATTCAGTGTCACCTCCACATAATATCATCATACCGCCTGCTGGCACGTTCACACCACCAGTTCCGCCTCCCTCAGTTAGCCCAACTCCATAAGTCGACTGCAAGCAGCCACGTGCTCAGGCCAACAAACTTTATTTTCTCCCTAGATGTGTCTCCACCTTGTATGCTCTGCACCATAATATACTGTTCCATGCTTTTGCATATGGAGAAAAAGGCTGTAGATAAGATGAAAATATATGCGCTGGTGGCATGAATTTCAGCTTGTGGTGAAACAAAATCAGTTTTGTGAAATTCTTTTGAGAAGTGAAACTTTACATTTCATTGTGAATGTACTTTTCACTAAACATTTCACTCATCGCTAAAAAACAAAACTGAGTGAAAATTTTAGATTCAAACAGCAACATATTAAATTCCTAAGAATATTGCAGTATTCACAATTGAGGCACAGCACAGTACAGCACATCAAGGAGTTTGAATAAATGTATGGTACCTTAACACATTTGTTAACTGTTTAGGTAATTTGATTTTTATATACTTTGTTTCAGCTTTTTTTCTTGTCAATATGTATGATGTCTCATTCTGGAATGCCAGGGGTTTGTTGCTGCTTGATCGGAAGGGCACTGTGGTTAAAGAAGGAGAAGAGAATGTTAGCGGCTGTGCCCCTCTCACCTCGCCGGGTTATTATATACCTTGAGTGAGTCATCTATCTATCTATCTATCTATCTATCTATCTATCTATCTATCTATCTATCTATCTATCTATCTATCTATCTATCTATCTATCTATCTATCTATCTATCTATCTATCTATCTATCTATCTATCCATCCATCCCTTTGGTATTTTCTCTGCTCATTTTTAGTAACTGTAAATAGAAATATAGATAGATGGTATAGACTTCTCTTTTTTGAACTTTTATCTTACTTGTTTGGAAAAAGGTTGGTGAAGGAAACTATATATTTCCAAATTAAGACTATTTCTGATTAGTTTCTCAGCTGACAATAAAAGTAGGTTTGTATGTGACTTTGCAATTGTTAAACTCACTAAAACAAGTATAATGATGATTAATAAACCAAAGTAATTGGAGGCAAAATATAGCAGAACTATACAGAGGGATAAAAGCCAAAAGTGTACAAAGAAGCTGTCATTGTCTATTATTCTTAAGTGTAAGCGTCTTTCATCCTCCAAACTATGAAGGAACACAATGTTTCTTGTGATTTGGCAAACAATATTAGTTTTTCTTAAGGTTTGATATATTTTCACGGTATTTTGAAGGTTTTAACCTCAGAAAATCCAACTTTATTATGTTTGCATGTTGCACTTTTGTTTTGAATCTTGTTTATTTTTATTATTATTATGTTTTGTATTTTACTGCATCACCATTTTGTTTTTTGTGGTCACCACCATTTTGTGGTTCAGTAGTTCTTGTTGCTGGGGACACACTGCCGGAGGTCATGCTGCATGATGTGGCCAATTCAATGGTTTCGAACTTGGTGCCACAGCTTTGCAATATCCATAAATGTGTAAAAAGCCTCACACGAAGTTTAGCATTCCATTTCTGAAAGATTCCATTTGTATTTTGACTTCTTGATAGGTTTATCTTTGCCTTTTGTTTCAGGGGCAGCACGGTGGTGCAGTAATAGCGCTGCTGCCTTGCTGTTAGGAGACCCAGGTTTGCTTCCGGGTCCTCCCTGCATGGTGTTTGCATGTTCTCCTCGTGTCTGTGTGGGTTTCCTCTGGGTACTCTGGTTTCCTCCCACAGTCTGAAGACATGCAGGTTAGGTGGATTGGCGATTCTAAATTGTCCCTAATGTGTGCTTGGTGTGTATGCGTGCCCTGCGGTGGACTGGCAACCTGCCCGGGGTTTGTTTCCTGCCTTGCGCCCTGTGTTGGCTGGGATTGCCTCCAGCAGACCCCCGTGACACTGTAGTTAGGATATAGCGGGTTGGATGATGGATGGATTTTGTTTCAGTCTTCTGTCATTCTAGATTTGACTGTTGCTTGATTTTTTTGGTTTACTCTCATTTTCTGGTCCTTTTACAACTTCCCATATGGCCTGCCTTTCATTCTGTCTCTTTGCAGAATAATATGTTAGCCATTAAAAATGATGTTTTGATTAAACATTCAGAGCACATTAGACATTGTTCACATCACAGTAAACCAGAGCACAGCACAATGCAATACACTCCGTTTGCCTACAAACACCTCATCTTCAGTGAATGGCTTCTAGGAGGGGCTTTGTGGCATCACCCTGTATGCATTAAAGCCTGGAAAGGTTTCCTAAAAGGCATTAAATACTTTCCTTCCTGTGTGAGCTCTTTGAATCTCACTGGTCGAGAAACACCACAGCTTCGTAAAACATTTGGCTAAATGAAACTATGTGTGTTGCTGCAAATTCAGTTTCTAAGTCAGTGTGTGTCACGTCATGTCACGGGATTAAGTCAAAGGTGAGGTAATAACTATTTATAGCCTGTTTCTTCTTTTTTGCAAATAGTTAATTCAAATGGAGTTCACCTTTCAACAGAGAAGTAAGTGCAGCATTAGACGCGTCACTAAGATGGAGGCATTGGAATGCAGCTTGGAGTGAATGAGGCAGGAGGCCAACGCAGGGGATGTGCTACAAAGATATCTAAGGTTTAAAAACGTGAAACTCTCATAAGAGTTAGTGATCCCCAAAGATAAAGAGTGTGAGAAAGCTTACAGGAGGGGGAAAGCATGTGCAGCTTCTTCGTTGGTGTCACACAAAAGAAGAGCCATTGTTGTAGAATTCAGAGCGAGGGAGCGTGGTACATGGCCATCATCATTGCGTAGAACCTCAATGGTAAGAATAAGATGCATCAACAGAAGAGACTGGCCACAGCAATCCAGAGAAGGTAGTGCGGCTGTCTTTATGGCTGAACTGATCCAAGAATGAATGAACCAGGAGTGAAAGTGAATATGTAGGGAGAGGAAAACCCCTCAACAAAGTAGAGAAGGAACGCTTATCTAGTGAGCAGTGGGCTCGGTTTCTTTTGAGTACATCATTTTGTATAAAGTCCTTTTTCATTTTTCTTGATCAAATTAAGAAAGAAAAAGAACATAGGAAACTTTTTTTAATATATTTTTCCTTTTGTGTGTGTTTTTTAATGTATTTTCTTTGAATCTTGTAAGTGCAATTTCACTGATTTTCCTTTTATGTTTTGGTCTATGTCTTGTTCTTTCCATCACTGATAACCCAAATCATAAATTGCTTGGTGCCCAGGGTTCAAGGAGTTGCCAGGGATTGGGTGGCACAAGACATCACTCACTGGCCTATCACTGTTAATTAGAGTTTTATTAATCCATGACTAGGAAATATTATCAATTAGGCAAGCGAAGTGAAACACTTCAAGTGCAACAAATCTTCAAAAATACAGAGCACACCAACTGTCAAACATGGTGGAGGAAGTGTGATGGTCTGGGGTTCTTTTTGACTTGCATAGAGTGACTGGCATTTTGAGTCAAAAGGGTTATTACAGTTTGGCTGTTAATATTGGTAAAAGGTGGCCACTTTGATAAAACAAAAATGTGAATAACGATTTTGTACATATAAGGATTCCTTGACTTATTTTTTTTTATTTGCATTGTTTATTTGTACTATGCTTTGATTTCATGAATCATTAAGAGATTACACTGCATGCATTTCTATAAAAACTGAAAAAAACGAGGTGTCCCATAGTGTAGTTAAAGATCAAAAGCAAAGTTTGAAAAATCAGGTATCCTTAAAACCACTCAGTCACTTGGTAAAGATTATTACATTTAAGGAAAATCCACAATTTCAGATAACCAGGTGTTAAGAGACATGAAGTGTGTCTAAAGAGTCTTGTGAGGACCAGTAAGAGTAGGAAATACTTCATTAGACAAAGTCATAGTCAGGAACAGCAAAGGGTCAAAACTGGGAAACCAAAACTAAACGGGCAACCAAGAATCAAAGGGCAAGATGATACTCGGAAGTAGAAGGGAAAATGAAGTCAGAACAGATACCAGAAAATAATTCTAGTGTTAGGGCCTTCTTGATTAAAAGGCTAACCACAGTAAAGAGAAACAATATGTAAAGTGTCCTCTGAGGATAGAGTGGAATAGAGCCATCACAAATTTATAATGAGATTTCCAGGATGTCGCAGACATGACTAATGTGATCATGTGACATAGCCTAATGATGTCCTGTGAACAAGAAAATTAAGATGGGAATAAAATTAAATCTAAATTAAAAATAATCCTTATAAATGATATGTCTGCATGTCAGAACATACAAAAATATGCCACGTTATTAATACACCGATAGCTCTCTCTTTTATGTGGTGGTGTTAATGATGTCAGTCAAATTATACTTCTTACTTTGACAAACACAACATGGAATGAAGCTTCTGCTTGTTGAGAAAGGCTTAATGCTGAAAATGCAGAATCAGTAATTAACTGTAGAAACAGTTCATTCTTTTCTCTAGCCATATTGTAAAGCTATAGTCTTTCACAAAAAGCAAATTAGCACATCTTGTTGAATTTTACCCTTAGGACAACTGGAACTGAGGCTAACATACAGGAGACATGACATTTTTAATACAGCAAGTATTGTAAAGGGATTCTGAACAGGTCACATCAGATGACACGTCTGTTGAGACAAACACTTGTTCATTTGAAATAGCACAGTGTTGTGGAGAATTCATTTGTTTCATTTCTGGATGTATAAATTGCACTGTGGACCTTGACAGATGCCCTCGCGCATTTGCAAGCTCGCTCATATTAAGCATTCCCGCCAGCACAGAACAGCACACAATGGCATAAAGTAAAAACAAGTATTGTGAATTCTGTCGACAGGCACATTAGTAACTTTGAGTTCTGAAATAAACAGAAAATGTTTAAAAAATTTTTTTCTAATGCTCTGTTTTTGCCATTACTTCTAATATTAGATTTTTTTTGTACAGAGGAATCATTCTACTCCTAAAGTTAAGGTCTTCAGTTTCTGATACAGTATAGTATTCTAAAGTCAAATCACAGGAAAATTTCTTTGCAATAATTATTATTGTACATTATGGCATATTTTTGATATAACTGCACATTAACTTATTTTGCAAATTATTGTGTACTTTTGTTTATTTTTATAGTACATAGTATTGCATTGGAACTGCATGGTGATGCTGTAGTTCATGTTTCTGTCTCGCCGCTGTAGAATGTGCAGTTTGCATGTTCTTCCTGGGTCTGTATGGCAGTTTTCCAGGTAGTCTGGTCTTCCCCTGATATTCCAAAAACAAATATATTGAGGTCATTCTAGTTCGGCCTTTTGGTTCATGTGAGAGTAGGCATTGTGATGAACTGCCCTATCATCCAGTGTTGGCTGAGCCATGTGCCGATTGCTGACGAAGATAGGCTCTGACCATTCATTTCCCTCCTGACGAAGATAGGCTCTGACCATTCATTTTCCTGAGTTGGATTAATTGGCTTTGAAAATTTGATGTTATGATCTGCATATTACTGCATATGGGCAGCATGGAGTCACAGTAAAAGCTTTTGTCCTTTAAGTCTGGAGTCTGTTTCTGCCACTCTTCTCTGCAAATCATCTCAAGCTCTGTCAGGCTGGAGGAGGACTCTCGCTGGACAGCTGTTTTCATATCTCTCTAGTGATGTTCGTTTAGGTTGAAGTCTGATCTTTGGCTGGGTAACTCAAAGACATTCCCGGGATTGTCTCTAAGCCATACCTGTGTTGTCTTTGCCTTGTGCTCAGGGTCGTTGCCTTGTTGGAAGGTGAACCTTCAACCCAGCCTGAGGTCCAGAGAGCTCTGAAGAAGGTTTTTCATCAAGGATATTTCTATAATTTGCACTGTTCAGATTTTCCTCAACCCTGGCTAGTCTCCTAGCTTCTGCTGCTAAGAATAATAAACCCACAGCATGGTGCTGCCACCTCCATACTTCACAGCTGGAATGCCTGGTTTCCTCCAGAAATGACACTAATCTTGATTTCATCAGACCAGAGAATCTTGTTTCTCAAATAATACTTTAGGTGTTGCAGTGATGATTGTCTTTTTGGAAGTTTCTCCCCTCTCCACATAGGCTAAATGGAGCCCGGCTGCTGTGACCATTGGGTTCTCGGTAACTGCTTCTACCAAGGCTCTTTTCCCACGATTACTCCTTTTGGATGGGTGGCCAGCTCTAGAGAGAGCTGTTCCAATCTTCTTCCATTTAAGAATTATGAAGGCAAATGTGCTCCTGGAAACGTTCAGTGCTGCAGGACTTTTTTGCAGCCTTCCACAAATCTATGCTTCGAAATACATTGCTGCCTCTAGGCTCTGCAGTTAATTCCTTCAACCTCATGGCTTGGTTTTTGCTCTGATGCACATAGACAACTGTGGGACATTATATAGATTGGTATGTGCCTTAACTAATCATGTCCAATCAATAGAATTTAGTATTGAGTGTTGCTTGATGTGGGGAAAAAATAATTTCAATGGCTTTACCACAAGGCTGTAACACAACAAAACATGAAAAAACTGCAGCTGCCTGAATACTTTCTGGATGCACTGTATATTATTATTATCATATTATAAGAATTATTATTATTAATTATATAAATAATGTTTACTGTCAGTCAGTCATTTTCCAACTCAGTATATCCTAACACAGGGTCACAGTGGTCTGCTGGAGCCAATCCCAGCTAGCACAGGGTGCAAGGCAGGAACAAATCCTGGGCAGCGCGCCAGCCCACCACAGGGCACACGCTAGGGACAATTTAGGATCTCCAATGTACCTAACCTGCATGTTTTTGGATTGTGGGAGGAAACCGGAGCACGCAGAGGTAACCCAGGCAGACACGGGGAGAACATGCAAACTCCACGGGCAGCAAACCCAGGTCTCCTTACTATGAGGCAGCAGCACTATCACTGCGCCACCATGCCACCCAAGTGTGAGTCATTCATAAGCATAGAGATGGAGTGAATGGAAACTCTCCTTGCAGCATACAATCCCACTAGTGAAATGAATGCCATCTTGCTGCAATGAGTCAGCACTTGATTTACTGCAGTGAGATACCATAATAAGTTTCCATAATGTAAAAATTCTGGATCAACTGTTCATCTTTCCAGCCATTATTGACCCTTAGTCATGCAGTTCAGAATAATGGTATCATCAAGCAAAAATTATGAGGCAACCCTATACAGGGCACCTGTCCATTATAGAAGGGTACACTCACATGCACTCACACAGCCCCACTTCAAAATCATCAAGCCACTGTGAACATCTTCTGTATTAGGTAGGAGTCCCGGAGTACCTGGAGAAAAATCCACACAGAGATTGTGGCTTTACCAAGTGAACAGAATACTTCAGAAGAGGTTAACATCGGCAGCAAAAAAACCAAGGTCAAGCTCAAAATGTCTATAAAAGCCCAGTGGTTAATGAAGTT
This sequence comes from Polypterus senegalus, assembly GCF_016835505.1. Taxonomy (NCBI): domain Eukaryota; kingdom Metazoa; phylum Chordata; class Cladistia; order Polypteriformes; family Polypteridae; genus Polypterus; species Polypterus senegalus. The sequence goes on along the minus strand of NC_053160.1, from coordinate 51,907,096 downwards.
CCAAGCTTCTTTTAGTTCTGCCCTGTGTTTGCAGCACCCAGTGGGAGTCAGGCATTTACTCTGAATTCTTTTGAGCTAAACATTCAGACATTTCTTAAGATGTACAATGCCAAGGAGCAGTTCTTCAGGCATCAACAGTTCTGCAGTCTTTTGATTTGAAAGAATTAAAATGTACTTGCCTTCTAACCTTTCACTTTGCTTTCTGAAAACTGGAAAAGGGAAAAAAAGTAAAAGAAGCCTGACACTGTATTTGAATTAACTGAGTCACTTCTGACTTTTATATCTGGAATGAAGTAGAATGTTCTAATATGTGTTTGTAATTAATTGAACATAAATGCCATTGAATGCCTTACTCTTAGTTCTTCAACAGCTCTCACAAGCTGTATAATTCTTTGCATTCTCTAAATACAAAATTATTACCTTGATAATATGGCTTCTGTAGTCAAATTTACCTTCTGGCTGGGGTCGTGGATTTTGGGACCCATATCTGCTGCTGAGACTGCATTCCTTTAATGTGAGAAATGACATCCTTCACATATTCTACACCTCTGGGATGGCCAGCGCGATTTTCTATGGTGTAGTGCACTTGCCAGGTAACATCACTTCAAGAGATCCCACCAAATCAACAAGCTAATTTAAAGGGCAAGCTCAGTTATAGGACACAAACTGGACCCCCTGGAGTTAGCAGCAGAGGTAAGAATTAAAACAAAACTGACTGCCATTATGAACAATGTTATACATCCTCTCTCTAACGTATTAACACTGAGTACTTTCAACTAACCACTTATTCAACAGAAGTGTGTCAAGAACCGCTACTGGGGTCCCTTTATACCAACAGCAATATGTGTGTGTAGTGCCTCAGTGTGACAGTGACAGCCAAGTCAGGGCTTTTCTTTCTTTTGAATTTTCTTGCTTTATAGTCATTCCAGTGTGTTTTCAGACCAAAGTGTTTGTGTGTGTGTGTGTGTTCTATTTATTTAATTATTTACCTTTCTATTTATCATGTATTTGTTTAAATTTCTCTCTGGGGACAAATAAAGTTCTATCTATCTATCTATCTATCTATCTATCTATCAATCACATGGGGAAAATGAGCAAACACCACACAGACAGGATTCAAAAGTTCGACTCTGGAACTGTAGTAGCAGCACTAACCATTCTGGTGCCTTTCATAGTCTGGCCTTAGCCCTTTGACCTTTCTGGGTGTATTCCCTGCCTCATTTTCTTTACTGTTCACCTTGAGCTTAGTCCACCGTGTTATATTCTTATATCATATGGGAATTGTAGAGGGAGAAATTCTGCTCTGCTGAAGCCTAACAAATCCCCAGGACCTGATTCTAATTTATCCTTGAGTGCTTAAGGAGGTTAGTGAGTTCCTATAGCAAACCTAGAAACATATTTTTAGAAAGTCACTTTTTACAACATACAACAATTTGCATTGGGTAAATTCCTAAAGACTGGTAAATGACAAATATTATTCCATTACCAGTAATGGCGCACTGCACGAAAACACTTGACTTGAGCATTTCTAGTCTTCATTCTCCTTCTCTGTACATTTTAGCATTCATTTGCTCAGAGGTTAATGCGCTTGCTGCTTCCTGAGCAGCTCTTCTTTTCTCCACCCTAGCGGCCTGCTTCTTCTCTTCTTTCATCGGCATCTTTTCACGTTAAAACTGATTAAGTTAGTGTTTGCATTGTAATTACTTAGTACATTTTCCTTAATTTTTCACTTACGCTGGCACTTAAGTCTTCAATCTGCCTCAAGAATGATTTAAGATATGAAGAGGTAGAAGTGACGGCAAAGGTGGTAGGGATGAGAATGGCATCCACACACATGCACTGCATGGGCCACCCTGCTGGCCACTGATGAGAGTTGATTCTACAATAAAGTAAAATAAAAATAGGAATAACCTTGGAGGTCAATCATCACCCTGAAAGTGTATAGTAGGCATCACGCAGTATATATGTACCAAATTTCAGGTCAATAGTTCAAATGATTTGTGAGCTACAGGTGATTTAAAATCCTAGACAGACAAATGAACAGCCACATTAGCGTATTATATATAAAGATAAAAATAGGATGACTGGTCAGATTTGGTTTAGTTTTTTGATATAAAATATTTCATGTACGATTAGGGATCATACTGTTCATTGAATAATTAAGACTTTTACTTTGTGTCAGTTTGTCTTATTTTTGTGAATCATTACTTACTTTTTACTAAAGAATAACAATTTCATTGATTAGTTTTAGCTCTCAGATAATAATGTTTTGTTTGTGAGAGAATAATTTGGAAGTAACAATAGTTAAGTATTTTGGTTTGCAATGCACATTGAAACACATAAGCATTTGTTTAAGAAATGTCATGAAGAGAAGAGAACTACTGAAATGCTTAAGTAAATGGTTAAGACAAGGATGTACTAGGAGAATGGTTGATGTAATACACAAAATGTACCAGGAGATGATTAAGAGATCAGCAGATGTCCTGTAAACAAGAAGACTGGACAGTTGTCATATACCCAGAGATTTCAAGGGTAATATCTGAACCTAAGAAATAAGAGAAAAACAAGAGTGTAGTAGGATCGACTTATTTGTGTTTAAGCCTATGAACCAATCAGAGTAAATATCAGGATTGATTCGGCACTTTTCTATAAATTCAGTTGTTTATAAACTGGACGTCTGACCTTATTTTTGGATCATTCTGTAACAGACTACAGCGATGAATGCTTTGTGTTCTGAATCTGCTGTATGGTAAATAAAAGACATAATGGACAAACTCCCTCATGCATGATTTCTGACTCAAAGAGGTCCTAATTTGAAGACAAGATTTCTTTCTTTAAGTTAGTTCCAATTTAATTTCTTCCACATGTTGTTTCAGGCAATAATGTGACCCCAGGATGTAGGCGGTGCAGTAATTAGCATTAACATGGACATGTTTTGGATAGGGCTTGTGATTTACACATTAATTTGCGTTATTACTTTGGTTGTGGGCAGCACTAGCTCTGCAGTTGACCCTTGGGTTGTCATCCGTCCATTCTGGTTTTTTTTTTAACTCTCCATGCCTTTGACAGAACTGAGGATCCATCTTGCATTGCAGGAGTGAGTTACTTCTTCCATTATGGCCAGTGCTTGAAGTGTCCATACTTCATTTTGATGTCTGACACACTTACCTAATTCAGAGTTGCAGGAGCCTTGAGGCAGCCACAATTCTGCTCAATAAATTTAAAATGTTTAAAAAAAGGGAAAAAGAAAGGTAGCAGGATTAAGACTCCAACGACTCGTTTGACCACCTAAAATAAATTATTTTGAAAGCGACCCTCCAAATGTCGTGTAGTAGTTACAATGGAGTGTAACAACATCAGCCAAATGTCATTACACACTCTTCAAATATTGGCACTTTACTTTGCGTGTTTCCTCCTAGAGCCTAATAAATACCATTTCATCCTGCAAAGAGTTCTTTGCTAGTGATGTCAGTTTTTTGGGCTTCAAAAAGGTTTCTAATATGTGAAGAAAACAGAAATCATTATATAATGTATAGTAGGCTACCTAGCAGAATACTAACAGATCAAGAAAGTGGGAACTCGGCCTGTATTGTTGTATGTAGCAAGAGTCATTTTAGAATCAAGAACCCATTGGTATTTCCCAAATCTGTTAATCATTTATTAATGGCATTTACAGAAACCTGTTACATAACAAACTACTTAAAGGTTGTTTGTGGAACTGTCATATGAGCGGTTCACGTTGGCACCTTCCTTTAAAAGTGTGGGTCATGAGCTCCACCAAGTAGACAAATGGTAAAGTCACTTTAAATACAACAGCGTTTTAAATGGCATAAGCATTTAGAACATTACACACGCTGCTGATGTCATTGCTACAGCCAAAGCAGTTATGAGCCAGCATGGCGCTGAGATAATGATAAACTTAATTATAATGCAAAGTAATAAAGTAAGACAAAAATAAGATTTACAATAATATTGTACTTTGGATTTGTGGAATCTACCTTTGTCCATCCATCCATTATTCAACCCGCTATATCCTAACTACAGGGTCACGGGCGGGGGCTGCTGGAGCCAATCCATTTACCTTTGTTATGAACTTAAATGTGTTTTTCTTTAATTCATTTTTGTTTACTTTTTCTTTTTTTAGACTGTGATTTTGAATCTTTGAATTATTTTTTAATTTAAAAATTTTGTGTTTTTGTATTTTTTAGTTTTTTTTCATACTTTGAAATTATTTAATTTATAAATGAAACTAACATTTTTGTTACTTGAACAAGGTGTTCCTTGGTGGCTTTGGCCTTCCTCATTGGAGTACAGAAGCTAAGATCCTGAATGATAGCGATACAACTTGAAAAATAAGAGGGCTTTGGTGCTTTAAGAGTGCTTTTGTGTTTAGAAAAATATAAGAAGAGCATGACTAGTGTAGGAGGAGAACCCGCATCCCAGTCTGACCAGAGGCTGTTCCATTACCCATGATGTGCAAGAAGATTAGCTGGCGGGAAAAGGAAATCCATTTGTATGTTTTATTAGATGGAATGAGGAGAACAGAGGGTCGGATTGGTTCCATCCCTCATACACTAGGTGGCAGTGGTGGTCATATGGTAACACAATCAGTACACCCGCAGGGGTGCTTGGGACTTGGAGTCCAAAAGTGTAGCCCTGTCGGGGTCCCTGGAGATCGATGGAGTGCTCTGTCAAGAGAGGACCTTCCTACTTTGTCTATGACCCAGAAGTGTCAAGGAACTGCATAATTACATTTGTGTTTGTTCCCTTATGCATTTTTCACAATGTTGACAATTATTAACGTCTCTGCCGTGGTATCATTTTGTGTTTCATATACAGTGATACCTCGCTATATCGCGCTTCGACTTTCGCGGCTTCACTCCATCGCGGATTTTAAATGTAAGCATATCTAAATATATATTACGGATTTTTCGCTGGTTCGCGGATTTCTGCGGAGAATGGGTCTTTTAATTTATGGTACGTGCTTCCTCTGTTTGTTTGCCCTGTTGATTTCATACAAGGGATGCTATTGGCGGATGGCTTAGAAGCTACCCAATCAGAGCATGTATTACGTATTAAATAAAACTTCTCAATGATATGCGATGTGCTTCCCGAGCGGTGCTTGATTGTTTGTTTGCTTTTCTCGGTCTCTATGATGTTCTCTGCTCCTGACGGAGTGGGTGTGAGCTGAGGGGCTGTTTGCACAGAGGCTGTTTGTTTAGAAGATACGGACACTACTCTAAAAATGCTGAAAGACTACCTTCACATTGCTCCCTTCTGTTGTAGCAGCTTTATCGTGGTGCGCATACTTAAAAGCCCAAAAGCACGTATTGATTTTTTGATTGTTTGCTTTTCTGTCACGCTCTCTCTCTTTCTCTCTGACATTCTCTGCTCCTGATGGCGTTCCTTTGAAGTGAAGATATGTTTGCATTCTTTTAATTGTGAGAAAGAACTGTCATCTCTGTCTTGTCATGGAGCACAGTTTAAACTTTTGACTAAAGGGTGTTACTTCATGTCTAGAGGGCTCTAATGTTAACAGTGTGGGAGAGTTTATAAGGGCTTAAAATATATAAAAACAACTATACAAATATATGGTTTCTACTTCGCAGATTTTCACCTATCGCGTTGGGGGTTCTGGAACACAACCGTCGCGATCGAGGAGGGATTGCTGTAAACATTTTTGTTGAATGGTAGCTATGCTGTTTCTGTGCAGGATCAAGTGGAAGTGTGCGACACCTGACATCACTGGTTCATTAACCATAATGGTCAGTGCCATAGATTTCCTATTTCTCCCAAAGACCTTTGCTTGTATTTCCTTTTGTTTCTCAGTCCCTGGTTTTAAATAGCTTCCTCTGCTTTTTGACTTTGATTAACATTTACAAATTTGCATTTAACTCAGTGAACCATAGACACATTGAATAAGTTACCACTATGGTAGACAGTAAGATTTTACGGACTTTCAAAACTCAACTTGATGTTATTTTAGAAGAATTAAGTGGATAGGCCTGACAGGCTTTGCTGGGTTGAATGGCCTGTTCTCATCTAGATTGTTCTAATGTCCTAATTTGGTTGGTTACGTGTTTCATTATCAGTTTTTGAATTTTTGAACTCCTGCTTACTGCAATTCTTGCTCAATGTCCTAAGAATTTTTTTCCTGATCTTACACCTTGACCCCTTGTTTGCTATTATCTCCTGATTCCATCTCCACGTGAAGGCTGCTGCTACCTTGTGCAGTCAGCACGCCGTCCACATACAGTACAAAGTGCAAGTGTTGCTTTTTATATTTGCAAAAGATTAACAAGTCACATAACTTCTAAAAATCAAAAACACACATTTGCAAATTGTGTGACGACCACACGTACTTGGAACCATAATATCAAAGGACGACCATTCACCTAGAACACCTATATGTGCCCTCAAGTATGTGGGCATACTTAGAGTGAAAGTGATATATAAAAATTGGTACTGGCCATGAATGGAGATTTTAATAAAGCAAAAAAATGCTTATTTGTAATGATTAGAATTCATCACCAATTCTATTAATTTAAAAAGATCTCTGAAATATTTATAGAACTATTTAAGAGTAAATGACTTATTTTTTCTCATTGAGTATACCCTTTATAATGACAAGGTAAAATCTGTTATGTGTTGCTTGTGCCCTTAAGGCTATACTGATCTAATTTGCAGGTTTCATTAAGCTAGTTAGATAAATCTTGATATGTAAAGCACAGAAATTGAAGAAAGGGCATTTACCTTTTCTATCATTGTATATTACAAGGCATGTTGTAAAAAAGTACAAAGAACAATGTAATACCTTTGCTTATGGTTATAGGAATGATGCATCCATTGCTTTTCCAAAACCTTTTACCAAGGTCACAAGGTTGCTGAAAAGTACATCAATTATTATGCAGTAAACAGGATGCTGAGAATGATAGTCTAGCATAAAAAAAAAAGGGTTAGCCCAGAACAGAATCAACTTTCATTCAACAGACTATAAATATCTACAGCAAATTAACCTGCCAGTGTAGACCAGACACGCCTAGATATGGGATAAAGTTACACTTTGGACATTTAACCCATATAAGCAGACCCTTCCAAGCCTGATAACTAAAATGATTTGAAGCTAGCAGACACAGGTCTACACATACATTTAGCCACCCATCCATTATCAAACCCACAATTAGAATACATGAATTCAATTGCTGTTTGTTGTCTCTTTATATTTTAACTAGGGGGTTTGTCCCTTGCTTGCTTTGCTCACCAACGCCCCCATCCTGCGCTACGCGCCAGCCACTTTGCGTCTCTGCCGCTTGTGTTGTGAAGAGGGGGACTGAACGCACCCCAAAGAGATGTGGTCGCTCCTCCGAAATCCCCTCTTAAACGGTGATGCAATGGGAAACAAATAGTTTTTTTTACCTCCTCTTTGCTCGATCAGCTGCTGGGCCAGGTGATCTGCATCTTGAGTGGCACTTCAAACATTTAAAAGCCTGTACAGCTGCTGTCCGACTCTTTCCTTTTATTTCCGGCCCCGGGTGTGGTTAAATCTCTTGGCACAAAGTCTCATTTTGTGGGACAGGAGTTCTTTATATTGTTTAGGTTATAATTTAAAAATGGAATAAGAATCTAAAAATCTAACAACATCACATTATAATTTGATAAATTCTGAAAAGAATAATACCAAATATATATGGCAAAAAAGTCATAAAATCGTTGCACAAAATCATTGCACTTTTAGGCTTAGGATGCTATATATATATATATATATATATATATATATATATATATATATATATATTTTGTGGTCCCCGGCCGGGATGCCCAGGAGGAGGAGAGGAGGGCTTGTGCCTCCTCCAGACCGCGAGGGGGCATCCGTCCTGGTTATATTGGAAGCCCAGCCCTGTAGTGACCCGTGGCCACCGCCAGGTGGCGCCCCGATGCCGGTTCATCCCGGGAGCCCGGCACTTCCACCACACCAGGAAGTGCCGGGGGGAAGACGACAGGGGTTACACGGACGAATTCCGGGTGCGCATAAAAGGGGCCGCCTCCCTCCAGTCATTGGTGGAAGTCGGGAGGCAGAAGGACGGAGCTTGAGAGAGGACAGGAGGTGGCCAGGAAGAAAGGCACAGAGACTGTGGGCCCTGGACTTTTGGGGGAAATCGGTGCAAGAGGCACTGGGGTTCGTGAGTGCACGTGACTTTTATATTGTAAATAGTGTATATAATAAACAGTGTGTTGGGAGAAATATGCTGTCCGTCTGTCTGTGTCCGGGCCAGCGTTCACAATATATATATATATATATATATATATATATATATATATATATATATATATATATATATATATATATATAATTAGATAATCAAATATTAACTAGCTTTGATTTTAAATGTGTGTTTCCAAATTAATACAATGTAATTGTCAAAGCGAAATGCCCAAAATCTGCCAAGGTGGAGTTTACGAGGTTCTCCCCTTGTCCACATGACAAAATGTTGTTTAGTCAATGTGAACATTTTTCATTAAAACATTTTGAACAAAAAGTTATGTCACATTTGGTCTGGATACTTTCCAAAACCCCCCAGGCTCCAATCTCACATTAGTCAATCTATATGCTCTAAATTCCAAGCAGGATCGCTCCCCCACCCTGTCTCCATCCTATTATGTATTCAAAGAAAGTTAATGTGTGTGTATTTTATGTTTTATTATTGTTCTGTCTATGATGAGTTATTATTTTTAATGTCTTATTGTTATTTTCATGTGATGATGTACTGTATTTGTGAAGGGTCTCTTTAAATGTGATATGTTCCATTTTCTTTGTGGGTGGAACCACAAGAGGCAGGACCACCCTGAAATCACTACACCTGGGTCCTCCATCTGGCTACATTAATAGGTCAGGGAGTTCTAGCAGTGGGAGCAATTGTCTTTGCTTAAGGAATTTTGAGTAAGTATTGTGATTCTATCTTGGATTTGTTGGCTTTATTAATTTTTGTTCTGCTGTTTTGAAGGATTCTAGTGTCTCAATTTGCATGCAGGAACTTATTTGCCTTTGGATTGCCTTTTGGCAACTACTCTGTGGCTCTTTGTCTCTTTTGATCTGTTTTTTTGTACTTTTGATATATTTGTTAATAAATCTTATTTTCATTGAGTCTTTGTTTATCCATCTGTGCCCAAGCTGAGGTTTCTGGTTACTCTCCTCTTGTGGGGCTTTTGTGAAATTTTGTGGACATTACTAGTTGTTTTGCCAGCTCCTCATTTTGGGCCTGCTCCAACTGAAGTCTGCAGGTTGCATTGGGGCCTGGCATCAGGTTAATGTTGCCTCTGCTGAGCAGTTTCTTTTGAAGGCCTCACCCATTTTTGTTTTGGTTCTCTTTTGTTTGTGAGTTTCAAAGCACCTGCATTCCTTATTTCTTGTCGTGGCATTAAATGCATTGTACTTTCAGACGACTATTCATTAGTTGTCATCTCTTGTGCACACAAGCCTACCCCTACGACTAAAGACAAAATCAATCCGGATTAATTTTGTCAGAGCCAATCATGGGCTAGTTGGACTCACATGTTACATTCTGTGAATGGATTCACTGGAGTGCATAACAACTGAATCCATATTACTAAGATTATGTACAATAAATAAAGGCTGTGGCTGAAAATTGTTGCAAAAGTCATGCAATGATCTTTACTGGAATTTGCTCCTGGAGTCTGGCCCTGGGGTAGGTTTCCTGTTTAGTCCCTGATGGCTGGCTAGCCAACATCCTGATTGGGCTGAGAGAGAAAAAAACTAGAGATTCTGTAGCTGTTGTGTAGTTTCACTACCTGAAAGGTAAATCAGTAGGATTTGGTGCAGTGTCAGGCAAGAGTGGGACAGATCCAAGCATACTTACCAACAGTAAGGGACCAGTCCAACCTCCATTATGCTAATTATTTCCAAAGTTCCACTTTATCTGTCCATTTAAAATGTAAAAAATACTTTGCTAAATGTATATTCAAAATGAATTACCGCAATTGACTTTTCAATGGTCTTCTTCTTGAAGAGACGACCAATGCCAAACAGTTTAAACAGGATGCATTCAATATGTCCAAACACAAGAGCTTTCAAAGATCCCAGGGGACATGATCTTTCGCTTAACATCTCTGAAAAGGAGTGGAAGGCAGCCATGCACAGAATAAATACCATCTCCATATGCACAAAGTTTTCAATCATTCAACTTAAAATCTTTGATGGAGCACATTTATCTTGTTTAAATTTTTCAAAATGTTTCCTGGGCAAGATTGAACCTGTGAACATTGCAATCGAGCTCCAGCCTCACTGGGCCACATTTTTTGGGCGTTCATCAAATTAACATCATTTTGGACAAAAAATCTTTGCATGCCTATCAGATAGCCTTGGTGTCACGATCACTGCTAACCTATTAACAGCTGAGTTTGATGTACTCCCAAATTTGACTTACAGCAGAGAAGGACAAATTGATTGTAATTGCCTTTACTTGACTATTGGCACATAGACTTATCTTGCTCAATTGAATGAATCCCAGCCCACCTCTCTCATGTCAGTGGGTAAATGATGTTATATATTATTTGAAATTGGAAAAATTCTCACTTAAAGGATCTGTACAGCACTTTTTTTTTTTTTTTAAATATGGCAAGATTTAATTAATCAAATATTAGAATAAGCATTTATATCAGGGAAATGGACACTCTCCTTTCTTTGTGTTTTTTTTTTTATATAAAGATTTGGTCATGTAGTAGTCTCTCCTCTCTTTCTCTTGGGCATTGGTTGAATTCTGTTTTTTTAAGTTTAACATGATTTTATGGAATGTTGTTTTCTTCAATTAATATCAATAAAATTAAATAATAGAAGAGCTCTTCATTCACTTATTGTACTTACCTCCATATACTTCAACTTCCTGTCTAAATTTTGCTACCATTTTATAAAGCTGTTTTCATTTGCTACTTTGCATTCATTTATAAAATAGGCTGGCTCTACCTTTGAGAATCTTCTTGGTTTCTCAGCATCACTCATTTCACAATGAACACCTACTCACTTTTTCTGGTTCTTTATCAATGGAACCCTCTTCCAAAGACTACTTTATGAGCAAGTATCACTCATTAAATGCAAATCTCGCTTGCAATCCCAAGTTTTCTCATTTGCATTTTAGGTCTGCAGTCCAACTGAGAAATCGTTAAGTTCTCTGTGCCTTGTGCTGATAGAATATGCTACCTTTGACCCTAAAATAGGATTCAGCTGTTTGTATAAATGGATGGATGGATGAAACATAGAGCTGATATTCCAATACTTAATCCTTTTAAAAATGGCTCTGTTGCTCCTACGAGGAGATGCTGTGTGTGCTATCTATGACACCTCAATTAGCCTGGCAATTTCAAGGGGTCTTGGAGCAGAGCCACTGGCTCTTGAAATCCAGAGTAGCTGCTTGATGTTGTTTCGAAGTATAGAGATGATGATCTCTGGGTGCTTCCCTGTGTTTATTTTGATTTTCTGAAGCATTTTGAGGTTCCTCCTGCATCTCCTCTAAGTAGTCAGCGTGACTAAGTGAGTGAGTGAGGTGTGTGCATGAGTGGGCCTCACCATAGATTGCCAACCCCCCGGCGGCCTTGTACCAGATGCTGCCAATCACCTCCATCCACCACAATACAGAATTAGATTAAACAGTTTAAGGAAGGGATGTTTTATTTTGCTATTGTGTTCTTTATAAGAAAGCGCATTAAGCTTTGTAAATTATTTATTTTGCTTGCTATTTAGGCACTTTCTCTTACATCAATAAGATATTGTGCCTGAAAGAGAATAAAGATATTGACAAATGTGCAGCATCTGAAAGTAATTGCCTCACTAGTTACAATTTTTTGTTTGAGATGTGAATTTGTCTTTAAAGATGCTGAAGGTCAAATCAATCCACATAATAGTAGCTATTAGCGGGCCAAGGTATTTAAATAAAGGAAATGGTATTGTGTAATCTAAATAATATGAAAAGCAGTTTATAATGAAATGTGATTTGAATCAACAGTAGATCTTCTGCAAATCTGTCAGAACGTATACCGGCATCAGAAGGTCAGTCTTTTGCAAAATTAATCCATTAGCATGCAAAAGTGGGGAGCAACGAGACGATGGAGACTTCCAGACGTGCATTAAAATTCAGGTTCCTGTGCACAAATCTGTTTGCGGAGACTGTCTACCCAGTATGATGGTTAAACTTGATGCCTTATTTTACATTTTTATCTGTATATTTACAAACCGATCATTCAGTGTATTCACGTGTGCTGTTTTTATCGGTGTGTGATTTTTGTTCCTTTTCAGATTTTCTTTCAGTACAACTTCAGGATCATTTTATTCTTGATATTTTACTTCAAATAATATTCAATGTCTTGTATATAAAGCATTTTTTTTCAATACTATCTTGCATCTTTTCCATTACTTAATGTTGCTCTCCGTTACTTACTCATTCATCCATCTTCTGTTCAGTTTAAAGCCCCTGATGTTAAATGATGGGCGGCATGGTGGCCCTGTGGTAGCACTGCTGCCTCGCAGTTAGGAGACCTCGGTTTGCTTCCCAGGTCCTCCCTGCGTGGAGTTTGCATGTTCTCCCCGTGTCTGCGTGGGTCTCCTCCGGGCGCTCCGGTTTCCTCCCACAGTCCAAAGACATGCCGGTTAGGTGGACTGGTGATTCTAAATTGGCCCTAGTGTGTGCTTGGTGTGTGGGTGTGTTTGTGTGTGTCCTGCGGTGGGGTTGGCACCCTGCCCAGGATTGTTCCTGCCTTGTGCCCTGTGTTGGCTGGGATTGGCTCCAGCAGACCCCCCGTGACCCTGTGTTTGGATTTAGTGGGTTGGAAAATGGATGGATGTTAAATGATCAAATGCTACTAGTATATTTCATTTTTCAAAATGGAACATAAACCAGTTACTTACAGACTGGGAGTAAAGAAATTACTGGAAAAACGGCCACACCCTCTGTTTCCTAAAAGTATACCGATTGGATGAGTTAACATCAGCTCCTCCTGTTTCTTCCCCAGTATGCTCTTCTGTCTCTCATCTCACCCTGCTCACTAATCAGACAGGTTCAGCTCTACTGAGAACTAGCAAGTGTGGTCAACCCTCTGGTTCAATCCCAGTCACCTCAGCTAGTCACCACAGATCCACAGAGCCTGGCTCCCTTGTTCTAACACCATACATTGGCAAATGAAGGACCTGTGAAGTACACGCTCGTTTCTGCTCTCCATGCTCAACAAGAGAGTCTCGCCTTCTTTCCTTCACGCTGGCTTGACCACCCGGTTCTGATTGATTTGTTTCAGGGTTCTCTTCCTCCATTTTTCTCTTCTTGTTGCTTCTTCCCCACTGTCCTATTCAGACATTATTTCATACCTTATGAGTGCAGGTACACTTAATGACCCATGGAGCCCGAATGAGGGGTGGTTGAGCTACGTGCACATAACAAACAATTATCCAATTCCCAGATTAGGTTCTCTGTTGTTGCACGGCTTTCCTCCTGCACACTCACAAGGTCTGAGCTGCATGATTTTATTGCAAACACCAGCACCTGCTCTGTCACGCCACCAACACTTCACAGGCTCCACAGTACATCCTGGAAGGCCGTGGTACCTGCAGCATTTAATTAGCAGCAAATTACTATACCGCTGATGATGGAGTGTTCTTCTTTTACCTTCACTTAGATTAACTTTGCCGATTGAAAACTTCTTATTTTCCTTAACCAGCAGCCAAACAATAATGATATATAATATAAAGCAAACAGATGATCAGCTGAGTGGTCTCAAACTCTGTCCCTGGAGTGCTACCAGTTTTGCGGCAGCCAATTTGTTAGTTAGCAGCTACATTCTGTGTTTATGAAACATGTTCTTTAATTTTATGGCTTATTTGTGCTCTCATACCCAAATCATTTCCCAAACCATTGTTTTCCTTTTCTCTGAGCGCACTATCCAAGCGTTGTTTTGGTCAGAAACAGACCTTTGCAATTTTCTTTTTTAAATATTTTCTTGAAACAAAAATGGATGGATGGACACAGAGGTAGCAATGGGATCAAGTTAGCAGGTCATCTGTTGGCAAAGTGGCTATAAAGGAAAGGTGGTGCCACTATGGCCCTCTGGGAACCGAGTTTGACCCCAACACTAACTGCAATATGCAAGATCTTAGAAAGTGTAACTTTGGTCTGTTAGTAATTAAATACAAGTTTAGATTCAAATGTTGTAGGCAGAGATAAATAGAATGAGGGCGGCATGATGGCACAGTGGGTAGCACTGCTGCCTCGCAGTTAGGAGACCCAGGTTCGCTTCCCAGGTCCTCCCTGTGTGAAGTTTGCATGTTCTCCCCACGGTTTCCTCCCACAGTCCAAAGATGCAGGTTAGGTGGATTGGTGATTCTAAATTGTCCCTAATGTGTGCTTGGTGTGTTTGTGTGCACCCTGTGGTTGGCTGGTGCCCTGCCTGGTGTTTGTTTCCTGCCTTGCACCCTGTGTTGGCTGGGATTGGCTCCAGCAGACCCCCGTGACCCTGTAGTTAGGATATAGCGGACTGGATAAAGGATGATCCTGCCTTGTGCCCTGTGTTGGCTGGGATTGGCTCCAGCGGACCCCGTGACCCTGTATTCGGATTCAGCGGGTTAGACAATGGATGGATGGATAAAGGATGAATGGATAAATAGAATGAGTCCTACAAGCACAGCATTAAGGAGTTTTTTTTCACCTGTGAACACAGCTCTTTTTCTCCAATGTAACAAATCAAAATGAGAGGCAGCATGGCTCTCATCTGTATTAGCAGTCTGGAGACGTACGGAGTAGGGGTCACCACAAAAAGTGATGTTCCGGAAAGGAAGCAGTGAGTTCAGCAGCCCTTGAAACTCAGTACTGGGCAAAGCAGATCCAGAAAATAAATGGCTGACGGCATCTATGGTCCAGATTTCTTTTTAAAAGGATTATAATGAAAACAATCTTTCTTTCTTACACCAGGATATAGCAAAAAAAAAAAAACAGATTTAATAAAAACTCATGCAAAAATACAAGCAGGGACTCAGCTATGAGATTTTCATTTGGAAGTAAAAATAGGAAATTGGAATTGATTGTTTGAAACAATTTTTAAACAAGCCAATTTTGGAGCCAACCTTCTACTTGATTTAATTAACTTAGGAAAACTTTATTTCCCAAGCTTAATACAATGAAATGGAATTCAATTATGGAAACAAAACCCAGTAATTACTCTAATACTCGGAGCACTTACTGTACATGAGTGATTACTATTAAAATATTACAATAATGCTCAGATCAAACCATTTTGCTTGGATTTGTTTGGTTACGCATTCCACGCATTACATTTTGATACCACGGAAAGTAGCAGATTTTTCGTAAAGACGTATAAATAATCATATCTACCAGTTACACTGCTTTTTTATAACCAGTGAGTAAGTTAATTTTATTTATGATTTCTAATTATTATCCTATACCACATACCTGAATCGGAAAGATGTATTTGAGGTATACAGTATGCAACATGGATAACAAAACTGGAAAATAAACTCAAATCAGAAGGGCTAAAAAAAGTATGCTACTGCATTTTTACTGTTTTGGAAATCTGCACAAACCTCAGTTTCCACCAGCCATGTGCCAAACTCCCCACATCTTCAATGCTGCTTCTCCACCCCAGGACGTCCTACTTGTGTCACTTGTGGAAAACAGCAGCTGAAAAAGAAACAGTGAATGGATGAATCTGAAGGTAGTGGAGCTCAAAATATTTCTTTGTATATCGAATGGAGAGTAAATCCCATGTTTTAAACTCTTTCCCAATCAAGGATAGTTTCCGATTAATTATCCTTAGAGATATTCAAAGTCCTGCAAAGTGAAGCTAGTCACTTGAGTTCTCTCAAAAAAAGTTAGAATCCCAATGTCATGATGTTGTGACATTATCCCTGCCAGATGCTGCCAATCACCTCCATCCACCACAATACAGAATTAGATTAAACAGTTTAAGGAAGGGATGTTTTATTTTGCTATTGTGTTCTTTATAAGAAAGCGCATTAAGCTTTGTAAATTATTTATTTTGCTTGCTATTTAGGCACTTTCTCTTACATCAATAAGATATTGTGCCTGAAAGAGAATAAAGATATTGACAAATGTGCAGCATCTGAAAGTAATTGCCTCACTAGTTACAATTTTTTGTTTGAGATGTGAATTTGTCTTTAAAGATGCTGAAGGTCAAATCAATCCACATAATAGTAGCTATTAGCGGGCCAAGGTATTTAAATAAAGGAAATGGTATTGTGTAATCTAAATAATATGAAAAGCAGTTTATAATGAAATGTGATTTGAATCAACAGTAGATCTTCTGCAAATCTGTCAGAACGTATACCGGCATCAGAAGGTCAGTCTTTTGCAAAATTAATCCATTAGCATGCAAAAGTGGGGAGCAACGAGACGATGGAGACTTCCAGACGTGCATTAAAATTCAGGTTCCTGTGCACAAATCTGTTTGCGGAGACTGTCTACCCAGTATGATGGTTAAACTTGATGCCTTATTTTACATTTTTATCTGTATATTTACAAACCGATCATTCAGTGTATTCACGTGTGCTGTTTTTATCGGTGTGTGATTTTTGTTCCTTTTCAGATTTTCTTTCAGTACAACTTCAGGATCATTTTATTCTTGATATTTTACTTCAAATAATATTCAATGTCTTGTATATAAAGCATTTTTTTTCAATACTATCTTGCATCTTTTCCATTACTTAATGTTGCTCTCCGTTACTTACTCATTCATTCATCCATCTTCTGTTCAGTTTAAAGCCCCTGATGTTAAATGATGGGCGGCATGGTGGCCCTGTGGTAGCACTGCTGCCTCGCAGTTAGGAGACCTCGGTTTGCTTCCCAGGTCCTCCCTGCGTGGAGTTTGCATGTTCTCCCCGTGTCTGCGTGGGTCTCCTCCGGGCGCTCCGGTTTCCTCCCACAGTCCAAAGACATGCCGGTTAGGTGGACTGGTGATTCTAAATTGGCCCTAGTGTGTGCTTGGTGTGTGGGTGTGTTTGTGTGTGTCCTGCGGTGGGGTTGGCACCCTGCCCAGGATTGTTCCTGCCTTGTGCCCTGTGTTGGCTGGGATTGGCTCCAGCAGACCCCCCGTGACCCTGTGTTTGGATTTAGTGGGTTGGAAAATGGATGGATGTTAAATGATCAAATGCTACTAGTATATTTCATTTTTCAAAATGGAACATAAACCAGTTACTTATAACACAGCTGACACCATCACACAGACTGGGAGTAAAGAAATTACTGGAAAAACGGCCACACCCTCTGTTTCCTAAAAGTATACCGATTGGATGAGTTAACATCAGCTCCTCCTGTTTCTTCCCCAGTATGCTCTTCTGTCTCTCATCTCACCCTGCTCACTAATCAGACAGGTTCAGCTCTACTGAGAACTAGCAAGTGTGGTCAACCCTCTGGTTCAATCCCAGTCACCTCAGCTAGTCACCACAGATCCACAGAGCCTGGCTCCCTTGTTCTAACACCATACATTGGCAAATGAAGGACCTGTGAAGTACACGCTCGTTTCTGCTCTCCATGCTCAACAAGAGAGTCTCGCCTTCTTTCCTTCACGCTGGCTTGACCACCCGGTTCTGATTGATTTGTTTCAGGGTTCTCTTCCTCCATTTTTCTCTTCTTGTTGCTTCTTCCCCACTGTCCTATTCAGACATTATTTCATACCTTATGAGTGCAGGTACACTTAATGACCCATGGAGCCCGAATGAGGGGTGGTTGAGCTACGTGCACATAACAAACAATTATCCAATTCCCAGATTAGGTTCTCTGTTGTTGCACGGCTTTCCTCCTGCACACTCACAAGGTCTGAGCTGCATGATTTTATTGCAAACACCAGCACCTGCTCTGTCACGCCACCAACACTTCACAGGCTCCACAGTACATCCTGGAAGGCCGTGGTACCTGCAGCATTTAATTAGCAGCAAATTACTATACCGCTGATGATGGAGTGTTCTTCTTTTACCTTCACTTAGATTAACTTTGCCGATTGAAAACTTCTTATTTTCCTTAACCAGCAGCCAAACAATAATGATATATAATATAAAGCAAACAGATGATCAGCTGAGTGGTCTCAAACTCTGTCCCTGGAGTGCTACCAGTTTTGCGGCAGCCAATTTGTTAGTTAGCAGCTACATTCTGTGTTTATGAAACATGTTCTTTAATTTTATGGCTTATTTGTGCTCTCATACCCAAATCATTTCCCAAACCATTGTTTTCCTTTTCTCTGAGCGCACTATCCAAGCGTTGTTTTGGTCAGAAACAGACCTTTGCAATTTTCTTTTTTAAATATTTTCTTGAAACAAAAATGGATGGATGGACACAGAGGTAGCAATGGGATCAAGTTAGCAGGTCATCTGTTGGCAAAGTGGCTATAAAGGAAAGGTGGTGCCACTATGGCCTGAATCGGAAAGATGTATTTGAGGTATACAGTATGCAACATGGATAACAAAACTGGAAAATAAACTCAAATCAGAAGGGCTAAAAAAAGTATGCTACTGCATTTTTACTGTTTTGGAAATCTGCACAAACCTCAGTTTCCACCAGCCATGTGCCAAACTCCCCACATCTTCAATGCTGCTTCTCCACCCCAGGACGTCCTACTTGTGTCACTTGTGGAAAACAGCAGCTGAAAAAGAAACAGTGAATGGATGAATCTGAAGGTAGTGGAGCTCAAAATATTTCTTTGTATATCGAATGGAGAGTAAATCCCATGTTTTAAACTCTTTCCCAATCAAGGATAGTTTCCGATTAATTATCCTTAGAGATATTCAAAGTCCTGCAAAGTGAAGCTAGTCACTTGAGTTCTCTCAAAAAAAGTTAGAATCCCAATGTCATGATGTTGTGACATTATCCCTGCTTTACGCCTCTGGATTATAAGTCAGCAGTTCTTACCACTGCACCACGGAAGCTGTTGTATAGTCCTTGTACCTTTTGTGAAAGTGTTTATTTGATATTTGGATTTCAACCTTCACACATTATACAGCTCATGTCTAAATTTTGTCATTTATCACTAAAACATGAAAAATATTTCTGTTTTAACCATGTATTTACATAGATTGCTGTTGACATAGAACATACATGAAATTATTTACCCTATACAACTCTAAGTAGCTCACTCCCAGATAATCAAGGCTTGAACTGGGAGAAATTCTTGTCCTTTCTGCGGTGGTGGTGGGGATGGTAAAGCAGGCTGCTTGCTGCTTGGGCTTATCAACACATTTACAAGACAAAAGACGCTGATGGAGAGGTGCGAAGGGATTTAAGGTGGGCCGGGTTTACGAGTTTTTTCATAGGTGTTGGTAATTCTAGTGTTAAGAAAGTACATGACAATAGCAAAGCCTATATTCCAATTAGGCTTTTCACTGCTCAGTAGTTTTGGTAAAAGAGTTAAGGAGTGTATCAGGTAAGCTGATTGAATTTCGGTTCACAAACGTCTCTGAAAACGTACAAATGGAGTTACGACCAAAAAGTTCACCAAACTTTTGCATCTGTTCACGACCACACACTCGGCATATGAACAAGCCAGTTTCCCTTTCAGTTTGTGCGCACCGATGATTTCCGCACATGTTCAGTCTCTCCCTGTGCATTCCCTGTGCAGCAAGCGAGAGCGAGAGAGAGAGACAGACACAGAAACACACACACTTGCCCGCGAGACACACACACACACACACTCGCCCACGAGACACACACACACGCACGCACGAGAGAGAGAGAGAGAGCGAACGAGCGAGAGAGAGAGGGCTGGCCGCATAAGGCAGAGAAGGCAGTTAAAAGAATGCACCAGGCTTGTTTTTAAAGAGACGAATTTGAGTATTGTTTTAACCTCGTTTCATTTAACGAAGACTTTTCCTATTGGATTTTAACATCCACTTCACTTCTGTTTACAGTGATCGGTTCGTAGCGTGCATTGTTGCAACGTTACTTTTCTTGGTGGTTTATTAAATTATGGATTTTTCAAATGTTCATTTTTTTCCATGTGCTTAAAACTCATTAAAAAAAAGTGTTTTAGCGAGCGGTTCATAGCGCTATAGCGCAAACTCTTGCATTGTTAGTTTTCTCTGTTGTTCAAGGTTTTCTCAGTGTTATTCAATGTTTTTACATTTATTTTACTATTACGCTGTGCATTCTATGGTATAATTAACTATATTTGTGCTCAAAAATCTTTAAAAAAAAAATTCCATACTGTTCGTATGGTCTGAAACGGATTAATTGTATTTACATACAATCCTATGGGGGAAATTACTTCGGGTCATGACCAAATCGGGTTACGACCAAAGTTTTGGAACGAATTATGGCCGTGACCCGAGGTTCCACTGTATGTGTTTTTTTTATTATTGTCAAAACAAATAGTAAGGCAACAAAAAAAAGAAAAGACATTTTCATGTATAAATTGAAGAAAACCCCCTCGCCACCGCCCACACAAAACCCACCCCACCCTGGAGCTATTTAAGAAATGCATATTAAAGTAGGATTGATAGAACAAATACTGGTTCTTTGTTTTTCAAAGAAATATACTTGCCTCTGGGCTGGCAGATCATGTCCTCTTAAGCCTCATTTCAGAGATAACTCGGCCGTCACTCATCTCACTCACACACATTCCCAAGGTTACTCGTCTCTGATAAACAGCAGCTGTTAACATGGGATTTGCAGCAACAGGACTTCTGGGATATGAGCTGTCAGAACATGAAGCCTGTAAAGAAGAACGGACAGTCCTTCAGAAATGGCCAGTGACTGTATTACACAGCAGATTCCAGTTCTAATGATGGTGGAGTGCACAAGGTAGTGACTTCTTTCAAAACGGTAAATTCTGATGCCACTGCCTGATGTAGGTGGGCTACAAAGAGCTTTGGGCAACTTTCAAAAATGCTGTTCACTGTTCTCTAGGGTGCCAGACATTTTGTTTCTTTTTAATCTGTTTTTAATTTTCTTGCTTTATAGTTATTCTGGTGTGTGTTCAAACCTGTGTGTATACATATATTGTTTTTTTTATTTACTTATCTACACATTTATGTATTTATTTATTTATTTATTTAAAGGGCTTCTGTAAAAAGCCAAATTTCCCCAAGGGGACAAATAAAAGATCGATCTATCTATCTATCTATCTATCTATATTTTGCTTTTGTTACTTTGGAAAGTAGAGAGAAATCCCTTTGAAAATAAAAACGTTGTTTGATTCACTGATAGATTTATTAGGTACCTGAGCAGAATGTTGTTGACAAATTGTTTATGGTTTGGAAAGATCATTTGACAATGACACAATACAAACATTGTGTCAAGTATCTCTGCTGAACAATAGGAGACTTGACAAAGGAGTCTGCAAAGTGCCAAAAACAAGGCCTGCTGATATTCTGTATTTAATTTATTTAATTAAAAAAAGTTTTTAGTTTTGCTTTTATTACTAATTCTTTAACACTATTAAAGGATCAGACTATTTGTTTTTAATTTTTGACATGGCATATTGTCATCTGATGACTGTTAAGCATCATGTCATATTCTCTCTCTGTGTCTGTGTCTCTCTCTCTTTATATATATATATATATATATATATATATATATATATATATACTGTATATATATATATACTGTATATATATATATATATACTGTATATATAAATTTGCATATTTATATTATATCTGTATAGAAAATATAAATTACATAACTTGGGAAGAACATTTTCTCTGTGTATGCTTGTACAACATTCATATTTTCATTCAATCTTTAACGCAAAAAAAAAAAACAAAATCACTTACAATACTTATTTTTTATTAGAATAAATAGAAGGACAACTACAAAATCATTTGATGTGTTGGTGCCTGGTGTGTAGGTGTAATGTCATTCACAACTATGTTTTAAACAAGCCTATCCTGGTAGGTGGAAAAGTGGGATGTTGGCTTGGACAGCAAAGACTCTGACGAACAATGGCCTCAGTGCAAGTCATCATGAAGGAGTTAAGTGTCCTGTCATTAGACACATATAAGCTTTTAATTATTTATTATGGTGATGTTATGTTCACTTTGAAGGCTAACATTTATGGCTTGAAATGGATATACAGTATAACTACATAATACTGCAGCAAAATAAATTAGTAATTCTTGACAACGCTGATGAAACAGAATGGAACTACCTTGGAAAAACACATAACTAAGTACACTGTGATCCACATATTCTTAGATGCCATTTACACGCTTAAATGAATTGATTGTAATAGCTGTTCAATGCCCTATAATTCAATTGCTTTAAATGGGATAATAAAGCAGAAAAATATATTGTTATTTTGAAATTAATAATGAACTAACTTTCATAAAACTGATAGCACTCCGCTGCCCACGCATGACCTTCCATGTATGTGAAATGTATTCATAAAACTGAAATTATTATATTTGTCTTTTCTATATGTCTGCATGAAACAAATATTCTCTTCTGTAGTGTACCCTGCACATAAGTGGAATTATATTGTGCAGACAGTGGGCATCACTGAATCACGAACCCTGGACACAACTGACACAAACACAGTCACAGTCCAAATATACTGATTTTATGTTGTTCCGGTACCTTTACTCAGCACTGTATCTATCGATCTATCACTGCATACACGGGGACAGTGAATCCTTCCTCTTTCTTCTTCTCCCAACTGCACTTCCTCCCCACAAGTGTTGACCTCTGCCTTCTGACTCTGCTAAGTGAGGCAGGGGGCTCCTTTTAAGCCAGAACCTGAAAGTACTTTCACAGTTTGGGCGAAGTCCATAGCAGCGACACCCAGATGCTGCCTTGTAACATGTCAGGGGAGTAAATATTCTAAACAGGCTAATTCCCCAAGCCTTTCCATTATTCTGTCCTCACTTCCTGGTGAGGGGTGAATTCCCTACCTGGTTGGTATGCCAGTCCATCACAGTCCATCTTTTCTTCTGGACAGGATGCCAGACAATCCCATATGGCACTTACAGTTGATATTTCAAACCGAAATGGCCAGCTCCCAAGCCAGGGTTGGTTCTTGTCTTGTGGCTGATGTGGCAGAATAGGCCTCTGAGTTTGGATTAAATATGCTGTGAAAATGGATGGGTAGGTGGACCAATAATAAACATTTAGTGAACAATGAAAATGAACAATATATTATGTGCTAAGCAGTTCCTCGGAAAAAGTATTAAAATACAGCACATTTTAGTGGAACATATACCTTGATTTGTAACCTAAACAAAGCCATGTTAGAATTTCTCAGTTATACTTTAGGTATCTGTTATAAAGTAGCTATTAATCATCTGTAAAAACTTGAATATTTGTTCTGTTATCAGTGATATATAAAACATGATATCTATTAAAATTAATTGTATTATAGTAAAATGAATAAGATTAGAATATTTTAATTTTCCATTGGTTTATATCATGTTCAAAAAGCTGATGTTTTAATCACATATTATTAACAATTTTTTGCAATTGATGCCTAAAGTGTTACCAATCTTACTTACATTTATTCATCTATACTAATAAAAGGCAAAGCCCTCACTCACTCACTCACTGACTCATCACTAATTCTCCAACGTCCCGTGTAGGTAGAAGGCTGAAATTTGGCAGGCTCATTCCTTACAGCTTACTTACAAAAGTTGGACAGGTTTCATTTCGAAATTCTATGCCTAATGGTCATAACTGGAAGGTATTTTTCTCCATTAACTGTAATGGAGTTGAGCTGGAATGACGTGGGGGGCGGAGTTTTGTGTGACATCATCACGCCTCCCACGTAATCACGTGAACTGACTGTCAACGCAGTCCATAGAAAACCAGGAAGACCTCCAAAAAGCACTTAAGAAAACATGCATTTTATAATTGAGAAGGCAGCGAAACAATAAGAAGCGAGCGAGTGACATATACTACCATATTCATGAGTGCTGCTACCTCGGAAAGAAAGCAAGGTGTAAACCTAAACTTTAAATTAAGTTCATAGACAGGCTACCGCTGGCGTTTCACATGCCCACAGGTAATGCGGGATACAAGTTTAATGAGAGGACGCAGGATATAAACGAGAGTTTTGATCACTTTGTAACTAAGTTAAAATTGTAGGTGAAGGGGTGTGCTTATGCAAATTACGAGAGACTGTGTTTGTGGGGGATTGACAGTTAAGGCGGGTGGGGGAGTCACGTCATCATCTCCCCTCCCACCTCATTTTGCTCTGAGCTTTGCTCCGAAGCAACTTCGTCAGACTGCCACCAAATACTCACAGAAAAATCCACAAGTTAATACACACGCTGTCTCTATAGAGTTTCTACACACTGAATCCTCCAGGCACTACTTACAAAAGGTCACATTTACAATCGTGTTACGTTATTTTTAAAATCTTTCCTTTTCTTAGCACAAGCACAGCTGAGAAGCTTCGATGCATGTGCTCCATAACGTAAAAATAATGCATTTAATCACACTTTGCATTACAAGCAAAGGGAGCTTTTGTCAATGCATGATTTCCTGGTACACCGATTACATTGATCAGCGCTTCCCGATTCATTTTACCCTCGCACCACCTTAGTTTGAGAAGAAGTATGAAAAAATATGAGGTTAACACAGAAAAACAGATCACCAATTCAAGCTTTATGAATAATCGATTCGCCATCAATAATTGTTTTGGTAAAGCCATCCTCCTTCCATTTTATAATTTTTCCGCCACTAGCCATGATTAAATGAACGGTAAAAAGTAAGAGCGAAGCGAGGGTGACCTATTTAGGCAGGCATATATATGACAGCAACACTCATGACAATGTCAATCATGTTACGTTATTATTAAAATGTTTCCTTTTCTTTTTCATTACTTCTTTAACACACTACTTCTCCGCTGCAAGGCGCGGGTATTTTGCTATATATATAATATATGAATGACCTCCAAAGAGCGCTGAGACTTTTGATATCATGAACGTGTGTACAAAAACTGTGGTCTCCTGCCCAGCAAAAGTTGAGCAGCCAGCGCGCGTGCATAGCTGTGCCGGCCTTTGAGACGCTGACTGCGCTTCTGCCTTAAGTCAAAGTGAGCACTTTTCATTTTTTTCATCCTCCCCCTGCGCTATAGCCCAGACAAGTGCAAACACGGGACCCCTTTTCTACACCGCGGCAAACTAATATTAAGGCGATTCACACTTTCTTTTGCACGTATACGATTATGAGGTCCTCACCTCGAATTATGAAGACACGCACAGGAGTGGAGGACTGACAGTGCCATCACAGCCGATTAATGGCAGGGATGTCTCACCAGTCTACACAAGACCCACCGCGACTGTCCCCAAAAGGCAATCATAACGTCAGCGAAGACATCTCTCTATACTATATAAAAAAAAAGGCAACTTTCCTTTCTTTACACCTCTTTTCCTTTTATCCCAAACCAAAGCCTTTCTCTCTTAACACTGCAGAGGACACAAAACTAATTTTCTTTAAATGCCGGTAAGGCACATTACCAGAGGCACAAATTTGAACGTTCACGTAGAAAATGTAATTTCAATGTACCTGTACTTCTTAAAACGTTAATGTTTTACTGTTTAATAACTTATAGACTATAATTTATTATTTTTCCCTTGCACTCAGTGACCAAAGCTATACACACACATATAGACACATACAAACATACACACAAGTATATGTATGTGTATATATATATATATACACACACACATACATACATACATACATACATACACACATATATATAATTTGTGTGTGTGTATATATGATGTAGATATGTATATATGTGTATATATATGTGTGTGTGTGTGTGTGTGTGTGTGTGTATATATATGACAGCAGCAATCCAAGCTGTGAGAAAACAGTAAAAAGGAGGCGTGTCAGACGTCGTGGTACATTTTCTGATGCAGCTGCCGAAAACAAAACTTTGTGAAGCTGCCGCCAAATACACAAAACAATTACTTTGACAATCATGTTGCATTATTTTTAAAAAGTTTCCTTTTCTTTTTCATAACTTCTTTAACACATGACATCGCTGTGAAGCGCGGGTATTTTGCTATATATATGTATCACAGCGACACTCATAACAGTGACAAAACAATTACATTGACAATCATGTTACGTTATTTTCAAAATGTTTCCTTTTCTTTCTCTTTCCTTCTTTAGCACACTACTTCTCCGCTGCCAAGCGGGTATATATATATATATATATATATATATATATATATATATATATAGATATAGATATAGATATAGATATAGATATATATAGATATATATATATATATATATAGATAAATAGATATATATATATATATATATATAGAGATATATATATATAGATAGATATGAGAACAACATATATATATATATATATATATAGATACATAGATATATAGATAGATAGATAGATAGATATGAGAACAACACTCATATCAATGACAAAACAATTACATTAACAACCATGTTACGTTATTTTTAAAATTTTTCCTTTTCTTTTTCGTACCTTCTTTAACACACTACTTCTCCGCTGCGAAGTGCGGGTATTCTGCTAGTTATTAATAAAGAACAAGACTGAAATTAAGTCCTTTTCTGCTGTCTCTCTAAAACTGTGAACATTTTCTTAATTCAGACATTATTGATTGTTCAGACATTAAGACGATTTTCAATCAACTGTGCAATTCAATGGGATAAAAAGGAATCGCCAATTTACTGTCATTACAGTAAGAGAGCTCAGAAGTACTCAAGATGCAGAATAAAACTGAACGAAAATGTTATACTGTAATTCTGAACATTTTATTTTTTATAATTTGTCCCATACTGTTTAATTATGGATGCTGTCACTGTCCACTTCACCCCCTTGTGATGGCCGTGACGGGAGCAGAGAGAAATCCCAGAGGGCAAGTTGAGAGACTCGAACTTTTGATGCCTCAAAGCGACTTCACCTTTTTGCTTAGGTAGAGCTTAGAAAAGAGCAGCGATTGGGCACTTCTTGGTGCAACAATGGAAAACAGGAACGTGGGATGTTGGAATGAATCTGGAATTTGGTATCCTGGTATGGAGTTTATTTTATTTGTTGATTTTTTAAATCGTGTTGTTTTTGTTGCATATTATTTTGAGCATTATTCTGACAATGTCATTTTGTGTCTGGCACCTCTATTGCTGATCATAAGACTTCATAATCACATATCATCCTGTCCCGCTAATACAGTATATAAGATAGTGGAGTCCAGGATCATTTAGTGCTGATTAAAATGAGTTAGTGTAAGAACCTTTATATTAAACCTTTGATATCTGCTATATTATATTTTGACTTTGATTATGGTTTAGTGGATATGCCTTTGAAAATCCCTTCTTTGAGTCTCTTTTGGTGTTCTGACCCCTGGCTGTGATTGAATCACAATTTTGCCAGCTTCTTCCATCTTTTCTTGTTATTCTCTCTTTCTATATCCGTAGGCCAACTTCCTATTCACACAATGTTCATAACACGGCATCCATCAGGACCACAACCCAATCTTCTAAAGTTGCAACAATGTAAAATACACAAACTCTGCACCCAGTAGAAACTCTGGAATCAAGCTGGGGTTTAGGAGCTGGTTGGTAATAATGGTACTTTTATGTGAAGAGCATATAGTAAAATGGGAATTTCATTAAGACATTTTTTGAAATCTGTTGTCTTTTATGCGCTATCCACACAGGGAAGAACCAGGAAGCAAACCCAAAATCTTCCACAGTGTCCTTACTGGAAAGCAGCAGCACTACCACTGCGCCACCAGTTGCCATTTTTTATGTTGTCATACACACAACACTGGCAATCCGAGAAATGCAAGACTAATGGATACCACTGAATATAAATAAAGTAATGGAGGAGCTGAAACAGAAACAATGAACTCTCAAACAGAAGACTTGCCTCCATTTCTCTGAGCTGCCTTTATAATTACAAGGTTAATAGCCTGAGCAGACAAATGACACATTGAAAACAGAAATAAGAAAGTACACAAGAAAGCACTTTGTAATGATGTCTGCCTAAACCCTGGTGCACACATATGTTGGGTCCTGACCCATAGTAGTTTTCATAATTAAATATAAAACATACTGGTATGGATGTGCACACGCACAGCTGCTAGGTGTGTTTTATTTCATTTGTGATGTATACTGCCATGTGCTCCTGATCAATGAACAGGCAATTAGGCAGATCAGGTCTCTCTGGAGTGCCCAGAGCATCCATAACAAGAAGCCAGAGGGAAGGTGCCTGAGACAGCATGGCTTCATTTATCCTTAATAGGGTCAGCAGCCTACAACAGAAGTGCTACTCAATTTAATGGGACAGGCGTGGAGGGGGCTGGGTAAGGCCTGTGTTTTTTCTTTTTGTATTATTTGTTTATGAGTTTATCCTGGAAAATCAAGATAAAAGAAGATGGGAAAAGATGCTAGAGCAGCCATATTCTGAAGTGAACTGCATTGATAGATGGGTTAGGGGGTGAAACAATTCCTGGAGTGGACAGGGAGAAGAAACCATCATGTTTTTTTTACTTATTAATTTTACTTTGCTCCATGTCTTGTCATTGAATTTGTTGTTTTTGATAAGGCCATGTTAACTCTAGAAAAGGAATTCAAGAAGGACACACTACAAACAAAATGCCACTTTGAGACACCAGTGTAAAACCATTACAGCTGGAATGTTCAGAACTGTGAGAGTTGACTCAGTAAAGTTCCATGACTACATCGAATGGGTGGGTCCCGTATTTATCAGATTGACAAAATGAGTGCTGGGCTTACAGGGACAGTCAGTAACCAGAAATATTCTCAGCATTTCGAAAGATCCAACACACAAAATGCAATCTTTTGAATACACCTCAGTGTCTACAATACATTCTTGTTACAGTTTTTAATCACTGAGTGAATTCCATAACTGACCATCACCCCTCATTTTTACCAAACTATACACAAAACAATTGCTTAGGTGTTGCTGGGCCTTCAAGGCCACATTTGACACCAGTGTGGAGCAGGACATGGCCAGGGTACGATATAATCTTAGTAGAGAGTAGAAACCATGCAATAGCACGGCATGAACAGTAAATCTATATGCTGGTGTGGAAAAAAGGGCACTGCCAGGGGTATCCTGGAAATTCTAAATGATATTAACTATGTGATCATTGTACCGCTCTTATGAAGACCAAAATACAGGGGATGTAGGAAGGTGGGGTAGAAAAGGACAGAAGTAGAGTGTGCCTGTTTCCTCTTGTGTATCCTGGACTACAATAAGAGATCATACCCTGACCTGACTCTGCCCATCAATATAATCATAAAAGAAGTTCCCAATGTATCACCAAAGAGTCTGGTGACCAGGGACAATGAAGGCACAGGCTCTAAGAGGAGATGCCATAGTAGATTCCACAGGCTGTGAAAGCGTATCGTAATACCCCCAAAAAACAGCAACATTAAATAAAAGGTTTTCCCGCCTATTAATGTAATTTTTCTAAACATTTATTTACAATAAATAGGCACATTATTGTTTCTATTTTTGTAGATGTCCAGAAGTGATTAAAAAAAAATGTTTTTCAATATTTGTTTTTAACATACTTGATGTTTACTTTTATCTTTTTTGGTTAAAATTTTATTCAGTTTCTGTGTAAGTCAACAGAAATAAAAACAATCAATGACATCATTTATGAGACGCAAACCTCATTCCAATTCAGTGTTATTTTATGGCATTAGAACAATTGTGCCAGTAAGATCATTTCCGTGAGACTTAGTAGAATCTCACAGCTTCATATAGTGAGAGGGAGAATCTAACATCAGTGAGGCTGGGGTGGGCCCACCTCCTTGGGCTTCACCCACAAAGCACACAGAACATCAGGTCATTTAAAGAGACAGTACATAATTATAAACCTAGTGCAAAATACAGAGAAATATTAAAAATAATAATGTAAAACTGACAATAATAAAAAATACATAAATGCAGACCCATAGCGCCAGACGACAATGCAGCATCGGCGTATTGTGTGCCTTCATATCAGTCCATATGCTACAATGCACTACTATACTACTTTATAAATACTCCAGAAAACAATTTGGAAAGCTATGCGTTGTAAGAACGAAAAAAAAAAAATCATAAAGATTTGGGACACCAAAGTGATCCCTGTATGTTTGAAAGATCTTAAACAAAAATAAAGTAAACACAAGTATGTGTTCTTCAGACAGGAGTCGATTATAAACTGCTTCCGGTTGGTAGGGAAGCCAGTCGATTGTAAACTGCTTCCGGTTGGTAGGGAAGCCAGTCTTATGGACTGGGAAGCAGAAGAGGTGGGTTTAGGTAATGATGTCATTACCGTTTGGGTCTGTCAGTCATCTTTTCTGGAGAGGGACGAAGAGAAAAGAGGTATTTAGTGACAACACCATCTCGTGGTTTGGAGTATAATTACAATCAGCCGAGTCCTGAAGTTGTCCACCAAGCGCCCGCATGTGACAGTGTACATGAACTGAAGGGGTGTTTGTGGTGGCTAACCTGGACAAAAGCCTTGAGACAATCTTTGATCCAAGTCCATCTCTGCTGTTAAACAGACATTTACCTTAGTGTTGGCTGTGCAAAAGTGTGTGTATGTTTATCACTTGAGCCCCACTTGAGGAGAAGGTGTCTTGATCTTTTCAGACCTCACACATATCTGCAATGATATACTGGTACTCACTGTTGAGTATATGTGTGTGTGTATTATAATAACTGTTTTTGGAAAATTTTAACTCACTAAGAACAGAGGCGGCAAGTGCTATTTAAGGGACACATTCATGACTGACAGCATTGCACCTAAGGTATAAAGCATTCTGTTTTATACGATAAGCAGCCTGTAATCAACATATTTTATATTCTTTTTTTTTTTTGCTTGTTTGTTTAATTTCCCTCCCAGGAAAACAACTCTGCAAGTAAAGTAGACTCAACAGGCAAACTATTGCAACCTTAATGACAGAAATAACTTTTTACCTTGGTACAAACAATGAGCAACACTGAATTGAAGGACAGCATTCTGATGTAAAATAACATTGAGCTTTCACCAAGAGGCAACCTTTGTTCTTAAGCGGCAGCAGAGGTTCTATACAAGTTATGACACAAAGAAATGACCAAAAGCATTTAGCTTGTTGCTTAGCAACCATTCAGAACTGGTGTCCCAATACCTGTTTGGCAATTGGTTCCTACTGCCCTCAAGACATTTCTGCGTTATCTAATCACATTTAGATAATAGCAGGAAATCATCAATTGTAGGAGACTCATGCCCTAGCACTATTTGCAAAGGAGATTTGGAGGGATGCTGACTTCTCTTGAATATATGAACTGTCCCTGAAGGCTGTGATCATCTCAGAATTATTACATGTGATATGAATCAGAGCAAAATGAATGTACCTGAGACCTAAATTTATAGCATATCTGAGCTGTCTGATCTCACTCTCATAGCTCTTTAAGTCTTAAGGCTGTGGTGCTTTGTTTTTTATTCTTTGTGGTTTATAGCCTAATGTGTTTTCATATAGCTTGTGTTTGCTTGCTTGTGTGCTTGGCATTAGCCCTGTTGATTTCTGGATGTATTTGTTGCTTTTTAATTTCACCATATTGTCTGTCATCTGGTTGCCAGATGCCTCGTTATGGGATCTGACCTTTAATAATGTTGTTAGCCACTTCACTTCACTCATGCCTAGCAGAGGCCTTAGTTTTTGCAGACAGCCCTTTGCCTAACTGAACTTCTTCTTCTTCTTTTTCTTCTTCTTTTTCGTCTTTTAGCTGCTCCTGTTAGGGGTTGCCACAGTGGATAATCTTTTTCCATATCTTCCTGTCCTCTGTGTCTTGCTCTGTTACTTCCACCACCTGCATATCTTCTCTCACCACATCCATAAGCCTCCTCTTCAGCCTTCCTCTTTTCCTATTACCTAGCAGCTCCATCCTTAGCCTCATTCTCCCAATATACCCAGCATCATTCTTCTGCACATGTCCAAACCAACACAATCTCGCCTCTCTGACTTTGTCTCCAAACCGTCCTACCTGAGCTGACCCTCTAATGTACCATTTCTAACCATGTCCATCCTCATCACACCAAATGCAAATCTTAACATCGTTAACTTGGCCACCACCAGCACTGTCTTCTGTTTTTTTGGTCAGTGCCATCGTCTCCAACCAGTATAAAATAGCTGGTCTCACTACCATCCTGTAGACCTTCCCTTTCATTCTTGCTGTATGCATCTGTCACAAATCACTCCTGACACTCTTTTCCACACACTGCACCCTGCCTGCACTCTCTTCTTCACCTCTCTTCCACACTCCCCGTTACTCTGTACTGTTGATCCCAAGTATTTAAACTCATCCACCTTCCCTAATTCTACTCCCTGCATCCTCACCATTCCACTGACCTCCCTCTCATTTACACACATGTATTCTGTCTTGTTCCTACTCCACTCCCATTCCTCTCCTCTCTAGAGCATATCTCCAACTCTCCAGGGTCTCCTCAACCTGCTCCCTACTCTGGCTACATAACACAATGTCATGCACAAACATCATAGTCTATGGGGAGTCCTGTCTAATCTTGTCTGTCAATTTGTCCATCACCATTGCAATAAGAAAAGACTCTGAGCTGATCCCCAATGTAATCCCACCTCCACGTTGAATGCATCCGTCACTCCTACTGCAGACCTCACCACTTTCTCATCACACTTCCCTTGTACATATCCTGTACAACTCTTACATACTTCTCTGCCACTCCCAACTTCCTCATACAATACCACAACTCCTATCGAGGCAGCTTGTCATATGCTTTCTCCAGGTCCACAAAGACACAATGCAACTCCTGCTGGTCTTTTCTGTCAACACCCTAAGAGCGAACATTGCATCTGTGGTGCTCTTTCAGGGCATGAAATGATATTGCTGATCGCTAATTATCACCTCCCTACTTAACCTAGCTTCCATTACTCTTTCCCATAACCCCATGCTGTGGCTCATTAATTTTATTCCTCTGCAGTTATTACAATTTTGCACATCTCTTTTATTCTTAAAAATCAATACCAGTACACTTCTTCTCCACTCCTCAGGCATCCTCTCACTTTCCAAGATTGCATTAAACAATTTGCTTAAAAACTCTACTGCCATCTCTCCTAAACACCTCAATGCTTCCAAAGGTATGTCATCTGAACCAACAGACTTTCCATTCGTCATCCTCTTTATAGCTTACTTCCTACTTGCTAATCCGTTGCACTGTGTGTTTCACTATCACCACATCATCCAACCTTCTCTCTCTCTTGTTTTCTTAATTCACCAGCTTCTCAAAGTACTCTTTCCTTCTGCTCAACACACCTTCTTCGCTTATGAGTATGTTTCCATCTTTATCCTTTATCACCCTAACCTACTGCAAATCTTTCCCAGGTCAGTCCCTCTGTCTAGCCAATCGGTATGGTCATTTTCTTTCTCCTTGGTGTACAACTTCTCATACAGCTCATTATATGTCTTTTCTTTAGCCTTTGTCTAACTGAACATTAGTGCCAAATAGATGGTAGGATAGAATGGTAAGAGAGATTTGTGAGTGTGATGATATTTTGTTTCAACTGTTCTTCTAGACCAAAAGAATATTTGGACAATGAAGTCTCTGTATCTCTATAGTACAATATCTTCTTAACATTAGCCAGGTTTGACATGACTTTCAGTTTTGAGTCAACCCCCCTCAATGTTATATGTTTATGCTACCTGTATAAAATATGAGCAATAATGACAAGAATGTTGAAGCAATGATGAAGTGAAACCAAGACAATAAACGTAGGTGGCCTACAGTATATATCTAAATGGATGTATCTCAGTCAATGTATATATCTGAATGGTGTTTCTGAATGGATGTATCTAGATTGATCTATTTAATTTAACTTTCTTGTTTTGCCATTTTTCTTTAATCAAAAGAGATCATCTAACAAACATTCTACTCTGATTTGTAATACTTTGGATGGGAGTGTCTCTTTACCTGACTTTGATTTATACCATCACACTTTTACCATCAGGCTGATCTGGAGCTGAATCAGCCTTTAGCAACATCCCCCTTTCTGGTTTGTGATAGGAACAACATACTCCTCCTTCTGCTCTCACTGCCCAGACTCTTTCTCTTTACTTTCTAAAATGTGGCTCTCCTCTGTCATCTCTAATTGTCTTCAGATGTGGAGATGAGTTTAGAAACTGATGGGCCCACTGCCAAGATGGGCAGTCCACACTTGTTTGTTTTATAACTTGGCCCCAAATTTTAGTAGCTGCAATCTTTCAACCTTCTCTTCATGGTCTCATTCAGGTACTCCCACATTTCAATGACTTGGGCTCAATCCATTCCTCTTCCCTTTGTCCAGACAACCCATTCCTCTCACCTCCTGGTTTTTCTGTTTGCAGCTAATTCCAAATCTGTGTCTGAAGATTATTCCCTCCATCAAAAAACTTCCCCTAGATTCTTTCCTATCTTATCTAATTGGGTAGCAGTCATTTTCCCAAGGCCTTCGATGTGCTAGAATACCATTCTTCAGAATATCAAAATTACCAGTCCTCATCTATATATCCCCAACCCCCATCACAGGTTTGGTACCAGACATCCTTTGTCATCTCTACCCTCTTCAGCTCCCTAGAATACAAGTTCTCCCACTGTCCTCCTGCTGCTTCCTTCTGATGCTACGTTGCCAAGTCTGTCTCCTCCATACTCCACTGTCATCTAAAATCATCTGTCCTTCAATTACAGCTAAATTGACATTTATGTCCTTCTCTGTCTATATGCAAGCACAACTCTCCTCTCTTTTCCTTCTACTTCCTCTCCTCCTGGTGAGCTTTGTCCATCTTCCACTCAACTCCAGCTTCTTCTTATCTATAACCCTAAACAGAAGTCCATGATAGTAGGAATTACGCAGCTCCCCCAGTGACCCCCACAGAACCTAACAGGGCTGCTCCAGGTCCCAACAAGTCCTGTGGGTATCCATTAGGAAATCCTAACCCAGGGATGCTGCCATCTAGCATACTGGGGGATGTCATAGTCCGAGCAGGTTAATTCCTCTGATTCTGCCATTATACCCAGCCAGGTAAGGAGTCTGAACCTATCCCAGCAGGGATGCAAGTGTAAGTAGATGTCTGCTAGGGAACATCTTTCCTTTCTTCCCACTTTTTTCTTTCCTCTGGCCTCTCAGCCTGGCATAGGACTGGAACCTGTCCCAGCCCATGCATTTTGTCCATTACAAAGAATAAATGGCATAAACTGTTTTTCTGCAGTGGAGTTTATGGCTATTTCTTACATTTAATTTAGTAAAATAAAACAGCAGTTGATTGTCAGGCTTTTTGTTTACAGCTATTCACAAACATTTTGCAATAGCCCACATTAACTGATCTTTATCCAAAAAAACATTTAAAACTCTTGCCTTAGGCAAAGTTTAGTCATCTTTGAAAGTCTTTGAAAACATCTGGCTGAAGTATACATTTTATAAATGTCTTTGAATCTGCTTCCAGGTAATCTAGTCTTTAAATAACATATAAAATGTAATGATGTTGATGTGCATTTTTCTTTTGCAACTAACCAACAAACTTAACTAACATGATGAGAAAGCCAAATCAACAAATTTAATGTTTGTTTTTTTTTTTTATTTTTATATTTATTCTTGAGATATGCACACATTTTCTGTTCACATTTTCATTTACCTACAGTCTCCCCACTTGAATTATGATGACATAA
This sequence comes from Polypterus senegalus, assembly GCF_016835505.1. Classification (NCBI taxonomy): domain Eukaryota; kingdom Metazoa; phylum Chordata; class Cladistia; order Polypteriformes; family Polypteridae; genus Polypterus; species Polypterus senegalus. Next base: position 51,871,410 of record NC_053160.1, on the reverse strand, counting down.
TAATAACTCGGCAGCCTCACTGTTGCTATAAACGGCTGCAGTCTAAACAAGTGATGTTTTTGGTTACCTTTTAGTCATCCCAATTAAATTATTTAGCACAAGCCTGAACATGGGTATAAATAGTGTTGAACATGTCTCATCTTTTTAACTGATTCATCGACTTGTGTGATTTATGTGACCAGAATCAGAACTGTTATTTAAAATAAATAAATAAAAATGAAATAATACATTATTGCACACACCAATTTCCAGAGTAATTGTCTTTTTAGTCTGTTGTTTGTATTCCGTTTCTGTTATTAATTGGAAGGAAACATTTAAGGACAAATTTAGTTGGACTTTGTAGATTGTGACAGTAGATGGCGCTATACTAGCGCTTAACCCGACACAGACAGACACGGGAGGCACACTTAGAAAAACAAAGATGCTTTTTATTTTTTCTTCGTCTTCCCCATTTCCCACAGGCACACAACACAGTCCCAAACACAAGCACAATCCACACAATACTTTTCCTTCTCCTCCACTCCTCTCTGGCAAGCTTAGTCCCTCTCCTCCTGACTCTGGCTCCTTTTATAACGCACTCGGAAGTTCTCCAGGTGCTTCATTACTCGTTTCCGGCAGCACTTCCGGGTGTGGCGGAAGGACTGCCCATAAGGGCTCAGCAGCTCCTGCTGCAGCACCCCCTGGCAGCACCTACGGATCCCAACAGGGCTGCACCACACTCCAACTCCCATGAAGCCCTGCGGGAGTCTGAGGCACCTCTGCAGCCCAGGGGGGTTGCCATCTAGCATCCTGGGCAAGGTAACACTCTAGCCACGCTTGCTCCCCCAAGTCCTCCCACCATGGAGGCGTCCTGGCCACACACTACAAGATGTCACAATAAATCTGAACTTGAAATCCATTGGGCTTTTGGGGCAGAAGAAAGCTGGGGTGAGTCTGAAAATTCTAAAATGGTTAGCGCAACACATACTGTAACTCGTCAATGGAGTTGTCAAAGGCTGTGTCAGTGTGCATCTGTAAAGGAAAAGAGGTAAAGGTTACCCTGAAAAGAAAAGAAGGCCTCCATTAAGTGTGAAGATGGCCGAACTCTTCAAATATTGTGTTTCTTAGCTTCATTTCTTTTTAGTGTGGAAATCATCTTTACCTTTTTTTTACATAACTTAACGGCCTTTCTAAGGCAATTTCAATTGTCACATGGATTATAGGTGGGTCAGATTTTGTAGTATTGAGATAGCAAATCAAAGAAACAATTTTAAGAAATGAAAACAAAAGTTCTTCTTTTAAAACAGAACTATAAATTGAAAAACATTTAAATTCCAGTTTGCACTATTTAGTCAATAATTTTGGTGAGCTGTGCATTTTTTAATTAAAATTTTTAATGTACAGTATACTCTTTTTTTCAAATTCCACATAAAGATTATCATTAAATTTTAATGCCTTGATATAGTCCACCCTAGAACTGCCTGGGGTGGCACAGTGGGTAGCGCTGCTGCCTCGCAGTTAGGAGACCCAGGTTCGCTTCCCGGGTCCTTCCTGCGTGGAGTCTGCATGCTCTCCCCGTGTCTGTGTGGGTTTCCTCCGGGTACTCCAGTTTCCTCCCACACTCCAGACATGCAGGTTAGGTGCACTGGTGTGTGTGTGTGTGCCCTGTGGTTGGCTGGCGCCCTGCCCAGGGTTTATTTCCTGCCCTGTGCCCAGTGTTGGATGGGATTGGCTCCAGCAGACCCCTGTGACCCTGTAGTTAGGATATAGCAGGCTGGATAATGGATGGATGGATAGAACTGCCTGTTCCAAATGATGCTGATTCATCACCACTGGTATATTCACAGTGAAATGCTGTCACATATCTTCATATTTAAAATAATTACAGATGTCGACTTAAAACAAGAGTGCACATGTTTAACATGCAATTTATCATATGAGCACACAGCACTGCATTTTGATCAAGTTCTGACCAGAGATAACAAACCACATCATTACTAACAGCACCTGCATAATCCACATTTTTAAGTATCTGTAGTTCTACTCTCTAATGCACACTTATAACAATTTTATCATCATATGAAACTAAAAATAACCAAAAATTGGTTCTAAATTTAAAATCGAGCTTCCTTTAATCAAAATAGACCAATGATCTGTAAGAGAATTCCTTACTGTAATACTTTAGCATCTCAAGCTGAAAGCTCACACTGTCTTTTGCCTGTCTGTCTTAAAGTAAGCTGGCACTCTTCTGGAAAGCAGCCCCCATCCTGTAGACCCTAACCCTAAACAGGTGCCATGAGTCTATCAAATAACATTTATTAGAACTTCTCTAATATTCCATGTAAATGTTCTACCTACCTAAATTTAGTGTGTTATCAGGCATATGTACAAGAAGTCTCTGTGTAATCGTCATACCTTATAAAGCCTTTGTTTGCAGTCAGTACAGTAGCTATTACACCATAGAATGAATGTTTATTCTTGCACTGTGAACCGAAGGCTGCATTCCATCTGAAGTTGCAAATCAGAGTTCACCCCAATTAACCTGGATTTCCAAATCAGAAACTCGGAGCTGGTCTGTCAAGTCCAAAATTATTCGACTTCAGATCATGATGTCAAGTCAAAATGGCGACATACCCTGCAAAGTTTAGTGAAAGTTGTACTATTATATTGTTTATTAGCTTTTCTGTCTATTTGTGTCTCTTTAAATCAGTCACACACACAGTACCATCCAACTTTTATCTGTGGATGTGTTGCTATGGTGTCTGGAAACACAAAATATAACGTAATGCATTGTCATCAACTGCCATTTATTCCAAGCAAGCACAACAATGGTTTTCCTGGACACGTGCATATTGGTTTTTCGAATGTTTTACTGTAATGTAGTCAACTCAGGTGTGACGTCATTCCCAGCTCAGACATCTGAGGTGAACCAAACACAACAAAAGACCCTTAATTCAGTATTTTGCAAAAGTACCTTTTGCAGCAATTTCAGCTTCAATTAATCCTAGGTAAGATTTGCACATCTGATTTTGGGCAGTTTATCTGTAACTCTTCCTGGCACATCCTCTCAAGCTCTGTTAGACTGGATGGAAAGCATCTGTAAACTGCCAACTTCCTGTCTCTCCACAGATGTTCACTGGGGTTTAAGTCAAGGCTTTAGCTGGGTCACTCAAGGGCCTTCAGCAGGCCCGCCGCCAGGGGGGTACAAACAGGACTCTAGTCCAGGGCCCTAATGGAAGGGGGCCCCTTCACGCTTGATTTTTTTTTTTTATGCTGATGTTGTGCGTGTAGATATATATTTGGACAATTATTCAAGTTACATGTAATAGAAAAGTTAAATCATTTAGCTTACAACAATACAAGTGAGTGTTTTAATAGCCGCACGCTCCACGCAAGTAGACATTGTGCTCGTGTCATGTGAAGCACGCTTGTCAAAGGGGGTCGGCAGCGGCATGCTTCTCAAAGACAAAGTAGAGCCGACGACGACATCCTTGAGCTTGACGTTGAGTAGTATGTTTGCTGTACATGATACGTGGATAATGGATTGACTTCGCCGCTGTAATTGAATACTTCCGTTTCACACACACAGGCACTGTTCTGTCTCAGACAACAGCGATATTGTTGTGCACTATTGTGGGTGTTGACGTGTATGGTGTAGCAGAAGTCCGTCTCTGTAGTTTGATAATTCATTCGCTTGGGTGTTTATTGTTGCTTTTAAAGCAGTGACGAGTGTGCGTTGATTTTGCGTGTATCACTAAAGATTCTGGATCACCCAGCTTTTTTGAAAACTTTGAAGTTTGATACAGCAAGTTACCATACTGATTGTACACCATGTAGATAACCCTAACCGTTAGTATATATTAAAATGTTCAGATGTTACTCCTATTCATTGCATTGGTATAATTGTAGCATTACATGTTAGATAATACATAGGCCTATCTCATTAATGTATTGTTTCAGTTCTGCTATGAGCTTCCGTTAGCACTGGCTTTCCTTCTCGCAGTCAAACTTTCATGTGCGAAAAGGCTTAGCTCATCAAGTATGGTATTCATAAATGCAGCATTGTCGCTGTCGGAAAAACTACATTTCGATCATTTTGTATACGTATTTGAAGGTTTTGGCATTTGGGGACCCAGGGGAAGGCAGAGGGGCCCACATGTACCCAGTTGTCTGGGGCCTAAATATTTCTGGCGGCGGGCCTGCCTTCAGAGACTTGTCCTGAAGCCACTCCAACGTTGTCTAGCTGTATGATTGAGATCATCGTCTTGCTGGAAGATCACCCCAATCTGTGTTTGCATGCACTCTGGAACAGGTTTTCTTCAAAGACTCTCTGCCTCTGTGTATTTGGCTGATTTTATCCTTCCCTCAATTCTTACCAGTATCAATGTCCCAGCCGCTGAAAAGCACACCCATAGCATGATGCTCCCACCACCATGCTTCAATGCAGGGACGACATTAGGCAGGTGATAAACAGTGCCTTGTCTTTGCCAGACATAGTGCTTGGAGTTCCACCCAAAGAATTCAATCTATGCATCAGCAGACTAGAGAATCTCTTCCTCATGCTCTCAGAATCCTTTAAATCCTTTAAAACACCTGATTGTTGGAGTGCTGCTGAGATGGTCATTCTGACAGGTTCTCCCATCTCAGCAGTGGACTTCTAAACCTCTGTTTAAGTAACCAGTGGGTTCATAGTCACCTCCCTGACCAGAGCCCTTTCTGCTCAGTTAGGCTTGACACCCAACGTTAGGAAGAGCCCAAGTATCTTCCATTTCTTAATTATTGAGGCCACTGTGCTCCTTGAAACACTCAAAGCTTCAGAAATGGTTTTATACCCTTGCCCTGATCTGTGTCTCACCACAATTGTATTGCAGTGGTCTAAAGAGAGTACCTTGGATTTCATGGCTTTTGTCCTGACATGCAGTGAATTATGGGACCTTATATACTGTTACTACATGCACGTGGGAGGGAGCTAAAGGGCTCAAATGAGGGTAATTCCATGTCAGACCAGGCGGTGGCGGTGTGCAAAAATCCTTTCTCTCTTTCCACTGTAGACCAGTTATGGGAAATTCCACCTTGCCCTGATAACATCACTTCCAGTCCTGGCCCCGATGACATCACTTCCGATCCCCGCTCCGATGATGTCACTTCCAGTCCTGTTCTCGACAATGTCATTTCCTCTGTCTTCCTTTAAAACTGCCATCTTTGCCTCATCCAAAGCAGTTCTTTTCTGAACTTGAATCGGTACTATTGTGCAATCAGTTTTCAAATTTGCAGCCAGGCTTCAAGTATACAGGAGGCTGCCCCAAACCTTTTTCTGGCTCTTGTCTATTCATTTGACAATACACACATGTGCAACTTTCTTAATGATTTTCTGCAACTAAACTTTCCACAGGTGGACTAAAATCAGGTTCTAGACACATCACAAGGATAATTAATCTGGAATGCCACAGCAAAGGATCAGGGATTGGATGTTTTCCCCCTGCAGATTGCTTTCTTGGTGGCCAAAGCAAAATCCTGGTTTTACCTGCAAACCAAAATTCACAGACTTATTATTTTACAAATAAGCAAAGGCCTTTTGCCAGTTTAAATCTGTCCAGAAACTTTATTCTAGTTATATGACTATTTGGTACAGCAACATTTAGAGAGGAGTAACTGAGAAGAAGATTGGGTACCCTATTAAAGATGTCTTTCAAACGCTTACTCTCTGAACTATCTGGGTGTAAAAAGCGTAGTCAAAATCAATGTATGGCACAACGACACAGGACAGACATATCCGTGAACAATATTATCTTAATCTTACAAATATAAGGAACAGAATGAATGTAATCATGTCCTACTGCATATTCAAGGCTGTTTCAAATTTTGTGGGTTTAAAATGGAACTTTGTGAGCTTTTCAAACATCCAGCACTACTTTGTTGTCAGACATGCGATTAGGTACGTAATTTTTAAATCAGATGTGAATGCTTGTTTGTGCTTTAGCTTATGTTAAGTAGAAAATCAGCTGCTGGTCTACCTTTTTATAATAAAAAAGGGTTGTATATAATGTGCATAATTTACCAAAAACACCAATAATTTTTCTAATGTACTAACCTGGAAAGGGGTCTACCTGGATTGGGGTCTCTCTTTGAACCGCCTTTCCCGAGGTTTTTTCCATTTTTTCCTTACTGGGGTTTTTTTGGGAGTTTTTCCTTGTCTTCTTAGAGAGTCAAGGCTGGGGGGCTGTCAAGAGGTAGGGCCTGTTAAAACCCATTGCGGCATTTCCTGTGTAATTTTGGGCTATACAAAAATGAACTGTATTATTGTAACCAAAAAGTTATAAAAAGTGCCAAACCTATCAGAAACAACAATTTCATACTGTACTAACCATTTAAGTTGACATCTTTGGCTTGCAGGAAGGGAGGAGGAGGAGAATGAAATGGAAATGGTTATTGTTTGGAAGGAGCTTCCTAATACAATTTTTTCTTTGTAAAATTGTCGAGATGGTGGATTTCAACATGCTGTACATATTAGCGAGATTGGTCACACGAAGGCCACTCTCATATTTCTGCACAATTTCCTTCTTCGTTTCGATTGTGATCGCTTTCTTTACCTTCGTTACCTTCTCTTCCTTCCTTAGCAATTATCGAAATAAATGACATAAATCACTGCACTGACCGAAATTACGTCCACAAACACATGTATCTGGGCTCCGACTGATGCTTACGAATGCTTTCGGCTGTTTATTTACAATTACACAAGCGGATTCACATGACCGCAATCGTGTCGTAACATAAGACGTTAGTCATAATTCAAAACAAAAATTTTGATCGTAAACCAAGTTGTCAGGCCGGTCGTATATCGAGGGTCGACTATAGTTGTAATTACTATACAACTTTTTTAGCAGTATCACCTTTTTTTAGAAACAATGCATAATGATTTTTATTTTATATATTTTTACTGCATAACTAGCAACACAGTACTAAGTCTAAGTTTCAGTGTGTCACATTTGTGGATGTATTGTGGTTTTTACTGCTAACAGATTTGAGGGTACACCAGTGAAATTATTGAGCTTACAAAACTATTTATCCTCTTCCTATGCAATCAGGAGGACCTTGACCAAGAATTCCTCTCAGCCTGTCTCCAAACAGTTCAAAATTCCATGTTATTCTGTCTCCAGAGTTTAAATCCCAGGAGCATCAGTCATGACATGGAGATCTACAACTGAAGTCGCAGACAAGCTCCACTCCTTTCATTGAAACACATCATTTATGGTTGTACTTGGCTGAAGTAAATAAACACCAGACGCAGGGAATCTTCAAAGAAATTTCCTGATCTAATGATGGATTGATGAAGACCCAATAAACCCACAGACCTGCATGTAAACAAATAGGGCTGGTGCCAGAAGTGTAAATGATGTGGGGTATGCACAACTTGAGCAATGTTTAAATGCCAGTGCACATTGGCAGAGACATGCAGTAGTACATGGCAGTCACATACTCATTAATGATTAGTTTTTTTGTTTTTTTTTAGCAGGATAATACTTCATGCCACAAGGTAAAGGAAATCCTGGAATCTTCCCTGGAATGCAGCCAACCCAAGATTTCAGATTCAAATCTAATGGAATGAATGTGATATAAAGTCAAATGATCTATCTGAAATAGAGGTCCATCACCAGCTAATTTTCAGCAACACTGGAACCCACAGGGGTTGATATTACCCAGCATCCCCATGCAGTAGTTTTGTAGTTTGCTAAATCCCTAAATCCATGACTTCAGAATTTGCTGAAAGAAAATTAAATGCACTGTCTCTTACTATACTGGCATATATTAATGCATTTTAAATTTAAGTTGCCAGGCAGTGTTTTCTAGTTAGCTTCAAAATGAAGCATTTTCATTTTTTCTAATTTTTATAATACTTTTTGGACTCTCATAATTTACGTCTGCAAGCTGGACACACAGAGAAAATCTGGGGAAACAAGAAACTCCAGATTCCTCAGGTCATGTTCTTCTCTTTTGTCAAGTAAAGACAACAAGGCCAAGACAAAGGAAGAGGAAAAATGATCACGAGAGAACCATCTTGGCTGGTCACATGATTCAGGAATACATCATGATAGGGCACCCTACCAGACCAGAGTCACATCACTTCCTGTTAAGAAAGAAGGGGAAACTACATTTTGAAAAATATGTTCTCTTTGCATCAGGATGGATTTCACTCTGGACTCTTAGAAAACTTGACTAGTATAAAAGGCAAAAAGATTCTTTAATAAGATGTCACACATATGTGTGCTAATGATGCAGTGGAGATACTGAATGCAGTGCAATGGATCCAGAAAGTATTCAGGCACTTTTCTCACATTTTCCTATGCTGCAGCCTTATGCTAAAATCATTTAAATTATTTTTCACTATAAAATCAACACTTAAAATCCCAAAATGATAAAGCAAAAATAGGATTTTAGAAATTTTTGTAAATTTATTTAAAAAAATCTGAAATATCACATTGACACATGTATTCAGAACTTAACTCAGTGCTTCACTGAAGCACCTTTGGTGGTGATTCTTACCTGCATTCCCTTTGGAGTTGGGTATTTTCCACAATTCTAACCTGCAGATCCCCTCAAGCTCTGGCTGATTAAGTCCATTAGTGGACAGATATTTTCAGGTCTCTTCAGAGATGTTTGATTGGGATCAAGTCCAGGCTATGGCTGGGCCACTCAAAATTATTCACAGAGTTTATCCTAAGCCACTTCTGTGTTGTCATTGTTTTGTGCTTACAGTCATTGTCCTGTTGGAAGGTGAACTTTCTGCCCAGATTGAGGTCCAGAGCACTCTGAGGCAGGTTTTCCTTAAGGATATCTCTGTACTTTTCTCTATTCAGCTTTCTGTCAACCCTGCCTAGTCTCTTAGTCCCTTCCTCTGTAAAACAATATGATTCTCCAACACCATACTTCATCATTTTGCATGGTACTGCTCAAGTGATAAGCGGTGTTTGGTTTCCTCGTGACATGACATTAATCTTAGTTTCATGAAACCAGAGAATTCAGTTTGTCAAAGTCTAAGAATCTTTTACTTGAATTTTTGGAAGCTTCAAAAAGATTTCCATGTTTCATTTACTCAGGTGAGGCTTCTGTCTAGCTACTCTGTCATAAAGCCCAGATCAGTGGAGTGTTGCAGTGATGGTGTTCCTTCTGGATAGTGTCTCCGATCTCCTCACAGATTCTCTGGAGCTCAGCCAGAGCATTGGGCTTTTGGTCGCCTTCCTTATCAAGGCCCTTCTCCTACAATTGCTCAGTTTGGCCAGGCAGCCAGCTCTAGGAAGACTCATGATTGTTCCAAACTTCTTCCATTTAAGAATTACAAAGGACATTGTGACCTTGGGAACCTTCGATGCTGTAGACATTTTCTTTTCTTTTATATCATATCTTGGTTTTTGCTCTGACATTGTCAGCTGAGGGACCTTTATTATAGACAGGTGTGGGCCTTTCCTAATCTTGTTCATTCAATAAGCCTGATTACAGGTGGACTACAAACAAGGCACAGAAACATCCCAATGATTATCGATAAAATGGAATGCATATGAGACAAATTTCAAGAGCCATAAGCAAAAAAAAGAAAAAGGGGTTTGAATACTTTCTTAATCTACTGTATTGTTTATTGTACATTATGCTTTCTACTTGATGTTATTATAATTACATTTATGGATGTAATGATAAGATATTTTCACAGGAATGAAATGATACGAGAATTTCCTAGGATGTACTGTATACTGCCTAGCAGTAAAGTTTCATTATTCTTGTCTTTCTTCACATGAGAAAAGTGATGGCTGAGAACCTTGTCCAGCTGGGACGCACTCATTGTGGAAGGAAGGGGGAGAGAGCATGCACAGGGCATTGTCTCCCCCAGAATGCTAGATGGCAGGCCAAGGGGGTAGCAGCTACATGCCAGATTCCCACAGGGTATCATGGGAACTGTGGGGTTTCATGGGTACCACCAGAGGGTGCTGTGGGGACTAGTGAGCCCTGCTTCGTGGGGCTGCTACCCTACCTGGAAGTGCTCCCGGGCCAAGACTTGGGGGCACCAGAAGTAGTTCCAGGCTTAACATAAAAAGAGATGTCCGCTTCAACTCAAACAGCCAGAGTCTGGAGGAAAGAGGATGAAGTTTAGTTTACTAGGAGGAGCTGAGGAGGCTGGGAAAGAGTGGAAGAGAAGACAAAGTGTTGCAAAGTGACTTATTGTTATTCTGTGCTGAATTGTATGGTGGTTGCAATGTGGGAAACGCTTATTGGAAGAGTTTTCCACAATAACATCCCTGTACTTGCTATACTTGTGTTTAGAGCCTGTCTGTGTCAGTTGTTTGGGGAGCTGGAGCACCCCTGGTGGCCACACTGTTATTATTATTATTATTATTATTATTATTATTATTTATTGATAAGTTGGTGATCCTGCATGTTTGAATTCTTACAGCATTACATGATGTTTATTATCAGACAGTCTGGCTGATAGGTATGTTCTCACTGTAACGGAGACAGTATTTGCTGTGCAAACCTCGGCGCATTTGAGTGGACACAGTTACAGACTGTCTATCTTCTCTGAATATCTTGAACAAACACATGCTTTTTACTTTTTATTCCAGTCAGCTTTTCTTAGAATCAGAAATGAGTTTCTGTCTGCTATGCCATTTCCTGTTTTTTCCTCCCTGCCAAAATCTACATTCTCACTCAGAGAGTATGGCTTTAAAGTGAATGTCCAGTGTTAAATCTGTCACCAGTTGTAAAGTGTATCAAGTGAAAATGACAAAGTAAACTGGACCTGTCATATCTGATTGATTGTCTGTCGGAAGGCAGGGAATAATTAGCTCATTGGTGCTCTTGTCATGGGCTCTTACTGAGCTAACAAACCACCTGATGAGTTTCTTCTGCATCCTTTTATGATAAACATCGGCGTACTTACAAACACAGCCTGAGCTTCTTTATGAAGGAATGCCTTGTCTGTATTATTTCTGCGCAGCAATAGTCTGCTTCTCTTACTTGCATACTAGTCACTTTTTAGTGACTATACAGAATTCAGAATTATTTAATTTTTGAGGTGTGAATATATTTTTTTAATAGAAAATAAACACATAGCGGTGATTTAGTTATTTAAACCATGTCTGAGGTAGTTTGGATACCATATTGTAATTAAATCAGATTCTAATATATATCAGGTTTTTGTTTTTTTTCTTATTTTTACAATTTCTTTTATAAAGAATGAGAGTTGGGATAAGAATATCAATAATGGCTTTAAAAATAACCGCATTAGTTGTGCTGACTGACCCAGCTAATGACTGTCATGCTTATTATTAGGCCAGCCACATTTAAACAAAATACATGAAAAAAAGGGGTCTTATTGGCCTATCCACTTCATGTTGATGGTAATTTCTTACCCAATTTACAAAAGCATAAACTTGACTTGGTAGCTAAAGTCATGAGTTATAAATCTAACTGAAAATAATATTTTATATTGGGCCTTGGATAATCTATTTCTTTACATGAAGGTTTCAATGAGTATTTAGGTAAGTATGTCCAGCAGCTACATATCAAACAGACACTACTTATGAAAGTTATGGTCTGTAGAGGGCAATAATGAGTCAAACTAAAAAGTAAGTACAGTATGAGGTTCTTCATGCCTTCTATGTTCTGGCTTATTAGTATTTGGAGTGCATGTAAAACAAGCACTGCATAAGAGAATGCATTATATATGTGCATGCTGTGGACTTCAGGGGGCACTCCTGCCACCCAGACCCAACGCAGACAGATGCAGGACACAAGTTAAGCACACACTTGCTAAATCCAAATCCAGAGCTCAACGTTGGGACAACACTCAAAAGTGCTAGCACTGAAAGTGTTTCAAACAACTACTAAGCACCATGAAAATATTTTGGTTTTTATCCACAATCATGGACGCCACATGCAGCGAGTTGCTAGCTTAAATACCAGTGCGCTAGTGGCATCAAACGATGCCCTCCTGGCAACCCCATTGCAAATGGCAAACAAAATGCCATTCAGAATAGCAGCGTCACCTAGAAAACAAAATGGTGGCATGCCAAGACATTCAAAAATAATAGCATTCACAATTAAATCCAAAAAAAATTTAAATTATTTAAATTTACATAGTTCAAAACCCATATTTATCAAATGTGCTTGGCACTATGCTGTGAGTGAGCTTGCTGGCAAAATCTTCTTGGCTCTCTTTTTGTAAATTCACTTCTACAAGGTTGTCGGTTCTCTCACCATTTTCCTTTTGAACCTCTCGATTTTGAATTTTTCTCCAGCAGTTCACCTCTTTGCTCAGCAGAGTTGATTTTGTCTGTTATTGGACTTTCATTTCTTTTGTGTTTTGGCTTTCTTGTTTACTTAATATTTAGTTTTGCTATTTTGTATCATTTTGACATTTAAACTTTTGTTTTACATTTTAAAAATATGTTTTAATGTTTTTTTTTCTTTTTTTTTTCCTTTATTTTTAAACAAAATTAAATTTTAATAGTTTTGTGGTTGGTAAATTTTTTTAGTCATTTTTGCCTTCTGCTCTAGGAATAAGCACTGCAATGGTAATTAACTTAAAGAAGAAAAGAAAATTAAACAGAATGAAAAACATTTCTGCAAATTCTATTTAGAAGCTTATATGGTGTCTACAGAAACAGTTATTGTGAGAAAGCAAAGAGCTCAGCTGTGTTACTGCCTACTCTAGCGGCAGATTAAGGCACACTGCACGTCGTTATTTAAATAACTCATACTTGATATGCCTTGAAGGGTATTTGTTGTCACAAACAATAAACCCATTTTCAGGAGTTTTGTTTTCAAATGAAATTGTTTTTGTGATTTATCTGGAATCAGGACTTATAAAAAGGCACCCTGTGTTCAAATCAAGTCAAGAGGCTTTATTGTCACAACATTCATACACAATATTGTAGCATAGAGTGTGTTGTGGGGTACAAAATATGTACATTTTGGTTTATATTTCCATTATATTTTGTTCAAGACAAGACAACAGATGAACTACATTCAGGACAAATCAAAGCATGCCTTCTTCCCAGTTATATCTCACTTTTAAAACAGCTGTTCCAACAAAGAATGGAAGACATCCTGATGGCTCAAGACTATCAGTTACTTTATAACCTTAGAAAGGATGAACATCTAATTATTTTACAGCCTGGGAAAGGAAGACCTGCCGATACCTCAGGGAACATCAAATACATTTTATTGTTTGGGAAAACGAACAGTGAATTCATTCATCATATTACTAGCCAGCCAATCAGAATATCTAACAATCACATCTTGCAAAACCCACTGGTAGAATTTTAGAATAAAAATGCCTTGTCTGAGGAGCAATATAGGAAGGAGGGACAAGGAAGAAATATTAAGAAGAGAACAGAGCAATGTCAATGTGCAGCTGTTTCCATCTGATCGTCAGAAAAGCATCTAATGAATAACTAAGAGTGCTAGATCACAAGCCGCCTACAACATTCATCCCTGTCATCTTTAACTTTTCGTAAGCTTTTACTAAAGACTATATATATATCCAGACTTTACTATCAGTCCTATTTTCTATTATTCTTTGTTCCACAGGTATTATTACTTTTCCTGTATTAAATACCATGCTGCATTTAAATTTCTATGCTTTGTCCTAATGTCTAGAGTGATTGAAATAATAAGGTAAATTTCTTTGAGCGCCTGGTGCAGCCAGAGATCTGCCATTACCTCTGTGCAGTGAGGTTTATTAAGGCTGAGGGTGTGAGCTCCACTCAATAGTAAGGAACAGTACATAAAGTAAGGCATTCTTGGCTGATAAATGGCCTATAGTCAAGGATGCTAAGCCTTTGTGTGTTTTTAAATGTATTCATGTAGACCAAAGGTAATATTTAAGTCTGAGAGATCTTTAAAACATTGTATGTTATTTGTGCTGATAATAAGTAAGTCTCATGAAGTGCTAAGAGAGTGGCAGGCTATGTTATTCCTAAGTGCCAGAGGTTAACTAGCTTTGTGTTTGACATTCATAGGGCACAGTTGAGTTTCTTTGTGAATGCTAATAGCTATATATGTGTGTGTTAATCTTAAGGTGCAACAGTAGATCAACCCGGTATCAAATCTGATGAGTACACTTACCCCTAGTTAAAGGGTAAGAAGAGGGGAATATCACAATAATAGTAAATAACATTCCCCAGACCTCAGTGCAACATCTACTGTTCATGAGCAAAGGACAAGTGCAAGACAAGTAAATATACTTGAATATGACTGTAACTTTGTTCCAAGGTGTTTATGCCAGGGGTCCCCATCTCTGGTCCTGGAGCACCACAGTGGCTGCAGGTTTCATACTAACCCTATTCTTAATTAGTGACCAGTTTTTTCTGCTGATTAACTCCTTTTCCTTTAATTTTAATCAACAAAAATGTGAAGTGAGTGAGTCAACAGAAGACCAATTAAGTCAGGGCCTCAAACTCCAACCAATTTCTTAATTAGGCTCTGATTCTTGTTGTTAATTAAACCCATCTTTAATTCCATGGCTCACTGCTGCTCTCATTGTGCAATAGCAGACATTTCTGAAATTGTTGATTTTCTCTTTTCTAAGAGAAGTGATAAAATGTTTTGTGAAGCTGAGCAAATCAACATTCCTGAGACCTCCACCCTTTTTATTTTCAGATGTTGTATGATAGTAACAGTTTGCTGGTCATCTTTTGGTTCATTTTGTATCTCAGTATTGTTTGGCTGCTAATTAAGGAAAAAGAAACAATTAAGGTGTCGGAGTCTTCAAGAGCAAGTCAATTAAAATGAAATCAAAAGAAGTTGATTAGCAGCAAAAACAGGCCACTAATTAAGAAAAGGGTTAGAATGAAAACCTGCTGCCACTGCAGCCCATCAGGGCCAAAGTTGGGCACCCCTGGTGTATGCCATACAGGGTGGTTCTTGTCATAAATCCCAGGGTACTTAGGGAAAGCCTAAGAAAATAAAACAGCAAGCAACATCTGAGTGGTTGCCAATTTATCTTGAGGCACACCCAATTTAACAAAAATAGTTAAACTGAAAGGTTTTGGGCAGTGTGCAGGGTGAGTCAAAATTATGTTAACATTTGAATGATGGAAACAATTTATTCACAAAACATACTTCATATGCACAAGATGATTTACAGGAATGTCTCAACCTGTTTGCCATCATGTTCAACACATGTACCATATGTGTCACATAAACTGGCCACAAAAATTGTATGTAAGTATTTACATAGCAGTACCTGTTAGTGTTAACATAATTTTGACTCACCCTGTATCTCCTCATGTACAGTGCCCTCCATAAAGTTTAAACTGTCCAGCAGAGGGGTAAATCAAGGATGAACATTAATGTCCGAAACATTATGAAGGGCATTGTATATACTAGTGTATTTTTGTATATATTGTAAGATTTTTTTTATTAAAGACTATATTTTAAGTTTAGTTTGAATTTGTTTCATGCCATATTTGTAATTACGTCACAGTATGCTTGGAATTAAAGTGGAAGTAATCTTACCAAGAATAAATGGAGCTGAAAAAAAGCTGCGGGAGGAAGAATGATGACAACAATGTTTGCTAAGACAGAGTTAGACAGGTGGCTCACAGTTGCAGCTGGATCTTATTACAGTGTGTGTGTCAACAAAGAGACTTACTGTTTTGCTACATTATTATATAAATTGAGTTCTCCCGACCTTAAAAAAGTGCCCTTTGGTTATAAAAATAGAATCACGCTAACACCTGAGAAAGTGTGCCATAGGTATCAAACATTAGATCATAAATTCAAGAACTGTAATTAGTCCTAGGAATCTAAACATAGAAACAGCATCTCATTATCCATCCAGCTACTTTCTAAACTGATTACCTAGTTTAGGGCTCTGGGAAGTCATTATCTCTCCTGGTATTAGAGATCATAAGGTGGGCACCTGTCCATTACAGAGCACACAACAGGCACACACCAGTACTCACTCACACTTTCAGGTCAGCCACCCTTACCAGACTTATTTACCTCCACCCCAATGTTCTTCAGTTTGTTAACTGACTTTACTCACACTACCATTCCCCGGTTTAAAGTTAACTTCCCCAAAATTTACTTTTTATTACTGTTATTATTAAAATATTAGCACATGTTAAACTACATCTGTCAAACTGCATTTGAAAAATTATACACATCCAGGATAAGGTTCTTCCTTTTTTCTTGTTCCCCTTACATTTTATGATTTGCTGTGAGTGATATGAAGCTTTTTCTTCTCCTATTTTTTCTTTCTACAGCTGCCAATTACACAAAGGCCTTCTTACTTCCATGCAGGCCCTATGTTTAAAGTCTTCTCTTTTTTGCCAAGATTCTGAAGTTAATATGGGAGTGCAAAACGCAGAGCCAATGCTATGTGAGGACATTCTTGTTTATACAGTACATTGGAGCGGGATACTAAGATTATAATGGAATTTTTCCACCATCCTCGAAGCCATCACAGGGGCAATGAGTAATAACATAATGGAAAACATAAACATGTTAAAATAATATTAATTAATATATAAGTTTAAAGTGAGTTTCTAGAAATATTTTAGGACAGGCTATTCAAATTGTAACAGGGCCCTATAAAAGAATAAAGCTTCAGATTTTTCATATCTTTGGTCCAGTCTTCTACTGTCTACTTTAAAATAAGAATCATCAGGTATTGTTTCAAAAACATTTTCCTAAAGTTCTGTCGTATAAAATAATAATTAAACCGAGAGTGCACAGATTTACATTCTGTCAATTAAACGTTTTACTTTCTTTGATTTTTTTCTGATTTCCTCACAATGCTCAAAATCTTACAGTTTCTTTAATAATGTTTGTTAAATTGTCTGTGACAAACTGGCATCCTCTCTAATGTTAGTTGCTGATTTTATTGCTCTGTTTTTCTGAAGTATCCTGGATTTTATGGCAAGAACAAACCCCTGTGCAGTGCACACTGGAAGAAACTTACTGACATACTAAAATAAAACTTGACTTAAATTATCAAATATATTTGAACATTATCATTAAATATAATTATGATACTAATGCCTTACCACAGACTGGCACTCCACCCATTGCAGGTTCCTGGCCTGTGCCCGATGCAGGAGGGACATGCCTTAGCTCCTCACAAATTGCACTAATTGGGCTTGAAATTGGTATGTGATGAACTAATTATTATTGGCTGAATTATTACAATATTTTATAGTACGTACTTAACTAAAATATTCAAAAATATGGCTCAAAACATGTACTATTAAACGCATTTATGGTTTGTTTGTGTGTCTTTGCTACATTGTGTGGGAGAACATTAACTTGCCATCACTCTGGTTTAATTATATGTCATTAAAAAATGCATTTCCAGTGCCACTGGTAGTCATAAACCATTTTAAAACTACCCAGCATCTCACTCCACAAAGGCACACACATACACACATGCCAGTCTATTCACAGATGAATACAATGTTGGTGCTCTTCATTTGAATTATAAGAGAAAACAAATGAATAAATGTTTTTAAACTTACGTAATTGGAAATAGATACCCGAACTGCACACAGATGCTTTCATTAGAGCATTATACAATCTAAGAATAACATTGCATGACTAAAATGGAACAATTTTTTTACAATATAAGCTAACATTTTATTTGCCTTTTCAATTACTTCTTCACATTGCCTACTCAAAGAACATGTTGTGTCAATGTAAACCCCTAAATCATTCTTAGAGGCTGCTTCTGGACAGATTCTGCCATCTTGTATTTATAATTAATGTTCTTTTTGCACTTTTTAACATTAATCTGTCTTTAATGGTCCTATTGCCATGGTCTTTTTGAATTCTTTTTGCTGCTTTCTCTGTGTCTACTATCTCACAATTATAGTGTCATCTGTGAAGTTCAAAAGCCAGAAAAAGTCTGAATTAGTGTAAGCTGCCCCAATTGGGGGTGCTAATAAGAAGTATAATGATTTACTTCATGAGGTAGACGTACATAATAATTTAAATATGTGGTTAAATGTAAATGTTTAAAGTCTAAATTTTCTCGATAGTAATAAAAATGTGATGGTGAGGGTGATGGTGCGAGGAACCTCATCAGAATTGGCTGATGTTAAGAGTGGTGTTCCACAGGGGTCAGTGCTAGGGCCGCTGCTATTTTTAATATATTTACATGATTTAGATAGGAATATAAATAATGAGCTAGTTAAGTCTGCAGATGATGCCAAGATAGGTAGATTTGCAGATAATTTGGAATCCGTTATTTCATTACAAAAGGACTTGGATAGCATACAGGCTTGGCAGATTTGTGGCAGATGAAATGTAATGTCAGTAAATGTAAAGTATTACACATAGGAAGTAAAAATGTTAGGTTAGAATACACAATGGGCGGTCAGAAAATCAAGAGTACACCTTATGAGAAGTATTTAGGAGTCATAGTGGACTCTAAGCTATCAACTTCCAGACAGTGTTCAGAAGC